>NW_027507784.1:72903808-73510058 GCF_037356315.1 Lithobates pipiens
CCTTGACTGCTTCTCCTCTGGCTCCCTCTACCCCAACGTATAAAATTAAAAATACTAACCACAATATACAAGGCCATCCACAACATCGCCCCCAGCTACATCACCAAGCTTATCTGCAGATATTACCCCAAATTGTTCTCTCCGCACCTCCTAAGACCTCCTGATCTTTAGCTCCCTTGTTACCTCCTCCCATGCTCACCCACAGGACTTATCCAGAGCCGCTCCCATCCACTGGAATTCCCTGTCAGCTCTTACCCTGTCCGTCCTTAAGCAATCCTTGAAAAATCACTTCTTCACTGAAGCCTACTCCACCTCCACCTAAGAACTGTACTTGGGTCACCCCCATCAGATCAGGAAGGCGATAGCAGATGGAAATCTCCCTAGGTGCCTTGGATAGAGGTAACTACACAGTATAGAAAGATATGCTTGGTTCATTTTTTATTTCCGTGGATTACAACCACCATAAAGATTAGGGGGTACTATTAGTTTGCAGTGAATCCCTAGAATTCATGAAATTCAGGAATCTCACATTTTTGGTACAAAACACTGCAGGATTGCTGCCAGAAATGAGGTACAGAAACAAATATATATTACAGTGCTCACAATAATAAACAATGACTTAAATAATCATATACCGGTAATCAAATTCATTAGTGAGTGAATGTCCATATAAAAGTGTCCATATAAAAATGAACGATGTGATCCAATGCTCCAATGTAATGTGTTTACCTGGATTGGCGTCAGTTGGAACAATTAGCATTATAGGAATTTTCTAGTGAACATATATCTAACCAATATCATGGCCGTCGGCCTCTCTAATGGGAATTAGCCATGTGGTCGAGGAGACTTGTTTTGTCCCACCAACAAAATAGCTGCCATATTCTATCAGATTGGCTGAGCAAAAGGGTGTAGGTGTTCTTCTCCCTGTATTTATTGATGGCTCTTTCAGCTTGAAATTGGGTCCTTGAGGAGGCCCTGTGGGATGGTGAAACACATTGATGTCATTTCCGTTCCTGAGTGCAACAGACATCACTTACAGTTATCGGTGGAATGCACGCTAATAGTGGCATTTCCTACTTGTATTCTTCTGACACTTTATGCCTGTTTTTACTCTGCATTTTGTAAGTATCCATTCTACTTGTGAAATTAGAATATTGCCAAATGGTTCTTCACTATAGGTACCTCTTTTTATTTCATTTTGGGTACTAATTTCTATGGATGATTCTGGTGAATTGATGTTAAAGCGGAGGTTCACACAAAAATGAAACCTCCGCTTTTCGGAACCCCCCCCCTCCAGTGTCACATTTGGCACCTTTCATGGGGGAGGGGGTGCATATACCTGTCTAAGACAGGTATTTGCACCCACTTCCGGGCATAGACTCCCACGGGAGTCTACGCCTCTTCCCATCCCCCCTTGCTGTCTGCTGGGACACACCCGAGTCCCAGGAGATATCGAGGACCAGTTAGGACGTGCAGTGCGACTTACGCATGCGCAGTAGGGAACCGGTAAGTGAAGCCACAACGCTTCACTTCCTGATTCCCTCACCGAAGATGGTGGCAGCAGCTGCAGAAAGCTGAGCAATTGATCGGCTTCGACTGCTGACCTCGCTGGACCCTGGGACAGGTAAGTGTTCATTTATTAAAAGTCAGCAGCTGCAGTATTTGTAGCTGCTGGCTTTTAATATTTTTTTTTAGGTGGATCTCCACTTAAAGCTGCCATCCCTGGCCACCAATATAAACCTGACCTGAAAAGCTAAGGGTCCATTCCATCCAGTGTGTGGAGACACAGGAGAGGGGTGGTGCGCACCTCCAATTTTTGGAGCACTTTGCACTTTATGGATTGGAGCACATTGTTCACTTTTATTTGAACATTCACTCACTGATGAATTGGATTATATGATTATTTAAGCCATTGTTTATTATTGCGAGCGCTGTAATATATATTTGTTTCTGTTTTTCAAGTGAATAGCACTTTGTGTACAGCAGCTACAATATATATATATATATATATATATATATATATATATATATATATATATATATATATATATATATTTCTTGTTAAAATCTTCTTCACAATTGTTTCACTTTCAGCACGAATATATACAGTGTGTATATATATATATATATATATATATATATATATATATATATATATAATTTTTTTGTTTTTTTTGTTTTTTTTGTTCACAAAAATGAGGAACAGCCTAAAACAGTGCATTGTCTTTGCCCATAGTTAGCTAAACCACAATCAATGGAATCGCATTAGCCCTATTCTTATGCCCCATACACACAATTGGATTTTCCGAAGGGAAATGTTGGATGTGAGCTTGTTGGCTGAAAGGCCGCGTACACACGAGAGGACTTATGTCCGACAGACCTCCAAAGGAGTTCCGCCGGAGTTCCGACGGAGTTCTGGCGGAGTTCTGGCGGACTTTTCGACCGAACGGACTTGGACACACACCATCACACCAAACTCCGACGGAGTCGAACGTGATGACGTACGACTGGATTCGAATAAGGAAGTTCATAGCCAGTAGCCAATAGCTGCCCTAGCGTCGGTTTTAGTCCGTCGGAGTAGCATACACACGAGCGGATTTTTCGAAGGGGACCGGGTCCGGCGGAGTTCCGTCGGGAAAATTTGAAGCATGCTTCATTTCTAAAGTCCGTCAGACTTTGGCGAATCAAAAGTCCGTTGCAGCCCACACACGATCGAATAGTCTGACGGACTCAGTCCGTCGGAGTTTGGATGTTGAAAAGTCCGCTCGTGTGTACGGGGCAAAAGTCTGACCTTGTGTATGCTCCATTGAACATTTGTTGTTGGACTTTCCGCCAACAAATGTTGGCTAAATGAAGGAACCGGAAAAACTCTGGATAGCCGCACTCTGGATCAGGTAAAATAAGTTGTGCCTTTATTATTTCCACCAAAAAAACCTTCACATCATACGAATTACAGCAGCAGAGGGAATGTAGAACAGGGAATGCTGGCTAGCAGATTCTCAAATTTTCCGCCAACAAAATTTTGTTGTCGGACTTTCCGATCGTGTGTACACAAGTCCGTGGCACAAAAGTCCACGCATGCTTGGAATCAAGTACTAGCCAGAAGCGCTCAGTCTTGTAAAACTAGCGTTCGTAATGGAGAGATCACGTACGTATTGTACGTCACCATGTTCGTAATTGTTGGTCAACTTTTGTTTGACCGTGTGTATGCAAGACAAGTTGGAACCAACAACCTTCGAACAAAAATCCACGGTTTTATTGGCGGAAAGTCCGATTGTGTGTACGGAGAATTAGTGTATATTGGAACTTCTAGAGAAAGCTGCAAATTCTGTGTAATGATACTGTAGATACTTATTTTTTATGGCTGTTCCCAGCTTCCCATTGTGTGACAATAGCTTTCTTATTGACCCTACAAATGTCCTGAGCTGAACAACAAGATTTGCCACCATAGACTTCAATATGGGTTTTCTTGCTGCAAAGTTCTGTAACTGAACTCAGGTAATTTCACTTATCCCTAGTCACTATAGAACATTGTATATTGTATTATTTATGAGTTCAATGTGTTCAAGTCTTACCCAATAAATTAAGCTGAAAGAGAGTAAGAAAACTGAAGCGTTTATTACTTGCCATTAAAAGCACACATGTGATGGACATCTGACTGCTAATATCTGTATTATTTTATGATAATGCACCTGCATTTCGCACACGTGCAATGCATTTTGGGTGATAGCCACATGGAGGTGCTAATATCCTAGTATATAATTTCCATTGCTAAAACTCTATAATTGTTCGCATACATTCCCATTGTCTTACTCCTCGATGCTTCAGAATACATAATTAGCACCGTTGTGTGAAATTAAACTTTGGCTTTGGCCTTATGTATTCCATTGTGATTTTTTTCTGAATAAATAATTCTGGTAATTGTATGTATTGTAGAGTTAAATTAGCTCAACAATAAGAAGTAAAATTGTTTCAGAAGTGAGTCCAGTGTGGTTTGGGAATAGAGCTCAATTGATATGAGTGTGGAAATATTCTTAATTATTTAAGAAGTTATAGCAAAACTGATAAACCTCAATGGCGCAAAGATGTAATTGAAATTAAAAAGGGGCAGAGCTAATATCTTTTTAATAAGTAGATTATCGAAAAAAATGTGTCATAATTAAGGATGATCTGTTAGCTTGTCCAGCTGTTAACATTTTATGAATAATTGATTCATTTTGGGCATTCTCAGCCCAAACATTTTAGTTATACATATAAATAAATACATACGTATCTAAATATGTAATAGACACATATATAAAGAAATACAGTACATATACAGAAATACAGTACATATACAGTAAATAGCATAGTACATAAAGCTGGTACATTAGTCCTAATTTTTGGGAGTTTACTATATAATCTCAGATGGGCCCTTTTCACATGGGCACGGATCATTTTGTCAGCAGCAGCTGGCCCATGGCTGGCAAGCAATCAATAGGCAATATGGCACCTCCGGCCTGCCTGTCTGAAAAGGAATCCCTCTTCAACGTGCCACAACCATGTCCATTGGACACAGTTGCATTGCTGTTGCAGTGCGAATCGATCCACTTCTGTGTTGTATGTTGGCAGGCAGGATCACCTACAAAGACATACTCAAATCCACAGCTCTCCTCCAGACTTGTCTCTCCTATACATGAACAATTTGGGTGCCGGCCACTGTATTTCGTCTCCACTTCCCATCATAACTGGATGGGGGGGGTGGTGGTTCAAAGGAGGTCCTGGACTAGAAAATGGGGTTGGTATGACAAAGGCCCTGGATGAGGAAGGGGGTGAACAGGAAGTCCTGGACTGGGGGGAGAGGGTGTGTGTGCTGAGGAGGCCCTGGACTAGAAAAAGGGGAGTCAGTGTTGCAAAGACCCTGGATTAGGAGGAGGACTGCAGAGGAGACCCTGGACTTGGAGAGGTGTTCAGAGGAGGTCCTGTACTTGCAGTGGTGTTCAGAGGAGGTCCTGGACTTGAAAAGGGGGGTTGGTGTAGCGAAGGATATAAATTAGACGGGTGGGGTGCACAGGAGGCCCTTAACTTGGGGGAGGGGTGCAGAAGAGACCCTGGACTAGGAGCGGGCTGCAGAGGAGGCCCTGGACTAGGGGAGGGGGGTGTAGAGAAGGCCCTGGACTGGGGGGTGCAGAGGAGGTCCTGGACTTAAAAAGGGGAGTTGGTATGGCAAAGGACCTGGCTAAGGAGGCTAAGGAGGGTGTGGTGTAGAGGAAGCCCTAGAGTAGGAGGGGAGTGTCTGTCACACATTCTTTGTGGCACAGTCATTAAAGCATATGTCCCTCCCACTGTTGAGGAAACCTGACCACACTCACAGTTTTTGGGTGGTGCACAAATGCATTGCCTGATCCCGCACTCCGCACTTGGCTCTCTCTTCTCTTCTTGTATTCAAGAGGAGGAGCCAAGAGCGCTAGTTGGGGACCTCAGAGGAAGAGGTTTGGGGGCCACATCGTGCAATAGCATTGCACAGGACAGTTAAGTATAAAACCCGTTTGTGACTTTAATAAAAGAAATAAAAAACGTTACGATTACTTTAATGCCGCGTACACACGACCGGACTTTTCGACAGACTAGCTCCGGCGGTCTTTCCGATGGACTTTTGGCGGAGTTCCAACGGACTTTCCAAATGAACGGACTTGGCTCACAATCACACCAAAGTCTGACGGATTCATAAGTGATGACGTACGACCGGACTAGAATTAGGAAGTTCATAGCCAGTAGATAATAGCTGCCCTAGCGTCGTTTTTTGTCCGTCGGACTAGCATAGACACAAACTGATTTCTCGATAGGAACTGGGTCCGGCAGAGTTCAGGACGAAAAATTTGAAACATGTTCTATTTCTAAAGTCCGTCAGATTTTTGGACAGCAAATGTCCAATGGAGCCCACACACGATTGAATTGTCCGATGGATTTGTTCCGCCAGACCTTTGCTGTCAAAGTCCAGTCGTGTGTACACAGCATTAGTGTAAGCAGAAAAGGACTCCTGGGTTGAGAAAAGACTGATACAAGTGCGTAACATCACCATATAATGGAGTGAATTGTATTCTAGTCTTCTAAAAATACTTAAATGCACTAAAAGAGCTAATTTTGTAATTTTGAACTGAAACTCCTATAGTGAAGGTTACTTGCAGAAACTAAAGTTCTTTTGGAAACTCTTTCCAGTTCACCAGCTATGCAAAGTCAGAAAGCATGTGTTCCTTAATCACCATTTTTCATCTATTTGCAAGCACCCCATAGATAGTGACATTTTACATGGGCAATACGTGGTTAATATGATTTTACAGCTTAAAGTGATATTAAACCCAAAACCCATAATGTAATATGCATTTGTTTCGTTCTTTTAGTCTTTTTTTTGCCTGGGGATCTGGCCAGCAACACATCTCCTGCATTAGAGTGCACCCACTCTGGATGAAGGAGTAAAGGGGCACCTTTCAACAAGAGCATTGTCAATCTCAGGGAAGAGGAGTGTTAGATGTACTAGAAGATTTAAATACACTAGCAAATTGAGTCCAAACTCCAGCGAATACTTTATAAGTATGTAAGGGGCACAGGCTGGTGTTTGTCATGTCCTCCATGTTTTCCTCTTCATTGGGCGCCAAGCAGGAGTCACATGAGAGGCCTAACCTGAGTTGGGTTCTTCTGGACTATGTTAGGCACGTTGTTACAGGGTCATTTTTACACACACACATACTTTTACGTTTATTGATGAATGTACACAATGAACAAATGCTCCTCCTAAATGTATCACAACTGTCTGCAATCTAGTGCTGATACCTTGTAACTTTTGCTTGTGAGCTGTATATCTGAATATGAACTGTACATTTTGCTCAGAATGTTGTTCTGTTCCCTTTCTTCATGGAAATTAATGTTTAAAAAAAAAAGTCTGATTGGATTTTGTTGTCGGAAAATTTTAGATCCAGCTCTTAAACTTTTTCCATTGGAAATTCCGACAGAAAAAGTCTGATAGAGCCCACACACGAACGGATTTTCCGACAACATAATCTGATCTGACTTTTTCCGTCTGAATTTCCGACCGCGTGTACAGGGCATAACTGTTCTTCAGTTAACTCTTGGTTTCCCGTGCCGATGCACAACTTCACCATAACTTGCATTTTAAAATGACATGCTGAGCCAATGTCCACATCCACCTGTCCAGCATTTGCCACTACAATACCCAGAAGCAGAGCGCCCCAGCCGCACACTCAGGCTCCACACGTGCACTCGCCCATCTCTTGAACTTCCGTACTTCTGTACAGGATGGGAAACCTCTGCGGTGCAATCCACTCTGGTTGCTCTGGGAGGTCACCTATAACAGATACAATTTATTGACAGGTTGCTTATTAAACTTCTGGTACTCCTGGCCTGGCAACTAGTTATGTGTTCACATTACTTCATTCTACCCTGATGTCAAATGATGGAGGAGTGTTGTGGCTCTCGTTCTGGGTGTGCAGCGCTGTGATCGCTAACCATGTGATCGGCCGTGTTCAATCACAACCGGCCACATGTAAATGCGGAAGTGCCAGTAATCGGCTCTCATCACCTCACACTGACAGAGTGTGTAGCGAGGAGAGCCAATCAACGACATCTCTGGGGACACACAGACAGGTAATCAGGGCACTGATCATCTGTACACTGATTAGAGTAAAGCCCCTCAGTACTACCAATCAGTGCCCATCAGTGATACCAATCACTGCCCATCAGTGACACCAATCAGTGCCTATTAGTGATGCCAGTCAGTGCTGCCTTTCAGTGCCCATAAGTGCCTGCTTATCAGTTACAAATGATTGAATGGATGCACCCTCAATACTTGCATAAAACAGCTTTATTGTAGAACAAAGTCCATAAAAAAACAACCAAAACTGATCAGGCAGGGGAGAGAAAAGGTAGGTACTGGTAGACGTGTTTCACAATTCTGCTCATCAGTGCCTCCCATCGGTGCCCACCAGTGCCGCCTATTAGTGCTCATCAGTGCCGCATATCAGTGCTCATCAGTGCCGCATATCAGTGCTCATCAGTGTGACATATTAGTGCCTCCTCATCAGTGCCACCTTATCAGTGGCCATAAATGCAACCTCATCAGTGCTCATCAGTGCCGCCTCATCAGTGCCCATCAAAGTGACCTATCAGTGCCCATCAGTGCAGTCTCATCAGTGCACATCAGTGAAGGAGAAAAATTACTTATTTATAAAATTTACTGACAGAAAATAAGAAAAAAAAAGATTTCTTAAAATTTTCAGTCTTTTTTCTTTTTTTTTTTTGCGAAAAAATAAAAAACCCGGCAGTGATTTAATACCACCAAAAGAAATCTCTATTTGTGTGAAGAAAATTATAAAAATGTCAGTTGGGTACAGTGTTGCATGACTGCGCAATTGTCATTCAAAGTGCGACAGCACTGAAACCTGAAAAACGGCCTGGGCAGGAAGGGGGTGAAAGTGCCCTGTATTGAAGTGGTTAATGACTTCAGACCAGTCAGGGACAACGTTCCAATACTTTACTTGGAACAAGTGCAAAAATAGTCATTTTACAGTCCAACAGACAAGACATTAAACTAGCTCACTAACTATGGCAACAGGCTGGTGCAGCCTGTAGCATAGCTTAGCATACCTACAAAAATGCATTCTAGTATCCATAGTTCTTTAGAGGCTCTCTCACACAAGTGTAGGTCCTTCGGAGGCATACTCCAGTGCTGGTGTCTTCAGGTTGAACCCCAAGTTAAAGTCTCTGTTGCGGGCCATGGCAGATGACTCCCCCCTACTTCTACGGGTCTCTTCTTTTGTGTCCATCCCATGTGGGACTCATGCTCAAGTCTGAATCATGCTCACTAAGTGTCTCCTTAGGGACCACTGTTGGCTGCCTGCATTTCTTTGGGGGATTTTCTCAAATCAGACCACTGTACTAATTTATATCGCACAGGACAAGTGGGCTGGACCCAGACGGGAAACCTGCCAAATAGATAAGGAGGGCGAGCAAAAACAGTAAGCCCCAACCCTCTCAGCCAAGACAACCAAGAAACCATAAGCTGCAATATAATAAAATAAATTCTGCTTTACTGCACTTAAAATTCAGTGAGGCTTTAACTAAACACTTAATACCTACCATCTGCTTCTGACAGTTGTGAAATCACTAGAGCATAAGAAGGATGAGAGCGCCAAACCAATATCAACCGCCCATCATAAAGTTCATTCCACATAAGAAGCCAACATGTTTAGGGAGCTCAAAACTCCCCCTTCATAAAACCTTGTAAAATGATTGTAAAATGATTGATGAAAAACAGTCATGGACTGTAGTTGTGCAGAAGTAGTAGGTATGTACAAAACACCATGTGGGCACCTGAAATGGACATCCTGTCTGGGCACAGAGTTTTGTATGCGTTTTTATGTTGAATACATTTTGTGATGGACTTTTAAAATGTGTGTAGGACTCTCACCCTTCCTACGCTCTAGTGATCTCCTATGGGGGTCCTTTGGGATACATCTGTTGATAGAGAGAAGCCGCCAAGCTCCCAACCTCATACACAGGCATAACCCACTTTTAAGTACACAATGGGGTTTATTTGCTAAAGCTGGAAAGTGCAAAAATCCGGCTCACTTCTACATAGAAACAAATCAGCATCCAGGTTTTATTTCCAAAGCTTAATTGAACAAGCTGGGGTTAGAAGCTCATTGGTTTCTATGTAGAAGTGAGCCTGATTTTGCACTTTCCAGCTTTAGTAAATAAACCCCATTGTGTACTTAAAAGTGGGGTATGTCTGTACTATGTATATCGACTTCCACGCCATACATATTCTGACAGTCCTGAGAGGGATAGGAGACATGAAGTAGCAGAGAAGTTGTAACCCGTTATGGTCATGTTCAGGGGCGTAACTATAGGGGGTGCAGCAGTCGCGACCGCAACCGGGCCCTGTGATGCAGGGGGCCCATGCAGCCCCCTCTACATATGACCAGCAGCAGCATAGGCAGCTAGGGGTACCAGTGCACCATGCACACAGGTGGTGGAGGTGGAGGGTGACTAGCAGAGCTCCATGCTCGACTATCGCACTGGCTGCTCTTTAGTTGTGCATTCCCCGCATGACCTGTGTCCTCGGCCGGCTCCTCAGAGTACCCCTCTCCTGCTCCATGCATTGCCGCTCAGTCCGATGTCTGTTATCCCCAGCCAGAGTCCCGCCCCCCCTGAGTCCAGCCCACACTGCACTGCATACTTCGCCCGGGTAAACAAACTTTAAGCACACAGATGCAGTGCAGCCCTATGAGAGCCCCCCAGAGGACACTGCAGGCTTGTCTGCCAGCCCCCCTCCTCCCCCGTCATACACAGATGATGAAAGGTCTTTCTGGGAGATATGCTGATCACCCGTTCAGCACACTGGATGGAGCCCAGGCCAACATGGATGAGTGTGCGAGCTACAGCTTGGTCATGGTGAGTGAGAAGACCTCATCCCCCACACACTATTACATACCCCCTCCATCTCCCCCTGGGTACAGGGACCGCTTCTCACGTGGGGACAGGGACCCCCTCCTCCCCTGGGGACAGGGACCCCTTCTCACCTGGGGTCAGTAACTTCATCTGCCCTGGAGAAAAGGACCTCATCTCTTCTGGGGACGGGGACCCCATCCTGCCTAAGGACTGTCCCCCAATGGGGCACCTAAAAATTTTAAAAATAATAGGCAAAAAACTACTGATACCAGTGGTGGAACTACAGGGCTCACAAAGGTCATACCTGGTACCACGCCCTGGAGTTCCACCGTCGGACTCGGAGGGAAGGGCCCTGGCTGGGGTTCAGGGGGGCCCTTTATGGTTTCTTGCATCGGGGCCCTGAAGGTTCTAGTTACGCCACTGGTCATGTTAGATCAGGACTCGGATGGCTTACACATATTGTCCACCTATATTGGTATTATTGGAATAGATATAAGTACAGTAATTACAGATATAAGAAGCTCTACCACCTGCTGGCAAAAATGAATGCTGTATCAAGACTTGAAAATACAGTGATTTCCTATGGGAACTTCAGAAGCATTGTATTGTACTGTGTTCAGCAGCAGAAGCAGGAAACGTTTAGGTAATAATGTTTATTTGTTCTGTTGGAGGAATATTATTGCAAGCTCCCAAGGCAGCTCAGGTTTTTTACTACTGCATTAGTGGTGTAACTAGAACCTTCAGGGCCCTAATGCAAGAAACCATGAAGGGCCCCCCTTACCCCCAGACAGGGCCCTTTCCTCCGATCCCAGTGGCGGAACAACAGGGCTGGTTGTGAGTGGCTGCATACAAAGGAATCGATTTCTCCATTTCCTCCAGCTTCTCCTCCTCTCCTTCCCTCAGGCATTCCGCGGCTGCAGGAGGAAAATTGAGAGATCAGTTCCTCTATGCCGGTGTTTTCAACCTTTTTGCAGTCAAAGCACCCTTGGAGTAGACCCCTAGGTGAATGGGGCTGCGCTGCAACCACTCCGCAACTGTGTGCATTGCATGCAGTTTCAGCATAGTGATGATGCATTTAAGGGGTTAAAACAGGCGGTCAGGAGGCAACGTATTGCCTTTTTACCGGCTATCAAAAGCCTCTGAGAAAAGTGATCTGAGCATGGATGGCTTTTCAGAGGAACAACATTTTTTTGCTGGTACTATGAACAAGCAAGAACAAATAAATCAGTTCTGATTGTACACATATAGGGGGTCAGGATTAAACACACATACATAAAATGTGCATACATACATATACATATATGAATGCACACATATATATATATAAACAAACACACACACACACACACACACATATATATGCACACACATATAAACACATGCACACACACCTACATACATACATACATGTACATGCACACACACACACACATACACATATATACATGCATGCACATACACACATACATGCACACACACACATACAAAACATACATACATTTTAGCCTTTTAAAAAACAGCAGTGCTTTATCTTACCTCTTCCTGCCGGGTAATGCCCTTGTAGGGGGAGACAAAGAGCACAGCACACACTGTGCTTTCACTTTAGGTCAAATCAGTGTGACCAGCATCAATCTCAGCTGCCCTTGTCGCTCCTCCAACTGAGGTACACCCCTGGAGCATGGGGCCTGGTCGCCATGGCGACTTCAGCGACCCCTATACTTCCACCACTGTACTACACTACACTATACCATATATATATATATATATATATATATATATATATATATATATATATATATATATATATACAGTGCAGCTGCCCCAGAGCTTAGTAAATGAGGAAAAGTTCTGCTGGCTTTCATCATCCAATCATGTGCATGCAAAAATTCAGTTTTTTTATTTTCCTTGCACGTGATTGGGTACCGTTTAACCACTTCAGCCCCAGAAGTTTTTACTCCCTTCCTGAACAGAGCACTTTTTGCAATTCGGCACTGCGTCGTTTTAACTGACAATTGCGCGGTCGTGCGACATTGCGCACCCAGACAAAATTGACATCCTTTTTTTTCCCACAAATAGAGCTTTCTTTTGGTGGTATTTTATCACCTTCACGGTTTTTATTTTTTGCGCTATAAACAAAAAAAGAGCCACAATTTTGAAAAAAAACACAATATTTTTTTAATTTTTGCTATAATAAATATCCCCCAAAAGTATATAAAAAAACATTTTTTTCCTCAGTTTAGGCCAATATGTATTCTACATATTTTTGTTTAAAAAAAATGCAATAAGCGTATATTGATTGATTGGTTTGCGCAAGTTATAGCGTCTACAAAATAGGCGATAGTTTTATGGAATGTTTATTATTTTTAATTTTTTTACTAGTAATGGCGGTGATCTGTGATTTTTATCGGGACTGCAACATTATGGCGGACATGTTGGATAATTTTGACACATTTTTGGGACCATTGGCATTTTTACAGGGATCAGTGCTATAAAAATACAATACTGTAAAAATGTCACTGGCAGTGAAGGGGTTAACCACAAGGGGTCGATCAAGGGGTTATGTGTTCCCTAGTGTGTGTTCTAATTCTAACTGAAGGGGGGAGGTGACTGTGTAGGGGAAGAGATAGATCGCTGTTCATACTCCGTATGAACAGACAATCTGTCACTTCTCCCCTCAGAAAAAAGGAAACTGTTTACACACACAGATCCCGGTTCTCCATGTGCTCCGAGCGATCGGCTCCGTTGTTGAGCGCCCCTAGTGGCCACAGGGAAAAGCGACGTTACATAACATTGTTTTGACCAGATGTGCCATTCTGCCGCAGTACAACTGCAGCGGCTGGTCGGCAAGTGGTTAAAAGTGGAGCTTTACCTCATTTACTAAGCTCTGGAGCAACTGCACAGTCTATTTGCCTATAGTAAATTAATCCCAATGTGTTTTCTTTTTGTATTTTCCTTGTATGTGATTGGGTATATTTGCAAAAGAAAACTCCACCACATTCGCTGAGTAATGTGCCAAATTCCCTTAAAAAGTGAACAACTTATTTGCTTTTATATATCCACTCCTCTGTCACTAAATAGAAGGTGTAGGAAAGGGGGAGCGCCCAATATCCAATTAAATGTAAAAAAAGGTGTAATTTGTAATTTTTTATTGAAAGTAGGAAAAGATGGTCAAGCCAACGCCATTCCGCTACCCTACACAATACAGCTATCTCAGAGCAATTCTGATTCTGGCATTACAGATATATCTGTGTGGAATTTTACCTGTTCCCGGTTTTCCCTGTTCACCATCTAGAAACAGTAGCAGCCCTGAGGAATGGGGAGTCTTTTCCCATGAAGCATGTTGGCTTGACCAACTTTTGCTACTTTCAATAAACAATTAGAAATTACACCTTTTTTTTGTATTATATTGGATACTGGGAACGCCCTCCTCTCCTACCCCTTTTTAGTACATGTGCAAACGACCTCAAGGCCGTACACATCAAATCGTATTGAATTGTTGACCAGATAATCATAATCAAACCGAATTGTGAGACCAGTGAAGATGCGCACCTCTAATATAAATATATATATATATATATATATATATATATATATACATATATATATATATATATATATATATATATATATATATATATATATGATTGACATATGGGTACCCTCAACCTAAGAATCATGTTAAGAAATTGGCAAAAGGTAGGGCAACAGAATTTTTATGGTACCGTCAAAAGAACATTAACTAATACATTTTAAGGTTAACATCAATACATTTTTATTACATACATATACAGTCTATAAACACAGTCCATCAGGACACAAAACATTTTTTACAAAATGCACACCATATGTATTTGGAATTGGATCCCTTTTGACAGCTTCAACACCTCGACCAAATGGAGACACCTCTACCTGATAAGCTACTCCAAGGAATAGTGTTAGTGTGGGCCATCAGGCTCTCAACATGTTTCGCGGTAACCTGCTTACTCAAGAGAATAAAGAGGGGATAGACACCAAAATGCTTATCCAATCAGTAAATGGCTAAAAATATGTCTTGATGGCATGGACACAATGACCAATCAAAGCCAAGACCTGTAGGAGAAGTCTGTCCATGTGCATCCACCTCCAGGCGGAGTAGCTTTTCTAGTAGAAGTGTTTCCCTTTGGTGGAGGTTGTTGGAGCTCTCAAAAGGGATCCAATTCCCAATTCATATGTTATGCATTTTGTATAAAAAAAATGTTGTGTCCCGATGGACTGTTTTACATATTGTATATGAGGAGGAGTTACTGGGCACACCCACATGTCAGGAGGGTCACTGTTTTTTTTAAAGGAATTAAAGGAATTCTAAACAAAAATAAAAATTTTCGTGGAACTTATTACACTTAATAACATTTTTAAATGTTCCCTACAACATATCATACTTTCACTTTTGTGTTCAGATCCACATTAACCTCCCTGGCGGTATGATGTTTTCAGATTTTAGTTGCTGAAAGCGATACAATTATTTTGCATGAAAATTTGGCGTTTCATATTGTAGTCCTGTAATTCTTAGCAATAACTCACTTAAATGTACCCAAACCAGAGTCTAGCAGACATCCCGGGTATGATAAAGTTTGAAAAATGAAATCATAAATTATAATATAATAAATAACTATAAATAATTATACCAAATAATAATATAACAATAATAAAAATTATTCAATAATGTAATCAAGTCAAAAACACTGAAATTTGCTCAGTTGCAGAATTGTCACTGTCATTACTTTTCAGTATTTGATGACGGATCTCCCCACAAATCGCTAGCGCTCAATTCTGTGAGTGATTCTAATTTATTATCGCTGTTTTCTAGCTGGTCTAAAACCACTTTTTATGTAAAGGGACGGTTTTGGTTGCTATGGACAATCTCCAGTTTCCAGGCAGAAAGAACAGTTTTTATAATATAAAACTGCATGCAGGACACTGGGCAGACCACTAATGACAAAAGGTATGTGCAGCAATGTAATCTGTAAGATTACATTATACTGTATGTAATGTGTGTGTTTTACTTTTTGAATTTGGCGCCATTCTCCGTCCCAGTATGTTGCAATCAGGGCTGGTGCAAGGATTTTTGACACCCTAGGCGAAACCTAATTTTGCGCCCCCCCCGGCTCCACCCCTGACTCCACCCCCTTTCCTCTGCCCATGTATACCACACCTTTTTAATGAAGCGCCCATCAATGCAGCCTACCAATGCCCATCAATGAATGTTTACTTGCTTCCATTCATTCGGGAGTCGGGCTGCACCTCTGACACTATGTGCGAAGGTGGCTGCCTGCTGATGCTGAGACTTAGTTGCTTGCTGCAGAGAGAAGAGAGTAGGAACACCCATGGCCCGGCGCCCCCAGGCAGAAGTGCGCCCTAGGCGGCTGCCTAGTTTGCCTAGTGGTAGCACCGGCCCTGGTTGCAATGCTCGCAGGGAACGGAGCCCGGCAATGTGATAGATCGAGCGGAGGATGGCTCGCTCGCACTGTGGGGGCGAAAATTACTGGATCCAGGGGACAAGGTAAATAACCTCTTCCTGGATCCAGCGATGCGGTCCCGTGTCTGGTTCGGGGTTACCGCTAACAGTACAAAATTTCACCCTGAGCCAGACTCTGGAATACCGCCAGGGGGGTTATTAATGTGAAACTAAACTCTCTTAATTAACGTTAATTATTTTAATCCTCATGCTACTAGCATTATTAAATAGATAGGAAGGTATATTCAATTTGCTTCTTTTAAACATTTTGATTAATATTTCTTCAAGGAAATAATAATAATAAAAAAGCATTTTTACTTGCACATGATTGCATGATGGAAATCAGCAGCGCTTCGCCACATTTAATAAGCTCTGGAGAAAATGAGTGCAACTGCATAGTCTATGGGGTTGATTTACTAAAGACAAAAAAACCTATGCACTTTGCAAAGTTGCACTTATTTGCCCCAGAGCTTAGCAAATGAGCAGAAGCGCTGCTGATTTCCATCATCCAATCAAGTGCAAGCAAAAATTATTATTTTTTAAAATTTTCTTTTCAGGTGATTGGGTATTCTTTGCAAAGTGATGCTTTACCTCATTTTCTAATTAAAATAGCAGATTTTAATTCCGTTTTAAAAGTAGCCAAACATGCTAAAGGGATTGAGAATCTTCACAAATTGCATGAACGTGGATTTTTACTTCAATTATCCTTGAAACGCAAATTCTCGTTCACCTTCAACACCCATTCATGTGCACAGAAATAAAACTAGAATTGCATTTTGCCATCATTTAATATTTGAAGTGAATATTTACACAATTTAATTTTGTAAAGATCTCCATCCCCTATTAGTAAAACAGTACAATAATCTTTATATGTCTATCTCTAGTACATAGAGGTGACAGGTACACTTTAAACGACTGATAAAATGACAAACTGTATAAATACATTTCTGCTGTTTGCATAGTTCAGGTATACACCTACTGGAATAGTGGTGTGTCTCAATGCTCATTTACGCAAAGCCGTACAATGCAAGGAGTTCATTTCTTATGTAAATTCAGACTGAGATTTGCAGATTGAACGCAATCACCGGTGGGAGTAGCAGGCTATGTTTTAATTAGTAACACAAATACAACATTTGTTAAATGCTCTCTGGAAGTTTTCAAAGTCACTCTATAAAATGTGGAATTAAACGTGTTACTTGGGGGATTATGTTGCCTAAAGATTGCAAGATGTTTACAGAGATTGGTTTGGTTTACGCAGTTGGTTTGGCTGAAAATGAGCTTCTAAAAAGTTTACTTATATATCTCTGAAACTTTGTGCTACAATCAAAAATGTTCTGTATGAATGACAAAAATTGTTTTAAAAGATAAATGTAGGTAATTTACTTTTTACAAGGAAATAGCTTTTTTTTCACATTTTTTACAATTTATTCCGAATAAAATTCAAAGGAATAAAAATGTACATATCCAAATTTGCTACTAAATTAAAACCCTATATGTATCAAGAAAAAAAAAATGTATAAGATGTTAGGGTAAAATGCAAAACTTAAAAACGATATAACGTGCAGAGCTAAAAACATCACCTATACAAATAAATGAATAAATAAACAGATAAAGCCTGTGGAACTCAAGGGTATTTAGGGAGAAAAAGATTTGGCGACTCAAGTGGCTAGCAAGTGATTGTGGTGCTTGTAAATGCATATTGCTGCTCTATTGTTATCCCTTACAGAGCCTGGTCAAGTGCTTCTTGATCTTGAATCTGAAATTGGCTCTAATTGGGCAATGAATGATCAGCCTCAGCCAGAAACGCGTCAACCTGCATCTCAGCTGCTTTTTGCAATATGCATTCGTTAGCTATATATTTAAAATACAGACTTCAGCAATATTTCATTCCAGTATGGTGTTTCTCCTTTGCGTTTGCATTAAGTGAGGACGTTTACAGTAAAACATGCTTCCACCTTTCCTCCCGAAGAACATTGCTTTGTCACAAAAACCCCTCTTATTTTTGTCCACGTTTTTGCAAGCTGACATTTTTGATAAATGAATGGAAAAGAGCTTCGCTTTCAGAACCCATTAATCAGGTTTACATGTATTTAAGCCTAACATAATCTCAACACAAGGGCTGCAGGACTCAGTTCTGTATTCCATTTGAGAAATGGCTCTACATGGGTGACCAAGATGCAATGTACAATATATTCTATTGTACTTGGACGCAGAATTCGTTGCTGTCCTTAAAATAAATTACTTAGCTCTTATGGATTTCTCCATATCCAATTAATTTGAAGAATGCAAGAGAGTCGATTTCCCTCTAACGAGTATCTTTGCATTTTAAGAGTTGACCTGTGCATAATTAGCTTATATTTTTTTCCCCGAGACCCCTGGACTTTCGCTACTGTCCACACAGAGGAAAAGTCACAGAGCATAATTAATCTGCTTAGAATTTGCTGATCTTTTATCATTCTGAATGGTCATCTTTCTTCTGTAACTAATGTGAGGTTCCAAGAATAAATATTGTTCATCCCTACTGTCCGAAACAGAAATGGGCATCCTTTAAGAGAAGGAAAGATGATTCAAAATAGGCAAAGTCACATGAAGGTTATTTCATTTGCAACAAAGATACTTTTTATGTTGATACAAACTTGCATTGAGATTCTGTATTAAAAAGAAACAAGTGAAATCTTATAGACTGTCTTACGTTTTTCGTATTGATGGATTAATGGACAATTGTAAACTTTTCTACCATAAAATTTAAAATCAAACATTATCTCTTATCTCATTATCTCATTATAACACTTTTGCTTGCACTACTTTCCTGTATATACTTCCCACTGTCATTCCATCTGCATTCTTTTCCCGTATATACTCCACACTGTCATACCATCTGAACTCCTTTCATGTACATACTGCCTATTGGGATGCCTTCTGCTTTCCTCTCCTGTACATTCTGCCTGTTATTATTATTCCCTTTACATTTCTCTCCTGCAATGTCCTGTCCACCAGCATATCTTCTGCACTCATTTCCTGTTCATACTGCCCATTGTTATGCCTTCTTCATTCTTCTCCTCTATATTCTGTCTGTTCTTATACTGGGTTCCTATCCTGTACATACTGTCTAATGTCATACCCTGCATTCCTCTTCTGTATATACAGTACTGCCCACTATCATACCTTCTGCCCTCCTTTGATGTACATCCTGCCCACTGTCATACCTTCTACCCTCCTTTGATGTACATCCTGCCCACTGTCATACCTTCTGCCCTCCTATCATGTACATACTGCCCACTGCCATATCTTCTGCCCTCTTTTTCTGTACATACTGCCCACTACCATATCTTATGAACTCCTTTCCTGTATATACTGCCCATTGTTATGCCTTCTGCATGTCTCTCCTCTATATACTGTCTGTTCTTATACCCTCTGCATTCCTCTCCTGTGCATTCTGCCTGTTATTAAGCCATCTGTATTCCTATCCTGTACATACTGTCGATTGCCATGCCTTCTGCATTTCTTTCATGTACATTCTCCCTATTAATATACCATGTGCATTCCTATTCTGCACATATTGTCTACTATCACATCCCCTGGGTTCCTCTCCTGCACATACTGCCCATTGTCATACCCTCTGCATTCCTCTCCTCTATAAACTGCCCACTGTCATACCTTCTGCTTTTTTTTTCTGTATATACTGCCCGTTGTCATATCTTCTGCATTCCTTTCATGTACATTCTCCCTATAAATATAACATTTCTATTACTATTCTTGACATAATGTCTACTGTCATATCCCTTGAGTTCCTCTCCTGGACATAGTGCCCACTGTCATACCTCTGCATTTTGCTCTTGTACATCTTTCTCCACTATCATACCCTCATTTTGCTCATGTGCATACAACCCACTGTCATATCTTCAGCAGTTCGATACTGTGCATACTACCTGATGTCATACCTCAGTAATTCTCTCTTATATATTGGGCCCATTGTGATACTCTCTGCATTTCTCTCCTGCACACACTGCATGTTATCATACCCTCTGCATTCATATCCTATACATACTGCCCGCTGTCATACCATTTGCACTTCTCTCCTGTACTGCCTGTTATTATATTCAGTTTTTCTCTCTTGTACATACTGCTCTCTATCTCACCATCTGAAGTCATCTCCTGTACATGGTGCCCATTGTCATACCCTCAGCAGTTCTGTCCACTGTCATACTGTCCACTGCCAAACCTTCAGCAATTTTCATCTTTACTTATTACCCGTTGCCACACCCTCTGCTTTTCTCTCTTGTACAAATGTACCCCTACTATAACGTCCACACTCAAAACATTCTGCCTCATTGTCATACCCTTAGCAATTCTGTATTGTACATTCTGACCCTTATCAAACCCTCACTACTTCTTTCTGGTAGATATTGCCCATTGTCATTCCCAGCAATTCTATTATGTACACACTGCCCACTCTCATACCCTGTGCATTCTTCTCCTGTACACACGTCCCACTTTTATACTGTAAGCTGTTATCACCTGTGCATACTATGTGTTATCATACTCTTTGCATTTCCCTTCTGTACATTCTGCCCTGCTGTCATACCCTCAGTAGATCTCTCCTTACACACTACCTATAGCCTCACCTTCAGCGCTTCTCTCCTGTACTTTCTGCCCTGAATCATATATTCCACCTTGTACATTCTTCCCGTTATCATACCCTCCATACTCCTCTCCTATACTTTCTGCCCTCTATTATAACCTCCATACACCTCTCCCGTACATTCTGCCTTCTATTATACCCTCCATAATCCTCTTCTGTACATTCTGCTCTCTATCTTGTCCTTCAAAATCATCCCTGTACATTCTGCCCTTTATCATACTATCCATACTCCTCTCTTGCACATTATGTTCTCTATTTTACCCTTGATACTCCTCTCCTGTACATTCTGCCCTCTGTCATACCTTCCATACTCCTTTCCTTTACATTCTGTCTTCTATTATACCCTCCATACTCCTCTCCTGTACATTCTGCCCTCTCTCATACCATCCATACTCCTCTCCTTTAAATTCTGCTCTGAATCATATATTCCATAATGATCCTTGTACATTCTGCCCTTTATAATGCCATCCATACTCCTCTCATGTACATTCTGCCCTCTGTCATACCCTCCATACTCCTTTGCTATACATTCTGCCCTCTATCATACCCTCCATACTCCTCTCATGTACATTATGTTTTCTATCATACCCTCCATACTCCTCTCCTTTACATTCTGTCTTCTATCATACCCCCCATACTCCTCTCATGTACATTCTGCCTTCTATTATACCCTCCATACTCCTTTGCTATACATTCTGCCCTCTATCATACCCTCCATACTCCTCCCCTGTACATTCTGCCTTCTATTATACCCTCCATAATCCTCTTCTGTACATTCTGCTCTCTATCTTGTCCTTCAAAATCAACCCTGTACATTCTGCCCTTTATCATACTATCCATACTCCTCTCTTGCACATTATGTTCTCTATTTTACCCTTGATACTCCTCTCCTTTACATTCTGCCCTCTGTCATACCTTCCATACTCATTTCCTTTACATTCTGTCTTCTATTATACCCTCCATACTCCTCTCCTGTACATTCTGCCCTCTCTCATACCATCCATACTCCTCTCTTTTAAATTCTGCTCTGAATCATATATTCCATAATGATCCTTGTACATTCTGCCCTTTATAATACCATCCATACTCCTCTCATGTACATTCTGCCCTCTGTCATACCCTCCATACTCCTTTGCTATACATTCTGCCCTCTATCATACCCTCCATACTCCTCTCATGTACATTATGTTTTCTATCATACCCTCCATACTCCTCTCCTTTACATTCTGTCTTCTATCATACCCCCCATACTCCTCTCATGTACATTCTGCCTTCTATTATACCCTCCATACTCCTTTGCTATACATTCTGCCCTCTATCATACCCTCCATACTCCTCCCCTGTACATTCTGCCTTCTATTATACCCTCCATACTCCTCTCCTGTACATACTTTTTTTTTTCCATAAAGGATTTTATTAAATGATTCACATTATACAGACATGTGAGACACGTAAAAATCATGTACAAAAAGTGCTGCCACAACTCTTTTATATCGCAGAGAAGGTGTCACTATAACAAAGCTACATTGGTCGTGGTTAATAGAACATTGCTATACAAAGATAGTCATAGCTTAACAACAAACGTATATCTCCTGTACATTCTGCTTTCTATCATGACCTTCAAAATCATCCCTGTACATTCTGCCTTTCATCATACTATCCATACTCCTCTTCTGTACATTCTGCCCTCTATCATACCCTCCATACTCCTTTACATTATGTTTTCTATCATACCCTCCATACTCCTCTCCTTTACATTATGTCTTCTATCATACCCCCCATACTCCTCTCCTGTATATTCTGTGCCTCTATCATACCCCCCATACTCCTCTCCTGTATATTCTGCCCTCTATCATACCCTCCATGCACCTCTTCAGTACATTCTGCCTTCTAATATACCCTCCATACTCCTCTCCTGTAAATTCTGCTCTCTATCATGCCCTCCAAAATCATCCCTGTACATTCTGCCCTTTATCATACTATCCATACTCCTCTCCTGTACATTCTGCTCTGTATTTTACCCTCCATACTCCTCTTCTGTGCATTCTGCCCTCTAACATACAGTGGTGTGAAAAAGTGTTTGCCCCTTCCTCATTTCCTGTTCCTTTGCATGTTTGTCACACTTAAGTGTTTCGGAACATCAAACCAATTTAAACAATAGTCAAGGACAACACAAGTAAACACAAAATGCAATTTGTAAATGAAGGTGTTTATTATTAAAGGTGAAAAAAAATCCAAACCATCATGGCCCTGTGTGAAAAAGTGATTGCCCCCTAAACCTAATAACTGGTTGGGCCACCCTTAGCAGCAACAACTGCAACCAAGCGTTTGCAATAACGTGCAATGAGGCTTTTACAGCGTCCTGGAGGAATTTTGGCCCACTCATCTTTGCAGAATTGTCCTAATTCAGTTACATTAGAGGGTTTTCGAGCATGAACGGCCTTTTTAAGGTCATACCACAACATCTCAATAGGATTTAGGTCAGGACTTTGGGTAGGCCACTCCAAAGTCTTCATTTTGTTTTTCTTCAGCCATTCGGTGGTGGACTTGCTGGTGTGTTTAGGATCATTGTCCTGCTGCAGAACCCAAGTTCGTTTCAGCTTGAGTACACGGACAGATGGTCGGACATTCTCCTTCAGGATCTCTTGGTAGACAGCAGAATTCATAGTTCCTTTTATCACGGCAAGTCTTCCAGGTCCTGAAGCAGCAAAACAGCCCCAGACCATCACACTACCACCACCATATTTTACTGTTGGTATAATGTTCTTTTTATGAAATGCAGTGTTCCTTCTACGCCAGATATACTTGGACACACACCTTCCAAAGAGTTCCACTTTTGTCTCATCGGTCCACAGAATGTTGTCCCAAAAGTCTTGGGGATCATCAAGATGTGTTGTGGAGAAATTGAGACGAGCTTTGATGTTCTTTTTGCTCAGCAGTGGTTTTCTCCTTGGAACTCTGCCATGCAGGCCATTTTTGCCCAGTCTTTTCCTGATGGTGGAGGCATGAACGCTGACCTTAACTGAGGCAAGTGAGGCCTGCAGTTCCTTGGACGTTGTTGTGGGGTCTTTTGTGACCTCTTGGATGAGTCGTCGCTGCGCTCTTGGGGTAATTTTGGGCAGCCGGCCACTCCTGGGAAGGTTCACCACTGTTCCATGTCTTCGCCATTTGTGGATAATGGCTCTCACTGTGGTTCGCTGGATTCCCAAAGCTTTGGAAATGGCTTTATAACCCTTTCCAGACTGATAGATCTCAATTACTTTCTTTCTCAATTGTTCCTGAATTTCTTTGGGTCTCGGCATGATGTGTAGCTTTTAAGGATCTTCTGGTGGACCTTACTGTGTCAAGCAGCTCCTATTTAAGTGATGCCTTGATTGTGAACAGGTGTGGCAATAATCAGGCCTGGGTGTGGCTAGAGAAATTGAACTCAGGTGTGGACAACCACAGTTATAGTATGTTTTAACAAGGGGGGCAATCACTTTTTCACACAGGGCCATGATGGTTTGGATTTTTTTTCACCTTTAATAATAAACACCTTAATTTACAAATTGCATTTTGTGTTTACTTGTGTTGTCCTTGACTATTGTTTAAATTGGTTTGATGTTCCGAAACACTTAAGTGTGACAAACATGCAAAGGAACAGGAAATGAGGAAGGGGGCAAACACTTTTTCACACCACTGTAACATTTATACTCCCCTCCAGTCTGCCTTCTATCATGCTCTCCATACTCTTCTCCTTTACTTTCTGCCTTCTATCATATCCTTCATACTCCTTTCCTGTACATTTTGCCATCTATCATATCATCCATTCTCCTCTCCTGCATATTCTGCTCTCTATCATACCCTCCATACTTATATTATATACATAATGACTTATTTACAGCTAAAATAGAACTATAGGCAAAACATTTTTTTTTTTTTTTTCATTTTGGATAGAGAAAGTGAGGTTTATAATCCCTGTCAGATTCTGTTTTGCCATATGTATCTCATTTTGGTGATTTCCTTTCACTTCCTGTCCCATAGGCAAACAGAAAGTGAGAGGAAATCTCTCCAAATGAAGGGAATTCCTTGGGGACCCCCAGCTCACCATAAGTAGTGTCATTATTGGAGGATTTTCTCGCTATTACTTTTTTGGGGACAATCCAAAATTTGGGATTTTCTTTGACTTTCACTTTCAATGATAATGGTAAACAGGAGACATAGAGAGGGTGAATCTCCTAAACAGGGGCATAGACAGCAATGAAAACCTAATAGGGGTTCTAATCCCTCTCCACTTTATTCAAAGATAAAGAAATAAAAGTTTTGCATCTAGATATACTTTAACCACCTCAATACAGTGCAGTTACACCCCCTTCCTGACCAGACCAATTTTCAGCTTTCAGCGCTCTCACAGTTTGAATGACAATTACTCAGTCATCCTACACTGTATCCATATGAAACTTGCGTCCTTTTTTCCACACAAATAGAGCTTTCTTTTAGTGGTATTTAATCACTAGTGGGTTTTTTATTTTTTGTGCTATAAATAAAATAAAACGTAAATTTTGTGAAAAAAAATGCCTTTTTCTTCGTTTCTGTCATAAATTTTTGCTAATTAGTAATTTTTCTTCATAAATTTTGGCCAAAATTTATACTGCTACATATCTTTGGTAAAAATAACCCACATTAGTATATATTATTTGGTCTTTGTGAAAGTTATAGAGTCTACAATCTATGGTGCCAATCACTGAAAATTGATCACTTCTGATCAGGCCTTCAGTACATCAGGTGTATCTCATTTCTTGAGACACTAACAAGTCAGGAAAGTACAAATACCCCCCAAATGACCCTTTTTTACAAAGTAGACATCCCAAGGTATTAAGTAAGTAGCATGGTGAGTTTTTTTAAGTTGTAATTTTTTCCCACAATTCTTTGCAAAATGAAGATTTTTTTTTTTTTTTTTTTTTTTTTTTACTAAATTGTCATATTATCAGGTTATTTCTCACACACAGCATATGCATACAACAAATTACACCCCAAAATACATTCTGCTACTCTTCCCGAGTACGGCAATACCACATGTGTAGGACTTTTACACAGCCTGGCCACATACAGAGCACTAACATTGATGTAGTACCTTCAGACGTTCTACGAGCAAAAATTACGCATCTCATTTCTCAACCACCTATTACACTTTTGAAGGCCCTGGAGTACCAGGACAATGGAATTTCCCATAAAATTACCCCATTTTGGAAAGCAAACACCCCAACGTATAATCTGTGAGGCATAATGAGTCTTTTGAACGGTTCATTTTTTTCCAGAAGTTTTTGGAATATGTGGAAAAAAATTAAAACGCATTTTTTTTTTACACAAAATTGTCAATTTATAAGATATTTCTAACACATAGCATGTATATAGCAAAAATTACACCCCAAAATACATTCTGCTACTCCTCCCGAGTATGGCGATACCACATGTGTAGGACTTTTACACAGCCTGGCCACATAGAGAGGCCGAACATTGAAGTAGTACGTTCAGGCGTTCTAGGAGCATAAATGACACATCTCATTTCATTCCTACCCATCACACTTTTGAAGGTCCTGGACCACCAGGACAGTGAAATTACCCACAAAATGACCCCATTTTGGAAAGCAAACACCCCAACGTATATTCCATGAGACATGGGCTGGAGATAGGTACTCTGATGGCCTGGTGACAGGTACTCTGGTACTCTGATGGTCTGGTGACAGGTACTCGGGTACTCTGATGGTCTGGTGACAGGTACTCGGGTACTCTGATGGTCTGGTGGCAGGTACTCGGGTACTCTGATGGTCTGGTGGCAGGTACTCGGGTACTCTGATGGCCTGGTGGCAGGTACTCGGGTACTCTGATGGCCTGGTGACAGATACTCGGGTACTCTGATGGCCTGGTGACAGGTACTCGGGTACTCTGATGGCCTGGTGACAGGTACTCGGGTACTCTGATGGCCTGGTGACAGGTACTCAGGTACTCTGATGGCCTGGTGACAGATACTCGGGTACTCTGATGGCCTGGTGACAGGTACTCGGGTACTCTGATGGCCTGGTGACAGGTACTCTGATGGTTTGGTGACTGGTATTTGGGTACTCTGAAGGGCAGTGACAGGTACTCATATGGACTGTGACAGGTACTCGGGTACTCAGATGGACTGTGACAGGTACTCTGGTACACAGATGGACTGGAACAGGTACTCGGGTACTCAGATGGGCTGTGACAGGTACTCGGGTACCCTGATGGACTGTGACAGGTACTCGGTACTCTAATGGACTGTGACAGGTACTCGGTACTCTAATGGACTGTGACAGGTACTCCGGTACTCTAATGGACTGTGACAGGTACTCCGGTACTCTAATGGACTGTGACAGGTACTCGGTACTCTAATGGACTGTGACAGGTACACGGGTACCCTGATGGACTGTGACAGGTACTCGGTACTCTAATGGACTGTGACAGGTACTCGGTACTCTAATGGACTGTGACAGGTACTCGGGTACCCTGATGGGCCGTGTAGGTACTCGGGTACCCTGATGGGCCATGACAGGTACTCGGGTACCCTGATGTGCAGTGACAGGTACTCGGGTACTCTGATGTGCCGTGACAGGTACTCGGGTACTCTGATGTGCCGTGACAGGTACTCGGGTACTCTGATGGGCTGTGACAGGTACTCAGGTACTCTGATGGGCTGTGACAGGTACTCGGGTACTCTGATGGGCTGTGACAGGTACTCGGGTACTCAGATGAACTGTGACAGGTACTCTGATGGGCTGACAGGTACTCGGGTACTCTGATGTGCTGTGACAGGTACTCAAATACTCTGATGGACTGTGACAGGTACTCTGATGGACTGTGATTGACAGGTACTATGAGGGGTGGTGACAGGTCCTCTTTATTGGGGGGGGGGCAATCAGTATGATTGGTGTACACTGTATGCGGTAACGAGATGTTACCGCAATCTCCTCCTCACACACGATCGGTGTGTGAGGAGGAGAACCCGGTAACATCAAGTTACCGCAGTTTGTTTACATTTTTGTGATCGGCTGTGAAAGGATCACAGCCGATCACGTGGGTAAACAGCCGGCCAATGGCTGTTTACCAGCTTCGGTGACGAGCAGAGTTCCCGGGGAACACGCCGCCACCGACGTGCACGCGCAGCGCGCTCGCGATCGCGCGCATGCGCCGTGCACGTTCGGGGTGTGACCATCTGTGATCGGCCGTGATCACGTGGTAAACAGCCATAACGAATGGCTGTTCACCCCCTTCGGTGGCGAGCGGTGTCTCCGTGACACGCCGCCACTGAAGAAACAGGGATGCGCGCGCACGATCGCGCGCATTCCCTGTTTAAACGGGAGGCCATCATATGACGGCCTCCCGCCACAATAGGTGCGCTGCCTGGCCGTCATTTGACGGCCGGCGGTCAGCAACTAGTTAAATCTAAACTGATGAACTGTAATGGCATTTAACGAGTCACCTGTTGATAATTTCGGGTACCGTAATGTTTTCATTTATTTTTTTGCATTGTATCTGCTCTCATCTTTTATTTAATTTGTGTTCACTAAAATTAATTTTAGAGTATTTTTTCATGAAAATATATATTTGTTAAACAGGTAGCCCTGGTTTACACTGTTGTGATTTCTTATGCGTTCCAGAAGACATGGAATCACATTCCAAGTGAAATAACATGACTTTCTACGGTGGCCGCTCACATATATGCAGTCCGAACGCAATGTGTTTGGTGAGATGCAATGCGATTTTCATCTCCATAGAGTTAATTGGAAACTGCATAGAAAATGCATAGTTCTTCAAAGACTAGGCGATTCCAGTGCGATTTCTAGCAGGCTATAGTGTCTTTCTGAGCTGATTTCCAGAGAGAGCGAGATAAAGAGAATCGCAGCTGTATCCAAATCACATTGGAATCGCACCTGAACCCGCATGAAAAAAGCCTTGCTGGAGGTAAATGCAGGGCCAGATTAAGAACATCATGGGCCTGGTGCTGAGGATTTTGGTGGGGCCTTTTATAAACAATAAATAAATAAAAATGCAAACTATTTTTTGTGATAACAAATTAAATTAAAGAGAGAGAGGGAGGATGAGAGAGAGAGAGAAAGGGGGTGAAAGAGGGGTAAGGGAGGGAGGATGTGAGAGAAAGGGGGGTGAGAGAGAGAGGATGGGAATGACATCAACGCAGCCTGGCCAAGACAAGTGACCGAAGGCACAGAACCCAGAAGGAAGACCGGGTGAAGATGGAAGTGCCCGGGGCCCCGCCGGTTGATCAGAGCACAGCACTGGAGGGCTCAGTCTGACAATTTAAGTGTACCCTAATGTGCTAATATGCTGTGCATACTTGTACATTATGGCATAACCTACCCCAGGGCCTCTAAAAAGTCGTAATGTTAGAAAAGTTTACTACCGCTTTAATATCACGAGCCTCTCATGGGGCCCCCTACTGACCCTGTGGCCCTTGGGCAGTGCCTAAGTGCATAGTTGTCAACATTTCAAAAATATTTTCAGGGACGCTTTTCTTTACAAGTGCTATATTTATAGTAGCTGACATCCCCCGTGTTCCTCTATACATCACAATAGTAATTACAAAATAAAATAAGTACTAATAATGGGGCAGAACAAATATGAGGACTGTGAGGTTTCCTTTAGTTGAACTGACAAAAGTGCCCATTCTAGAGCTGGTAACATTGAGGATATTCAGTATAATTTTAAAGAACAGTTTTTGTGGGTAAGAGGCATAGGGGAGGAGGATGGATGGTATACAAGTGGGAAGTATGTGCAGGTGAGGGAGAGGAATGTGGAGGGTCTAACAGTGGGCACTATGTACACGAGAGGAGTGCAGAGGGTATGGCAGAAGGCACTTTGTACAGGAGAGGAGTGTGAAGGGTATGACAGTGGGCAGTATGCACAGCAGAGGAGTGTAGAGGGTATGACATTGGGCACTATGTATAAGAGAAGAGTGTGGAGGGTATGACAGTGAACAATATGTACAGGAGTGTGGAGGGCATGACAGTGGGCACTATGTACAGGAGAGAAGTGTGGAGAGTAAGACAGTAAGCAGTAATTACAGGAGAAGATTGTGGAGGCAGGGTATGACGTGGGCACTATGTATAGGAGAGGAGTATGGAGGGTATGACAGTGAGTAGTATGTACAGGAGAGGAGTGTGGAGAGTATGACAGTGGGTGCTA
Organism: Lithobates pipiens; assembly: GCF_037356315.1. Taxonomy (NCBI): domain Eukaryota; kingdom Metazoa; phylum Chordata; class Amphibia; order Anura; family Ranidae; genus Lithobates; species Lithobates pipiens. The sequence goes on from NW_027507784.1 coordinate 72,933,595, forward strand.
TGTATAGGAGAGAAGTGTTGGAGGTATGACAGTGGGCACTATGTATAGGAGAGAAGTATGGAGGGTATGACAGTGAGTAGTATGTACAGGAGAGGAGTGCGGAGGGTATGACAGTGAGTAGTATGTACAGGGGAGGAGTGCGGAGGGTATGACAGTGGGTAGTATGTACAGGAGAGGAGTGCGGAGGGTATGACAGTGGGTGCTATGCATAGGAGAGAAGTGTTGGAGGTATGACAGTGGGCACTATGTATAGGAGAGGAGTATGGAGGGTATGACAGTGAGTAGTATGTATAAGAGAGGAGTATGGAGGGTATGACAGTGGGCAATATGTACAGGAGAGAAGTGTATGACAGTGGGCACTATTTACAAGAGAGGAGGAGTGTGTAGGATAGGATATGACAGCGGGCGTTATGTATAGGAGAGGAGTGTGTAGGATATGACAGTGAGCAGTATGTACAGGAGAGAAGTGTGGAGAGTATGACAGCGGGCACTATGTACAGGAGAGACGTGTAGAGAGTATGACAGCGGGCACTATGTATAGGAGAGAAGTGTAGAGAGTATGACAGCGGGCACTATGTATAGGAGAGAAGTGTGGAGAGTATGACAGTGGGCACTGTGTATAGGAGAGGAGGATGAAGTAATCTGGGAAGGAAAAATGTAAAGGTTTGTGGAAGGATGTTTAGGGACTGCGTAGTGGTTAAGTGGGCCAGACATGGATTGAAATTACACCAATTAAGCAGAGACCAGCCATAGTCGATCTATGTATGGGCTAGCTGGTTTTACACAAGTCAACCTATTAACCAACTTGAGTACAACCAGCCTGTCAGGTTTTCCCCAAAACAATCAGTGCTGCCAGCTATAGTTAGCAACACTAATCATTGTATTGACTGGCAGAACACAATAACACTGCGGGAGTGATTGCCCCATTCACAGGTCAGCAGGTGAGAGGGTGTGTGGGGACAGGCTGGGGAGAGATACTAGTCAGTCCCTGGGTAGGCTCTGGTTAGTATCAGAGTCAGATACACACAGGTTCCATATGCCACGATTGTTAGAGCGAGAACAATAATTCTAGCACTAGACCTCCTCTGTAACTCTAAACATGTAACCTGTAAAAAATGTAAAGCAAAATCGTGCTAACTTTAGTGTTTTTTTTTATGAATGAAACAGTTTCTTTCCAAAAAAAAGTTTGAAAAATTGCTGCGCAAATATCGTATAACATAAAAAGTTGCAAAGACCACCATTTTATTTCATAGGGTGTCTGCTAAAACAATATATAATGTTTGAGGGTTCTGAGTAATTTTCTAGCATAAAAAAAATGATGATTTTTACATGTAGGAGAGAAGTCTCAGAATGGGCCTGGGTGGCAAGGGGTTAATTATCATAAGTTATCTACAAATAATTATTATAAGCACTGTGAGTTCATCCTCTCCGTCTGCTGCAGAGTGTTCCAGCTTGTATTTATACTGTCGCTCTGTATGCAGCTTCTGACAGGCTGCGCAAGGAGCCCTGTATCTCCGGAACCATAGATGATAGCAGCCCCATATTTAAACCAGTGCTGGAGTGGGTCTTTAGCTACCTACCCCCCAAAGGTGGGGTCTCTGTGACTCCTGATCGCCGAGCTACAATTCTCGAAGTCGATCTTTTTTTTTTTTTTTTTTTTTGCCAAATGGGCCTATCTTGAGAAAGGGGCCTGGAGCTGCAGCTCCAATAGCCCCTATGTTAATCCGGCCCTGGGTAAATGTTAAGGCCCATACACACAATCTGACTTTTTGTCCACAAACGTGCAAATTGTCTGTTTTAAGGCAACATCCGACCGTGTGTACGCTCCATCGGACAAACTTTTTTGGTTTTCATCTGACTTTTGTTGGCTGTGCTAACGGACAAACTTTCTGGCAACAAAAGTCCAATGGAGCAAAGTCCGATCGTGTGTACAGAAAACCATCGGACTTTTGTACAAACACGCATGCTCAGAACCAATGCAAAAGATCAGACAACAATACAGAAGTTGACCAAAGGTGGTGGTAAGGAGCAGAAACACCCCGTGATTTGGTGAAAGTTGGCTGAAAAAGTCCTGCCGTGTGTATGCAATACAAGTTCACGGCTGACACCCTTTGCACAAAAAACCACGGGAAAGTTTGTACAAAGTCAGATCGTGTATATGAAGCTTTAGTTTTGCATGTGTGCGCTGTAATATTTTTGTTCTGTTGTATGGTCTTATGGCAGCACCATCCTTACGCATTTTTTTTTTTAGGGTGTGCCCCCCAAATATCTTGTTTGTCTATTGTATGGATTCTGACCACACTCAGTCAGTAAGTACTTCTCATTAGTGACCACCTGTGTCATGGTGGAGACCTCATGTTCTCCCATATAGAGGAGTATAGCTCCCATGGTTCAGAGAAGCAGGATCTCCCAGTCTATGGATAGTGTAGGACCCACTAATCATGGGGTACTTTGTCGCAGTAAGTGGGCTTAAGCACCATGTAGCAATATGGTGTGACCAAATCCCCATATTTTCTATAATGTTTTTTGAAAATGTCTAGGTGTTTTTTAAAAGCCTTGCTGGAGGTAAATGTTAGTTTTGCATGTGTGCGCTGTAATATTTTTGTTCTGAACCCGCATGAAGTTGCACTGGACATTATCCTTGAAATCACACTAAAAAGCTCAGGTCAAATTGCACCGCATAAGTGGGAAACGACACTTACTCAAATATCAACATCAGATTTTGCAAATTCTACCATTTCTTTGTACAAGGCCTCTAATTCTGGAAAATATAAAGGTTTTTGAGGGTTTTAAGTGACTGTAAAGCCAAAAATGAAGAAAAAAAAATGGAACATGTGTGCGGAAACAAAAAAATCGCTACAGAGAAAAAGTGTTTAATGAGCATTATGTACCTGCAATAGCACATTGGAGCACTAAGATATAATATTTTATTAATGAACCTGCATTGCCAGGCTGGATCTCCCACAGATGTCTCATAAGTGCTGTACGTTATTCTGCCTGCCAGGGTTTTTATATCTGTATATTTCCTATGGAGCCTTATTCCTCCTGCTGCAGTCAAGTCAAACAAGGAAATTCTGACCCCCATTCACCACCACTAACTGGCATGTTGGTTGAAATTAAATTTACAGGTAAATTTAAAAAGTAAAAAAAAAGGTAAAAAAAAGGTAAAAAGTGATCTAAAAGTTCTAGCCATTAATCCATCTGCTAGTGGATCTGGTCCTGCTATGTTTCCTTAAAGCAGGGCTTTTTTCTCATAGAATAGGTACAGGAACTCCCCTCTCTCAAGTCCCGACTTGTCTCCACCCCCTACCCACCTCCGAGCGCCGTCCCTTGTCTCCACCCCCTACCCACCTCCAAGCACCGTCCCATCCACCCCTACCCACCTCCAGGCACCGTCCCTTGTCTCCACCCCTACCCACTTCCACACCCCGTCCCTTGTCTCCACCCTCTACCCACCTGCAAGCACCGTTCCTTGTCTCCACCCCCTACCCACCTCCAAGCACCATCCCTTGTCTCCAACCCTACCCACCTCCAAGCATCGTGCCTTGTCTGCACCCCTACTCACCTCCAAGAACCGTCTTTTGTCTCTACCCCTTACCCACCTCCAAGCACCATCCCTTGTCTCCACCCCCTACCCACCTCCAAGCACCATCCCATGTCTCCACCCCCTACCCACCTCCAAGCACCGTCCCTTGTCTCCACACTTACCCACCTCCAAGCACTGTCCTTTGTCTCCACCCCTTCTCACCTCCAAGCACCGTGCCTTGTCTCCACCCCTACCCACCTCCAAGCACCATCCCTTGTCTCCACCCCCTACCCACCTCCAAGCACCATCCCTTGTCTCCACCCCTACCCACCTCCAAGCACCATCCCTTGTCTCCACCCCCTACCCACCTCCAAGCACCGTCCCTTGTCTCCACACTTACCCACCTCCAAGCACTGTCCTTTGTCTTCACCCCTTCTCACCTCCAAGCACCGTGCCTTGTCTCCACCCCTACCCACCTCCAAGCACCATCCCTTGTCTCCACCCCCTACCCACCTCCAAGCACCGTCCCTTGTCTCCACCCCCTACCCACCTCCAAGCACCGTCCCTTGTATCCACCCCTACCCACCTCCAAGCACCATCCCTTGTCTCCACCCCCTATCCACCTCCAAGCACTGTCCCTTGTCTCCACCCCCTACCCACCTCCAAGCACCGTCCCTTGTATCCACCTCTACCCACCTCCAAGCACCATCCCTTGTCTCCACCCCCTACCCACCTCCAAGCACCGTCCCTTGTCTCCACCCCCTACCCATCTCCAAGCACCGTACCTTGTCCCCACCTCCTTCCCTACCTCCAAGTACCGTCCCTTGGTCTCCAACCCTACCCACCTCCAAGCACCATCCCTTGACTCCACCCTCTACCCACCTATAAGCACCGTCCTTTGTTTCCACCCCTATACCCACCTCCCAGTACCACCTAATTTAGAGAAAACAGAACCAAGTATTGTTTTTTGGCGTTAAGTATGGAATCTGTATGGAATTTGGTAATTATAATAAGAAAAGCAGGAAAAATGAATCCCACGCAGCCAGCAACAATAGCCCCCCCCCCCAAGCAAAAATAGATCTGCAATAATAGACACCACTAACAATGATAGATCCTCCCAGCAACAATAGACCGCAGCAACAGATTCGCCGCAAGAACAAGAAACCCCACTAGCAACAATAGGTCTCCCAGGAGCCAACATTATTCGATTCTCCAGCAGCCAGCAACAATAGACCCCTTCTCAACAGTAGATCACTCCCAGCAACAATCGATCACCAGCAACATGAGACCCCCTCCAGCAACAATAGACCCATCCCTGAACAATAAATCCCCAGAGAAACAATAGATCCCCTAGCAGCCAGCAACAATAGATCCCCCTAGAAGCCAGCATTAATAACCCCTCCAGCAGTGAGCAACAATAGACCCCTCCCTCAACAGTAGATTGCTTTCAGCAACAATTGACCCACTAGCAACATAAGTTGGATGGTCTTATGTTGCTAGTGGCTCAATTGTTGCTGGGGAGCAGAAACAATTGATCCCGTGGCAGATGGCATCATTGGACCCTTCAGCACACCCCACTATCCCTTGGCGCTGCATACATTCAGTGCTAGAGGTGCCAGAACTGCGTTTCCCCACGTTCCTGCTGAAAAGAAGAGCCCCACCTTAGCCTGGGCTCACACATATGCGATGCGGGAACCAGCACAATTCCTGTGTGGGTTCCTGCATTGCATGTCTCTTGCAGGCAGTTCACACTGCCCTCTGTGAACCACTGTGGGTGTCAATACAAAGTTAATGACACCCCCAGATTGGTTCGCAAAATGAACTGTGAAATGGTGCAGGATGTGGATTGCATGGGTGTGAACACCCATGTGATCCAATCCCAGTGCGGACCAAAAAAAAGGGTCCTGCACCATTTTGGTCCGAATGCAATGCAAATTTAGCCATACAATCTGTATGGCTGAGTTTGCATCGCACAGACATTGCATGTGATATGCACAGCAATGCGGTGTGAAACCAGCTTTAAAGTGAAACTACACTCTTGTTAAGAAAGAAAAATACACTCAAGGCCAATTATATATATATATATATATATATATATATATATATATATTGCCATTTCTTACCCGCTGTTGTTCTGTAGATGCTAGTGTGAGAGTCTGCCTTGCTTTAAACACTTGAGCGAGTGGTTATCTTTTAGAATACATTCCATGTATTATTACATATTTTTGGTTCAGTGCATTAAAGATGAGGAAATTCAAGAAGTCTTGCCTCTAGCGCTATGCAGGCTAACAGGAAAATCAATAAGCCAATTATGATGTATGCATTATACATACTAGGAGGAAAACAACTGGGGGAATCAATGGTGGAGAAGGATCTGGGGGTTTTGGTAGATAATAAGCCTAATGATAGCATGCAATGCCAAGCTGCGCTTCCCAAAGCGAGCAAAATCATTCTTCTGCATTAAAAGGGGTATGGACTGCAAAGAGAGAAATATATTATTTTGACCCTGTACAAATCATTAGTAAGACCTCATCTGGAATATGCAGTTCAGTTTTGGGCACCAGTTCTCAAAAAGGATATCGGGGAACTGGAGAAAGTGCAGAGAAGAGCAACCAAACTGATAAGAGGCATGGAGGAGCTCAGCTATGAGGAAAGATTAGAGGAACTGAATCTATTCCCTCTTGAGAAAAGGAGATCAAGGGGGATATGATCAACATTAGTTAAAGTTATTCACTTTAATACTATTCAATTTTTTCCATTACATTTTTTTATTCTATTCGATTCCATTTCTTTATTTTCTATAATATTTTATTTTATTCTGTTATTTTCTGTTATATTTTGTTCTGTTTTACTCTATTCATGTATTTTCTATTCTGTCTTTTTTTTCTATTCTATTTTTTTCTATTCTTTTATTTTGTATTCTGTTCTGTTTTACTCTATTATATTCTAATCTTTTATGTTCTATTATACTCTATTATATTCTTTTCTATTCTATTCCTTTATTTTCAATTCTATTGTATTATTTTTGAAAATTCAAATTGGATTCAAAAACTATTCAAATTTAAATTTAATTCCAAAAGTATTCAAATTTGATTAGAAAAGTATTAGGCCGCATACACACGCGGGGACTGTTCGCTCAACTTTGTCCGTCAAACAGTTTCAGCAAACAGTCCGCTCAAAATTAGCATGGACAGACTTGCCCACACACGACGAACGAACAGTTTGCTGAAACCGTGCGCGATGATGTGAACGGCACGTACGATGGGACGGAAAATACGACGTCCTATACACTGCATTACAACTTTCGGCGTGTAAATCCTTTCTGAGCATGCGCGGAACTTAGTTTGACGAACAAGCCTACACACGAGGGGACTGTTTGCTGAAACCAAGTTTCAGCGGACAGTTTTTCGGAATTTCCGAAAAACTTTGTTCAGCAGACTGTTCGCTGAAACTGTCCGCTGAAAGCCCACACACGGGCGGACTGTCCGCCGAAACACTGTTCAGCGGACAAAGTTGGGGCGAACAGTCCCCGCGTGTGTACGCGGCCTTAGAATTTGAATTTCGTCCGAAATTTTTATTTTTTTATTTTGGATTTGTCTAAATTCATTACTATTGTAATTCAGAAATTTGCATATATCCGAATTTACAAATAACAAAAAATTTATCTGAATTTCAATTCAGAATGAGATGAACCACACATGTTGAACTATGGCTGGTGTTTGATATTTAAGGTTGTGTCAAATGCTACATCCACCACTGTATGCTATTGTAACTGTACTGTCTCCCTTTATATTGTAAAGTGCTGTCCAAAATGTTGGTGCCATATAAATTATGAATAATAATCATAATATTAATAATAATAATGTGACAGTGCCCAGGCCTAGCATATGCTCATCCCTGTTAAGGAGCACTGCGGATTTTTTTACTGGCAAAGACAACAGAGGATACAGTAGAGGTGCGCTGACAAGGTGGGTATTATTGGTCTGGAACGTTGTCTCTTTAAAGCTAAAAAACAAAACAAAACAAAACAAAAAAACAATAACAACAAACACAAACAAGAAAACACGTATAAAAAAATGGCAATGACATCAACTGTTATAAAAATAGAGACATTTAAAGCACCCAACACATCAACCTACTGTGTACATTTTGTCATTTGTCATCCCAAAAAATATGGAATCTCCTGCCAACAAATAAGACTAGATTGTGCCAGCTGATTTTCAGAGATTTTCCAAATATATCGATTTTTTTTTCCCCTGCCGAAATAATCTTCTGCTATCCTCTGGCATAGCTTCTCCATGAAATAAATCTACCTGGCACTATGACAGGGGCTATTACACGTGTTCACACATAAAAAGCAGATTTATTTTACAGTAAGTATTACAGATTTATATGAAGCTTTAAGGTGTTACTTTTTTTCCCAGGCAATCTCTTTGATGCTTAAAATGCCATATATGTTCTCTGTAGAGCCGCTGAACAGACTGCGGTGATAAAAAGGGCTTCATTTAGTGAATTCTTGCTGACAGCTAAGAGCTGAACGTTGCAGTTTTGTACCCTTAAGATAAGACACTCTGCACACTTGTAGTAGCTTCTTTTGCAGTTTAGGAGGTAGTAATCAATCAACAAATGACAATTCTAATTAGCAGCTTTTCTAAGTGCAATATTAGAGCTTTTAACAGCAAGTTTGTGTTGCCTGTTAATTCTCCATTGCCAAGCCTGTCTAACTAGGGCGGTTGCATGAATTCCTTTCAAGATCAATCTGTCTTAATTAAAGGGCAACTCCAGATAAAAAGCTAACTGCACCATTAATTATTTGTGTTACTTTTAAAAGGATTTCAAAAAGGTTTGCGTAGACACTGTCCACATTAGAAATAGTTAATAAATGCTAATGCATAGAGGGAAATCATGGTATATACAGTGCATATATAGTGTATAGATTTGCTAACATCTGCTGTCAAAGTATCAGTCTTGAAGATCATTCTGACACCAGATTAATAATGAATAAAAAAAATATCTATCTATCTATATATCTATATATCTATATATATATATATATATATATATATATATATATTTATATATATATATATATATATATATACAGTATATATACACTATATTACAAAAAGTATTGGGATGCCTGCCTTTACACGCACATGAACTTTAATGGCATCCCAGTCTTAGTCCGTAGGGTTCAATATTGAGTTGGCCCCTCCTTTGCAGCTATAACAGCTTCAACTATTCTGGGAAGGCCGTCCACAAGGTTTAGGAGTGTGTCTATGGGAATGTTTGACCATTCTTCCAGAAGCACATTTGTGAGGTCAGGCACTGATGTTGGAGAGAAGGCCTGGTTCACAATCTTCACTTTAATTTATCCCAAAAGTGTTCTATCGTGTCGAGGCCAGGACTCTGTACAAGCCAGTCAAGTTCCCCCACCCTAAACTCGCTCATCCATGTCTTTATGGACCTTGTTTGTGCACTGGTACGCAGTCATGTTGGAACAGGAAGGAGCCATTCCCAAACTGTTCCCACAAAGTTAGGGGCATGAAATTGTCTAAAAATGCCTTGGTATGCTGACCACTTAAGAGGTACCTTCACTGAAACTAAGGAACCAACCCCTGAAAAACAACCCCACACCATAAACCCCCATCCACCAAATAATTTTAACCAGTGCACAAAGCAAGGTCCATAAAGGAATGGATGAGGTTTTGGGGTGGAGGAACTTGACTGGCCTACACAGCCCTGACCTCAACCCAAGACCTATCCTGATTCCTTCCTGCTGCTTTTCAAGACTTTCTTGGAAAAGGGATCACAATCTAAATAACAGGGAAGCATATCTGACATTCGGCGCCCATCCAGGGCATCCTGTAATATATATATATATATATATATATATATATATATATATATATATATATATATATATATATATATATATATATATATATAGCTTTGATGAGGCATTGGATAAAACTTAAAATAAAATATAACTGCGCTACCAGAAATTCAAAACACAATACTAGCAGCCAACATTGACAATAATACAATTGCATAAAACACAAAAACCAAAAAATGTAGCGCTTAAAATAGAAAACACCTAGTGGAGAGAAGTGTTATTATAACACACAAAAAATATAAATGTAATAGATAGCGTAGTGCACTTGCCTTTAATTGGATAGTATTTTTTCATTTGGAGGTATGGAGGTATGGATTCAGGTATTCCTCTGAACTTTATATTGTTCCTCCTCAAGCGATTTTCTAGATCTGCTATTTTATTCTGGAGTCGCTGATGTTCATTCTCTTGGTCTGTGTCTAGTTGGGTGATATTTGGAGACAAAATTGGTGATGTAGCTGGGGCAGAGTTGTGAATGGCTTTGTGTGTTGTTAATATTTTTAATTTAATTCACCCAAAGCCATTTTACCCTATTCGGTTGGTAAGGTAGATGGAGGTAGGCCTATAAGAAGGGAGTTGCAATAATCAAGGAAAGAGATAATGAGGGAGTGAATGAGTAGCTTGGTGATTTCAATAGTTGCAAGGGGCAACTTTTAGAGATACCACGAAGGTAAAGTCTACAAGCTTTTGACAATGATTAGATTTGGGACCGAAAGGACAGGTCAGAGTCTAAGATTACACCTAGTACCCTTGCATGAGGTGAAGGACTAATACAGTAGTTGCATTATTGATCTTGATGGTGAAGTCATGGAGGAGGGCACAAGTGGGGGGAATATTATCAGCTCTATTTTAGAGAGGTTTAGTTTAAGGAAGTGGTGCGACATCAATGCTGATATGTCAATACAATTCAATACAAGAGGTTTAGGAGGGCCCTGCTCTTGTGAACTTACAATTTAATTGAGGCGCAAGTCAAATAAAAGGTAATAACTGTAAAGGATAAGATGATGAGAGAAATAAAATATTCAGTTGTTAACTGAAGGCAGTATAGGCTTCCCTGGAGAAATTATTTTCGGGGATCACCTAAAACTGGACAGAGTAGGAGATAGCTGGACAGATTGAGATAAAGAGTTCCAGAGAATGGGAGAGGCTCTGCCAAAGTCCTGAAGATGAGCATGGGAGGAGGAGACAAGGGAGCTAGAGAGGCTGTGGGAGGAGTTCAGAGCATGGTTTAGTTGATATAGTGAGGCAAAGTTGGTGATGTACTGTAGCTTGAGGCAAAGTTATAAATTACTTTGTATATTGTTGTTTGGATTTTGAATTCTATTCATTGGGCAGTCTGAAGCCAATGGGGGGATTGTCAAAAAGGAGTAGTGGACACTGAGTGGTTGGTAAACTGGATGAGTTTGGCAGAAGAATGCATGATAGACTAAAGGGGGGATAGCCTACATATAAGTAAGACTATGGGGAAGGAGTTACAATGGAGGGAGGCACGAGAACCACATCCACACAGGCACAGATTCCACTAATCTCAGTCCCATCATTCCACCCCACCACACCATCCATTCAGAACAGCCACAACACACAACACAACCCACACACCCCCACTGCCTCAACCCAACTGCACCGTCCACTCCACACACTATAACTACCCATAGACAAAATCAATGTATACTAATCTTTTTGGCCTTAATCTAGACATCATTTTGATTTAATTTTTAGATGGATTTGCTGTAGGCAAACCCGGAGACTGTTAAATGATAATACCAGTGTGCATTATTCAAAGATCTAGAGTGGGAGGTTATAAAAATCCCCCCCCCCCCCCCTCCATCGTTGGTAAGAATTTGCTTATAAGGTTACATACCCACTTTCTATGTAACATAGAACTTGTCTATCTTGACAATACGCAGGCTTCTTAATGAGTTCCTCCTTCATTTGTATTTGTTTTTTGTTTTTTGTGTTTTTCTAGGATAATTAAAAAAACTTTTGTCTGGGATGCTGATAAATCTGGTGCATGGCAGTGGATGCAAAGAATTTAAATGTGAAATATCTTGGCAGTAGGGATGATGCATGTGTATTCATAAATCACTGGACACGTTGTGAATGGAGGGCTTTGTCCCTTTGAATGGTATCCTTGTCCACTGACTTTATTGTGTATGGAGTATTGATGAGCACAACGACATTGTGATGATTACAACATAAATCAGCACCCTTCATACAGCACTGAGTGTATATTTTAGAATTGTGACTTTTGTCTATACTTTGAAATTGGTCTGGTCCAACTTAAGCCATATGAAGGAATCCTAAAATATTAGCTTTAGGTGTTTTTACCTACATATACTAGGGTGGATTTACTAAGGGCACATAGACTGTGCACTTTACAGTTGCTCCAGAGCTTGGTAAATTAGGTAAAGCTTCACTTTGCAAAGAATGCCAAATCATGTGCAAGGAAAATTAAAAAAACAGCATTTTTGCTTGTACATGATTGGATGATGGAAACCAGCAGAGCTTCTGCTAATTTACTAAGCTCTGGAGTAACTGCCTGGCTGAGTGCAACCTCACTTTTCAAAGTGCACAGTCTATTTGCCTTTAGTAAATCAACCCCAATGCATCAATACATATTGCCCTGTATATGGAAAACTATATTAAATTGGAATTTCAGTCAAATTCTAACTAAGGGTAACTCTACTCCTATGTCCAATCTAAGACTATTCTATCTACCCATGTTGTGGAAATTTTAGATGTATTTATTATATGTATTGTCATAAGAGTCCTCCTGTGTTCATTCTCCCCCAGCCCGCTCTTTTAGAGCTGACTGGGGCAGACTGACGCTGGTTGAGATCCGTTAGGTAGTGGATAATATCTTGGGGTTGGAAAGAAAGGTGTTTGCGGAGTGGGGGTATGTCCACCAGCAAAAGGGCCCCTGTACATTGTACAGACGATCGTCTGGGGACATATGCGTGCTCTGTAGGCATTGGCTGTGTGCGGATGTGTGCACATCGTCTCTCCTGTGTCTGATCAGCACATGGAGATAGGCGGTGCACATCTGTAGATGGCTTTCCATTCACAAGAGATGAAGAATTGTCCAAGTATACATTGTTCTCTGGAACAATGTATATATATATTAAGGATTTCTATCAACGGAATTATAATCATCGTTCATTGGTTTTGTATGGTTTCCATCATTGAAAGCACTATGGTCTGTGTGCCATGCTGACTAAAAGGGGGTGTGTGCATTTCCTCTTGTGAATGCCCTCCCCTTTAATGTATGTAATTTCCTGTGATGTCATTTTCTGTAGTAAGGAAGTCCAGCCTGTTGGGGGCAGGACTTCCTGTTTGTCATTCTTTGAGAGATAATAAAAGGCGATGTTGAGCCCCCAGGGGGGGGCAGAAGCATGGAACTGAGAACGTAGAAGGATGGTTGAGTCTGTTCATTGGGATGAATGTGTTGGAAGGTAACCTGAAAGCATTATATCATTAAGACGGAAATGGGTGCTTATTGAAGCACAAAGTAGGTAGTGGGGCTGTGCATAGCATAGCAGCCAAAATTGATACCACACCCAGCAGTGGTGGCCAGCGGTATATATTTTGGAGGAGGGGACGGAAAATAGCCAGCCTCCCCCCAGGTTGGGTCACCCCCCGTCCGTCACCTGGGCGCAACACTTACCCCGGCCTCCTTGCGTATCCTCCCTCCTCCTCCCGACGGCCAGAGTAGCGTCTCCTTTTGACCAATCGGGAAACAGATCTCAGTTAAATGGGGCTTCCAGATTCCGATAAGCTCCCGGTCCCCTGCCCCAAAGCACCCACCCCCCCATGTTGAGGGAATGTGGCCTGGTATGGGGCGGGGGGTACACTCGCTCATCCCCACCCCTTTCCTGACCTGCCGGGCTGTGTGCTTGGATAAGGGTCTGGTATTGATTTTGAGGGGACCCAAATGCCGTTTTTTTGGTGTGGGGGTCCCCTTAAAATCCATACCAGACCAAAGGGATGCTTTTGGAGGGGGAACCCATGCTGTTTTTTTTTTAATTTGGCGTGGAGTTCACCTTCAAGATCATCAAAGAAAAAGTCGCATGCCAAAGTAGGATCAGTCAAGACGGCGATCCGACTTTGATCCAATTTCAGTGATATTCAATGGGCTGAAGTAGGGTCAAAGTTGGACCAAAGTAGTGCAGGGAGCATTTTCAAAATTGGACCCACTTGTGTCAGACCAGTTAAGATGGTTCCCATAGGGAAATATTGATTTTCACACATCATGCGACATGAGCTCCCAATGTCATAGCGTTTGGCGTACCAGTGCGAACCTGGCCTCAGTGTGACTTGTTCATTATTTATCAGCTGCTACACCTGCAGGTCTCTAATGATGAAATTGGCATCCCTTTAGACGTGATTTCCCTTTGGGAGTGTAACACCAAAAGTGAACTTTTTGTTGCAGAGGACGCCCAAAATCTGATTTGTATCTTAGTGCAGACTTCTGGGAAATTCAGTGAGCCAATCACACAAGCAGGAAATTACATTACTGAGGGTTGTTCTATACACCATCTGTGTACAGAATGCCTCCAAATTGCCATATCACATTGCATTTTACAGAAAATTACAGAGCTGCAGATTGAAAAGAAAAATTTATTTTTAATAATGATATATTACAATATGGCTTGTTTTTCAATTGTGTATGCTAAATTATTATTATTTTTTTATTTGCAATATTTTCCCAAGTGGAGTTATACTTTAACTGTTCCCTAATCTACCCTAAACTAAATTTCTACTAAATTACATGTTCCTTAAACTTTTCAAAAATGATTAAAATTTCCATATCTACCATTTGAAACTATATAAATATCTTTAAAGTGGTAGTAAACTCTCTTTTTTTATTTAAAAAAAGAAAATAAATAAATAATACCTCCTAAACGTGCACCATTCAGAAGATATTCTAGTGAGCAGCAGCCAGTGACATCACCGGTGCATGCGCTCTGAAGCAACGACATGCCAGTGCCGTGCCTTCAGACCTGCATGCCGTGGCCCGAGACACCCACGGGAGTCACATCATAGCGGCTCTGCCATTCAAGCGACCGCAATCCACAAGCCTGTAAGGAAGACTGGGTGAAGTTGGAAGCCTCTGTTTGCCACTGGAGGGCTTAGTTTCAAGGTAAGTCTTTCATAATGTGCTAGTATGCAATGTCTTTACCTTGCAGGGAGAGTTTTATTTTTTCTTTCCACCTGAAGTCCACTACTGCTTTAACTGCTTTCCGACCAGCCGCCGTCATTTTACTTTGGCAGGTCGGCACGATCCCGCGAGCTGTTGTAGCTATACGTTGGCTTGCGGGATTGGGTTAGCAGGCGTGCACGTGCCCGTTGCACAGCGGAGCTGCCGATGCTCATGGCCAACGGTCGTGATGACCGCTGGCCACTAGTGACCGTGGGCACGAGAGACAGAACAGGGACGTGTGTGTGTAAACGCACAAATACCTGTTCTGTGAGGTGTGACAGATCGTGAGTTTCTATTAGCTAGGAAACACGATCTGTTACTTCCTCTAGGTCAGTCCCCTCCCCCTACAGTTTGAAACACACATATGGAAAACAGTTAACCCCTTGATCGCCCCCCTAGTGTTAACCCCTTCCCTGCCAGTGGCAGTTATACAGTAATCAGTGCATTTTTATAGCACTGATCGCTGTATAATTGGCCAGTGGTCCCAAAAATGTGTTATAAATGTCCGATATGTCCGCCATAATGTCGCAGTCCTGATAAAAATTGCAGGTTGCCACCATTACTAGTTAAAAAACATGATAAAAATGACATAAATCTATACTGTATTTCAGTGATGGTGAACCTTGGCACCCCAGATGTTTTGGAACTACATTTCCCATGCTGATCATGTACTCTGCTGTGTAGTTGAGCATCATGGGAAATGTAGTTCCAAAACATCTGGGGTGCCAAGGTTCGCCATCACTGCCCTATTTTGTAGAGGCTATAACTTTTGCGCAAACCAATCAATATATATAGTTATTGCGATTTTTATTACTAAAAATATGTAGACGAATACATATCGGCCTAAACTAAGAAAACACAGTTTTTTAATTAAAAAAAATGGGGATATTTATTATAGCAAAAAGTAAAAAATATTGTGTTTTTTTTTATTTTTTGTTTTTTTGGTTTATATCGCAAAAAATAAAAACCGCAGAGATGATCAAATACCACCAAAAGAAAGCTCTATTTTGGTAAAAAAAAATACATAAATTTTGTTTGGGTACAACGTCGCGCGACCGCACAATTGTCAGTTAAAACAACGCAGTGCCATATTGCAAAAAATGCTCTGGTCATAATGAGCAGCCAAATCTCCCGGGGCTGAAGTGGTTTACTTGTTCATAAACAATATAGAGGTTGGTATGAAAAGTCAAATGTCAATTTTTTGCTGATGATGCACAGCTAAGCAGGACAATAACTTTACAACAGGATGGAGCAACTTTACAAGAAGACCTCAGTAAAATAAAGGGGTGAGCAACTAGATGGCAAAGGAGATTTAAAGAGGGATTCCACCTACAAAAAAAATATTAAAAGCCAGCAGCTATAAATACTAAAGCTGCTGACTTTTAATAAATGGAAACTCACCTGTCCCAGGGTCCAGCGATGTCGGCAGCCGAGACCAATCGATCGCTCGGCTCTCGGCTGCTGCTGCCTCCATTCTCGGTGAGGGAATCAGAAAGTGAAGCGTTGCGGCTTCACGTCCCGGTTCCCTACTGCGCATGCACGAGTCGCTCAGCGCAATGGGAATGGTCCGCGCTGTCTCTGGGGCCCGTGTGTGTTCCAGCAGACAGCGCGCCGAGACAGTAAACAGCATAGACTCCCATGGGAGTCTATGCTTGGAAGTGGGTGCAAATACCTGTCTTAGACAGGTATTTGCACCCCCTCCCCCCTGAAAGGTGGCAACTGTGACACCGTGGGGGGGGGGGGAGAGTTCCGATGAGCAGAAGTTCCACTTTAGGGTGGAACCCCGCTTTAATATTGAAACATTTGAAGTAATGCACCTGGGGGCTAAAAATATGAATGCAAGTTACTTGCTAGGTGGAGAACCTTTGGGAGAATCTTGGATGGAAAAGGATCTGAGTAGATGACAGACTCAGCAGTAAAATGCAATGTCAAGCTGCAGCAAGAATGGCTAGAAGACTATTAGTCTGCATTAAAAAAAAAAAAAAAAACCTATAATGCCGTGCACACACGACCGTTTTTTCCGTCAGAATAAACTGATGGTTTTTGCGATGGCGTTCCGACTGAGTTCCGCTGAAACGGTCTTGCCTACACACAATCACACAATCGCACCAAAGTCCGATCGTTTAGAACATAGTGGCGTACAACACGTACAATGGGACTAGAAAAAGGAAGTTAAATAGCCAGTAGCCAATAGCTGCCCTTGCGTAATTTGTGGCCTGTCAGAACAGCATACAGACAAATGGTTTTCCCGATAGGAATTGATTTGGAAAGATTTAAACATGTTCTATTTCTAGGTCCGTCAGAATTTTCGAAAACAAAAGTCCACTGAAGCCCACACAGGGTCGGAATATCCGATGAAATTGTTCCGTCTGACTTTTTCTGCCGGAAACTTTGACCGTGTGTACACGGCATAATTTTAACACTCTGCAAAACCTTGGTTCGGCCACATCTTGAGTATGCCATCCAGTTCTGGTCACCATTCTTGAGGAGGAATGTGTCAGAACTGGATAGAGTCATGGCACAGTGGTGTAGTGGTTAGCACTCTCACCTAGCAGTAAGAAGGGTTGCTGGTTCAAATCCCAACCACAGCACTACCTCCCTGGAGTTTGCATGTTCTGCCTGCGTGGGTTTCCTCTGGGTACTCTGATTTCCTCCCACACTCCAAAGATATGCAGGTAGGTTAATTGGCTTCTGTTCAAAATTGGCCCTAGTGTATGAATGGGGACCTTGGCTTGTGGGCTCCTTGAGGGTAGGGACTGATGAGAGTGTACAATGTACAGGGATAGGGACAATTGTAGACACTCACTCAGGTTGAACTGGATGGACTGGTGTCTTTGTTCAACCTTACTAACTATGTAGTTATGAGGAATGGCTACAATGTATTCTCTGTGGAGAAAAGAATGGCAAGAGGAAATATGAGCACAATACACAAATATCTGATTGATGATTCTAGCATAGAGTGAAAACAATTCAGTCTTAGAGGGACACGCAGCCACTCAATGAAGCTGGGTGAAAAGGGGTTTAACCTTAAACGGTATAAGGGGTTCTTTACTATTAGTACAGTAAGGATATGGAACGTCCTTCCACAGTTGGTGGTGTTAGCGGGGAGTGCCAATAACTTTACAGACTTTTAGATGAGCATCTTAGCAAATGTAATGTATAGGGATATGAAAAAGTGACATAAACACACACACACACAAAACTGGATGGACTTCTGTCTTTTTATTCAACCTTACCAGCTATGTAACTTACCCGTTAAACTGAGCTCTTTGGTCCCACACTCACTGGTCTCAGGAGCTTTCACGTTCGCCCCTTCCATTTTCCATCTCCTAGCCTTTTTAAATGACCGGGCCGTGATGACGTCACTCCCGCACACGTGCGCGAGAGTTACATCACCATGGCGCACAGCCGGTGCCATAAATGTGGTCTGAGCTGTGCATGTGTGGCTCAGATCACATCACTGCTGACAGGCATTGGGGGCATTTATGACAGAAGAAACCAAAAGGGTCTCTTCTGTTGTAAATACAGCAATTTTTGGTTATATGACTTCTTACTAGTTTAGCCCCACACCGGAAGATTATGACGGCACGGGTGGGGAGGGGGGACTTCAGAGGATGAAGGACACAACAGCACAAGGGACACATATCACTGAGGGCTACACCGTATTTTCTTTGTAAGTTCTTTTTCCCTGCTTTATTTCTCAACGCCCTTTGAATTTAAACAGCATTCTTGCTAAACATTCTTTTAGGGATTTGGCACATTAGCTGTCCTGAGAAAACTGTATTAAAAACCATGAGTTATGTTTGAAAATTATCTGTATAATGTTGTGCATTGTGAAATTACAGCAGTCTTTGGAAAACTTGCCTTTGAGTAATACAGGAACAACTGCAACCCAATTATAATATAATCTCTAACCCCAATGCTATACAACTACATCAACGCAGAGCACTGATACACTTACACAGAGGAGCGCCTAGGGCCCCAGTCACCGGATTATCAGAAAAGAAAGAGGAAAAAAAAACATATGCAGCAATGCGGGGATTCCTATCCTATTTTGTTATTGTGAAATCACAGCCCGTATCGCCGTTTCCCCTCCGCCGGTCTAGCAGGACATTAGAAACTGAGCGTCTGTTTCATAAATTCCACAGTGATTCTTGATGGTATCATAAGACAGATGGGGTCTGAACGCAGTCAGCGACAGACAAGAAATGGAAGTCTGAGGAAGATAATGTGTCAATACTATCATGGCCCTATGCTGCAAGAAATTGATTAATTAGTCTTCTCACAACAATCTGCCGCAGGTTTCCGGCTTTGTGGTTGTTTTGTAAAAAAAAATAGAATCTTATGTACTGAAAAAATACTTACAGAGTTAATTTTTGGCACTACCATAAATTTAGAAAGCCTACGTTTAGTTAAAGGAGAGGTACAGCTGAAGCTTGTTTGGCCCTATTACCCCTACGGATCACAGGAGCGCTGCACTCCTGTGGCCTGTTTTCCGCCAACAGCGTGCTAAAACCAACTGTCAGCTGATGTCACAGAGCCAGTCCAAGCTCAGGAAAGATCACGACCATGTGGTCAGGGTCCACCCAGGAACCTGGACCAGCACCTGGCTCAGCCTCTCAGTGAGTCGCTAAGAGCCTGAGCCAGCCGCTCCCATTCCCTTCACAGCCCAGCACTCCTGTGAGTGGTGGAGGGGCAGAGCAGATAGCGGTGACTGCACTCTATTCAGAGGGGTGGTGAGAACTGAGTGATCAGTGGTGTTTGATCACCAAGTTCTCAGTCTTAGCCCCTGTACACACGGTCAGAAATTCAGACGGAAAAGATCCGATCGGACCATGTTGTCGGATAATCCGACCGTGTGTGGGCTACATCTGACTTTTTCCGTTGGAATGTCCGACCAACAAAGTTTGAGAGCTGGATATAAAATTTTCCGACAACATGATCCGATCGGACTTCGTCCGATCGTTTGTAGAGTGTTCCGATCGGACAAAGTGCCACACATGCTCAGATCAAATTACGAGACCAAAGCTATTGGCTACTAGCCGCAACGTAGTCCTGTCGGAGCGAACTAATGTCATCACGTTCCGAATGATCGGATTTTCCAACAACTTTGTCCGACCGTGTGTATGCAACCCCAGTTTCGGACAAAATTCGTCTGAAAAAATCAGACGGATTTTGTTGTCAGAATGTCCGACCGTGTGTACAAGGGCTTAGAGATGACGGGGGAAAGATACAGCATCACATCCTGCTGCATTCACCTAGATAAGTATAATTTTATAAAAAAAATATTTTTTAATTTCTTTTTTAAAAATGTACAAGGGACTATACTTACATTGAATAAGAAGTGTCCCTTATGCTGGTGGCTGCTGTCTTGGTTGAAATCTTCTGTCCTCTGCCCCTGTCCCCACCCATGCAGTGATAATCTTTTAGTGCTCCGGGGGTTAAAACAGCAAATGGACTTGTCAAAGGCATTCACCAAGAGTGCCAACCACAATAGGTCTATCCTTTCTGCCTCCTCCTACATTTATAGAAGCCAAACTACAGCTTCCATTAAAGTATAAGTCTGGGCAAAAACTAACTCTAAACCTGCAATCTGACAAATTCTAAACCTAATCTATCTAACCCTGTACAGCAAAAATCGCTGTACTTACCTAGTCTGCAGCCGTTCCAAGTTCGGCTTCCAGCAGCGGAAGCTGTGTGCATGAGAGAACCGACAACTGCTGTGAAATAGCTGGAGAGTGACATCACCCATAGACTTATTATGGGGCTTCCATTGTCGGCTGCCTGCCCTGCACCCGCCTCAACATTGAAGCCACCGCTGACAGATAATGCTGGGACCAGACCGGATTGGCTGCAGAATAGTTAAGTATAATGATATTTGCTTTACAGGGTTAGATAGATTAGGTTTAGAAAGTGGCAGAGAGCAAGGTTAGTGTTAGTTAGGTTATGCCTGAACTTCCAATTTAAGTGCTCTATGAATGAAGGATGACTGCAGGATGGGCAGATGAATGAAAAGTCACCCTCCTCCATTCATAGAGCTTTTCATTGATGGAAACAACAGGATCATTTCTATGACTAGAGGAGTGGGGAAGAAAGGGCATGCATTATCGGCAACACAGGATTAACACAGCCACTGGACCTGCCACAGGCACATGTCAAGAGTACTGACTATTAGACTTGTGCACAATGGAAAATTTCGTTTAGTTTCGGTTCGTAGTCATTCGTAAAATACATAATTTCGTTCTGTTATATTCGTTATGTTACGTTAATACGTTTTCGGATAATTCGTTATTATTCGTAGAGTGTCGAATTCATTCGTTCGTATTCATTGAAATTCGCTATTTATGTATGTGTAGACATTCGTGATAATGATTCTTAGTTTGGAAAGTCGTTTGTTTATTGAATCTTTTAACACACACAATGACAACGTCTCTTCTCCTCGGCTCAAATACAATACAACTCCCTTCTAACTCAGTTCTCAGGAATGCACTTTGCCAGTAATCCAATCTCTGACACAAAATTAATTAGCTGATTGGACTATAAGATTTACTTTGAGCTGACCTTTTGTTTCATTAGATCTTTAAAGAATTACCAAATTCATTTGAATTCATTCAAATTCATTCGTTATATTTCTGTTGTTATTCGTTATTTTTTTATTCGGACATTCGGATGCATCCGAATGTCCGAAAGATGCAAAATTCGGCCGAAATTTTGATTTGTTACGAAACGAATTGCACAAGCCTACTGACTATGTCTGCCCTTTCCACTCCTTCTCCATTCATAGAAACTGTACTACTGTACTAAAGCTTCCATGAATTAGATCTCACTCTGAATGGAAGAGGATCTTTCATTCATCTTCCCATTCTCCATTAAGGGAAGCTATAACACGGCCTCCCTTAAGGGAGGAGGGGGCAGAGAGGGCAGGGATAGCTGGCACTCTTTACAAGTGCCTTTGACAGGCCCATCAGCTGTTTTATCCCATGCAGCATCAGAATATTACTACTGTGTGAAGGTGGCCATCTTGGTAGAGGCAAGGCATTGCGTCCTCATGTCAGAGCTGTCCATTGATGACTGGTGAAGAATATTCAAGAATCCGCAAGAGAGGTGAAGGAAGCAGAGAACGAATGCTGCAGAAGCAGAGCGATCCCTTCATTAGAGGTCCTCAAGTACAGCTTCCTCTCCAGAGAAGAGAACAGTGATTAGCACAGTAATGACATCACCAAAAGTAATTTCAAATCTCCTAAGACTAACAGAGGCATCAGTGTCTAAGACAGTGATTCTCAACCAGGTTTTCATGGAAACCTAGGGTTCCTCCAAAGGTTGCTAGGGGTTCCTTCAGCATTGGGCAATTTCTGCCTCTCAGATAAGTTTCCACTGACACCATTGATCTTTTTAGCTATGGAGGTAATTCTTCCCAATAACCACAAGTGTGAGGACCATTCCTCTCACTGACCATCACACTAATATTTGCAGGGGTTCCTCAAGACCGGAGAACTATTTCAAGGGTTCCTCTGTGTTGAAAAGGTTGTGAAAGGCTGGTCTAAGATGTACACTGCACCTTTGAGGCTGTAAGCACAGGAGTTCCTAGGCGCAGGACACACAGTGCTATTTTTCAAGAGAATTTCAAGGCATGGTGCTGCTTAAGCACAATTAACATTTCTAAATGTTCCCTATAAAATAGAAAATCACCATGTTTTGAGTTTAGGTTCATGTTAAAGCTCAGATGAACTTTCAAATGAAATTACATAATACTTCCAGATATATCAAAATAAAATAGGTTAAAACTCTTTTAGTTCTCTTCTTTTAAAAAGCTGCCACATCATGAACATGCCTACCAACTGTCCCAAATTTTCCGGGACCATCCCGGGATTTGACGTAAGTCCTGAGTCCCAAGGAATCAAGCCTGAGTCCCGGAGCAGAGCCAAGTGCTGGAACAAGTTCCATCACTGGGCTCCAGGCACTTGCCCAGAAGGCACCAGTAGCATCTGTGGCTGCCCTTGGCTTGTGCAGGGTGTCTGCGTTGCTGCAAGCCGCATCCATTGCTCTATATGGCAGCCAGCATCTCTCATGGCTGGCTACCTCTAACAGCGCAGAGCCACTGAACCCGCCTCCTGCCCGACTCTGATGATTTCCTGTTTACAGCAGGAGGAGGAGGCGGGAGGAAGGACACTGCTCCGCATGCACTGATCTGAAGTCTGTGAACATTAGACTTTGCAAGAAAGGGGATACAGTGACTGGAAAGGGTGAGGCAACCCTTCTATCATTCTATATTTTGAATGAGTTGGGGATGGGATATATGCTAGGTGCACTAAAGGAGGGGGGGGACTTGTGCTACAAGGGGGTAGAATGAAATCTGTCCCCCCACCCCCTCAGCAGATATCACATATACTCTCCCCCCCCAAAAAATTTGATGCTGGCAGAGGGGACGATTGGGGCACCTGAAACCTCAGGCACCCCACAAGAGATGGGGGGCAATTGCCCTAGGTGCCCAAGCTAGTGCCCCCCTGCCAGGCAAGTTAGTGGAGCCAAGTGATGGTATTTTTTCTGGCACTGGGCTCCAGTACTCAGGGCTGATTTACGCCATGAATCACACAGGAACGTGCTGTGCGTTCTTATGCAGTTTACATGCGATACATTCTCATTCATTTGAATGAGCTGAAATTGTGCCAGACCTCACCAAAAGTAGTGCACGCACTACTATAAAAAAAAGCAAAGCAACATGGATCCCATGGTACAGTATTATTGTATTATGTGATCTGGTGCAGACAAACACACTGCATTTGCAACCAAGTTTAGGGTGTTAAGTTAACACATTTTTGTGCTGGGGGTATTTGGAGAGGGGCGGTTTATTCTAAGAGAAAAGGGGGGGCGGAGAAGGATTTGTGCTGTGAGGTGGAACTTTGTGTTAGGATGGGAGATTTGCATGGGAGGATTTGTTCTGGGAGGAGGAGAAATAATTTTTACTGGGGACAGTGAACATGCAAATTCGTCTTGGCTTTTTAATTTTTTTTTGGAGGGGAGGGATGTGATTTTTTTGCTGAAAGGGTAACATGGGGGAGAGTATTGCTGGGTGGGGTGGGAGGGGGGTCTCCTTACCCCTACAGCGTGTGTTACATGCCTTTGACTCCTGCATTCTGTACTCCTGGACCCTGCTCTATGTGTGTTATGTGATCCTGAACCCAGCACTGACTACAGCCCTCTCTGCATTACATACTCCTGATCCTTGAACATACCCTGGACCCCTGTAATCAGTGTTATGTGTCCTAAACCCAACACTAACTGCAGCACTCTCCAACCCCTGTGTATCTACACACACCTGTACTATATACACAATACTGCACATTATATACTGTACTTCTCACCAAAGTTTCACTGTCTGAACAATTGCTGGTTGCTTATGAGTTCCTGACCATTTTAATTATTGTAAGTTCTTCTTTAAGGTAGGCTCAGAAAAAGAAATCAAATTCTATTTGATAGGTACAAGGAAGCCTGGATTTCACTTAACCAGGCAAAAGACAAGGAGAGAGAGCAATGTCATCTGAGTGCAGTATAACAATTGATTTAATGGCAACAAAGAATTTGTACATTCACAATATAAAATTAGGAAAGTCAGCGTTGTACAGTACAGGGTTCACCTGCTCTGTGTGGAGGACATGCTGCGGCGTGTGGGGTGTCCCTCTGCGCGCGGCCATGCTGATGGCTCCCAGCACTTCCTAGTCCATGGGTTTACTCGACAGAATGCCGCTGACGTCACTACCGGATGTTTAGATGGATTGGGAAGGTGCGTGCATTCGGAGCATGCATGCTCCTTCCAAAGTCATTAGGTTTGGCCATTTTAATGGTGGTATCAATGTATTAATTTAACCACGCCCCTTTAGCCCCTCCCCCTGTTAAGAGTTTGGCAACACTCACATTTTGTTGCTGCAAATCACTTTTTTTATTGAGTGTCCCACTGTGCCACAATCAGAGCGTAAGACCACCTAGGACTGTGAACGCAAGATCTAGTGGGTCAATGGAACACTAAACATTTGTATCTCGTCTATACAGATGCTGGAGTAGATTGACCGCATACAAATGGAGGTGTGCCAGAGTCACAGGATCTAAGGAGCAATGTGGTCTTTACAAGAGCAACTGAAGGTGTGAATGTAGCGCTGCAAGGCATTCCCCAGGTTGTGGCTCTCTAACACACCTGTTCGGCACAGTGCAACCAAACAGCACGCTGGAAGGACACTGGGTATACATAGGAGATAAGGAACCAAGGAAATCTACTGCAGCCAGCTAGGAACAACAATGGAGAAGACGATGAGAGCAAGCCTAAAGCACAGGTGAGAGGGAGATGCTAAGCAACAATGCAGAGAGAGACAGCGAGACTCAGCAACCTAAAAAGTGCTGTAGGCAAACAACAAAAATAAACAATGCAGAAAAAGACACACACTGCAACAGGAAATGAAGGGATTCACAGACAGAAACCAACAGGAATATAACTGCACAGCTGGGGGGAAAACACTGAGAACAAAGGCAGGCTCAAACAACACACAGAATAGATAAAGATCCTTAGATGATTGAGAATTGGCGCTCCATCAGCCTTCTTAATGTCGATAGAAAGATACTGGCAAAGATTTTTTTCTGGTACCTATTGTCAGTAGCAGAGTCTTTGCTTTCTCGCCATCAGCACTGTCCGTTCCAGGATAGAAGCACCTTCACAGCGGTTTTAGCTGTCCGGGAGGCCTTGGAGCAGTGCAGGGCTGCAGGTTGGGGAAAGTATTTGCTGACATTGGATCAGGAAAATGCTTTTGATCGTGTTAAGCATGAGTACCTGTGGTTGCTTCTTTCTGGCGACTGGTTAAAAGTCTTGTATAAGGGTGCAGAAAGCTTTCCTCTTGTTAATGGATGGGTTGGGCAGTCCTTTGAGGTTGGCTCCGGGGTGCGTCAGGATTTTCCCCTGAGTCCCCTGCTCGTGTTTGCAATTGACCCCTTCATCAGGAGGCTAGAGCAGCCTTTCGCAACCTTTTCAACACAGAGGAATCCTTGAAATAGTTCTCCAGTCTCGGGGAACCCCTGCTAAAAATTTGAAATCTACAACTCATGATACAAGATCAATGGTGTCTGTGGGAACTTATCTGAGAGGCAGAAAATGCGCAATGCTGAAGGAACCCCTAGCAACCTCTGGAGGAACCCTGGTTGAGAATTACTGGGCTAGAGAGCAGCATGTTGTGTGGGGTGCCAGTGGGGCTCCCGGGTGAGCCGCCTTTGAGGGTTGTTGCCTATGCGGACGATGTGTCAGTGATTGTCACTGGGGGTGGATGAAGCAGAGAAGGTGGTCTCTCTGACATCATGGTATTCTGAAGCATCAGGCTCCAAGATCAATCAGGAAAAGAGTGAATTTTTCTGGATGGGAAAGGAAGGTGAGGGATTTGATTTCCCAGACACCTTTCCAGTGCCCCAGGAAAGAATTAAGATTCTAGGCATTGAATTTGGACCCGGTGATCATGGCCTCAAAAACTGGGAAGGCAGACTGGAAATTGCCAATACTAAGGTGGTCAGCTGGAAGAGATGGAAGTTATCTATGAGGGAAAGGGTTGATCTGATTAAGACTTACTTAATTCCGATCTTCTTGTATGTCAGCTTTGTCTTCATCTTGCCAGAGTCTCTTTATGCTAGGGTCAGTAGTGTGTTCTTCCAGATGCTGTGGGGGAACAGACTGAACCTCATCAAGAGGAATGTCACCTATCTATCCAGGTGGGAGGGTGGCTCAGGTATGGTCAACCCAGTTCTTTTCTTTTCACTGCTATTTCTCAAATTTAACATTAGTAATATGCTTGCAGTGGAACCTCCTGGATGGGTAGGCATATTTAGATCTTGGTTTAGGCCTTTTCTACGACTTTGGGAAGAAGGTGGCCACGTGAAGAATCTCAGGGGTCATCGTGGTCAGCTACCAGCCTATGTCGCTCCATGCCTGAAGTTACTGCAGCAGTGGCGATTGTCGGCTGAAGATCTCAGATCGGTTTTGAGGAAAGTCCTGAGTCGAGTCTTGAGCAAAGTCTTTCATGACCCACTGACCTTAAGGGATTGCCCAGGCCCAGTTTTGAGGGCAGGGTTAAGACTGATTAATTTGGACAGAGTACCCCATACATTTAGGGATCTAGCCTGGTTGTACTTACATGGGAGGCTCTATGTTTGGGGCAATTTGAAATTCCGCAGTGGGGTGGATCGTAGCTGTCCTCGGGAGGAGTGTGCAGATGAGGAGGAGACTATGGACCATTTTCTGCTTTATTTCCCCTTTAACATAGAGGTGTACAAACAGGTGGGGTGGGCCCTCTGTGTTCCTTTCCTCTCCAGGCTGGGTTATGCTGAGTGGGCGTATGGAGCATTCAATACTGGTGGTGTTTTTTGTTTGGATACACTTTTTCCTAGTTAGCCTAGTAGTCCGTTATTTCACCTGGAATGCACGGTGTCAGGTCTTCACTCGGGATAAAATCCTTCCTGTTGAGGTGGTGGTGTATGCCATTTTGCACGAGGTGGAGAAGATTCGGGTGCTTGAGAGAGACAAGCAGAGTCAGGGGGCTTGGTTGAAGGCGTGGAGGGGTTTCAAGCCTCCCTGACTGCCAGGAGTCTCTTTCCCGGGTGTGGCTGTCTGTCTCTTATCACCCTAGATTTTATCATTTATGATTCATTTTTGTTAAATGGCTGCATACATAGGTGATGGGTTGTGCCTCTTAGGCCCTCTCAGCTGCTTTATGTAAATAGTTTTCTAAAAATGTTTTGGTAGTGGACTATGTATATATTGTATATATTCTGAACATGGATGTGTATTCCTTTGTTTTCTGTTGAAGTTTTATACTATGGTTTTGTTTTTTATTTTTGTATAAAATCGCTTGATTCTTTTTCAATAAAAGATCAACAGTACCCCAAGAACTGAACAAAGAACAACATCCAGCTTCTGGGCCACAGTCAGGAGACCTCTTCTGTAGAGAAAAATAAAACGCAAAGGACTGCAATTTTATGAAGTAATATGCACACGTCCCACTTACTGGAATTATCTTTTGCTATGTATATAGATATATATATATATATACATATATATATATATATATATAGTACCATAGCTTTAATGTCAGGCATAACCAGCTGATTTTACATGACTATCACTAGCCACAACCAGCAGATATGGTTATGAGGCATCTAAGTTGAATGTGAGTTTCCGAGCTCTACAATAACTTTTAGGCATTCTTTAGAATTGAATGAAGTGTATACTTGGGAGCTTTGTACAAAGCTTTACACTCGCACTGTAAATTAAAGAACACTCCAACAGGTTTGAACATTTTTTAGCATCTAGCAAGACCTCAAGAAGACCCACCAGTAGGTATAAACAAATAAAACATTCATAAAAGTAAGAAAGTGTTCTGAATTCTGTTAGAAAAAACCTTCTGTGAATATGCTGACAGGACGTCTGCAGTGAATCAGAAGACTGGATTCTGTTCCAGAAATTTGGACAGGGTATTTCCAGTTTATAGAATGACAAAATGAAACAAGAACAAAGAAAAAAAAAAATATTGCTATTCTGTAATACGGGTCAGTAGTGTTTAGTACAGGTTATTTGGCAGCAGTAATTTGGCACATTGTATGCTGGCATCAGAATCGTTATTTATATATTATGGCACAGACAGGGCCAGTGCAAGGATATTTGTCTACACAGTGGAAGGTGCATTTTGCTGTACTGACAGCTATTTTTTACAATTTTGTAACCATTTTTTATTTATTTTTTCACAATGCTGTTAGGGGGCTTTGGTGAAACATTAAGGTGTCTAAACACCCCTGATGTCTCACTTTTGGGACAAAGAAAAGGCACTGAGGACATATATTCTGCCACCCCCTTCTCTGCAGCCTCAGCTGCACTGGACAGTAAATGAACAGAATGCTCTGTACAGAGGCTCCTGGTCATTTGCAAATGGAAGCATAGTAAACACAGTTTGCTATGCATAAGTTATGAATGAATACAGTTGATTGATTGGTACTGATCACTCACTGTGTGCATTCACAAAAGGGATATTATATATTTAATGGCCCCTTCCCTGCCCTCCAACCAGAAGACAGCAGCAGCTGGTGGGAGAGGAGAGGAGGGAAGCCGGTAGCACTGCAAGGTGGGAAGGGGGGCGCGCATGGATGCCCAGGCAGCCGAGGATGGTGCACAGAGATGTGATCGGTGATCATGTGTGCAGCAGCTGAAAGCCAGCAGGAGGGAAAAGAGGAAAAACTGTCTTTCAGCTGTTGCAGGTTAGAGACACAGGGTATCGGTCCCGATAGTTGCCCGAGCATTGCACTGATCATCCCCTCTCTTGCCCTGCTTTCCAGCGGCCTTGTCTGGATCCCCAAAAAGTGGCTGGGGATTTGGATTTTACTGTCCCTTTTCCCTAACCTGGTACCTTCTGGCAGATGCCTGGGCATCCTTTTGATGGTGCTGGGCGCAGATTTTGCTTTGGCACATTCATTTTTTGCCCTGCATTATAGGTTATTATTTGTTGTGATGGCGAGGAGGTCTGAGTGGGGGAGCTTAAAGTGTAAGTTCACTTTTTCATGAAAAATTTAAGGGTGAACTAACTATAAATATCCTGGCCATCCCTCCGAACCCTGCCTTACATAGCAGTGTTTATGCCTTGCGCTGCTGGTGTAGCAGTTCATGTTCTGTACACCGCGATGCACAGACCTGGAGTGAGTATCCAGCATAATGCTTGCAATAGCAAATGATCATTGCTCAACACAGCCACGTCACAATGCTGACCAATCGGAAGCACATCTGAGGCTTCTTTTTCCATTAAGGTGTCACAGAAAAATTATTCTCATTGCTCAGTATATTCACACGGTTGCATCGACCAATGAGAGCTTGCCTTTGTGACCATTATGATGGGCCACTGCACCGGCATCAAGAGGGATGATGGCCACTATGTGCAAGAGGATCTGGAGGGGTGACCAATTCACCTTTTTATTTTTCATGAGCAAGTGAATTTACCCCTTAACCACTTGCTGACTACCTACCGCATATTTACTGCGGCAGATCAGCTCTATTGCGTAATCAGCGGGTCTCCACAGAGATAGATCGGCAGTTTGCCTATGTAAACAAGGATTCTATGCGAAGAAAATAAATGTTGGGACTTTAAATGAGGCAGGAACCAAAGGGGTAAGTGCCTCCATCCCTATCATTGATTAAAATTGAGAGCAAGTGGTGGAACTTTATATGAAGCACACAGCAGCACAAAAGGAAGTCAAGTGACTGGGAAATACTGTTTATTCATGTTGTATAATCTAACATACAACTACAATGATAGGGATGGAGGCAGTTACCCCTTTGGTTTCTGCCTCATTTAAAGTCCCAAAATTAATTTTCTTCTCATTATAAACCAATTAGGGATGGAAGCACACAGCAGCAGTATATTACAAAGCCTTTTTAAACTTGCGCATGACAATGGATTTCCGTGTCCCTGTCTTGTTTTAGTTAAAATCCATTTTTTGGTTTCTTTTTTCCCCAACATTATAGAGAATCCTTTTTTTTAATTTGTTTTATCCAAGCTCGCATGTCCTATGTCTGCATCGGCGCATCTGTGTGTGCGTTTTTGGCGTTGCCAATTTGTTTGTCTCGGTCTCTGATCCGAACACTGTGATGTGCAGCACGTCCTTCCCCTCCCCCTCACCCCCCCCTTTAGAGGTGGGATGGGAGGACGCATCTCCACATGTTGGCATCGTGCTGCGTTTGTGCGGTACACCACCCCCGTCTAGGTGTCTCCCATCGGCGGACACACGAGAGGGGTTAACAGGCGCTAATCGCCCAATGGCTGAGCCGCCCAGGTGAAAGCCTTCCTCTCTTGATTGATGTCTGTCCAATTGACGCTTGGGCGGGGTTGTGGTAGATGCAGCTACTTAGGCACCTTCCTT
Organism: Lithobates pipiens; assembly: GCF_037356315.1. Taxonomy (NCBI): domain Eukaryota; kingdom Metazoa; phylum Chordata; class Amphibia; order Anura; family Ranidae; genus Lithobates; species Lithobates pipiens. The sequence continues at coordinate 72,964,141 of NW_027507784.1, forward strand.
AGGTCAGTTCACAGGCACATCTCTCCCTCCATACATCCTGGATCACTTCCATTTACATCGATCATTCTTTTCATCTGTAACTCATAGGTATTTATTCACTATCACCCCCTTTGTTTCTGTTTTCATTTTCTATTAACTTAACCATTTTGCGCCCGCTCTATAGCCAAAAGACGGCTACAGAGAGGAAGCTAACTGCCGGGAGGGCGTCCCTGGACGTCCTCCTGTTTACTTCCCCAATGGGCGCCGCCAAGGGCACGCATCAGGGAAGTTCTGTGTTGGCCGTGTCCCTCGGACACAGCCAATCACAGATCATGCTAAATGGCCAATCACAGCGGCCATTTAGCACTCGATCGGCCTGTCCAATGAGAGGTGATCTCATATGTAAACATATGAGATCATCTCTCATCGCCGGCTCCCCTCCTCACACAGAGACAGCGTGTGAGGAGGGAGAGCTTCCGTGCTGCAGCTGCACCGTCAGTGACAGTGAGTGTACACACACACAGTAAAACACACACACACAGTAAAACACACACAGTGAAACACACACACATGCCCACCTGTCCCCAGTGCCATCTGTTCCCTGTGCCACCTGTCAGTGCCATCTGTCCCCAGTGCCACCTATCAGTGCCATCTGTCCCCAGTGCCACCTGCCTGTGCCATGTGTCCCCAGTGCCACCTATCAATGTCACCTGTCCCCAGTGCCACCTATCCGTGCCACCTGTCCCCAGTGCCACGTGCCACCTGTCCCCAGTGCCACCTGTCCCTAGTGCCACATGTCCCCAGTGCCGCCTGTCCCTAGTGCCATGTGTACCCAGTGCCACCTGTCAGTGTCACGTGTCATCAGTGCCACCTGTCAGTGTTACGTGTCATCAGTGCCACGTATTGGTGCCATCTGTCATCAGTGTCACGTGTCATCAGTACCACGTATTGGTGACATCTGTCATCAGTGTCAGGTGTCATCAGTGCCACGTATTGGTGCCATCTTTCATCAGTGTCAGGTGTCATCAGTGCCACGTATTAGTGTCATCTGTCATCAGTGCCACATATTAGTGCCACCTGCCATCAGTGCCACATATTAGTGTCATCAGTGCCACATCAGTGTCACGTGTCATCAGTGCCACATATTAGTTCCATCTGTCATCGGTGTCAAGTGTCATCAGTGTCACGTATTAGTGCCATCTGTCATCAGTGTCACATCAGTGTCACGTGCCATCTGTGCCACGTATCAGTGCCATCTGCCATCAGTGCCACGTCAGTGTCAAGTGTCATTGTCCTGGTGCTCCAGGGCCTTCAAAAGTGTAATAGGTAGTCAACAAGTTAGATATGTAATTTATGCTCCTAGAACATGTGACAGCGCTCCCTGCATGTTGGGCCTCTCTAAGTGTCCAGGCTGTGAAAAAGTCCCACAGATGTGGTATCATAATACTCAGCAGGAGTAGCAGAATGTATTTTGGGGCATTATTTGTGGTATACACATGCCATGTGTGAGAAATAACGTATTACAATGACAATTTTGTGGGGGGAAAAAAAATCTTCGTTTTGCAAAGAATTGTGGGAAAAAATTACACCAAAAACCTCACCATTCCTCTTACTAAATACCTTGGAATGTCTACTTTCCAAAAAGGGGTCATTTGGGGGGTATTTGTACTTTCCTGGCTTGTTCGGGTCACAAGAAATCTCCACCTGTACATCAGATGTGATCAATTTTTTACGATTCACACCACAGCTTGTAGACTCTCTAACTTTCACAAAGACCAAATAATATCCACTAATTTGGGTTATTTTTACCAGAGATATGTAGCAGTATAAATTGTGGGCAAAATCTATGAAGAAAAATTAATAATTTGCAAAATTTTATCACAGAAACAAAGAAATATGCGTTTTTTTTTTCGAAATTTTCGGTCTTTTTTCATTTATAGCGCAAAAAATAAAAAACCCCAGAGGTGATCAAATACCACCAAAAGAAAGCTCTATTTGTGGGAAAAAAGGACAAAAAATTCATTTTGGTACAGTGTTGCATGACTGAGTAATTGTCATTCAAAGTGTGAGAGCACCGAAAGCTGAAAATTGGTCTAGGCAGGAGGGGGGTTTAAGTGCCCAGTAGGCAAGTGGTTAAAATTTCATTCTATATATAATTTTTTTTGTTTTGTGTTTTTCTTCTCTTCCATTTCTTTTTCCTTTACACCCTTTATCACTTAGGCCTCATGCACACGAGACGCAGATGAAACCTCTGTTAAAAAAAAGCTGAAACGCGCGTTTAGAAACGCGCGTTTTGCCGCGTTTGCATGTCGCGTTTAGACGCGTTTAGACGCGTTTATAAAGATAACATCATGTAGACCCTCCCCAAGCTCTCAAAGCATTTTTTTTAACTATTTCTGCTATTTTGATCAGAGTGAGCAGCAGCAGCATAGAGAGCAGTTGTACACTTGCATTTGCCATGTCACTTGCCACGGCACCTGCCACAAGTTGTGGATTGTCCACTTGCCACGTCACTTGCCAAAAGTTGGGGATTGTCCACTTGCCACATCACCTGCCACGTCACCTGCCACAAATTGTGGATTGTCCACTTGCCACGTCACTTGCCACATCAACTGCCACGTCACTTGCCACGAGATGTGGATTGTCCACTTTCCACGTCATCTGCCATGCCACCTGCCACAAGCTGTGGATTGTCCACTTGCCACGTCACCAGCCACATCACCTGCCACAAGTTGTGGATTGTCTACTTGCCGCGTCACTTGCCACGTCACTTGCCACGTCACCTGCCACAAGTTGTGGATTGTTCACTTGACACGTCACCAGCCACATCACCTGCCACAAGTTGTGGATTGTCCACTTGCCATGTCACTTGCCACATCACCTGCCACGTCACTTGCCACATCACCTGCCACAAGTTGTGGATTGTCTACTTGCCGCGTCACTTGCCACTTCACCTGCCACGTCACCTGCCACAAGTTGTGGATTGTCCACTTGCCACGTCACTTGCCACAAGCTGTGGATTGTCCACTTGCCACATCACTTGCCACGTCACCTGCCACGTCACTTGCCACGTCACCTGCCACAAGTTTTGGATTGTCCACTTGCCACGTCAGCTGCCACGTCACTTGCCACATCACCTGCCACAAGTTGTGGATTGTCCACTTGCCACGTCACTTGCCACATCACCTGCCACGTCACTTGCCACGAGATGTGGATTGTCCACTTGCCATGTCACTTGCCACGTCACTTGCCACGTCACCTGCCACGTCACTTGCCACGTCAGCTGCCACGTCACTTGCCACAAGATGTGGATTGTCCACTTGTCACATCACCTGCCACATCACTTGCCACATCACCTGCCACAAGTTGTGGATTGTCCACTTGCCACGTCACTTGCCACATCACCTGCCACGTCACTTGCCACAAGATGTGGATTGTCCACTTTCCACGTCACCTGCCATGCCATCTGCCACAAGTTGTGGATTGTCCACTTACCACGTCACCAGCCACATCACCTGCCACAAGTTGTGGATTGTCCACTTGCCACACCACTTTCCACGTCACCTGCCACGTCACCTGCCACAAGATGTGGATTGTCCACTTGCCACGTCACCAGCCACATCACCTGCCACAAGTTGTGGATTGTCCACTTGCCACGTCCCTTGCCACGTCCCCTGCCACGTCACCTGCCACAAGTGGATTGTCCACTTGCCACATCACTTGCCACATCACCTGCCACAAGTTGTGGATTGTCCACTTGCCACGTCACCTGACACAAGTTGTGGATTGTCCACTCGCCACGTCACTTGCCACATCACCTTCCACAAGTGGATTGTCCACTTGCCACGTCACTTGCCACGTCCCCTGCCACAAGTGGATTGTCCACTTGCCACGTCACTTGCCACGTCACCTGCCACAAGTTATGGATTGTCCACTTGCCACGTCACATGCCAGTCACCTGCCACAAGTTGTTGATTTTCCACTTGCCACGTCACCTGCCAAGTCACTTGCTGCGTCACCTGCCAGGTCACTTGCCACGTCACCTGCCACAAGTTGTCTATTGTCCACTTGCCACGTCACATGCCAGTCACCTGCCACAAGTTGTTGATTTTCCACTTGCCACGTCACCTGCCAAGTCACTTGCCGCGTCACCTGCCAGGTCACTTGCCACGTCACCTGCCACAAGTTGTCTATTGTCCACTTTCCACGTCACTTGCCACTTCACCTGCCACGTCACTTGCCACAAGTTGTGGATTGTCCACTTGCCACATCACTTGCCACCTGCCATGTCACTTGCCACAAGTTGTGGATTGTCCACTTGCCACGTCACTTGCCACAAGTTGTGGATTGTCCACTTGCAATTGCAATTGTTTAAAATATTTTTCTAATGGTTTTTCATCATTTGCAATCATTTTTGAGATTTTTAATGTAAAAAAAAAGGTCACCTTTAAAAACGCATATAAACGCAAACGCGGCTAAACGCGGTAGCGGCGTTTTGCCGCGTTTTACCGCGTTTTGCCGCGTTTTGCGTCTGAAACGCAGAAATTTTTGTTTCTGAACGCATTTTTTTGCTTCTGGAAAAACGAGATTAAACGCAACTGCATATAAACGGAAAAAAACGAGACTGTGTACATGGACACATAGGATAACATTGAATGAGTTCAGGTGCAGTTGAAAAAACTGTCCAACTGCATCTGAACGCGCTCACTTATTATTTTCACTTTTATAATTATTTTATATTCTACATTATTCACCTTTCTTTCTCATGCATTTATCTCGCATCTTAGGTTTTTCATCAGGCTCACTGCTTTTTCCTTTCACAGGGTTATCCATTCGCACACACATGGCCCACAAATTGTCTATGCTCATTGCTATCACTATTTTGGCGACCACAGTGCCTGGAGATGAGACCTTGCAATTTTTTGGCGACTTTCGATGCTGCACTGCAGCTGCGCAGATGCAGATGTAGGTTCAATATGCAGCCTGGTAACAAACCTTTATATACCATTTTTCTTTTTCCTTGTATTTGCCTAACCAAAATCAATTATTCTTTTGACCATTTAGAATTAATATTTTTTTTTGTTTTTAGATATTTTCCATGGTTTCTGCTTCTGACAAGTGGCTATAAGGCTGCGAAACGCGTCAAGACTTGCATTTTACTACCATTCTACCATGGACCAATTAATATTCTCTAGGGTTTTATTCATGTCTATAATCATTCAGTATATGAATTATGCTTATTTTTTTTTTTTTTAGTTTTGTTTTTAATTTACCTATGTTTATAAAAGTGTATCCATTGTCTGTTCTATAACTGTTTCAATGATTGCGGACTATTATGTAACTTATGTTGTAAATGATCAAATGCTTTTGGAGGTTATATACCCATTTAGTTGTATGTTAGATTATACAACATGAATAAACAGTATTTCCCAGTCGCTTGACTTCCTTTTGTGCTTCTGTGTGCTTCATATAAAGTCCCACCACTTGCTCTCAATTTTAATCAAGGATTTTATGCATTAAGGTAAAAAACTTTCTGTGCTGCAGCTGCCCCCCAGAGCCAACCCCCCCCCCCCTTTTCCTTACCCTAACCTGATCGTTCCAGCGATGAGAACGAGCCCAGCAGCTCCAGTCGCTGTCTCAGGTCCTCATTGGATAGATTGATAGCAGGAGGAGCCATTGGCTCCTCCTGCTGTCAATCAAATCCAGTAACACGTGAGGCGGGGGTGGGGTCGAATCCTGCTGTCTGTGTTAATGGACGCACCAACAGGAGCGTGCCCGCACAGGTGCCCCCATGGAATGCGGCTCTCCGTGGGATCACTCGATGAAGAGGAAAAGCCAGGAATGAGGGACCCCAGAAAAGGAGGATTGGCCGTTCTGTGCAAAACCCTTGCACAGCGCAGGTAAGTATGACATTTTTTTTATTTAAAAAAATAATAATCTTTACAATCACTTTAACCCTTTTATCGATCGTGATGTTAACCCCTTCCCTGCCAGTGTCAGTGCATATTTTTAGCACTGATCACTGTAATAATGTCAAAAGTGTCAGTTAGCTGTCCAATCTGTCTGCGCAATGTCGCAGTCCTGCTAAAAATCGCTGATCACCGCCATTACTAATAAAAAAAAATGCCATAAATGTATCCCCTATTTTGTAGATGCTATAACTTTTGCGCAAACCAATCAAAAAACACCTATTGTTGTTTTTTTTTAACCAAAAATATGTAGCAGAATACATACTGCCCTAAATTTATTAAGATTTATTATTATTATTATTATTATTATTGGATATGTTTTATAGCAGAAAGTAAAAAAATATTGTTTTTTTTTCTTCAAAATTGTAACGTTTTTGGTCATAGCTCAAAAAATAAAAACCACAGAGGTGATCAATTACCACCAAAAGAAAGCTCTATTTGTGGGGAAAAAATGACATCAATTGTATTTGGGTAGAGCGTCGCACGACTACACAATTGTCAGTTAAAGTAACGCAGTGCCATATCGCAAAAAATGGCCTGGTCAGGATGGGGGTAAACCTTCCGGGGCTGAAATAGTTAAAGTGGAGCCAGCATCACATATATGTTTTCATTTTACATTTTATCTAAGCCTAAAAATAAAAATCAGTTTACCTGTGAATGGGGGAGAGTCAGAGGAGTCGCACGGTTCTCTCCTCCAATCACAGATTGTTTTACAGGCAGTCTAATCAGTGAAGGAACTTTTCTCAGTAGAGGAGAGGGCAGGAGGGGGCATGTCCCCATTGGATCATCTTTAAGGTCCATTCGCACCTTCAACCCTTTCTTTGGCCTCTAGTGGGGGTTAAAAGCTCCCTGATAGCGGCCGAAAAGCACCGCTTAAACCGCGGTAAAGTGCTGCTAAAACGAGCAGTGCTTTATCGCTAACCCCCAGTGTGAAAGTGGCCTTATAGAATTTGATGCTCATTGATATCCTGCCTAAGTCCATGGCCTAATTATTTTTCCTATGTGTGACACCGAGATAGCAAATGCTTTTCCAACTTTTAAATTGATGAGCAATTAATAGGTGAGCCATAAGAATTGAGAATCCTGCCGCCAACGTCCATAGAGCACAAAATTACTATTGTATTTTGCAACCGGCACCCGTAGATTGGTTTGAAATGCCAGGATGTGTCAAGGAAAAGGAAACTTTCATTCTCATTAAGCTTTTCTTATGAAAAGATTTTGCCAAGGTCTTCAGTGCTTGTTACATCTTTTGTCTGAGAATGAGGCAGTGTCAAATAATTATCTCTCACTTGCATTGTCGATGTATTAGACAAATGGCAGGCGAGTTTGTGTCAGCTTTGCTGAAGGTTAACCCAGAGTGTTGAAATATAGAAAAAAACTTAAGCTTGCTTTAAAATAGGAATTATTTAAAAAAAAAAAAATCAGATTTGACTTTTTTTACATCAATAATTGTTATAAATGTCATCTAGAAATTAGATTAAACATATTATCAACTTTTTTGCTGTTTTTTTCATCAAGCAAACTAAAATGCCCTTTTGTTGAAAACATTATTCTTTGGCTAGACAAAACTGTTATGTTGGTTGAGTGGTAGAAATTTATTCCACTCACATTAATTGGGAGGCACAGTGGTGTAGTGGTTAGCACTTCTGTCTGGTAGCACTAGGGTCATCAGTTTGAATCACAACCATTACACTACCCAGAGACAGCCCGTCCATAAGGGGAGCACGGGCACTGACCACCCCCCCCCCCCCCTGCCCAGCAGTCCCAAAAATAATAAAAATATATATATTTTTTTTTAAAAGGCCCCTTTTAAAAAAAAATGTAATAGAAAAAATGCAGTCATGAGATTGCAGATGAGGCGCTTAATTTGCAGGCTTTTGACCTGCTTTGCGGCGTAATCCAAAGCACAGAGCAGCTTCCGCCCATAGTATTACTACAGCGGGAGCTTTCTTGTTCAACTAAAGAGGTTAATTCCGGTTTCCCTGAAACCGGAAGTGATGTCAGCAGCTCCGTGGAATGCACGGCCTGAGCAGAACTGCCTGTAAGGTAAGTGAGGCTGCATATGATGGGGCACATTGAGACTGCATATGATGGGACACAGTGAGGCTGCATTTGATGGGGTACAGTGAGGCTGCATTTGATGGGGCACAGGGAGGCTCCACATGGTGGGACACAGTGAGGCTGCATATGATGGGGCACAGTGCGGCTGCATATGATGGGACACAGTGAGGCTGCATATGATGGGGCACAGTGAGGCTGCATATGATGGGACATAGTGAGGCTGCATTTTATGGGGCACAGTGAGGCTGCCCATGATGGGGCACAGCGAGGCTGCATATAATGCTGCACAATGGCTGCATTTGATGCTGCACAGTGGCTGCATTTGATGGGGCACAGTGGCTGCATGATATGGGCACAGTGGCTGTATTTGATGGGGCACAGTGGCAGCATTTTATGGCACAGAGGCAGCATTTGATGGCACAGTGGGAGCATTTGATATGGCACAGTGGCTGTGTTTGATGGGCACAGTGGCTGCGTTTGATGGGCACAGTGGCTGAGTTTGATGGCACAGTGGCAGCAATTGATGGGCACAGTGGCTGTGTTGTTTGGGCACAGTGGCTGCGTTTGGGCACAGTGGCTGTGTTTGATGGCACAGTGGTGACAATTGATGGGCACAGTGGCTGCATTTGATGGCACAGTTGCTGTGTTTGATGGCACGGCACAGTGGCTGCAATTGATGGCACAGTGGCTGCGTTTGATGGCACAGTGGCTGCGTTTGATGGCATGGCACAGTGGCTGTGATTGATAGCACAGTGGCTGCATTTGATGGCACAGTGGCTGCGTTGTTTGGGAAAAGTGGCTGCAATGTTTGGGCAAAGTGGCTGCATTGTTTGGGCAAAGTGGCTGCATTGTTTGAGTACAGTGGCTGCATTTGATGGACATGGTGGCTGTGTGTGATGGCACAGTGGCTGCAATTGATGGCACAGTGGGGCTGCAATTGATGGGGGTGTTTTTTTCAGAATTTTTGTTTGTTTGCGCCCCCCCCCAAAAAAAAAATGTGAGCACCAGCTGCCACTGACACTACCTACCTGGAGCTTTCATGTTCTCCTGGGTGCATTGGTTTTCTCCACCACTCCAAAGACCAGCAGTTTTATTGGCTTCTATTCTAAATTGGCACTAGTATCAGTTCATGTGCTGAAAAAAGCCTACTGATAGGAGGAGATGGCAGAAAGATCGGCGCATCTCTGTTATACTTCTCTTTTCACTGCCCAGTGACAGGCTGGGAGCAGGTCCTGAACACCCTGGGGAAGTGGGTTGAAAGATGTTTGCTGACCATCAGACCATGACATCTAACGACAGAAAAGTACTCCAGGAAAATGTCTGGATTAAAGGTGAATATTGCAGAAAAAGCTGGATTTGTTAATATGTCTTCTAATGGGCTACTTATTTTTATCTTGTTATTTTTTTAGCTGTAAATTTGCTCTGTATCTACAGTATATATAACTTAACCATATGTTAGTCCAGCTGCATCATTTTAGAACTGTAATAAATGGGGGAAGCTGTAAAAACAAAATGCCTGCCTTGTATTACCAGGAATGAGTCAAGAAACTGGAAAATGTGTAATATTTATTTAGAAGTTCTAAAAGTTTCTTTTTCTTTTTTTTTTTCTAAAACTTAGTCAAACAGCTGGTGCTAATTTTTTTTTTATTTCTTTTTCATGAAATGTCTATGAAGGATCTCTTGCACTACCATGCCAGTAATCAAATCCAATACCAGTACATATATATTTACTGTATATATATATATATATATATATATATATATATATATATATATATATATATATATATATAGATAGATAGATAGATAGATATACAGTATATAGTATATTGTGTGTGTGTGTGAGTGTATATATATATATATATATATATATATATATATATATATATATGTGTTTATTTTTACAATGACAATGTATCAAAATATATATATATATATATATATTTTTATTTTTACAAAAAAAAAGATTGCTAAATCTTAGTCGAACAGTCGGTGATAATTTGTTTGCATGAAATGTCTATGAAGGATCTTATTTATCCAGGTCATGGTATTCTTAGTAGAAGTTGCTCACATTCACCTGGACGTGTTCTCTAATGTTGAAAACATTTTGCAGCTTATCCACAGCGTCATTAGTTCTAATGAGTGTCACGAAAATACCTCGGCATTTATAAGCTGGTTGGTTATTTGGATCCAGTCTAAATTGGCACTAGTGTGTGTGTGAGATAGGAACCTTAGACTGCAAGTTCCTTGACGCCAAAGACTGATGTGAATGCACAATAAATAAAAACTGAAAATTGTTGGCACTATAGATAATAATCAAAAACAATATATAAATAATTAATAATAAAAAAATATATATCTTCACATAAAAAAAATATGAATTTATATGCACAAAGGTAACAGTCACTTTAATCCAATCACCACTTTGCATGAAATGCAACTATTCAATTCTTGGAGGTATTTCACACATTACAGGGAATTTAATGATTATTTGTGACTTTCGTGCAAACTCACTAGAAAGTATGTCCCTGTGCTGGAACCAGAATGTTACGAGTCAGAGAATATATAATATTGTCTATCTGAGGCTTCTGACGGAGATATATTGCTTTATGACAAATCCTGTTTAAGTAGAATCTTGGAAATCTTACAGATAGGCAGGGCCTATCCCAATATTGATCAGTGGGTTCGAATCAATAATTCCTACTGCAGTAGGGAACAGACAAAAAAATACACTACCGGTATCTTTTTTTTTTTTTTATTCTATTCTGATTTTTTTTGATACATTGTCATTTGTATACACATAAATATACTACAAAAATGTTATGCATCTGCCCCTGATGACGTCATAGCTGACGAAACTTGTTGGGCAGGGCTGGAGGTGTTGATGCCATCGCGCATGCGCGCTACTGGGGACTTGGAATTCTGGGAGTTGTGGTTTTATTCTAAGGCGCTGCATATAGCGCATTTAAGTAAGTGTTTTTAAATGTAATAACAAAGCTTTTAACTCAGATTGCACACTATTGGGAGCATGTCACTTTTCTTTTTTATGCGTCCCTTTATATTGTATGGTTTCTGGAGGAGAATTGGAGATATGAGCTGTGGCGTTTAATTTTGCCATTACCTTATAGATTGCATTAACCAAGTGCTGTCTAACTTCTCACATGAAAGTCACACATCCTCTGTGTGTTATATGGTGGAGGACATGGGGTGTATACATTTTCCAAAGTATTGAATGAATAAATATAGACATTAAACAGCAACAGATTTTGATTGTAGATTTATGTTGCAAAATGAATCCTCCTTGGGGGGCGTGGCTAACCGCCGAGCAGGATGGACGTCTGACTCCTCAGCTCCCGCACCGACCGGACTATCGACCGGAGCATCGCCGTACAGAGCACACGTACGAACTCCTTAACACGACTACCGTAGAGCCCAGCTATGCCTCAGACGAACCGAAAGCGGAAGGAATACCGGACGCCGAAGAAATTGACCGATTATTTTACTCAGCCGCCTGACACAGAAATCCAAGATGGCGCCCGCGGCCCTGTCAGAAAACCTTCGGATTACACTGACCTCCCTGATGCGGACGAATCTGCAATATCCATCCAGCAGCACTCCCCTGCAATATCTCCACAGAATTCTCCCTCTTCAGCCAGTAACAGCCCTGCCAAAGCGCGGATGCGAATGGATTCTGCGGGGCCTAACTCTGAGGTAAGCCCTGCATCCATCTTACCCACACGCCAGCCCTCAGCTATTGCGGCCTTCCCCACATCAGACCAGCCTGTCCTGGACACTACTATGAAGGAGATGCTCATCTCCTTGCAATCCTCTATACATAATGAATTATCATCCATGTTTACCCAGTTTTCATCTCATATGCTACATATGGGGCAAAAAATCCAACGTATTGAACACCATATGAGCGACCTGACTATTACGGTTAATGACCTAGTGGATGCCCAAGACCACACACATGACGAACAAAAATGGATGAAATCCAAAATGGCGGACCTCGAAGACCACTCTAGACGTAATAACGTCAAGATCAGGGGTATCCCCGAATCGGTATTACCTCATGACCTTAACACCTACGCCAGGAAAATGATCTCAACACTGCTACCTGACCTGTCACCGATGGAGACCATTATTGACCGCATACACCGCATCCCTAAGCCGTCGCACTTGGCTGACACCATACCCAGGGACGTCCTGATGAGGGTGCACTTCTATCATGCTAAAGATCAGCTAATGTTCAAGTCCCGGCATATGAATAGGCTACCGGAACCATTCTCTGATCTACAACTATTTGCGGATCTGTCTCAACACACCAGACAACTGCGCAAACAGCTGATAACGATTACCAAACCGCTGTTCAACCACAAAATCCCCTATCAATGGGGTTACCCGACTAAACTCATTGTAACCAGGAATGGGTCTAAACACATTATTACATCAGTCCCTGAGGGCATAAAGCTTCTACAACAATGGGATATTCTCCCGGAAGAGCCTGCCGTACAGTCCAACAACCGCAGAGGGCCTTCTCCGCCTCTATACCCTAAACAACCGCCTAATGCCCGCTGAATCTATATAGTATATATAGTTTCAACAGCCTAGTGTTTTTTTTTTTGGCTGTTCTACACTACAGTATTAATTACCTCTTTATTGTTCTGCCTACCACTACCGAAGTACTAATTTCTACCCTTTCCTTCCACTGCTCCTGCTTCTCCTCTTCCCTGGTTTGCCTCTGTTTTGAGAACTGCACCTGCTCCGGCTACAGGAACCCGCATCCGGACACCATCTGACATCTTATGGAGAATCTCACTCACTGTAAGTACCTACCACCACGCCTGACATCTGCACCTGACCTGCACAATGCCGAAATTTCTATCCCTTAACACTAAAGGACTTAACCACCCAGCGAAGAGATCCTCCATGTGGAGGACCGCTCTCCAATCCAAATGTGATGTCCTCTGCCTCCAAGAGACCCACTTCAAAAAGCTAGACAGCCCCCGTTGTTCCAATCGCCATTTTCCTCACATCTTTCAATCCTCAGGACCTGACAAACGTAATGGGGTTATGATAGCGGTAAAAGACACTGTCACCTTCACCCTCCACAATAGCATGGAGGACGAAGATGGAAGATATATAGCCCTAGATTGTACCCTCAACAAAACCAGATATACTATCGTAAACGTCTACTCTCCCAATACTGGCCAAATTAAATTCCTCTCTAGACTGATGAACAAGCTTAACAAGTTCCGACAGGGATGTCTCATTGTCTGTGGGGACTTTAACATAGTTCCAGATAATTTCATGGATGCCTCCTCCCGTTCCTCCAGGCTATCCTCCCCTATGACTACCTTCATACGGAACAACAACTTATACGACATCTGGAGATGCCAACATACCACCGAAAGAGACTACTCCTTTTTCTCCCACAGACATAACTGCTACACGAGAATTGACTACTTCCTTGTAGATAAATGGACGCTGACCAACTCCACCGAATCAGGCATTGGTACGATCACTTGGTCGGACCACGCTCCGATCTCACTCACTGTCACCGATCATCTGAACTCCCCACGGCATACGGTATGGAGAGCGAATGCGGACATCATTCACTCCCCGGAACACTCCTTGTACATACGTAACCAGCTTGAAGAGTTTTTTACCCTTAATACTGGCTCAGTCTCCAGTAATACTGTCCTCTGGAATGCTCATAAGGCATTCGTCAGAGGGATTATAATGCAACTCTCTGCTCGAGAGAAGAGGAGGAGATCACAGCGTCTAGACACATTAATAGCCAAAATTAATGCACTCGGTGTTCAAAACCAAACCACACCAGACCCTAATTCAAAAGACCAGTTAGTCCTCCTTAGACAGGAACTTAGAAATTTACTCCTAGAATATCATACTCGCACCAACACGAAATTCAAAGCACACTATTATACTACAGGTAACAAGGCGGGGAAAGCACTTGCTCTAAGGATCAAGGGTCACTATGCTAAATCTAGAATACATCATCTCTTTCATCCAACCACAAAGCAGAAACTTTTAGACCCTCAAGCTATTGCAGATGCCTTTAGCCAGTACTACCATACTTTATACAACTTGAAAGATGACCCCAACACCACTCAACCCTCTATTGCTGACATCAATTCCTTTCTTCAAACGATCGACCTACCAACATTATCACAACAACACATCTCTGACCTGAACACCCCTTTCACACAATTAGAAGTTCAAAACATAGTATCAACCTTGCCTTCCCACAAATCACCAGGGCCTGACGGCTTAACTAATGAGTACTATAAACAATTCAGTACTACTTTGGCTCCCTACCTATCACAAGTGTGCAATGACGCTGCCTCCTCCTCTTCTCTTCCCAATGAAATGCTTAATGCTCTGATAATTACTCTACCGAAGCCAGGGAAAGAGCCCAACACACCACAAAATTTTCGGCCAATATCTCTCCTAAACACCGACACCAAAATCTTCGCTAAACTCATAGCCAATCGCTTAGTCCAAATTATGCCCACTTTGATACACCCTGATCAATCAGGCTTCACGAAGGGTAGACAAACTTATGATGCTTCAAGGAGATTGATAAACATAATTCATCACGCTGAGACTAGTAGAACGCCTTCTCTGCTTCTATCTCTAGACGCAGAGAAGGCGTTCGATAGAGTCCATTGGGATTACCTAGAAGCTACCCTTAAAAAATTTGGATTCCAAGGTCATATTTTTTCAGCAATTATGGCCCTATATTCTTCTCCATCGGCACAAGTTTACACGGACGGAATAACCTCCCGAGCTTTTCCAATAACCAATGGTACCCGCCAGGGTTGTCCCTTATCACCACTTATCTTTAACCTGATCAAGGAACCCCTGGCGGCACATATCAGAAATTGCACAACCATCTCTGGCTTTAAAATAGGCCACATAGAACACAAAATAAATTTATTTGCAGATGATGTCATATTGATGCTTACTAACCCTATGACTTCCCTGGCTTCGGTACAACATGTTTTAACTACCTTTGGCTCCGTCTCTTACTATAAGGTCAACGAAACCAAATCATATATTTTAGAACTGGGCCTTGATGCTGTCACTAGTAATATTCTAAGAAACCAATATGCATACCCTTGGGCTGACCAAGGAATTCCGTACTTAGGCATTGTACTCACTAAATCGGTGTCTAGATTGTTTCAAGCCAACTATGTTAAAACCAAACAATTGTTAATCAAAGATCTGTCCAACCTCGCCAAATTTGAACTTTCATGGTCGGGTAGGCTCGCTGCGTTTAAAATGCTCACATTACCTAAAATTCTATATCAATTTCGCACCCTTCCCATCCCCTTATCCAAATCATACCTAGCTTCTTTGCAATCTATTCTTAGTAAATACATGTGGCAAGATAAAAAACCTAGAAGCAACTATTCCAAACTTCTCAAACATAAGCATGCTGGGGGTATGGGATATACAGACATCCGGGACTATTACTTGGCCACCATCCTCTCCCAACTGCGGGAATGGACTAACCCCCCCCCATACTACGCTATGGGGAGATATAGAAAATTGTGCCACACCTGGTCCCGACCTCAAAAGCTGGTTATTTAGCTCCCTAGTCTCGGTGACAAATTTCAGCATCTACTCACCCACCATAAAAGCATCGCTTTCTGCATGGAAAATACTTCGCAATAACACATGGTCATCCCTCCCTATGAAAGACATACCGGTATCATTACAGACCCTCCAAATCTTATCACCTGATCTAACTATCCCTACATGGCTCACGTCCAGGGCATCCCACACTAATGATCTTAGGACCCTCACGGATAACAAATCTTTCCCTGAGATCCAGTCCATTTATGGGGCACCCTCGTCAGATTTTTTCAATTATCATAGATTACGCTCCTGTCTGACCACACACACCCGCTTAGAGGGTGCAATACCCTTAAAACTATGGAATTACTATTTCAAACAAGATTCTACATATAAAGGTATATCGATTATTTACCCCCTGTTGCAGGAGAAAAATATCTTCTTCAAATCCAAACCCTTCCTAAATTGGGAATCAGACACACTTCTCCACTTCTCTGACTCCCAATGGCAACAAGCCTTTACCTCTGTATACAAAGCCACACGGTGCACAGGCTTATGGGAACTGACGTCAAAAATCACTCTTCGCTGGTATATGACTCCCCATAGACTCGCTAAATTTCAACCCGGCACTACCCCACTGTGCTGGCGCAACTGCAACCATACAGGAACTTTATTCCACATTCTGTGGCAATGTCCACATATTAATCTCCTTTGGTCAGACGTTACGAAACTTATTCGAGACGTAAGCAATGTTCCAATCTCTCTGTCTCCACAACTTGCTATACTCAACATATTTCCGGACGATGTCCCTCATACATGCCGCACAGTCCTTACTCATATTCTTCTGGCAACTAGACTACTTCTAACCAGAAACTGGAAATCCTCTACCATACCTAGCATCCTAGACGTTACCACACTAGTGCACTCTCACTATACATACGAGCTGATTGGGTCCAGAGGCTTACCATCCTATGCAAAAACCCAGGCCCAATGGCTCCCATGGCACAAATGGTACTCATCCCAGATAACCTGACTTTGTTCCTGATGAATATCATTTTTGTTAACTTACTTGTGATTGCTGGTTCATCATTCCATACTTTGTTCTCAAAACCTCCCCCCCCCCCTTTCCCTCCCACCCCCCAACCTCCCCCCCATCTTCTTCCCTTCTTTTTATCCGTCTCTCCCTCCCTTCATTACCCTACCCTCTACCCCACTTTTACTGCTGTACTATATTCCAAGGCACACTCTTGAGTTACACAATGCTAGTCCCTGTTTTCTGATTCAGATACAACTATGTGCCGAAGTTACTGTTGTTGATATCGTCATTGTTCATACTGCCTATATCTGTATGACATCCAAGAATTGTATTGGATGTAGTTGCTATACATACTTTGTATCTTGTGAAATTTATCAAACATCATTTTGAAAAAAAAAAAATGAATCCTCCTTTATAAGGAGCTCCTGTATATTATATCACAAACTGTATGTTGGACCACGCATTGATTTATAAAAGCTCTCTCTTTTGATGCTAAATGACAGTACATCATCAATGCAATCATACCATTCTCTAAGAAATATGTATCATAATAATAATCTTCAACATTCCATATCAGATCAAACTGATTGTGCGTGTGTGAGACAGAAGCACAGTTAAATCACACATGTTTAATATTAATAATAATAAAAAAAAAAAAGTAAACATAGTCAAAACATAGCCAGAGTTCAGGAACCAGAACGGATAGTCAGACGAGCCAGAACGTCAGGGAGCCAGAGAGGAGCATAGTAGAAGAGCAGGCTCGTTCTGTGGTCCCATTAGATTGTGGGTGATACGCAGAGGAGAAAGCAAGCTGAATTCCCAACTATGCACAAAAGGCTTGCCAGAACCAGGACAAAAGTGGAAAAAAATACAGGGCTAGAGTTTCAAACATATATATATCTGCAACAAAAACTATCAAATATCTCTATAGTTCAAAAATAAAATAAGTTGCGCTTATAACATGAGTGATCCCGTGTGACAAATGAAAAAACACAAAAGGAGCACTATTACAATAAAGCAAATTCTGAGTGAACAAGCAGTAAATAAAAATCTGTATGTGAAAGTCTATATGAAAAACTCTTCATCGTCTGTAGTAACAATAACAATTAAGTCCATGACAGGAAAACATTAGCAGTGTGAAAGATGATAAATCCAAAAATATTCCACCTTCACCAGAAGAGGAGAAATGGAGGTGACAAGGAGAGGGGGAGAGAGATCCTCCAATCAAAAAACAAACCCCACTTGGTGTGTGGGGACCCTTACCCAAACTGGTGGACCCCATAAAGATCAAGGTCTTATGAGCCAGCAGATTTAGCCCTCTGCAGGTTCTAACGAGCCTCCGTCTTCCTGGGGCCCTCCAGACACAGCAAGGAATCCTCTGCGGTATCCATATTGGACATGAGAGAGTCTGGTCTGTGGAGCACACTATGACAAAAGTCACCAGTGCTAAGGGACAGAACACACTCCAATAGTGTAATATTTAAAAAAAATTAATAGCTTTTGTTGATAAAAAAGAGTGGACAGAGCTGCATAAGACATAAAAAACAGCCGGCAAGCTAAAAAAAATACAGCAACACCCGTACATCTGGGGTCACTTGGGGCGTAATGATGTCAGTGCTTAGCACCGCCCTACATGTTTTGTCATACGTGACATCTTCCATATGTGACATTACGTCTTCCTGAAGTAAAGTGAAGAGTGAGGAGGTGCACAGGACCTTGGCTACCTTCTGGAATCATGTCTCACTGCATTGTGGCAACCAGGAAAGAACCTCAGCACGGAGCCAATCAAAAGAGGGGTTGTGCCTCTGTAACCAAGGATAACCAATAACCAGCGGAAACTTAGGTGAGGAAATAATTTGGAATTGGATTATCTCATAGTGAAGAGCCCCTACGGCCATGGACAATGGAACAGTCTCATAAGTCACATGGACAGGCTGTAGAGGTTTCCTGTCAAGAGCCTTGGCAAGTGGAGTGTCACACAGCTGCAACAGAATTGAGTGCTCCAAAGGCAGCATCAATGAACAGGCCTGCATCCCCAGAGTTGATTAGAGCCTGTATCATAGACATGGGACGTGATGGAGGCAAGGGTGGGACTAAAAAGTTTGGAGACAAATGTAAAGGAGGCTTCCACAAGCACTCCTTAAAAGGGAGTCTTTCTCTGAGTCTGGAGTCAATGAGGGTGGCAAACGTGATCAAGCTCTCCAGCTCAGTGGGTATATCTTGGGCTGCTATCTCACCCTTGATGGTATCCAAGAGACCATGAGAAAAAGCAGCCACGGGGACCTCATTGTTCCAAGCAACATCTGCTGCCAGAGTACAGAATTCAATGGGCGTAATCGGCAACAGTTCTCTTACTCTGTTTTATGGACATGAGGCACTTGGCAATAGAAGCGGCGCATGCGTGAACATCAAATACTCTTTTAAAAGAAGCCACAAACTCAGGGTAACTCAAGACAATAGGTTTTTGCATCTCACATAGAGGGTTTGCCCAGGCTAAGGCTCTCTCAAAAAACGAAATGATCATGAAACCTACTTTGCTTCTGTCTGTGGGAAATGCCTGGGGCGCCATCTCAAAGTATATCTCAACCTGGTGTAGAAACCCTCTGCATTGAACTGGATCACCCCCAAATCACTGGGGAAGTGGAGCAGAACCAGACATAACTCTTACAGAGGTAAAATTCGAGGCGGGTGCCTGCACAGAGACAGAAGCAGCAGCAAGGATGGCCTGCAACACAGGTTGTACCGGAGCAGTCACAGTAGGAGATTCCAGGTGAGCCGTGCGACTCAGGAGTGTTTGTAAGTGTTTGTAAACTGATCCATGCAGGGATCCTGCTCATCCAATCTGGAAAAAATATTACTTTCAAGTGGATTGACCGCATCTTCTGAATTCATGGCCTTCGCCTACTATCAGAAACCAAGAATCAGATTGAGACAGAAGTACAGGTAAATCACACTTGTTTAATAATAATAAGTGGAGCCTTTCGGCTTCATTTCCCGGTTCCCTACTGCGCATGCACGAGTCGCGCTGTGCAATAAGGATGGTCCCGCTGTCTCTGGGATCCGTGTGTTTCCCAGTAGGCAGCGGGGGACTTCCAGAAAGGGGCGTAGATTCTGCAGAATCTACGCCCCTTTCTGCAGATAGCTATGCCGGAAGTGGGTGCAGATACCTATACTGTACAGGCACCTGCACCCCCCTCCCCCTTGAAAGGTGCCAATTGTGGCGCCGGAGGGGGGGAGGATTCCAATGAGCGGAAGGTCCACTTTAGGGTGGACCTCCGCTTTAATTTGCAGGGATTCCCTCTCACTTCCTGTTTGGCTATGCGACAGGAAGTGAAGTGAAATCTCCTCAATGGGACACAGATGGTGAAAAAAACATCTGAAAGGGGCTATATTTTTCCCTTGTTCTATCCAAATTGAAAAAAAAAATATTTGCCTATAGTTCTACATTAACTTTGCATACCTCTCTGCATGTAACAGTGTAATTGCCTTGTTGACACAGCATGGAATAAGGAGGCAGGGAATTCTGAATAGGGGGGTGTGCTGAAAAAGTCTCTATGATTATAAATCACTGGTTTACAAAAGCTTCTCCCTTTTTATCTGTTTCAACAATTTGGTAATTTTATATGTACTGTGAGTTTTTGGCTTCAATCCAGTGCATATCTTTGCCAGTGTTTCATTGCTCATTTTTATTTATTTATTTATTTTTGCTTGTTTGCTTTAGGTACAGGTAATTATAAACATTTAGCATTTAGCAACATTGCAATTAAATTAAATGTAAGACTTTATAATGGGAAAGAAAAATTACTTTTGTTATATCAAATAATTCCAAACACCACCTGTTGTCTGTTGTACCTTATTTTGCAGCACTTTAAAGCTGAATCCCAGGCAAATGTCTACACAGGTGAAAAAAAATGAAAAATGAAAAAAATAATATATATATAATATATTATACACACAGTGCCTTGAAAAAGTATTCATACCCCTTGTAATTTTCCACATTTTGTCATGTTGCAA
The DNA here is from genome assembly GCF_037356315.1 of Lithobates pipiens. NCBI lineage: Eukaryota > Metazoa > Chordata > Amphibia > Anura > Ranidae > Lithobates > Lithobates pipiens. Next base: position 72,984,805 of record NW_027507784.1, read on the forward strand.
CCATAAACATAAATGTATTTTATTGGGATTGTATGTGATAGACCAATGCAAAGTGGCACATAATTGTGAAGTGGAAGGAAAATCATAAATGGTTTTCAAATTTTATTACAAATAAGTGTGGTATGTATTTGTATTCGGCCCCCTTTACTCTGATGCTTCTAACTAAAATCTAGTGGAACCTATTGCCTTCAGAAGTCACCTAATTAGTAAATAGAGTCCACCTGTGTGTAATTTAATCTCAGTATAAATACAGTTGTTCTGTGAAGCTCTCAGAGGTTTATTATCCTCTCGCCAACCACCTGCTGCCATTATACGGCGGCAGGATGGCTCTCCTGCGTGAATCAGCGTAGCTGTACGGTGGCTCACGCAGACGCAGTTGCGGGCACGCACGTGCTGTCATCGGCGTGCGTTCACACACGCTACGGGAGTGTGCCCATGGGTCGGGTGGACTCGATGTCCATCGGCGACCCAAGAGCACCTAGTACAGAGGCAGAACGGGGATCTGCCAGTGTAAACAAGCAGATCCCCATTCTGCCAGATGACATTTCAGAGATCTTCTGTTCCCAGCGATCTCTGTCATGTCCCGGGCAGCCCACCCCTCCTATAGTTAGAACAAACATAAGGAACACACTTAACCCCTTGATCGCTAGTGTTAACCCCTTCCAAGTCAGTTTAATTTATAAATTGATCAGTGCATTTTTATAGAACTGATCAATGTAATAATGTCACTGGTCCCCAAAAAGTGTCATTTGGGGTCACATTTGGCCACAGTCCCGCTAAAAATCGCAGCTTGCCACCATTACTAGTAAAAACAAGAAAAAAAATAAAAGTCCCTAAATCTATCCCATAGTTTGTAGACACAAAAACTTTTGAGCTAATCAATCAATATACGCCTATTGCGATTTTTTTTTTTAACCAAAAATATGTAGAAGAATATATGTCTGCCTAAACTGATGAATCAATGATCACACGGATCGGGGATGGGCTGTGTTCGAGGGACACATCAAATCCACAAACGCTGCGCTGTGTGCCCCCGGGGGCCCGCAGGAGTGGTGAGATACCGAGAACGTCATATGACACCCACCCAGGATGGGAGATCCCATCTGTGGATGTCATATGACTATGGCCCGGTATTGAAGTGGTGAAAGCTGAATCCCAGACAATTATCTACACAGATGAAAAAATAAAAAAATCTATTTATTTAAGGATAACAATCACATGAAGCCATTTATTATAACATAGTTTTTTGGATTCTTTTTAAGTCGTGATAATAACAGAAATCACCCAAATGGCCATGATAAAAAGTTTACACACCCTGAAATGTTTGGCCTTGGTACAGACACAGAAGGTGGCACACACAGGTTAAAATGGCAATTAAAGGTTAATTTCCCCACATTTGTGGCTTTTTAAATCACAATTAGTGTTTGTGTATAAATAGACAATGAATTTGTTAGCTCTCACATGGATGAAATAAGCAGGCTAGACACTGAGCCATGAGGAGGTAGAAAAGAACAGTCAAAGACCTGCGTAACAAGACAATGAATCTTTACAAAGATATAAAAACATAGCCAAAGCCTTTGTTTGTGCCAAGGCCAAACAATCCAGGGCATTTGGGTGATTTCTGTTATCATTATGATTTTAAAAGGATCCAAAAAGATCCAAAAAACTATATGATAATAAATTGCTTCATGTGATTGCTTTGACATGATCAGTCATATTTTCAATATTAATGCCAACATTTCAGAATTTCTGCCAGGGTATGCAAACTTTTGAGCACAACTGTAATTGTTTATTTTTTAATATTGATAACTCATGTTTAATCATTTTTTCATGAATGCAAAAAGTGTAAGTACCTGAAGCTGATCTGGTATCAGCCTGCTGCAATCCCTGTACAGCAGAGCTGAAGCAAGAAGAAGAAGCAGCACAAGGACCTCATCAGTTCATATGTTGACAAGAATCATGCTGATAGGAGTAGAGAGTAGAATGGCAGACAGATAAACTCATCACTGTGCTACTTCTTCTTTTACTGTATACTAACAGGCTGTGGGTGGATCCAGGATGACATGGGCTCAGAGCAAGTGGGATGAATAATTTTCAATATCAAAAAGGGAAATCCGTGGCGCATGTGAGCACTGAGCAGCAAGGAGGTGGTTCAGTAGGGTAAGGGGCACCTGGTCCATCTCCCTGATCGGGGCTGTTGGCGGGATAAACTGATACCAGAAAGTTTGTTGATCATCTTTGGGTGGCATACTTTTTGCTGGCACTCCTTCCATTTCCTGGATTACATTGTGCAAAAGTCTCCTGACGACATCGCAGACTGGCTCGTATTGATGGAGGATCATTCATGACCCAGCATATCATCTCTGCATGATCGGGGGCTTTACATGCTTTTATGATCTGGTGTTGCTGGCACGCAGGTCCATCAGTTCTGGTAAGAGTATCCATCTATATTGTTTTACCGATGTCCTCATCTTTAGATGTTTACTCAACTGCTGGCCTTTTTCCTCTATAAACCGGTCGGCTTTGTGGCAGATCCATCAAGTATCTGGACGGACACTTTATGGACTCATTTATATTTATATTTTTTCATTTTTATTTAATCACTGATCAGTGTATTTAGTTTGATGGTCACTTTTAGTGTGTGCCATAAGCACATTGTATTTTGACACTAGAGCTACATTTTATCTCAATATATATCTATCAATTCTCAATATCAGACTGAGAACATCTAGTGGCAGAAAATAAGTACTGCAGGGAAAATGTAAAATTGTGAACATTTCAGCAAAAGCCGGTTCTGTTATTTTATTTTTTAAGGGCTATTCATTTCTAGATTATGTTTTTGGGGGTGAGAGCCCAGCTTTAATGATTCATTTGTGAACGCAGAGCTGTATTATTTTGCGTCTTTTATATTCGCCTGTAGTTCAGCTTTTAACACAATCCCAGTTGGTGCCTTTGCTGAACAATAAATAAAACTTAAATCCACGTCTCTATAGAAGACATCTAAGATTCTTTCATTCCTGTCTCTGTTGCGGCTACTTCACTCATCTCCCTTAATGAGAAAACAGCTTAATTATAACTCCAATGAATCCGCAGCAAAGTACGCTCCCAACGTCTGAACCTACATTGATGTTGTTCTTTTTTCTCGTCCTCAGTGATTATATATACCTGTGAAAAAAAACAAAAAAACAAATACAGGGAATTTTATTTTGGCTGTAACCTGAACTATCTTGGAGCAATTACAGTGAGGATGCGGGAACTTCCATTAAACCCAATCAGTGCTAACAAGCTTTTGAATTTTCTTCATCAGTGTCACTCTGGGAATGGTTTCAACATTCTTTGTAATTAAGTTCCCTTTAAAGTAATTCCATCGTAGAAAAATAATACAATTATGAATTATTTTCAACACGCAGTCTATGTTTTTGTCATTTAATATATCATATATTTTTCATCATGGTGTACAGCCCTTTTAATTCCGCCTTTAATTGATTTTCTGAGCCTTTAATTGACGCTTATGTGGGATTGCATATGAAGCTGTTTGGATTTTTTATTTTTTTTTAAAGCCGTATGGCATTAATATGAATTTTGCAACTTAATCAATAGTGCATTGTAAGCAAAAAAGCTGATTAAAACATTGTATTGCAAATATATATTGACATAGCATAGGGTAAGGCATAAATCTTAGAAGCCATCGATGTCTACAAAAATACAATATTTACTAACGTGCATATACAATGGGATACAAACATGGCAGCAGTTCGGTGTATAGTAAAATGGTCCTGTATATGTATATCCGAGCTTACATTTTATCTAAACCCAAGAACTAAGAAATTGAATGTATTGCAGCTGACTAGTACTTAAATATGGAAGTCTTGTTAGTTTCCTTTGTTCTGGCTAAGTACATTTTCGGTGAGTACAGAAAATACCAGATAATTATACCAATAGATTTAAAATCACAAAGCTACACTATATAGTACCAAAAGTATTTGTTCACCTGCCTTTACACGAACATGAACTTTAATGGAATCCCAGTCTTAATTCGTAGGGTTCAATATTGAGTTGGCCCACCCTCTGCAGCTATAACAGCTTCAACTCTTCTGGGAAGGCTGTCCACAAGGTTTAGGAGTGTGTTTATAGGAATGTATGACTAGTCTTTCAGAAGTGCATTTGTGAGGTCAGGCACTGATGTGGACAAGGACTGGCTCGCAGTCTCAGCTCTAAATTATCCCAAAGGTGTTCTATGGGGTTGAGATCAGGACTTTTTGCAGGCTAGTCAAGTTCTTCCACCCCAAACTTGCCCATCCATGTCTTTATGAAACTTGCTTAATGCACTGGTCCAAATCATTTGGTGGAGGGGGGATTATGGTGTGGGGTTGTTTTTCAGGGTTTGTGCTTGGGCCCTTAGTTCCACTGAAGGGAACTCTTAAGGCGTCATCCAACATTTTGGAAAATGTCATGCTCCCAAGTTTATGGGAACAGTTTGGGGATGGCCCCTTCCTGTTCCAACATGACTACACACCAGTGCACAAACAAGGTCCATAAAGACATGGATGAGGACGTTTGGGATGGAGGAACTTGACTGGCCTGCACAGAGTCTTCACCTCAACCCAATAGAACACCTTTGGGATGAATTAGAGTGGAGACTGCGAGCCAGGCCCTCTCATCCACATCAGTGCCTGACCTCACAAATGTGCTTCTGGAAGAATGGTCAAACATTCCCATAGACACACTCCTAAACCTTGTGGACAGCCTTCCCAGAAGAGGTGAAGCTGTTATAGCTGCAAAGTGTGGGCCAACTCACTTATGGACTAAGACTGGGATGCCATTAAAGTTCATGTGCGTGTAAAAGCAGGCATCCCAATACCTTTGGTTATTATAGTGCTTATGTACAGTATCTCTCAAAAGTGAGTACACCCCTCACATTTTTGTAAATATTTTATTATATCTTTTCATGTGACAACACTGAAGAAATGGCACTTTGATACAATGTAAAGTAGTGAGTGTACAGCTTGTATAACAGTGTAAATATGCTGTCCCCTCAAAATAACTCAACACACAGCCATTAATGTCTAAACCAAAAGTTGGTTGGCAACAAAAGTGAGTACACCCCTACTTGACAAATTGTCAGTATTTTCTGTGGCCCCATTATTTTCCAGCATTGCCTTAACCCTCTTGGGTATGGAGTTCACCGGAACTTCACAGGTTGCCACTGGAGTCCTCTTCCACTCCTCCATGATCAGGTCTAATGCCCCATACACACAATATGATTTTCTGCCAACAAAGGTTGGATATTACCTTGTTGGCTGGAAGTCCGACCATGTGTATGCTCTATCAAACATTTGTTGTCTGACTTTCCACCAACAAATGTTGGCTAGCAGGTTCTCAAATTTTCTGCCAACAAAACTTTGTTGTCGGAATTTCTGAATGCGTGTACACAAGTCCGACGTACAAAAGTTCACACATGCTTGGAATCAAGCAGAAGGAGCCGCACCGGCTATTGAACTTTCTTTTTCTCGGCTCATCGTACATCTTGTACGTCACCACGTTCCCACATTCGTAATTGTTGGCCAACATTTGTGTGACCGTGTGTATGCAAGACAAGTTGGAGCCAACAACCTTCAAACAAAAATCCACGGATTTGTTGTCGGAAAGTCCGATCGTGTGTACGAGGCATAACATCCACTCACTACTTGACATTATAGTAGTTTATTGTAGTGTAATTTCTTCAGTGTTGTCACATGAAAAGATAGAATAAAATATTTCCAAATATGTGAGGGGTGTACTCACTTTTGTGAGATATTGTGTGTGTGTATATATGTGTAGCGGCCATAACCCTTTGTAGGGCGGCCTTAACTTTATGGGCTTACCGGTTACCTCCGCTTGGCTTGTTCTTCCACGTCTAGGGGTTCCCAGGGTTGATACCAAACAACTTGGACGCTGACACCAATAAAGTCCTTTTGAAAGGTTTTATTTTGCAGGGGTAACATCCAACAACACAGTCTCATATAGGAACAGAGGGCAAGGGTGAAGAACTCGGGCACCTTGAACTGCAGACAAAACAAAGTCTCTAGTACCACCCAGAGAGTAGCCACTCGCAACTGGCCGCTTCAAGGCTGAACAAATCTCTAGCCAGAGATTATGGCAATCAGCACTTTGATTCAGAACTTGTAAAATCTCTGACCTTGAACAAGTTGTAACTGAAAGTGAACAGGAACCATTTTCCTCAGTACCTGGAATGTTCTCTGTTTCTTGATAGTACTGGATTCGTCAATGCCCTTCCCAACTCAGTAACCAGGCACTTCTCAGGATTCCAGCTTGTTGGCCCTCCTCCGAAGAGTCCTCCCCCGGTTACTTTCAGGAGCTGTGGTGCCCCTCCAAGCCGAGAGCACACCCGGACGCCTTGAATCCTCCCTCAGTTACTGCGCCATGGACCAGCCGGTTCCGAGACTCAGGAACAGACGGATCCCTACCCCAGACCAGGTGGGTCTATTGGGGGTAACCAACAGAAGCATGTTGCGGGCTGTCGAACACCCCGTGATTGGGACCCCTCGCGGGGCTACCCCGGTCCAGAAAACAAGAACAGACCGCCTCGGGCCTCACAAACTCCTACTGAACACGTGACTTAAACATCTTAAGTACCCTTCCCAGACTCCTCAGCGGCGCCTGGCACACCCACTGATTGGTTCCCGAGAAGGCTGATACCCAAAACGTCCAACCAGGCCTGGTTCTGGCTTGTCATGTGCACCTCACTGTACACATACCCAAGCAGAACTCTAACACAGCCCAGCCAAACTGATGTCAAAGTTAACCTACATAATTAACCCTCAGAACCCCATTACTGTTCTGAGGCAAAAACTAAATTTACACATAAAGGACACTTTGTCCAAAATTTCCTCCGCTACATATGTATAATTATATATATATATATATATATATATATATATATATATATATAATCATCCGGGTAATCGCATTGGGACTCTGGCTCATTACATGACCCTCCTCATCAGGTTAACACCCTCCTGTTCAAGGAGTGCCTTGCTCCTGCATTTTCTTTTTTTTAACAATAGATTTTTATTGAAATGTATTAGGGCCGGTTCACACTGCAGGCGAGGCGAGGCGACTCCGACTTGCCTCGCCGCGACCTGCCGCGACCTCAGCGGCAACTTGCAGATGATTTCAGTATAGAAGTCAATGCAAGTCGCCCCGAGGTCGCCCAAAAGTAGTACAGGAACCTTTTTTCTGAGTCGGAGCGACTCGAGTCGCTCCTCTCAGAACGGTTCCATTGTACAGAACGGGGGCGACTTGCGAGAGCGAGGCGAGGCGAGTCGTGTCGCCTCGCATCGCCCGCTGTGTGAACCGGCTCTTACTGTAATTATAACATAGATGAACAATAAGCAAAAAAACATTTTACCACGTTAGTCAGTCTCGTCATTTTGAGACATTCTAGCATAAATGCAAATATCAGAAAAAATTGTTACGTTGTAAGGAGTACAATAAGAAGTGATATTAATGTTGTTATACATACCCCTGTTTACCCAAACTGAGATCTTACTGTAAACAGCTACTTGAAGTGAAAGGTTGACAATTATACAATAAAATAAAATAAAGTCAATATAATGGTGCAATAAGGGAACGACATGTGAGCTACTAAATAGACAGACTCCTGCATTTTCTATGGTTTCCATTAGCTGTATGTATTGTTCGGTTATCCCTGTTCATAAGCTGTTTCTGTAATTGTTAAATACTTTGTAAGACGTTTTTGGAATTGCATTCCATTCATGCACTATGCTTAATCTGCATATTATTGGTTTAGACCCTCTGGGTCATTTCGCCTTTTCTCATGTACCTTTTTTATTTCACTAAAACTATTTGTGGGAAAAAAAGCATAGATCGATTATGTGTGTGTGTGTGTGTGTGTGTGTGTGTGTGTGTGTGTGAGATATTTAATTATGTTATTGTTTGTGTTGTACTTCATTTAAAGTCCCATGTGCACTTGGAATGTATACACACGATCAGACTATCCAGCAGACTTAGTCCAGCGGACAATCCACCAGACTTTTCAGCGGAGGTCCGCCGGACTTTCCGAACGCGCGGACCTGCCCACACACGAATGTAATTTTCCAGCGGACAATCCGCCGGACTTTTGGCGTAGGTCCGCTGGACTTTCCAAATGAACGGACTTGCCCACACATGGTGTAAGTCCTTTCATTTTCAACGTGATGATTGAACAGGACGCGATGGAGGCTACCATCGCTAGCCCCATCTACCTGGAGTCATGTTCAAAATGAACAGGCTTTACTCCATGTGTGGGCAAGTCCATTCATTTGAAGAGTCCGGCGGACTAGCACACGATCGGCAGGTACGGCGGACTTCTTTCTAAGTCCGCCGTACTTTTGGAAAGAAAAAGTCCGCCGGAGCCCACACACGGCGAATTGTCCGACGGACTCTGGTCCGCCGGACTAAGTCCGCCGGATAGTCCGATCGTGTGTACGTGGCATAATACACTAGGCCACAGTGTCTATCCTGGGAGAGACTTTGACAAAGCTAAAGATCATAAAAACTCGCTCCAATGACCTTCTAGTCCACCTTTAATCCACCTTTAGGTTGTTCATGTTGACACTTAGGATGTTGTCTGCCCACCACTGGACATTTTTCTTATTTTCTTTTGTATGCAGGTATCCCACTAATGCCTTAATGTATCATTCTTCGTTTATAGCCCTCATAGCCTTGTTTCTTTTACAGTATACCCTTTGTCCTCAAAAAAAGTTTACACATGAATGGATAATTCACTTTGTACAAGAAACTATATAAGAGTGGTCTCAAACCACAGCCGCGCTAAATGGTATATATATATAAGTAAACCAGACACTACAGCTATCGAAAACAGGTGTCGCCGCCCCTATATCTCACAGACCCGAAGGAGTGTGAGATGTGACATAAAAACAAATAGGAAGGAAAGGGAGAGGCCCAGGCGCTACCTGACGTAGCTAAATGAAATATATGAACCGTATATGTGTGAGCAAAGTAATACCTCCAGCAAGAGGGAGAGAAGGGAAGAGAAAATTCCAGGTGAGTTATAGTTATATCAGCACACACAGAAGATCGCAGTAAGAGATCTTATAGAGAATGTCTCTTATAGAGTTATATCCAGAGCAGGCTGCACAAAGGTATTAAAGACAGGTGACTCTCACGGAGGAGCAAATTATGCCCAGATTATCCGTAGATGTATAACCAGTAAGTAAATAATAAATGTAAAAGATTCAGATTTACAATGCTAACTACGCAGTGTATAGGTACAGTCTAAGTGCCGCTATAGGAGGTCATAGATGTATTTAAATACCAGAATGTAACTATACTCAATGTCCCATAAGTGCTGTAAATATGTATAGGAGAAGTGCAAACAATTATATATCTGTGCAACGATTATAAAACATATATACCAAATAATGTATATTATGTGCAAAAATAGCAGACAGTATGCACTGTTGTGAAAAGAATGCGAGAATTGTGCAAAAACAGGCAAAAATTGTGCAAAAAGCAGGCAAAAAATTGTGCAAAAAAGGAGTGCAAAAAAAATGTGCAAAAAATGTGCAACAGTTACGCTGAATACATAAATTAATCAGAGAAAAGTCCTCCACAAACAATGAATGCAGTCCTTGTGAAAAACAGAAAACCTAAATCCAAAAGAAGGCCAAAAAAGGCAAAAGATATATATATATTATTATGTAGAACCTGGAACAAATCCAGGAACAATATCAGAGAGCAAAAACATAACAAGGAACAAACTAAAAATAAAAATAAATAAATGAATAACAAAATTGCAGTCCAAACTAGGTTTCAAAATCTTCCAATAGTTGCAGAAAAAAGGTGACTGGTGCTCAAATATGATATAATTCAGGTGACTTCCGTGCTCGCCCCCTCAGGTCCCCACTCACCAGAACTCTATGCCCACACAGGGCGATCAGGCCTTCTATATTGCACAATGCAGGATCTGGTTGTTCCACGGGTAGGTACGTCCGAAGGGTACACCTCCAGCGAAGAAACCCCACTTTCCAGCTGTATCACCTTCCTTAGTGTGTGGACTTATTTGTACTCAATAGGTAGTGCTGTACCAGAGGATCCTCAGGAAAATAAAAAGGGTCTCATAGTGAAGTATCTTCAGACTTTCAAAAAAAACTTTTTTTTTTTAAATTACGAAAATACGTTCAAAATTTTTTTGTAAGCTTTATTACGCCAGCAGAGATAAAAAATATATATATATATATATATATATATATATATATATATATATATATATATATATATGGCAAAAATATAAAAAAACTTGTTAAAAAATCAATAACAGAACAGAAAAAAACAAAAAACAAAACCAACACCAAAAAGTATTTTTTGTACAATGTCCCAGGAGTCACAGTCCCAAGTAGGTGACTCAAAGCATAAAAAGTCTATTTGTAGGTTAATGAAAAAGGTTGTTTTTACACACCCCTCTGTATGGCCAATATAACTGGAGGAGCCCAGTTCCAGCCTGCGCTCCGTCTCGACTCGTCAACCCGGAAGTGGTGTGCGTGGTACGTCAGACGCGTTTCGTCATAGGACGTCTTCAGCGACGATACCACGCCAACCACACACACATCTTAAATATTCGCAAACCCAGCCATCCATTGGCTCAAAGGAACTCCTTGTCTTTGCAAGGAGTACCATGGATAAGATGCGAATTCAATCGATTATGCCTGACCCTCATGTGCTACAGGCTGTATGTTTTGGGGACATGAATGCTTGAGATGACTGATGTCCCCTATTTACTACCTCTTTTGTCTTCTCATAAAAAATGTATGTCTCCTATTTTCCCCTAAACCTCCCCCTCTGTTAGTAGTAGTTATCTTGCTTTTAAGGTTTTGGATTATACATTTTTATTTTTATTTTTAATTTTATTTTTTGTATTGTCTAATTTGTTGTCATATAATTTGTCATGGACATGGCCCACATCTCAATGATGCTCTGGAAGCCATAATAACAACTAAAAATAGAATTACCCTTTTGAACTAATGCTTCTTCCCTTTGTGGATAGCTGCCCCTTAGTAATAATAATAATAATGAGCCCTCTTATGTCAAGTTTCTTCTACTATTAGGATGTTTATTTTACTAATAGGATGTTGATATCCAGTTCCCACTATAAAAACCTTTAGAGCCGGTTCACACAGCGGGCGATGCGAGGCGACACGACTCGCCTCGCCTCGCTCTCGCAAGTCGCCCCCGTTCTGTACAATGGAACCGTTCTGAGAGGAGCGACTCGAGTCGCTCCGACTCAGAAAAAAGGTTCCTGTACTACTTTTGGGCGACCTCGGGGCGACTTGCATTGACTTCTATACAGAAGTCATTTGCAAGTCGCCGCTGAGGCCGCGGCAGGTCGCGGCGAGGCAAGTCGGAGTCGCCTCGCCTCGCCTGCAGTGTGAACCGGCCCTTAGGATCACCTATAGGGGAAAATGTTTCTTATTTGCAATTTTGTATTTTTTGACCTTTACAAGGTAATAGCTGGAATACTCTTATATATATGACATGGTCCTGTAATAGAACCTCTATCCACCAGAGGGCCCTCTCCCTCCCCGGCTCCTTCCCCCTTTTTTCCTTCTTTATATTCTCCTTCTTTATATCAAATGGCCTCCCTTCAATAAGGGCCTTTGTTAGTGATTCGGTTTGTTCATTTGCCTTATATATATATATGTAGTAATATTATTTTCTGCAACTGAGCCAAATTTGGGGTTATTAAGAGATATGGTCCTCTTTCATCTTTGCCTACAATGCTAAGCGGGCTTTGTACCATCTCCCGTATATTTATGTTCATGTGGGCGCAAATACATTATGAACTTAGGGGGCGACCCTATATTGTGTGCCGGGTAGGCGGAGAACCCTCTGGTTGCTGATCCCTCTGTTCCTTTGAGCCAATGGATGGCTGGGTTTGCGAATATTTAAGATGTGTGTGTGGTTGGCGTGGTATCGTCGCTGAAGACGTCCTATGACGAAACGCGTCTGACGTACCACGCACACCACTTCCGGGTTGACGAGTCGAGACGGAGCGCAGGCTGGAACGCACGCCAGTTCCGCATCCAGATCCCCGCTCGTTTCCTCGCTCATTTTACCGACATTTTGCAGACCGATCAGGTCGGCTTTAGGTTGTACCTTCTGACATAGACCAGCGGTGAGTAAAACCCCCCTTTCCCTGGGGTGTTACGCTTTACAGCTACATAGTGACCCCAAGGGTCCTGGGGATATCCCACTCTAGGGCTCCTCCAGTCATATTGGCCATACAGAGGGGTGTGTAAAAACAACCTTTTTTATTAACCTACAAATAGACTTTTTATGCTTTGAGTCACCTACTTGGGACTGTGACTCCTGGGACATTGTACAAAAAATACTTTTTGGTGTTGGTTTTGTTTTTTTCTGTTCTGTTATTGATTTTTTTTTAAGTTTTTTTATATTTTTGCTATATATATATATATATATTTATTATTTTTTATCTCTGCTGGCGTAATAAAGCTTACAAAAAAATTTTGAACGTATTTTCGTAATTTTTTAAAAAAAAGATTTTTTTTGAAAGTCTGAAGATACTTCACTATGAGACCCTTTTTATTTTCCTGAGGATCCTCTGGTACAGCACTACCTATTGAGTACAAATAAGTCCACACACTAAGGAAGGTGATACAGCTGGAAAGTGGGGTTTCTTCGCTGGAGGTGTACCCTTCGGACGTGCCTACCCGTGGAACAACCAGATCCTGCATTGTGCAATATAGAAGGCCTGATCGCCCTGTGTGGGCATAGAGTTCTGGTGAGTGGGGACCTGAGGGGGCGAGCACGGAAGTCACCTGAATTATATCATATTTGAGCACCAGTCACCTTTTTTCTGCAACTATTGGAAGATTTTGAAACCTAATTTGGACTGCAATTTTGTTATTCATTTATTTATTTTTATTTTTATTTTTAGTTTGTTCCTTGTTATGTTTTTGCTCTCTGATATTGTTCCTGGATTTGTTCCAGGTTCTACATAATAATATATATATATATATATATATCTTTTGCCTTTTTTGGCCTTCTTTTGGATTTAGGTTTTCTGTTTTTCACAAGGACTGCATTCATTGTTTGTGGAGGACTTTTCTCTGATTAATTTATGTATTCAGCGTAACTGTTGCACATTTTTTTGCACATTTTTTTTGCACTCCTTTTTTGCACAATTTTTTGCCTGCTTTTTGCACAATTTTTGCCTGTTTTTGCACAATTCTCGCATTCTTTGCACAACAGTGCATACTGTCTGCTATTTTTGCACATAATATACATTATTTGGTGTATATGTTTTATAATCGTTGCACAGATATATAATTGTTTGCACTTCTCCTATACATATTTACAGCACTTATGGGACATTGAGTATAGTTACATTCTGGTATTTAAATACATCTATGACCTCCTATAGCGGCACTTAGACTGTACCTATACACTGCGTAGTTAGCATTGTAAATCTGAATCTTTTACATTTATTATTTACTTACTGGTTATACATCTACTGATAATCTGGGCATAATTTGCTCCTCCGTGAGAGTCACCTGTCTTTAATACCTTTGTGCAGCCTGCTCTGGATATAACTATATAAGAGAAATTCTCTATAAGATCTCTTTTGCCGCGTACACACGACAGGACTTAAGTCCGGCAGACTTTCGACGGAGTTCTGACGGAGTTCCGACAGAGTTCTGACGGACTTTTCGAATGAGCGGACTTGGCCACACACAATCACACCAAACTCAGACGGATACGAACGTGATGACGTACGACTGGACTCGAATAAGGAAGTTCATAGCCAGTAGCCAATAGCTGCCCTAGCGTCGGTTTTAGTCCGTCGGAATAGCACACACACGAGCGAATTTTTCGGTAGGAACTGGGTCTGAGTTCTGGCGGAAAAATTTGAAGCATGTTCCATTTCTAAAGTCTGTCAGACTTTTGCGAATCAAAAGTCCGTTGCAGCCCACACACGATCGAATAGTCTGCCGGAATCATTCCGTCAGACTTTGGATGTTGAAAAGTCCGCTCGTGTGTACGGGGCTTAATAGTTATATCAGCACACACAGAAGATCACAGTAAAGCCCCGTACACACGAGCGGACTTTTCAACATCCAAAGTCTGACGGAATGATTCCAGCAGACTATTCAATCGTGTGTGGGCTGCATAAGTCTGCTGGACTTAAGTCCTGTCGTGTGTACGCAGCATAACTCACCTGGAATTTTCTCTTCCCTTCTCTCCCTCTTGCTGGAGGTATTACTTTGCTCACACATATACGGTTCATATATTTCATTTAGCTACGTCAGGTAGCGCCTGGGCCTCTCCCTTTCCTTCCTATAATTCACTTTGTGTCAGGTTTACCAACTAACCCTTTAAAGCAGAACTCCAGGTACAGAGATTTTAGTTCTGATGTGTAAACAAAAAGAAGAACTAGAGGAGCTGTAAGAGGAAAGAGGAAGAAAGAAGTCAGACGGCCACTGGTGTAGCACAGTTTACTCAGATAGCAAGCAATTGTGCTGCAAGTTTGGAAATGACTCGCTAAGCTATTACTAGACTTCCCAGACTTCACAAGTTTTTTGCACAATTGCAGCAAGTCCGCATTGCATGACTCCAGATCAACTTTCTTTGGAAACATTCTGCAAGTTCTGGTTGAGTTGTGCTGTGTAGTAGTCATCCCATCACAGGGGTCAGAGCTCTTGCTGTAGACTCACCACTGCAACTTTGCTGTTGCTAGAGACTTGCCACCAAAATTTGAGGCAGGCTCTGTGATTGGACACCTATCATGGGAGAGGACAAGAGGAGTGCATGGGAGAAAACATTGAAAAACTTGGAGGAAACCGCTCGCTGTCGTCACCCACCAAGACAGGGTAAGTGCCGGGCAGACGGTGGGCGGGAACAGTGGCAGCATTCGATGGACACAGTGGGAGCATTTGATGGCACAGTGGGAGAATTGTATGGGCACAGTGGCTGCATTTTATGGGCACAGTGGCAGCATTTGATGGGCACAGTGGCAGCATGCAATCTGCATAGTGGCTGCATTTGATGGTCACAGTGGTAGAATTTGATGGGCACAATGGCAGTATTTGATGGGCACAGTGGCACTGTTTGGCACAGTGACAGTGTTTGATGGGCACAGTGGCTGCATTTGATGGGCTCAGTGACAGCATTTGATAGCCACAGTGGCGACATCTGATGGCACAGTGGCTTCGTTTGAAGGGCACAGTGGTGGCAATTGATGGGCACAGTGGTTGTGTTTGATGGTACAGTGAGGCTGTAATTGATGGGGGGGTATTTTTCAGTTTGTTTGCACCCCCAAAAAAATTTGCGCACTAGCCGCCACTGCGTGTATCAATTGACAGATTAAAAAATTTGACACTTCTTCCCATGGAGACAGACTGGCATGCTCTCTTCCTGAGAAGACGTCATGCTGGGAGACAGCAAGCTGGTTCGCCTCTGGACAGAGTAATTGTTTCATGCTGTGAGCAAATCTCCATGAAACATATCATATTCCCTTTTATTAACATAGATGTGTTTAATGGTGTTCAGCATGCTATGCTTACATTCCTAACTGTTAAATGGGTTGCAAGATCTCCATGGTTGTTAACTTTGTTCTTTCAGTTCTGAACATGGTGTCCTGGATTTCTTAATAAGGAGCTTACAAGAAAAAAAAACATATACCAAGAGACTACAGCACTCACTGCAGAATGCTTATGGAATCTAGGTGCAATGGATTATTCGGCTCTCGGATTTACTAACCTTTCATGCTGTTCTTTACCACTGAGGCATGTGAGCACCTCCATGTCAAAGCGGGAGTCCGCCGTTTTTTTTTTTTTTTTTAAAAGCCAGCAGCTACAAATAATGCAGCTGCTGACTTTTAAAATAAGGACACTTACCCGCCCAGCACGCCCGTGATGTCGGCACCCGAAGCCGATCTCTCAATCGTCTCTCGGGTGCTGCTGCCGCCATCTTGGGTATGGGAATCAGGAAGTGGAGCCTTGCGGCTTCATTTCCCGGTTCCTTACTGCGCATGCGCGAGTCGCGCTGCGCAATAAGGATGGTCCCGCTGTCTCTGGGATCTGTGTGTTTCCCAGCAGGCAGCGGGGGACTTTCGGAAAGGGGCGTAGATTCTGCAGAATCTACGCCCCTTTCTGCAGATAGCTATGCCGGAAGTGGGTGCAGATACCTGTACTGTACAGGTACCTGCACCCCCCTCCCCCCTGAAAGGTGCCAATTGTGGCGCCGGAGGGGGGAGGGTTCCAATGAGCGGAAGCTCCACTTTAGGTCTGGTATTTTGTTATTAATGTGCAACCCAGTGACTAACTTATAGCAGAGAAAAACTCCACCCCACTTTACTATCCTTCAGCGTTCCAACGTGCCTTACTGGCACTGGATTCTTCTACCTCAATTCTTGTAGGTTCTGGGCACCTTCATTGGCCAGTGTGGAATGACATCTCACCTGATTGCACAGGAGTGCACTCATCCTGACATACAGCCACTTTGCCAAAATATAAACTGAGCTGTGCTTTAGCAGCTTAGTGTATACTCCATAGACAACTTCAAGCAGGCAGGTACCCTGTGTTACCAAAAATTTTGGGACGCCTACCTTTACACACACATAAACTTTAATGGCATCCCAGTCTTAGCCCTTGTACACACGGTCGGACATTCCGACGGAAAATGGCCAATCAGACCGTGTTGTCGGATAATCCGACCATGTGTGGGCTCCATCTGACTTTTTCCGTCAGAATGTCCGACCAACAAAGTTTAAGAGCTGGATATAAAATTTTCCGACAACATGATCCGATCAGACTTTGTCCGATCGTTTGTAGAGAATATGAATCGGACAAAGTGCCACTCATGCTCAGATTAAAGTACGAGAGCAAAGCTATTGGCTGCTAGGCTGAACGTGGTCCTGTCGGATCGAACGAACGAACGTCATCACGTTCTGAACGATCGTATTTTCTGACAACTTTGTCAGATCGTGTGTATGCAACACCAGTTTCGGACAAAATCCATCGGAAAAAATCAGATGGATTTTGTGGTTGGAATTTCCGACCATGTGTACAAGGGCTTAGTCCGTAGGGTTCAATATGAGAAGGCCTGGCTCACAGTCTGTGCTCTGATTCATTGATTTGAGGTCAGGCCAGTCATGTTCCTCCATCCCAAACTTGCTCGTCCAAGTCTTTATGGACCTTGCTTTGTGCACTGGTCCAAATAATTTGATGGAGGGGGGATTATGGTGTGGGGTTGTTCTTCAGGGGCTGGGCTTGTCCCCTTAGTTCCAGTGAAGGGAATTCTTAAGGCGTCATCTTACCAAGACATTTTGGATAATTACATGTTCCAAACTTTGTGAGTTAGATACACCCATAGATACACTCCTAAACCTTGTAGACAGCCTTCCCAGCACAGCTGAAGCTGTTATAGCTGCAAAGGGTGAGCCAACCCAATATTGAACCCTACGGACTAAGACCGGGATGCCATTACATTCAATGTGCATTCCAATACTTTTGACAATATAGTTTATGTTTTTTTATTGCATAACTCTTCTGCAATAAAGAACATGCTCCCAGTTTTTGAAAGCAGGACTTTAGTTCCACTTTAAAAGAATTGCAGGTAAAAGCACAGAAAAATCTAATATTTTAAATGCTTGTATGCGATATTTTTCAGTTTTATAAATTATTTTTTGCTGGAAAATGTGACTACTCTAGGACAGGGGTCTCCAAACTTTCTAAACAAAGGGCCAGTTTATTGTCCCTCAGACTTTGGAGGGGGGAAGGGGCCAGTGGCAGACTGTCGCCAGTGGGAGGAGAAAATGCCTCAGAATCAGTGGGAGGAAAAAATGGCACACCATTGGTTTTAGTGAGAGGAATATTATCACATTGTTGTTTTTATGCCGCATACACACAATCAAACAATCCGGTGGAAAAGACAATCCGCCCGTGTGTAGGCTCCGGCGGACTTTTTTTACCCAAAAGTCCGGCGGACTAAGAAAGTAGTTTTGCACACCAATCTGTCTGCCGGACTCGCATTTCGGCGGACATTACGGCCGTGTGTGTGCCAGTCCGCCGTACTTTTGAAATTAACAGACTTTTCCGGCCTGGAGAAAAGTCCGCTCATTTTGAGCGCGGCTCCAGGTAGCCGGGCGCCAGCGAAGGAGGCGTCGCTGGCCCTGTCACCTGGTATGGACTTAAAGGGGAATCCCTACGCCGAAAAATCGGTGTGGGGTCCCCCTTAGGTCTATATCAGACCCTTATCCGGGCATGCTACCTGGCCTGCCAGGAAAGGGGGTGGGGACGAGCGAGCGCCCCCCCCTCCTGAGCCGTACCAGGCCACGTGCCCTCAACATGGGGGGTGCCTTGGGGAAGGGGGGCCGTGCCCCCCCACCCCAAAGCACCTTGTCCCCATGTTGATGAGGACAAGGGCCTCTTCCCGACAACCCTGGCCGTTGGTTGTCGGGGTCTGCGGGCGGGGGGCTTATCGGAATCCGTGAGCCCCCTTTTAATAAGGGGGCCCCCAGATCCCGGCCCCCACCCTATGTGAATGATTATGGGGTACAATGTACTCCTACCCATTCACCTGTGAAAAAAAAGTAAAAAAAAAACACAACACACAAGGGTTAAAATAGTTTATTGCACAGCTCCGGGGGTCTTCTTCCGTCTTTGGGGGTCTTCTCGCCGGACTCTCCGCTATCTTCTGCTCTTTTGCTAGCTCTTTCACTAGCGGAAGAGCCCGTCTTTCTTCTTCGCTGCCGCCCTCTTCTTCGGGGGTCTTGCCCCCCTGTTCCGGGGTCTTGTCCCCCTCTTCGGTTCTTCTTGCCGGGCCACCGCGCCTTCTTCTAGCTCTTTTGCAAGCAGTGGCCGGTCTTCTGTCACCGTCTTCTGTTCTTCTGTTCTTCTGTTCTCTTCTGGAGATGTCACTATGATAGGACACGCGGCGTGCGACGACTTATTTAGGGACATATATAGGGACATCACCGGATGAGGTCCCCGCCCATTATGATGTCACATTCCCAGCATCCTCTGGGACTGTGACATCATAATGGGCGGGGACATCATCCGATGATGTCCCTATATAAGTCGCCCACGCCGCGTGTCCTGTCATAGGGACCGGAGACAGCGACGAGGCAACATCTCCAGAAGAGAAGAACAGAAGACGGCGACAGAAGACCGGGCCACCGTTTGCAAAAGAGCTAGAAGAAGGCGCGGTGGCCCGGCATGAAGAACCGAAGAGGGGGACAAGACCCCCGAAGTCAGAAGAAGACCCCCGGAGCTGTGCAATAAACTATTTTAACCCTTGTGTGTTGTGTTTTTTTTTACTTTTTTCACAGGTGAATGGGTAGGGGTACATTGTACCCCATAGTCATTCACATAGGGTGGGGGGCCGGGATCCGAGGGCCGCCTTATTAAAGGGGGCTCACGGATTCTGATAAGCCCCCCGCCCACAGACCCCAGCAACCAACAGCCAGGGTTGTCGGGAAGAGGCCCTTGTCCTCATCAACATGGGGACAAGGTGCTTTGGGGCGGGGAGGCCGTGCGGCCCCCTTTCCCTAAGGCACCCCCCATGTTGAGGGCACGCGGCCTGGTACGGCTCAGAAGGGGGGGCGCTCTCTCGTCCCCACCCCCTTTCCTGGCCGGCCGGGTAGCGTGCTTGGATAAGGGTCTGATATGGACCTGGGGGGACCCCACGCCAATTTTTTGGCATAGGGATTCCCCTTTAAGTCCATACCAGGTGACGGGGCCAGCGACACCTCCTTCGCTGGTCCCTGCTACCTGGAGCCGCGCTCAAAATGAGCGGACTTTCCTCCGTGTGTGTGGGCGAGTCCGTTCATTTCAAAAGCACGGTGGACTTAGTACGCCGTACTTAGTCCGCCGCAAAAGTACCGTGTGTGGGCAGGTAGCTCGTTTGGAAAATCTGGAGGACATTCCGCCAGACTAAGTCCGCCGGATAGTCTGCTACGTGTGTACGTGGGATAAGTGGAACGAATAGTGCCCAACTGTTTATTCTGATTGCAGGAAAAGTGCCCCATTGATGGTGTCAGTGGAAGGATAAATGCTCCATCACTGGTGTCAGTGTGAGGAATAATACCCTACTGTTGGTGTCAGTGGAAGGAATAGTGCCCCATCATTGTTATCAGTGGAAAGAAAGTGTACAATTGTTTGTCAGTGGGAGGAATTATGCCCCATCATTGGTGACAGTGGAAGGAATCGTGCCCCACCATTGGTGTCAGTAGAAGGCATTAATGTTCCATTGTTGGTGACAGTGGAAGGAATGGTGCCTCATCATTGATGTTAGTGACTCAGATCTGTGGGATGATCAGTGTCCCAAGGGCTGGATGAAGGCAAGCAAAGGACCACATCTGGCGACACTTTGGCGGCCACTGCTCTAGAAGAATCAATACCGAAGCACAGACCATTCTCTTCTTGCATGTCATATGTCTCTCCTTCTTCTGGGAGAGTCTGTGCTGGCCCAGCTTCTCCCTACATGACTGGTGGAGGAATCAAGGGGTATACTATAGATTATCACCTCAATACCAGCTGAGACCTCTGGGGCTACTGACATCACATCCAAGATGGTGGTACCAAGCAGCAGTCTTAGGGCTTTTGGATGTCTACACAATGGATGTTTGTATGTTTTATGTTCGTTTAATTCATATCTCATCTTATGGTAATTTTTTTTCTTAATAATCTAGCAACAAGGTGTCTTCATGTCTTCATGATTGCACGTTAACTTGAAATGGGCTGCCAATACAAGGCAATAGAAGATTAAAAAAAGACACACAACGCAATACACAGCAAAGCATGGCATTTGCATCCTGGCATGCTGCAGGATGGGTCTTTTGGCTTCTACTGTACTTGGACATTGGGGTTACATTATAAATGAATGCTATGGCAATGTACCAGAGAGTGCCATGCATTACTGTGGCTGTGGCAACATGTTAAAATATGTATTTAACCACACCCTACTACAAGTGTAAAGAACTTCGATCAGTCTTTCCGACAACAAAACCGTGGAATTTTGTCCGAAGGGTGTTGGCTCAAACTTGTCTTTCATACACACGGTCACACAAATGTTGGCCAATAAACGTAGTGACGTACTAGATGTACTATGTGTTTTTTCAGCTCTTTAGTGCCACACTTTGGGCTCCTTCTGCTAATTTCGTGTTAGTAGAAGTTTGGTTAAGTTCTATTGGCAGATAGCATGTCTAATTTTTACTTTTTTATCTTTTTTAATGCACAAATAATAAAAAAAAACATAATAATATTATTCTTCATATCACAAAAAGAAAAAAAGACTTTGAAAATGTGTTTGCAACTCCATTAGTATCACCAGCAAAGCAGCTTCATGATTATCTAATTAAAGAAGAAGAGAAATGTGCGCTGCATTTGGAGATTTCATACAGTAGATGCCGCCGATATTGTGTCAATCTCGCCACTGTTATCGGTGAGATTGACACCTGCAAGCCCTGTCGCAGGAGCCAGCGCGGAGCTCTGTCACTCCTCCCGCTCGCCGCCCCCAATGGATTCCTATGGCATCTTGTGGGGGCGGGGATGGTGAAAAGCACAGCCTCGCAGTGGTGATTTCCAGCGCAATTCCATCTCGCTGGAAACACAATATTGGTGGCAGGTACTGTAATTTGCCACGTCGTGAATGTTAATTCTTCATTACCAATGCTAGTTTACAAGACCGAACCGCTTCTACTTCTGAGCATGCGTGTTTGTACTTTTGACTTTTGTCGGATGGACTTGTGTACACACGATAGGAAAATCCGACAACACACATTTGTTGGCGGAAAATTTGAGAACCTGCTAGCCAACATTTGTTGGCAGAAAGTCCGACAACAAATGTCCAATGGAGCATACACACGGACTTTACCGCCAACAAGCTCACAGCCAACATTTCCCTTCGGAAAATCCGATCGTATACAGTATATGCGGCATAAAGCAATCCTAAGAAAAATGGAGCAAACATGCTAATATTGCTTGTTACCCAGAATTAAACATTTTCAATATTTTCCTATCATGGAGAAAAAAATGAATGTGGATATATATATTTTTTTTCAATAAACAAATATGAGCAGTCTATTTCAAACTCCTTAATATGCAAAAAGCTTTATAATCCCCCAGCATTAACATGACACTTTTTTTTAAAGAATGTAAATCCGTTTTTCCTATCTGGAGAACGTTATTACATTTTTTGTCTGCATGTTAATGTATTTTTATGAACTTGCACATGATGTAGTTTTACAGCAGAAACAGGATGCAAATATTCCCCCCGGCAACACGAATGTAATTAAATACGGCACTTATGAAGTGGCTAATTAAAAAAAGCTGTTTTGATGATTTTGGATTTGTTTTATTAACCTTTATAGTTAAACAGATGTGAAAAATATTTTCAGTATTACAAACGGCAAATAAACTCGCAGTGGAGAGGATGAAATATCATGGGTGATCCAAAGGACATCATCATTACACGGGCGGCTGGACTTCAGTTTTTGGAGAAGGCTGTGGAGTTAGTTAGCAGAGTTTGGGGCAGCTCTCGGCCTCTTTCTTGATCACCGGTAGGCATTCTGAACATGCTAAATATCTGGGGGGATATAATAATGCATGCATACCTATAGCTACTTCATGGATCAACCTTGTACTCAGAAAGGCCTGGCTATACTGTTATGGGCTCCCATGGTTCATGCTCCTTACCATTGGCCAGTGAAGAAGCCTATCTTACTTTATGGCCAACAGGGAAGTGAGCAGGGTGGGCCTACACTCAGGGCCGGGACAAGGGGTGGGCAGGAGGGACAGCTGCTCCTGGCGCAATTATTTATTGCAGGGGTAGGGGGCACCCTGACCCTAACCCTAAGGGAAAGGGGGGCGCAATGTGGCGTCTTTGCCCTGGGCGCTGGATGACCTTGTCCTGGCACTGTCTTCACTGCAACTGTTTTTATAGCAATGAGACTTTTTGGGATACTGGATTGCTCTGTACGTGTCAGTATGTCAAGTTAACACGTGCAGTTTGTTTTTTCTTACAAATTAAAATTTTGACAAAATGGTCATTATATTGAGATTTGGATATAGTAACAAATTTCAACAAATCCAAAATAAATTGTAACTAAGCAATAAATTATTTCTTAAGCCGCGTACACACGGGCGGACTGTCTGTCCAACTTAGTCCGCTGAAACACATTTCAGCGGACAGTCCGCTCGTGTGTGGGTTTCAGCGGACTTTTTCAGCGGACAGTCTGGCGGACTAAGTCTTTCGGAATTTCCGTAATATTGTCCGTCCAACTTTGGTTTCAGCGGACAGTCCGCTCGTGAGTAGGCAAGTTGGACGGACTAAGTATGGCGCATGCTCAGAAAGGATTTACACGGCCGAAGGTTGCATTGCAGTGTATTGGACGTCGTATTTCTAGTCCCGTCGTACGTGCTGTACACGTCATCGCGCAAGCTTTCAACAGACTGTCTGTTCATCGTGTGTGATAAAGTTTGTTCATTCAAAAGTAGGACGGACTGTCTGTCAGATTGTCTGACGGACTTAGTTGGCCAGACAGTCCGCCCGTGTGTACGCGGCTTTATTCATTTAAGTTATTTGGCTGTTCGAAGCATCCGATAATAAGGTATATAACATAAGGAATGATCTGAATTGATTCGGATCCATTTCATTTTTATGTAGCGAAAATCAATTTTCATCATTATATAAACAATGCACTACATATGAAATGGAAACAAATTGCACTAAATCTAGTAATGTACAATTGGGAAAATAATTATTTGAATTTTATTTTGGAAGTTTGCCCACTTACAAAGAAATTAAAGGTCTATAATTTTTATCATATGTGTATTTTAAATGATGGAGACAGAATATCAACCAATAATCCAGAAAAAACACATAAAACAAATATTACAAATGAAGTTGCAGTTCAGTGAGTAAAATAAGTATTTGATCCCCAAGCAAAATATGACTTAGTACTTGGTGGAGAAATCCGTGTTGGCAAGCACAGAGGTAAGACACTTCTTGTAGTTGGTGACCAGGTTTGCACACATCTCAGGAGAGATTTTGGTCAACTCTTCTTTACAGATCTTCTCTAAATCCTTAAGGTTTTTTGGCTGTCTCTTGGCAACTCGAAGTTTCAGCTCCCTCCATAAATTTTTTATAGGATCAAGGACTGGAGACTGGCCAGGCCACTGCATGACCTTAAGCACCTTGCGTCCACGCTATAGCTGAAAGACGGCTACAGCGTGAGCATAACTGCTGGGAGGACGTACATGTATGTCATCCCATGCAGGAGCTGCCTGTGCGCCCCCTATGGGGTGCATGCAGCATGCTCTGTGGTAAGCCAGTCCACAAGATTCGTCTGATCATAGATCGGAGCAAGGGACCCCTTACCACATGATCAGCTGTCAGCCAATGACAGCTGATTATGTGATGTAACAGAGCCAGTAATCAGCTATTTTTTTCCTCACTTGGACAGAATAATGAGAAAAAATGAAGCCGATCACCGGCTTCTGTCAGAGGGACATCAGTCCCGAACACGGAGAGCCACTGCCTCCTCATCTGTGCCCATCAGTACCACCTACTAGTGCCCACCAGTGACACCTACCAGTGCAAATCAGTGCTGCATATCAGTGCCCACCAGTGCCATTTATCAATGTCCACTAGTGCCATCTATCAGTGCCAATCAGTGCTGGCAATCAGTGCCCATCAGTGCCTCATCATCAGTGCTGCCTATCAGTTTCACCTACAAGTGCCCATCAGTGCCACCCATCAGTGTCACATATCAGTGCTACCCATTAGTGTTCTTCAATGCCACCTATCAGTGCCCTCCAGTGCCGACCATCTGTGCCTATCAGTGCCACCTATCAATGCCCACCAGTATCACCTTATCAGTGGCCATCAGTGCTGCCTTATCAGTGCCTATCAGTGCAGCCTATCATCAGTGCCCATCAGTGCAGCCTCATTAGCGCCCACCAATGAAGGAGAAAAATTACCTGTTTGCAAAATTTTATAACAAGCTCTGAAAACTGTTTTTTTCAAAATGTTTGGTCTTTTTTTGTTTAGAAAAAAAATAAAAATCCGAGTAGCGATTAAATACCACCAAAAGAAAGCTCCATTTGTGTGGGAAAAAAATGCTAAAAATTTAATTTGGGCAGAGCGTGGCATGACCACATAGATGTCCTTCAAAGTGCAACAGCGCTGAAAGATGAAAATTGGCCTGGGTAGGAAGGGGGTTTCAGTGCCCGGTAGGCAAGTGGCTATTGTGCTTCTTCTTAAACCACTCCTTTGTTGCCATGGCAGTATGGTTTTGGTTCATTGTCATGCTGGAAGACCCATCCACGACCCATCTTCAGTGGAAGGCCCATCAACAACCCATCTCCAGTGTTCTGGCTGAGGGAAGACGGTTCTCATCCAAGATTTTACAATACATGGCCCCGTCCATGTGGCTCCTCAATGTGGCAAAGTCTGCCTGTACCTTTAGTAGAGAAATCGCCCCAAAGCATAATGTTTCCACCTCCCAGCTTGACTGTAGGGATGGTGTTCTTAGGGTCATAGTCATAATTTTTCTTCCTCCAAACACAGTGAGTCTAGTTAATGCCAAAGAGCTCAATTTCGGTCTCATCTGACCACAGCACTTTCTCACAGTCCTTCTCTGAATCATTTAGACGTTCACTGGCATGACTGTACATGTGCCTTCTTGAGAAGGGGGACTCGCTGTGTTTGGAGGAAGAAAAAATATGTTTTATTATTGTTTGTGAGGCCTAAAGCCGCGTACACACGTAGCCGTCTGTCCGACGTACTTAGTCTGGCGGACTTCCCGCCAGACTGTTCGTCGGACTTTCCGAACGGGCTACTTGCCCACACACGGCACTTTTTCAGCGGACTAATACGGCGTACTAAGTCCGCCGTACTATCCGCCCTACTTTTGAAATGAACGGACTCGCCCACACACGCGGAGGAAAGTCCGCTCATTTCGAGTGCGTCTCCAGGTAGGCGGGGCCCGCGAAGGATACGTCGCTGGCCCCACCGCCTGGTATGGACTTAAAGGGGAACCCCAGCACCGAAAAAATCGGCGTGGGGGTCCCCCCAAAGTCCACAACAGACCCTTGTCCGAGCACACTACCCGGCCGGCCAGGAAAGGAGGGGCGAGCGAGCGCCCCCCCTCCTGAGCCGTACCAGGCCGCGTGCCCTCAACATGGGGGGTGCCTTGGGGAAGGGGGGGCAAAGCACCTTGTCCCCATGTTGATGAGGACAAGGGCCTCTTCCCGACAACCCTGGCCGTTGGTTGTCGGGGTCTGCGGGCGGGGGGCTTATCGAAATCCGGGAGTTGATGTCACATGGGTTGATGTCACATGGCGACAGTCCCAGCATCCTCCGGGACTGTGACATCGTAAGGGGGCGGGGTAACCATGTGACACCAACCCATGTGACATCAACCCATGTGACACCGCCCCTTGTCCCTATATAAGTCGCAGCGCAGCGCGTCCCTGGCATTGCGGCCGGAGAGAACGTCGAGTCAACATCTCCAGGAGAAGAAGAACGGAAGGCAGCGGCGGCGGCAGAAGAACCGAAGAGGGGGACAAGACCCCCGAAGTCGGAAGAAGAGGCCGCGGTGACGAAGAAGAATGCCGGGCTCCTCCACTAGTAAAAGAGCTACAAGAAGATAGTGGAGGAGTCCGGCGAGAAGACCCCCGAAGACGGAAGACCCCCGGAGCTGTGCAATAAATTATTTTATCTTGTGTGTTGTGTTTTTTTTTGTACTTTATTTTACAGGTGAATGGGTAGGGGTACATTGTACCCCATACTCATTCACATAGGGTGGGGGGCCGGATTCCGATAAGCCCCCCGCCCGCAGACCCCGACAACCAACGGCCAGGGTTGTCGGGAAGAGGCCCTTGTCCTCGTCGACATGGGGACAAGGTGCTTTGGGGTGGGGGGGCAGCGCGGCCCCCCTTCCCCAAGGCACCCCCCATGTTGAGGGCACGCGGCCTGGTACGGCTCAGGAGGGGGGCGCTCGCTTGCCCCTCCTTTCCTGGCTGGCCGGGTAGCGTGCTCGAACAAGGGTCTGTTGTGGACTTTAGGGGAACCCCCACGCTGATTTTTTTTCGGCGTTGGGGTTCCCCTTTAAGTCCATACCAGGCGGCGGGGCCAGCAACGTCTCCTTTGCGGGCCCAGCCTACCTGGAGACCCGCTCGAAATGAGCAGACTTTTCTCTGGGCGGGAAAAGTCCGTTCATTTCAAAAGTACCGCGAACTGGCATACACACGGCCGGATTGTCCGCCGAAATGCGAGTCCGGCGGGAAGATTGGAGTGTAAAACTACATTCTAAGTCCGCCGTACTTTCGGGTCAAAAAAGTATGCCGGAGGCTACACACGGGTTGATTGTTTGGCGGACTTGAGTTTGCCGGACTTTTCCACCCGCTTGTTTGATCGTGTGTACGCGGCATAAGTGTTAGTTATCTACAATAGAAAAACAATCAGGGCTGTGTAAATCTCAGAACTAGATTGTCAGAAATACATATATATGTGTTCCCACTGGATTGGAAAGATGATATTGACACGTCGATTGATTGAGATATCATTTTTTAGGGCAGGCTTCAATGCAAAAGTAATCCCAAAGGCTAAGGTTACTTTAACAGGCGGCCGAAGAGGACCCCACACCCCACTGCAGCCACATTTACCTGGCTATTCTATGCAATTAGTACCATCAGGTAAGAAGAACCGATGTGTTTTCTCCCACTGTGGGATGTCAGAAATTAGAAACGACAAGGACTTTGTCATGTCCAGTTTTGTCTGTCACAGGCTTGAACAAGCATCTGAGCTGTGGCAGCTGGTGTTCAAAATTTTTGGTGGGGCACAAATAAACTGGAAAATTCCAAAAAAATTAATTGCAGCCTCACTGTGCACATCAAACGTAGCCACTGTGTCCATCAATTGAAGCAACTGTGCCATCAAACACAGCCACTGTGCCCATCAATTGCAGCCACTGTGCCCATCAATTGAAGCAACTGTGCCATCAAACGCAGCCACTGTGCCCATCAAATGCCACCACTATGTCCATCAATTGCCGCCACTGTGCCCATCAATGCAGCCACTGTGCCCATCAAACGCTGCCACTGTGCCCATGAAATGTTGCCACTGTGCCATCAAATGCTGCCACTGTACCCTTCAAAAACAGCCACTGTGCCATCAAAAGCAGCCACTGTGCCCAAACGTTGTCACTGTGCCCATCAACCACTGCCACTGTGCCATCAAACACTGCCACTGTACCATCAAACATTGCCACTGTGCCATCAAACGATGCCACTGTGCCATCAAATGCTGTCACTGTGCCTATAAAATGCAGCCACTGTGCTCATTAAATGCTGTCACTGTGCCCATAAAATGCAGCCACTTTGCCCATTAAATGCAGCCACTGTGCCCATTAAATGCTGCCACTGTGCCCATTAAATGCTGCCACTGTGCCCATCAAATTCAGCCACTGTGCCCATCAAATGCTGGCACTGTGCCCATCAAATGCTGCCACTGTGCCATCAAATGCTGCCACTATGCCCATGAAATGTTGCCACTGTGCCCTTCAAAAGAAGCCACTGTGCCATCAAAAGCAGCCACTTTGCCCAAACGCTGTCACTGTGCCCATCAACCACTGCCACTGTGCCATCAAACACTGCCACTGTGCCATCAAATGCTGTCACTGTGCCCATAAAATGCAGCCACTGTGCTCATTAAATGCTGTCACTGTGCCCTTAAAATGCAGCCACTGTGCCCATAAAATGCAGCCACTGTGCCCATCAAATGCTGCCACTGTGCCCATCAAATGCTGCCACTGTGTCCATCAAATGCCGCCACTGTGTCCATCAAATGCCGCCACTGTGTCATCAAATGCCACCACTGTGACCCCCCCCACCCACTCGCCATCTGCCTGGCACTTACCCTGTCTTGGTGGCGCAGGCATGTCAAGCATGGCGCTCGCAGATCACCTTTTTTGATACCTATTAGAGCCTATGGCTCTAATCAGGTGCTTCAAAAACACCCCCCCCCCCCCGCCACTGTAATTCAGCTCAGATTTCTCCATAGAATACCTCAGATCTCTCCCTAAAGAGGACCTGTTATGGTGCGATGCTATCACAAGTGATGTTGTTAATCCCTTCTGGTAGCGTTCCCGCACGCATATGTAAATGACGATCGCACCACACATGTGAGGTATTGTCGCCAAAGTCAGAGTAAGGGAAATCATTTTAGTGCCAGACTTCCTATGTAACTCTAAACTGGTAAACTGTAAAGGCTTTTAAAGCGGGAGTCCGCCGTTTTTTTTTTTTTTAAAGCCAGCAGCTACAAATACTGCAGCTGCTGACTCTTAAAATAATGACACTTACCCGCCCAGCGCGCCCGCGATGTCGGCACCCGAAGCCGATCTCTCGATCGTCTCTCGGGTGCTGCCGCTGCCATCTTGGGTATGGGAATCAGGTAGTGGAGCCTTGCGGCTTCATTTCCCGGTTCCCTACTGCACATGCCCGAGTCGTGCTGCGCAATAAGGATGGTCCCCGCTGTCTCTGTGATCCGTATGTTTCCCAGCAGACAGCGGGGGACCTTCGGAAAGGGGGGTAGATTCTGCGGAAAGGGGCGTAGCTTCTGCAGAATCTACGCCAGAAGTGGGTGCAGATACCTGTACTGTACAGGTACCTGCCCCCCCTCCCCTCTGAAAGGTGCCAATTGTGGCGCCGGAGGGGGGGAGGGTTCCAATGAGCGGAAGCTCCACTTTAGGGTGGACCTCCGCTTTAAAGTGTCACCTAGAGATATTATTAAGTAGTGTAGTTTGGCACAGTTCAATGGGTAGACGCAGTTTTGAAGTGTGACATGATTGGTATCAATTTACTCAGCGTAACATCATATTTTACATTTTACCAAATAATTGGACGTTATATTTTGTTTTTGTGCATTCCAACTCAATCAAGTGTATTTTTTTCCAAAAATCGCTGCACAAATAGCAAAAATATGCAACACCTGCAATTTTATTCCCTAGGGCCTCTACTTAAAAATATATCAATAAAATTTGGGGGTTCTAAGTAGCTTTCTGGGAAAAAATAATGTTTTTACATGTAGGAGAGGAATGTCAGAATTGGCCCGGGCTGGTTAATGTATAGGGGCTAATTTAAATTCTCAGCTCAGATTGAGTTCACTTGAAATACTGATCAAGATATCTGAATTGCTCAGTACTTAAACAGGTAACTGAAGTTCAAGACTAATTTGTTTGTTTAGTAAATGAGCCACTTAGAATTGTAAAAAGTAATAACAAATTCCCAGCAAAGGCACTGGAATAGGTTTGTGTAGAGAACGGGAATGAACTCTATTACAGTCTCAGGGTGCCATAATTATCTGTCCTCCAGCGGAGATCGCTGTCTGTCTGGGGACTCCTGGAAGATGGATTATTTATATTAGTCGGAGGACGGCAGTTTGCACACACCACTGAGAGGCTGAAAGATTTCCAATAAATGACAAACTCTTCTCAATATCAGTTAAACCTCCGCAGAGTGCCATACCCACAGACAACATACCGAGCTTACACTATGTAACTACTTCAGCCCCGGAAGGATTTACCCCCTTCCCGACGAAGCTCTTTTTTTGCGATAAGGCACGGTGTCGCTTTAACTGAAAATTGCGCGGACATGCAACACTGTAGCCAAACCAAATTTACGTCTTCCCCCCCCCCTCCCCGCACAAATAGAGCTTTATTTTGGAGGTATTTGATCACCTTTGCGGTTTTTATTTTTTGCACTATAAAAAAAAGCTATATTTACTTTTTGCTATAATAAATCTCCAAAAAAGTATAAAAAAGCGAATTTCTTCCTCAGTTTAGGCCGATTTGTATTCTTCTACATATTTTTGGTAAAAAAATTGCAATAAGCATATATTGATTATTTTGCGCAAAAGTTATCGCATCTACATAATAGTTTAGATTTATGGCCTTTTTATTATTATTATTTTTTATTAGTAATGGCAGTGATCTGCGATTTTTATGTGATGGTGACAATAGCACAATTTTGACACTATTTTGGGACCTTTGGCATTTATACAGCGATAAAAATGCACTGATTACTTTGTAAATGTCACTGGCAGGGAAGGGGTTAAACACTAGGGGGCGATCAAGGGGTTAACTGTGTTCCCTCAGCATGTTCTAACTGTAGGGAGAATGGGCTCACTAGAACATGACAGGGATCACTTCTCCCGATCACTGGGAGCAGTAGATCTTTGTCATGTTGCTAGGCAGACAGGGAAATGCCTTCTCTGCGTCTCCGTGCCATGATCGCGGGCCACCGGTGGAAATCGAGTCCACGGAACCCACGGGCCCGTTCCCGTGGAACGGGGTGGGCGCGTGCCAGATAGCCACCGATGACGATGTGACATATGGGTACACACGTGCCACTTTGCCAACGTATATCGGTGTGAGCTGGTTGGGAAGTAGTTAAAGCGCCACTTTCAAAGAAGTACTGTAGAATTTTGTACTTTATAGTTTTTATTATTATTATCAATAATAATAATAATAATAATAACAAAAAGCTATAATACGGGTTAATTATAATATAAATTATCCGAATGTTTTTTGTTCTTTCCGATTTTCTAATTATTGGATTTTCGTTCATATTTTTATATTTCTATTCTTTTGAATTTTCAGATTTTTGAATTTCAGATTTTCACAATTTGGAATTCCAGAATTTCCGGTTTTCGAATTTCGGATTTTTGTTCTTTCCAATACTTTTCGAAAATTTGTTTTCGGAAAAATTAGTTAAACAGTTTTTCGTTAATTTGCATGTTTCCCAATTAACGAATATGACGAATTTTGACAAAAAACTAATTTGAAACGAAACAAATTGCACATGTCTAGCTGCTTAACCACTTGCCAACCGCCTCACGCCAGTATACGTCGGCAGAGGGGCTCGTACTAGCAAACTAACGTACCTGCACGTGGCCCTTTAAAAGGCAGCCAGTGGGATACCCGCGATCGCCTCACAGAGTGGAAGAACAGGGAGAAGCTAATGTAAACAAGCATCTCCCCATTCTGCCTAGTGACAGTGTCACTGATCTCTGATCAGTGACATGTCACACATAGCCATGCCCCCCCCCCCCCCCCCCCCCACAGTTAGAAACACTCCCCAGGACACACTTAACCCCTACACTGACACCTAGTGGTTAACCCCTTCACTGCCAGTGTCATTTACACAGGAATCAATGCATTTTTAATTGCATGGATCGCTGTATAAATGTGGTCCAAAAATCGCACAAAAAGTGTCCGATCTGTTCACCATAATGTCGCAGTCATGATAAAAATCGCTGATTGACGTCATTGCTAATAATAAAAAAATATTAATAAAAATACCATAAAACTATCCCCTAGCTTGTAAACGCTATTGCAGTACAGTCTGATTGCTGTATGAATGACAATGATCCCAAAAATGTGTCCGCCATAATGTCGCAGTCACGATAAACATCACTGCCATTACTAGTAAAAAAAAAGAATTAATAACATTTATAAAAATGCCATAAAACTGCCATAAAACTATCCCCTATTTTGTAAACGCTATAACTTTTGCGCAAACCAATCAATACACACTCCGATCGGATTATATTGTCAGAAAATCCGATCGTGTGTGGGCTCTATCGGACTTTTTCCGTCAGAAATCCCGATGGAAAAAATTTGAGAGCAGGACCCCAAATTTTCCGACAACAAAATCCATTTGGACTTTTTCCGATCGTTTGTAGAGAATTTCGATCGGACAAAGTGCCACGCATGCTCAGATCAAATTACGAGACCAAAGCTACTGGCTACTAGCAGCAACGTAGTCCCATCGGAACGAACATCATCACGTTCCGAACGATCTGATTTTCCGACAACTTTGTCCGACCGTGTGTATGCAACACCAGTTTCGGACAAAATCTGTCTGAAAAAATCCGATGGATTTTGTGGTCAGAATTTGTGTGTGCGGGGTCTTACACCTTTGTAACTGGTCCCCCTCTGAACTCGCACCTGCTGCTTTACCACCTACCCCTGGTAGGTCAACGCCTCTGAGTTATGACTTTACGTTGCTCGCTGGCCTCTACTGTTTCCTAGACTAGAGGACTAATTGGAGGCTCCCGATTAGTGATGTTCATGCACTTTGGCATGTCCTTTGGACTTTATGCTCTTTATGTTTCTTATGTTTTTTATGCTTTTCCTATGCAATAACTGTTTTTAGTTTAAGTTCTTATGCCTGTTTTTTGTTTTCTCAGCGCTCCCTGATTTTTGGTTCGACATGCTGTGGGTCTCTCCCTCCTTCTGAAGGAGACCTGAGTGATTCCCCTGAATCCTCTCTCACCATGGCCTCCTTGAAAAACGCATCGTACAATTTCCATGGTCTGGGCTCCCCTTCAAATGCAGTAAGTTGTGGCTTGAGACGAAATGCCTAGGATCATATGTATTATTTTTACAAGAAACAGACTTTTGCACTGACTTGGTCCCTCACCTCCCTACACATTTATATAAGTTATGGTACCTAAGTAACTCACAGTGCCCTAAATCAGGGGAGTGGCCATAGCTATTCATAAACATTGAAAACAAACACACACACTCTCATGTGCACGAGGTCAGTCTAGAGGAAAGAGAATGGGCAATCAACCCTCTGACTCAAGAATTTTAATTGAAGATGTATGTAATCAGGAGCAAGTGGCGAACTCAGGGGGTGCTGACTTTGGACAGCTGCAGGCTCAAGTTCATTGCATATAGCGTAATAAGGTGGTCCATCCACTCCCAGGGAACACGGGCTGCAATTGGATAAAGGAGACAAATTGCTTCAGCTGTGCTGGTGGCTCCCAGCATTTTTAGAGACTGAGATGAACTCAGGTTCCAATATGGCCACTTCTATTGCCTGATAAAGGAGCATGCATGCTCTGAACCTGCGCACCTCCCCACTCCTCATTTTACCCAGATGTGACATCAGCAACTGCACCTGAGTTCATCTGAGTCTCTGAAAAAGCTGGGAGCCACCAGCGCAGCTGGAACCATTTGTCTCCTTTATCCTGATTGCAACGAAAAAAAAGGAAGAAATTACTGCGCTCCTAATCTAAAAAATAAGAAATATACCATCACACAGTTAAAGCTGCAGCTACCAGGATGTGATACACATCCAGAAATTCAGTGCGTATAAACATATAAATGTGGCTGCGCTACCTACCCTACTCAATGTGACCCACGGATGTTGTCACTATTTATGGACCGTGTGAAAAACGAAAAATAAATTAAATAATTTTCAATTAATTAAGTGAGACTTAAAAATATCAAATTCATAATTGTCTACAATTGTCTACACAACCCGACACGCGTTTCGGGTATGACGTCACCGTATGACGAAACACGCGTTTTTGGCTTGGTGAAGGTGGGCCGCACGATTGATTGGCATCCTTTTAAAGAGATATCCCTCTCACTGCAAGGACTCTGTTGGACTTTTTTTGTTGGGTGTGGGTTTATTGGTTGACTTATTTATGCACATTGTTTTTTGCTTCTACTTTTTATTTTTTTATTTTTCACTTATTCAATTAATTTGTCACTGGGATTGTATTAATTTATTCATAATTAATTAATCACTGTATTTATTTATTATATATATATATATATATATATATATATATATATATATATATATTTATAATCAATCACTGTGTTTATTATATTTTTATATATTTTTATTTATTTAATAATTATTTATTCACGTATAGGTATTTATGATTGTTTATGAATTTATTTAAAATGTATTGAGGTTTATGAATTTGATATTTTTAAGTCTCACTTAATTAATTGAAAATTATTTTATTTATATTTCGTTTTTTACATGGTCCATAAATAGTGACAACATCAGTGGGTCACATTGAGTGGTGTAGGTAGCGCAGCCACATTTATACTTGTATATCCTGATTGCAGCCTGTCCACCCTGGGGGGGCTTCACGTCTTGGATGGCTGATGGGGAGATGAGATGTGGCAGATTTATACAGGATCAGGGATTGTTGCCTCTGGTTACTCCGAGAACACAATATGGCTCTTTTCCTATGGATGACTGGCGCTATAGACAGCTCCAATTTTTTGATCATAGCCAACTCCAGAATATCTGCTCTCCTACCATGGCCCCCCCTTTGAGCGGCTATGTATATCCACCTCTGCGATTCCTCATGCAATCTCTGTGAAGTATGAGGTGTTGCGGTCGCTAGAGAGGGGGGGAAAGCCTGTCTACATAAGGGAGTGGGAGAGAGACCTGCAACATGTATTTAATAAGACACAGTTAAACCACCTCTACATCTCACCCACACAAGTTCCATGGACACAAAAATGCAGGTAAATAGCTTCAAAATACTTATCCTGTGGTATTGGGTGCATTAATATCCTTAATAATACAAGGATACTAATGCAATAACATCAATAATCCGTAATAATAATAAAATACAACAAAGAAAATTTTTTTTTGTGTAACAAGCAAGTTCACAATGAAAAAAATCTTTACATTGGTAGCAAGTGTCCAAAAAAACTTTGTCCTCAAAAATCTTCAAATTCACAAATGTTAACGTGCATATGTGCAATAATATTCCATAAAGTGACTTGTGATGAAGAAATCCTGGTTTATACGAGGGTGACTTCACACGCATGCTAACCCCCTAAGTGAGCTCACATCAAACTGTGTGACCACACAACTAAGTTTGGTCCACATAAACTTTTGAGCCACTTCTGGGCTCTGAGTACAGATATATTCAGCAGGATCCCACGGTAAGATCCAAGGAAGAAATCCTCAATGTTAAAAAATAGGAAAGAGGCTGGATAGTGCATTATTGTTTTGTTTGTAAATTTATTTAGAGAAATTAACATTAGGGTACTCACATTTCATTGGTGCTTTCAGCGCCAACAAACTATAAAAGACATTAAGTACAAAATTCTCTCCCAAGTGGCTTCAAATCTTGTGTGTGTCAGTAGTTTGCTCAAACAAGCATGAGACTGGCCCCTCTCCTACATGTGACGACACAGGGCTGTCTTCCTCAAGGGGATCTGTCAGACACTTGTTGGAGGGAATGTGGCATTAGAGGCTCATTCCTCCATATTTGGAGAAATGTCCTAAGATATAACTCTACTAACAGTACATACAATCACAAATTAAGGCTATGTTACTCGGGCAGACTGGATCCACTTAGTGAATAATATAATGACTGCTGAGGAATGGATTGTGACGTGTAAAGATCGCTATGATAAATTCTATAGCATATGGGCCACTTGGATTCATTACACTGGTAAGGCCACTCCAGGCTTTCAAGTGGCTACGCCTAGTACAAGCCCCTTAACAGATGGAATTGGGATTACTGTAGCGCCTGACACATAGACAATACTGATTGTTTTAGATTGATTCACCCTTAGCTATTGTGTTCATGAACATATTTTTGGATTGGCTATATCAAGGAGCGCTATTTTGTTTCCCCTCCCTTTCTTTTCCCTTAGTCTTTAGTCCACGTTAGTGGGTTCTAATCACCTTTGTGAAGTGATAGGTTATCTAGCGCAATATAATGTGGTCAATATTCATCAGTTGCAGTACGGTTATGCTGTATTTGCCTCAATACCCCCTTATTCAGTCACTGTTGTGAACCACAACCATTACCTACTTGGACCTGTCTATTTTCCTTTGTTCTTTTATATGTGTTTTGTTTTGTAATTTTCGTATACTATATGATGAAAAAGTTAAATAAAGATTACATTAAAAAAATAAAAAATAAGAAAGAATCAAGCCAGCGATGTCATTGAACAATCTCAGAGATTATTATTACTGTACATGGGGAGGCTAAATGGATATGCTGACTGGTTTGTTAAATGAGGAATATTAAATCTTTTTTTTTTTTTTTTTTACAATTTCTTTTTTTTTTCTCCTTTTTTTTCATTTAAACAAGAATGGAAATTTACATAAACAGTCTTTCCAAATGTTATACATCACATTTCCATGTTCATACATAAAAAAACATAACAATTCATTCTATTTCCTTTGCCTCTTGCTTTCCTTATAGTATAATATATAAATCCAAGGAAAAAGCTAGATTGACCGATTAGGGCGGTAGTATATGGGGACGGCGTTGAGGTAACTCCTCCCTCCAAGTTCGGCCCCTCGTAACCTAGGTCTGACCCTGGGTTGGCGCTATTCCCAGCCAGGCCAAGGTTTTACTGTTATCTTCTTGTTTCTCGTCTCCCCCCCCCCCTTTATTTCCATCCTTTGTTAATCCCCCCCCCCCAAAAAAAAACCCTCCCAGGCCAAGGAGGGGGGAAGGGGAAGTTCTCATCTTCTTCCCCTATATCTCCCCCTTCCCTCCCTTAAATCGCATCAATCTGTCTCTTTCCCTCCTCCAAAGAAATATAATTCCATGGTGTCCAAATTTCTAAGTAGACTTTTCTTCTTCCCCTAGATGTCCATATTAGGTCTTCCATCCTGTTCACCTCCTCAACTTTCTTAAGCCACATGCTCACATTAGGGGGTTGTGTCTGTTTCCACCTAAGTGTTATGCAGGCCTTGGCTGTGTTTACCAAGTGACACAGGATGGAATTCCTATATGTTTTTCCCGGGATCTCTGACAAATGCAAAAGGAATACTGCTGGGTCCTCCCGTATTTCTACTTCACTGAATTTTTGAATAATCTCTCGTACGTCCTTCCAATATTTCTCAATTTTTGGACATGACCAAAATATATGTAGAAAATTTCCCACTTCTTTCTGACACCTCCAACACTCACTTGATGTATGAGGGAAATATTTTTGAATATTAAATCTAACGCTGTCAACTTACCAATGTCGTTTCCTCCTAAATGAATAATTATAATATCTGGTTGCGGCCAGTAATCAAATAATCTCCCTAATTCAAACTGTAATTTAGCCCATATCATTCCTCTCGGGTCGCTCCAGTACATCTTAAATAAAGAAGATTTTGGGCTCAAATTAGATGAATAACTTCTTTTAGATGCTCTCTTCTTTTCTCCCAAAACATCAACAAGTGACCTAGAATCCACACTACATATGGAAGATCTGCAATAAATGTAAACAAGATTGTTAGGATAAATATATAACTTCTAAGAATTGGAACTCCATCTACCCAACGTTTTAATGTTATCAGCTTGAAACCCAAGTCTAGCTGCCTCCATTGCTGTGCCTATTCTAAATGAATATGACAACAGTTTGGACTGACTCAAATTCAAAGCTGACAAACATTGCTTGAAAACACAATTAAATTGATATTTCGTCAATGCAGAGCCATTGACGTGAATGAACAATGCATTCTTAAAACTTGGTCTCACCAACAAGTATTATTTCAATAGCAATACAGAACAAATCGTGGCTGGGTCAAGGGTTTAGAGGAATCCATTGTCCCTTGCCTATTTTTTATTTTTTTTTGTTTTGCCAGTTTTGCTTTTTGGAAGAAATATTCTTAGTTGGCTGTCATCAATTGTTATATTTTCAAACTTTATACCCGATCATGTTTTGTTGCAGAGACCACGTCAGAGATGCGGAAGGCTTCAAAAAAGACTGATTTAAAAAGAACTGACTCATATTCAGAAAAAAAGGTTTTAAGTGATACAGTATTGCACAATTTACTCAATATTTCTGTAGAAATAGGAGATCGCTTGTCCAATAAAGGATTTGATTTTTTATAACCTTTCAAAGCTTGTTTGTCGGAAAAGAAGCTTAAAAATTGTGGCAGAGTATTTAGTCTAAGAAAAAAAGGAGACTCCTGCCAAAATCTTGTTATGTGACCAAGAATATTTTTTGTTCATCAAATCTACCTCGGGCATTGGGTAATAAAATCAATCCATCTGGAAGCGAGAAAGTGAGTATGTCAAACAAATTATGTTTCCTGGAATAAAATAAGCTTTAATCCATGTGTTTATTAATAAACTTTTAAAAACCAAATACCCTATTAACTGAATTACTAGAAGGGACTTTCAAGGAAAGGAAATTAATTGTCAGGGTCAAGGACATATGTGAAAGTAAGGCCCAGATTGTTGGCATTACAATGTGCGATGAATGCAAAGAAACCCTTAGTGTACCCTTCCCAGATAATGAGCACACCATCAATGTACCTGCCATTGTTTATATTTGGAGATTCTCTTAAGTGTCATATATTGCCCAGGAGATGTTTTAGTATGAGTGACATAAACTCTCACCCGCCCCCTCTTGCCCCTCCCCGGCCCTCCCCTTCCCCTTTTATATAAACTACCTCCGTATCCCTGCCAGTAGCGCTTTAAGACCTGAAGAAGGGCCATGCCCCAAAACATGTAGTCTTGGCTGCTGTTCCTGGTTTTATGCTTTTCTAGCTTTAGTGTGCTCCTGATCATCCATCAATCTCAGTGCTGCCCATAGCTTGCAGTTTGCTTTCCACTACTTCCGCCAGCTTGTGGCATCATTTCCGGGCAATGAGTGCAGTTTCCTCTGTGAAATGGCCATCACTTTCAGGTGCCCTGGCCACTTCCATCCGCCCTGGTGTCCCTGATTGGGTCATTCAATGCTTACCGGAACTCCACCTTGGTTCCCCCCTGATCCATCAAGCCAGACCATAACTCCCTCTAGAGTCCTGCTTTGTGCATCACAACTCACAACTGACAGCCCAGCTCATCCTTCTGCAAACATCCTGGAGTCATCTTGTCACTCATGCAGTTTCAACCTCTGGGTAATAACCTTGGATCGGCACTTTTTATTGGATGTTCCCTGTCAACTGAATGCCTTGGGTTGTTTAATATACAGATATGCTTTTACGCATCTAAGATTAGTGTTATGACTCTATCATCACTAGATAAAAATTCATGTTGCCAAATGGTTCAGCCATTGAATTTCTCAAGAAAATGTAACCAGATTAACGTGTCTTCTTTTAACTCACTGGATAATCGAACATGGGATGATGGCTTTTTTTAAGCCCGCAATGATAGCATAAAGTCGCCTTGAAAAAATTCTCCCTATAGGTAGAATCTTAGTAGCAAAGGTCAACAACTCAACCAAATATTTTTCTTTCTAATAAATGTTATTAGCAACTGAGTGATTTTAGCATTTTTTTCTAAAGGGAGTCTAAATTCTATGCCCATAGTGTCTATATGATAGTTTACAAAAACACTTTATTAGTGGATGTGCACCTGTGCAAAAAGCACATTTATGTCTGTAATTACATGAATTGAGCCATTTGCATTGACTTTACACAAAACAAACACCATCCCTTTATATACTGCAGAAATGTATCAACTACTGGGCTGACGAACCATCATTTGCCTTGGAGGAAGGAATACATTTTTATCCAAACCATGTAAACCATTCAAAACCCCCAAATTTCCAAAGAGCCTCTAGAATAATGTCAACATGTTGAAGAAGTTCAGGGCTTTTTTCTGGAAACTTTTCGCATAACAAACTAGAGTAGATTGAGAATGCTGGAAGCCAATTAAAAAATGATTTAGTAATTGGTCTTCTCCTTTTTCATTTTTTTCTTCTTTTTTTATCTCTTTTATAAATTAAATCTTTAGAAGAAGGCAATAAAGATAATAAATCAATGTAATCTCCTTTCCAGATTTTATCTTTAACACTAGGCGGTAAGTGGACCCTAATGGAGAGATGATATATGGCATAAACTCCTTCCCATTTAAAGCCGGTATGTCTTGATTTGTGTTGGGAACCAATCCCGTAGATATGTGAGTACCACTTAATCCAGAATGTAAATAAATGTAAGGAGTAAAATTTAAGGTACAAGATACTGGCTGCTTATCAGTATTATCTGAATTAGCAGACCATACTATAGCAGTCGCATCCCTATTAATATCAGTATCAATGGCTGAAGAAGGAACAGAAAGATCAGCTATTATTTTTGTCAAGGATGAAGATAAATCAATTAATAATTGTAAAGTATGAGACGTACCCTGCCTAGCAGCAACTTGTGAAGTTACCTGGTCCAGCCGCTGAGATGTGCAGACAACCGGGATGTTTTGAGGGGCTGAACCAGGGAGGTCCCGCACTTGTCCTCCATTCCATCGTAGAGAGCCAGCTTCTGACAGCTGGAGCGACCCGGCATCTTCTGCCCTGCTTACAAGCCTTGGAGAGGCTCGCCAATCTTGTCATTCTCTGCACTGTTGGCTCTACCAACTGAACCACCCACTCACCGCCTCACTGTTGGTTGCTAACTCGTGGCGGAGGCAGGCTTTAGCTTCAGCGCTAAATGAGCCTCCTCTTCCCATGTTCTCTGATCCTTGCCCTACCTCTCCTGACCTCTTCATCCTGTCAGCCTGGTTCCAGATTGGTTACTGAGGTATCTTCTTCCTTCCTCCTCTGGACTTCTCTGAGATGTCGGCTCTCCCTTCTTCTGGTGGGGTCTTCTCCCTCAGCACTTCTTCCCACAATCCCCGGCACTACTAGGAAGAAATACAAAGAAATACAAAGAAGCATCTTCTTAGCCAGTCTTCATCTTCTGCTCTGGCCTGCAATAAAGGCTGCTGGAGTAATGAATTCACACCCCTAGAGGAACTACCGGAGGCCATCTGTACTATAGCCCTCTTGCCTAGAGCTGACCTGTTGACTCCTCTTTGGCAACTGGCAAAACCTAATACCTGGAGCCCCTTTTTTATAGGGGTCCCCAGGGATTCCAGACCGTTTTTGACCTATCCTGTACCGATCCCCAATTTCTGGAATATTCTTGAATACCAAGTGACTTAGAAACGCTGGCCAATAAAGAAAATTTCAATACTAATACAGCTTTTGAGGGGACTAGAAACTGCCTCAGTGAAATCCCATGGGGAAAGGGGGGGGGGGGGGCTTGAAACCAGCTTTCCACACTTTTTTCCTCACATTATCTTCAATGGGTCACATTTGATGGTGGTCCTGCCTCCTCCCAAACACAATGGGGGATTCATTTTTGCTGAAGCATGTGTAAATCCCCATCTGGCTCTTTGTTGCTAAAGGGGAGGCCATAAAAGTATCTCAGCCGCCTGTTTTTCCCAACCACCAACTACAAGAGTAAACGATCCCCTAGAGCTCCATTCTCATCTGTGCAATGCAGGAACACACCTAACTGTAATTGAATGCTAGCTTCGACAACCCCCAGTATTTTGATATCTGATAAAAGTGATCCCAGTGGCATTTCACCACAGGATCACTTTTATAGGCAGAGGTGTCCACAAACCACACTTTTTTTTGTGGTACAACCACTTGCAAAGTGCAAGGCAGTGGATCGCCTCGCACTGTCCTGGAAAAAAAAAGTATGAAAATTTCTTAGTGCATTCCTCCACAATTTGGTAGTGTGAACCAGGTAGGTGGGAGACCAGGCATTTTGTCTTGCCTTTTGGTAGGATTGCAGTGGATCTGCACATGGAATAGCTGCCCAACACAGTCCTACTTACCTGGTGTGAATAGACCCTTACTGCCATTTTTACTGGACAGCTTGGTCTGTTAAAGTGGTTGTAAAGTCAGAAGGTTTTTTAATCTTTCATCCTATTCTATCTTGCATTCTATGATTCTAGAATCTTGCATTCTATGCATTAAGATAAAAAGCCTTCTTTGTGCAGCATCTCCCCTCAGCCCCCCTAATATTTACCTGAGCCCCATCTAGCTCCAGCGATGTTGTAGGAATGTCTCAGCCTGCCGTTCGGGACTCCCCTCCTCATTAGTTGAGATAGCAGCGCGGCACCATTGGCTCCCGCTGCTGTCACTCAATGTCAGTCAGTCAATGAGAATTGAAAAGAGGGCAGGGCCGGGCCGCAGCTACATGTCTGAATGGGCTCAACTCGGGTGCCCCCATACCAAGCTGCTTGCTGTGGGGGCACCCAACAGGAGGGACAGGCCAGGAAAACCCAAGAGGGACCAGAGAAGAG
Organism: Lithobates pipiens; assembly: GCF_037356315.1. Taxonomy (NCBI): domain Eukaryota; kingdom Metazoa; phylum Chordata; class Amphibia; order Anura; family Ranidae; genus Lithobates; species Lithobates pipiens. Next base: position 73,027,714 of record NW_027507784.1, read on the forward strand.
GAGGATCTGGGCTGCTCTGTGCAGAACCACTGCATAGAGCAAATAAGTATAATGTTTTTTTTTTTTTTTTATAAAAAAAAAAAAAGACTTTACAATCACTTTAAGGGAAGTTGAAAAATAAAAGACTTAGCCTAGGTTCACACTGCAAACTGTATGCAAATTGCACAGGAATCACACTGCATTCCTGTGCAAATCACATGTGAATCTGTGCGGTGTAATTTAAGCCAACTCATTTTGTATGCGTTTCACGCACAGCACCAGTGTGAACCAGGGCTCAGGCTCCTTCCACATCATATTTTACTGATGTTTACCCAGGAAATTGTTAACAGAAAATTAAAAGTAAAGAACTGTGGAGTTTATTTACTAAAGCTGGAGATAAATCTGGCGTAGCACTGCACAGAAACCAATCACCTTCCAGGTTCTATTGGTAAAGTTTAATTGAACAAGCTGAAGTTAGAAGCTTATTGGCTACCATGCACAGCTGTACTAGATTCTGTATGCACTAGTTTTAGTAAATCAACCCCTGTGTGTAAAAACCTGAATGATGTTGAGTATAGGCATGTAACGAGGCATAGGTGTATAGAAGAGGAAAAATCTTCTTCATTGCTTGTGTTGTAATATACTAATTTATACTCACGTAAACTTGTAAACAATAAACTGCTTATCCACTTGACGTCTGCACTATAGCCAAATGACAACCACAGCACGGACCTGAATTTCCGGGAGGCCTTCATATGGCAGAAACTACATACAGGTACGTTGTTTAGCGCAGCCGGGCCGCCTTGACACAGTAAATGTGTGGTGGGCGATCCAGAAGTAGTTAATAATGCTTTCGATTTATTCTTGATTTTTATTGTAACTTTAGTTGGTTTTTAATTTATAGTTTTAGTTTCTTTTCACAAATAAATAATATCCAACAACAGCTCCCTAGAAATATAAATAAATATCAAACAACAGCTCCCCGGCTCACATATTGCCAATCCCAACTTCAGCTTTTAACGACAATTAAACATTTCTGAAGGTTTTTGCCAAAAGAAATCCGGCACAGAATGTCATTCACTTTTCCTACCCAACAAACATCTATTTTCAGAGCCAAATCAGACATTACATAACAAAGAGTAACAATCCAAAGCATCTGCAGTCACCTTGTCTACAGAAAGAATCGCTACATTTTACGTTTCTTTATAATGAGAGAGAAAGAAGGAGGAAATATATATTTATATAAGTTTAGCTCTTCCTCCATTCTAATTAAAATGAAGCCAAACAAGTATATTGTCACATTCCTGTAGCCCAGGAGAGATAATTGACACAAGTAAAAAAAAAAAAAAAAGAAAGAAAGAAATGGAATAAAAAAAAATAAAAAAAAACAGCATTAAACACTATTGTCCACAGCAAAGACAAATACAAACAGATGGTAATGTTGTTGTCACCAGGAAAATGATGAAAGTCTTTGTCAGTATTTTAAAATGGATCTGTCAGTGGAGCATGCATTACAATAGCCATGGGTGGGACTATTATATATAGATGTTTATATAATATCTATATCTATGTATCTATCTATAGATAGAAATATATTATAATATATATATTATAATATATATATATATATATATATATATATATATATATATATATATATAAATATATAGAAATATAGAAATATATATCTATAGAAATATATATATATATATTTATATCTATATAAATTTTGAAAAAAATTCATTATTTTTTACTTTTTGCTATCATAAATATACCCCAAAAATATATATAAAAAAAACATTTTTTTTCCTCAGTTTAGGCTGATATGTATTCTTCTACATATTTTTGGTAAAAAAAAAAAAAAAATTGCAATAAGCAATTATTGATTGGTTTGCGCAAAAGTTATAGCGTTTACAAAATAGCGGATAGTTTTATGGCATATTATTAATATATATATATTTTTAAAAGGCAGCAATCAGGGATTTTTATCATGACTGCAACATTATGGCGGACACATCGGACATTTTTGACACATTTTTGGGACCATTGCTATACAAATGCACTGATTCCTGTGTAAATGACACTGGCAGGGGTTAACTTCTAGGTGGCAGTGTAGGGGTTAAGTGTGTCCTAGGGGCATGTTGCTAACTGTGGGGGGCGTGGATGTGTTTTAGAGATCACTGATTTCTGCTCCAATCGCAGGGAGCAGAGATCAGTGTCACTGTTGCTAGGCAGAACAGGGATATGCTTGTTTACTTTAGCATCTCCCCGTTCTTCCTCTCCGTGAGGCGATCGCGTGTATCATTGCAGCGATCGAGTCCATGGGACCGGCAACCGGACTCACGGAGCTTTCTGCGGCCTCTTAAAGGGCAACATACAGGTACGTGATTTTGCCTGTACGTGCCCTTCTGACGATTATATCGGCGTCAGGCAATCGGGAAGCGGTTAATGTGCACCCCGCCTTGTAAGACAACCCATTCGGTTTAAAATAGAAATAAAGGGCAAAACTTTTACGTATTCATATACATATATACACTATATTACCAAAAGTATTGGGACACCTGCCTTTACACACAGGAACATTAATGGCACCCCCGTCTTAACCCATGTACACACAATCGGATTGTTGGCCAACAAAACCTTGGACTTTTGTATGAAGTGCGTTGGCCCAAACTTGTCTTGCATACACATGGCACACAATTCTTGGCCAACAATCAGTAAGGTAGTGATGTATTACATGGTTTTTCAGCTGTTTAGCGCCACCCTTTGGGCTCCTTCTGCCTTTGTGTTTTTCATTTTGTGCTTTTCAGTTCGTTTCTGAATGGCCATTCGTCAACCAGTCATGTTGCGGAAATTGAGGAGATAATGTGTTATTTATTATTGACCTTGGAGTTATTGTTTTGCCATTATTTTTTTGGTTGAATAATGATTTGATTTGGTATATTTTCTATATTTTGGATGCATAGAATGCCCTTTTTTGGTTAAGTTCTGTTGGCAGATAGCATGTCTAATTTTTATTTTTTATTTTATTTTTTTAATGCACAATAAAAAAAAAATTGTGTAGAATACTTGGCTATGTGTTTTGCTTCAAATGACAGTTTGGGAGTAGGCAGTTACATTTAAAAAAAATACAATGTAAAAATCACAAGGGACACCAACATAGTTGTAATTTTGACCTTAAAAACGACGGGATAATGAAATATATATATGCTTATCTGAATCTAGAAGCCACCTTTACAATATAGGTTTTCCCAGATGCTGTTCCCCTCCATATACACAAGCAATAAAATAACACTTGCACACAGTTTTTGACAAGTCCTTTTAGTTAACTACTTCATGACAACCCTACAACAGTTTCACAAATACAGGGTGGCCACTGTGTGCAGGATCACATACTAGGTACTGCGGACTAGATGTCCGCCGACACCCGCTGATCGTTCGTTACAGAGGCAGAACATTGGTCTGCCTATGTAAACAAGGCAGATTGCCATTCTGTAAATAGGGAAGGCATGGATCCTGTGTTCCTGCAAAGCAGGGACACGGATTCATGTCTTCTTCCCCTAGTAAAAGCACCTCCCACACCGTAAACAAGCACTGACTAAGCACACCGTTAACTCTTTGATCGCCCCTGAGGTTAACCCCTTCCCGGCCAGTGTCATTAGTACAGTGACAGTGCACATTTTTAGTACTGGTCACTGTATTGGTGTCACTGGTTCTCACAAAAAGTGGCAGTTAGTGTCCAATTTGTCTACCGTAATATCGCAGTCCCACTATAAGTTGTTGATCGCCGCCATTACTACCTTGTTTCCCGAAAATAAGACCTAGCTTGATTGTCATGATGGCTGCAATATAAGCCCTACCCTGTTTCCCCGAAAATAAGCTCTACCCTGAAAATAAGACCTACAAGGACTTTAACTAGGGCTTACTTGGGGGGGGGGGGGGGGGTGGTAGGGCTCATATTGCAGCCATCACCGACAATCACACTAGGTCTTATTTTTGGGTAAAGAGGGTAGTAAAAAAATAGATAAAAATTCCATAAAAAATATCCCATAGTTTGTAGACGTGATAACTTTTGCGCAAACCAATCAATATATGCTTATTGGGATTTTTTTTTTTTTTACCAAAAATATGTAGCAGAATACATATTGACCTAAATTGATGAAGAAATTGTATTTATTTATTTATTTACTTTTTTTATTGGATATGTTTATAGCCAAAAGTAAATTTAAGAAATATAGTTTTTCTTTTCAAAATTTTTTTGTTTATAGTGCAAAAAAAACAACATATTGGTGATCAAATACCATCAAAAGAAACCTCTATTTGTGGAAAAATAAAGGACATACATTTAATTTGGGTACAGTGACATCGCAGGATACAGGCAAAGTTACTTACCTTGTCCCCTGGATCCTGTGATGTCCTCCCCGCTGTGTGTGCAAGCTCCTCCGCTCGATTCACACACTGCATGAACTTTTATTTTATAAATACTGTTTTTTCTGCCTGGAATTTGGAAATTGTCCATAGCAAACAAAAAGTGTCCCTTTATGTGAAAAGTGGTTACAGACCAGCTAGAAAACAGCGATAATAAATTAGAATCACTTGCAGAATTGAGCGATAGCGATTTGTGGGGAAATTCGTCATAAAACACTAAATCTAATGACAGCGACAATTCTGCAACTGAGCAAATTTCAGCGTTTTTGATTTGATTACATTATTGAATAATTATTATTACTATTATTATTATTTATAATTATTTATTATATTATAATTTATTATTCATTTTTCAAACTTTATCATGCCCGGGATGTGTACTAGACTCTGGTTTGGACGGATTTAAGTGTAATTCCTAAGAATTACAGGCCTACAATATAAAACACCACATTTCCATGCAAAATAATTGTACCGCTTTCAGCACCAAAAATCTGAAATAATCATACCTGCCAGGGAGGTTAAAGTAACGCAGTGCCGTATCGCATAAGATGCCCTGGTCACAAAGAGGGGTAAATCTTCCGGAGCTGAAGTGCCAAAAAGTCCCACACTACCCAATGATGCAAATGCGTGTTATTTATGGTGAATGACACCCACCAACCCGCTGAAAGGTGACTCCTTACATGTCCAATCTTGTCACATCCGTCACGACAAAATGACATCTCTGGGTTTCTGCAGCTAAAGTAAACAAAGGGGTGGGGTCTCCCAGGTGACATCATAGCATGTCTCGTCTACAATTAATGCCTGCTTGCAATTTTTAATTTTACCACTTTAGTTTTGCTTTAACCATGAAGTTGGAGAAAGTTAGGCACATGTAACAAATGAAAACCAAATTGCAGGACAGAAAAAGCTTTTTTTTTTTAATAAATAAATATAGTTTATTTTTTATTTTTATTTTGTTAGGTTTACTACAAAGTGACACCCCCTTTATTTATGGAGCATAGTACAATCCCTATGAGTTCAGTGAACAGAACAATTCACTCAGTTCCACCAACTAGAATGCCAAGATCTAACAGTGCAAAAAATGTTTGGCCATCGGTATAGGTTTCATATAGAAATTAATTGTTTACCATTTCTAGTTTGGAGGCTGTAATGCAGAAATATGTATAATCATCTTCCTCTTAAATCGTGAGGTCAACATTAATTGAGTAGGTCATCACGACGTCCAATTTCATATAATGATGTGTTGTTTTATTTCTTTTAGTTTTAAACAAATGAAAAGCTGCCATGCCGGGGTCAAAATATAAATATATATATATAATATATATTTTTTTATTCCTAGAGAAATTATGCCATCTTTTATTTCTGCACTTTACCTGTCTTAAAAGTGATGCAATAAATGCATTCATGTCTTTGTGCAGTCTTTGTTCTCGCCTATCAAGACTTTTAAAAAAAAAAATTGGGCACATGAAAAGCTTTTAAACGACTCACATCTGCTTGGGAGAACATGGTGCTTTGACCTCTCTCCAATTTTTACGTCTGTGCCTAGATTTAAAAGTGGTCTTATGACACGACACACACTTGTTTGCCTCTTTTTTTTTTTTCCTTTTATTTAATGGTTGTCCTCGCATAACTCCTAAATCTCCCTTTCTAGACACGGTTACATCACCTAACTCTTAATGAAAGTTCCTGATGTGTAGGTAGCAGCTGTCTAGAACAGAACACATACAGGTGACACTTGTAATTAAGTTATCTGGATTTTTTTTTAAACTGCATAAGGCGCATCCAAGACACTGACGTAAATTAATAGAATGACTCATTACCTCTATAGTTGAAAGTATGTGTAAAAGTGGAAAATAAAGAGCAATTAAAAGTGGAAGAAATGCTACTGGTAAAATCATAATGTCCACTGATTTTTACCTTATTCTGGGCTTTTGGTAATTAAATGGAGAAAGAATCTAAAAAGCACCTCACAGGGTCACTGAGTGTGTATTTCCTGAAGTATGTACAGTGTAACCTCTTTTCTTTTGAATCCAGTTTTACCAATCACAATGAAACTTCAAAGAAAAGTAATAATCCAATTGGTGGCTCCAAGAAACTTACTAGTTCTAACTTTTGAAACGTATGTTACATCAAGTTGTATGCATGAGAGGCAGAATAGAGCCGGAAGTGGATATGTTTACCTACTATTTACCAATTTCTATGAAGGGTGGATGATCTTCATTTAATGGAAGAATTAACATGTAGGTATAAGGGGCTAATCATAAAATATTCTAATGCCACGTACGCACGAGCGGAATGTGTGACAGAAAGAGTCAGACGGGAGCTTTTTATCATATATTCTGATTGTGTGTATGCCCCATTGGACTTTTTTTGATGGACCTAGAAAAAGAACATGTTCTAAATATTTCTGTCAATATCGAGGTAAGGAGGCCGAGATGCTGAGAGGGCTCCCCTTGCGGCCGAGTGCAGTACAACCCTGAAGGTGACACAGGGATGCAGTGCCCACAGTAGCACAGGTTGCCGGGTAGCAGCAGGTGGAAAGCTGAGTAGGCAGTCTCTGGAGGCAACTGTGCTAGGAAGTCCAAGGCAGGGTCAGGGTCAAGCCGAAGGTCAAACACGGGAGATCAATCCGGAGGTGAGAGCGATGGATCCTGAGCTGGAGACCAGGAAACGGGAGCCAAGCCAAGCCGAGGTCGGGTGCCAGGAGCAGACAAGGAGTATCAGGGACAAGCCAGAAGTCGGAGCCAGGAGAGTAGCAGAAGCAGGTCAAACAAGCCGGGTCGGTAAACAGGAGATCAGACAGCAGGGATAACAGGCACAGGTACTCAGGAAAAGCTGACGATAAACCAGCAATGCGGCACTGTCAGGTGAACGTTTAAATAGGCACGGCGCTGGGATTACGTCGTGAGCGCGCCATCGCGTTCGTACGCCTACGACGTGTAACGCTATGCGTTCGTCCTACCCCGCGTACTCGCACTTGAACAGAAGCTACATCAGGCGTTCGTCTGGGAATCACATTGCGTCTTCGTGAGCGCTGACGCGCGTTAACACGATCGTATGTTCTGAGGTAACGCCTATTTCCCTGACAATTTCCGACGGAACCAATTCCTATCAGGAAAACTATTTGTCTATATGCTGTTTTCCGACGGACCAAAAACGACGCATGCTCTGAAGCAAGTACGAGACGGAAGTTATTGGCTACTGGCTATTGAACTTCCTTTTTCTAGTCCCATCGTACGTGTTGTACATCACTGCGTTCTTGACAGTCGGAATTTGGTGTGATCGCGTGTACGCATGATAGTTTGAGCAGAATTCCGTAGGAACTTTGTCGGAAAAACCTTCAGAGTTCATTCCGACAGGAAAACCGGTTGTGTGTACAGGGCATAAGACATGGGCAAATTGGTTTGAATTTAAGACTACTACATTGTATTATGAAATAATTTCAGACTCTTAAGTAAAGTGAGTTAGAATATGACTTATTAGTTACTATCAATTAACTTTTAACTTTTTGATAGCTTTATTTATTTATTTGTCACAGGTCTTCCCCTTTCTCCCCCCCCCCGCCCTTTTTTCTTCTCCCTTTTCTCTCTGTTTGTATTCTTCTTTCCTATTGCTCCCTCTTCCCTTGTATCCTTCTTGAAGGGAAGAAGGAGGGAATTAAAGGTTTGTGGTTTAAGCAGAAGACAATGTAAGTTATGCGTATGCTCGAAACACGTTGATATTTTAATTACATCTGAATTAAGGGATAATTTGCAAGCTACAGGTTTAAGGAAGATGTGATTCAGTTGCTGTTTTAAAATTATTTCTGTAATTTGATATATAATACATTGTATTGTTTTTCTGTTTGAAATAGGGGAAAAAAATAAATAAAAAAACAAACAGAACAAAAGGATGTTTGGGCTCTCTTCAATTAAAAGTAGTGGTACTCAGATCACCAGATTGCAGACAAAAGGGAATGGTGTGGATTGGTGCACTACAGCAGCCTAGATGAACAAAAAAAAATACTGGGCATGTAGACTGCACTCTCTGAACAAATCTTAAAGCGGTAGTAAGCGGCACCAATTTTTTAATCTATTTTTTTTATCCTGCAAGTAAAAGGCATAATATGCTATTATGAAATACTTTCCTTAGAACGAAGCCCCCCCAGCAGCACGCTGTCACCACTTGTAGGACTTCTATCTTCACCCAGTCTTCCTCCGGGTTTGTGTACTCTGGCCATCTGATGGGCCGTTCTGCAATGATGTCACTGACCATGGCAAAGGTCTCTGAAGGAATGGCACGGGTATGCCATCCCTTTAGAGACATGCAGCGCTAACATCAGCGGCTGCATGCAGTGTGAATATCTCCTAAACAATGCAGGTTTCGAATATATTTACGGTACCTACAGGTAAGCCTTATTATCGGCTTACCTGTAAGTAAAAGTGCAAAAAAAGAGTTTACTTCCATTTTATTTTATTTTTTTAAATATATTATTTTCAACAATAGACAATAATAAAACATAGTGGTATACCAGTATACATGGCTTAAGTACATCAAGACAGTAAATGGCATCAATACACCAAAATGGATCGTGGAACTTTTAAATTATACCTATCAGGCATATACAGTGGTGTGAAAAAGTGTTTGCCCCCTTCCTCATTTCCTGTTCCTTTGCATGTTTGTCACACTTAAGTGTTTCGGAACATCAAACCAATTTAAACAATAGTCAAGGACAACACAAGTAAACACAAAATGCAATTTGTAAATGAAGGTGTTTATTATTAAAGGTGAAAAAAAATCCAAACCATCATGGCCATGTGTGAAAAAGTGATTGCCCCCCTTGTTAAAACATACTATAACTGTGGTTGTCCACACCTGAGTTCAATTTCTCTAGCCACACCCAGGCCTGATTATTGCCACACCTGTTCACAATCAAGGCATCACTTAAATAGGAGCTGCTTGACACAGTAAGGTCCACCAGAAGATCCTTAAAAGCTACACATCATGCCGAGACCCAAAGAAATTCAGGAACAATTGAGAAAGAAAGTAATTGAGATCTATCAGTCTGGAAAGGGTTATAAAGCCATTTCCAAAGCTTTGGGAATCCAGCGAACCACAGTGAGAGCCATTATCCACAAATGGCGAAGACATGGAACAGTGGTGAACCTTCCCAGGAGTGGCCGGCCGCCCAAAATTACCCCAAGAGCGCAGCGACGACTCATCCAAGAGGTCACAAAAGACCCCACAACAACGTCCAAGGAACTGCAGGCCTCACTTGCCTCAGTTAAGGTCAGCGTTCATGCCTCCACCATCAGGAAAAGACTAGGCAAAAATGGCCTGCATGGCAGAGTTCCAAGGAGAAAACCACTGCTGAGCAAAAAGAACATCAAAGCTCGTCTCAATTTCTCCACAACACATCTTGATGATCCCCAAGACTTTTGGGACAACATTCTGTGGACCGATGAGACAAAAGTGGAACTCTTTGGAAGGTGTGTGTCCAAGTATATCTGGCGTAGAAGGAACACTGCATTTCATAAAAAGAACATTATACCAACAGTAAAATATGGTGGTGGCAGTGTGATGGTCTGGGGCTGTTTTGCTGCTTCAGGACCTGGAAGACTTGCCGTGATAAAAGGAACTATGAATTCTGCTGTCTACCAAGAGATCCTGAAGGAGAATGTCTGACCATCTGTTCGTGTACTCAAGCTGAAACGAACTTGGGTTCTGCAGCAGGACAATGATCCTAAACACACCAGCAAGTCCACCACCGAATGGCTGAAGAAAAACAAAATGAAGACTTTGGAGTGGCCTAGCCAAAGTCCTGACCTGAATCCTATTGAGATGTTGTGGTATGACCTTAAAAAGGCCGTTCATGCTCGAAAACCCTCTGATGTAACTGAATTAGGACAATTCTGCAAAGATGAGTGGGCCAAAATTCCTCCAGGACACTGTAAAAGCCTCATTGCACGTTATCGCAAACGCTTGGTTGCAGTTGTTGCTGCTAAGGGTGGCCCAACCAGTTATTAGGTTTAGGGGGCAATCACTTTTTCACACAGGGCCATGATGGTTTGGATTTTTTTTCACCTTTAATAATAAACACCTTAATTTACAAATTGCATTTTGTGTTTACTTGTGTTGTCCTTGACTATTGTTTAAATTGGTTTGATGTTCCGAAACACTTAAGTGTGACAAACATGCAAAGGAACAGGAAATGAGGAAGGGGGCAAACACTTTTTCACACCACTGTACAACTGATCATAGCCATATAGAACCCAAACTTATCCTAAAACTGGACACCGTAAGAAACAAGGACCGCCCAACTCTTACTTCCATTATAAGGTTGAACTAACCCCATCAATTTTATAGTCTCACAAATTATTTACACTCAGGGAATGCTGTGAACGATCACTATCACAGTTGCTTGTCCTTTCAACCCAAGCGGCTAATCATCAAATGGCTGGTTTCATAACTGATCACGTGGACAGCACTATGGCAACTTCAGATCAAACAGAGGCTAAGATGGCGGCTTCCTTGGCTGTAAAGGATTGGAGGGTTTAGTTCTACTTTACACATTGCTACCTCACAGTCACATTTATAAAACTAGGATTGTTGTGCCATGTGGGGGGGGGGGGGGGGGTAAGAGTCTTGGATAATCTAATGATAATTGAAGTTTCAACTCTTGGGTTCTGTAGGGCATGGTGGTGGGAACCTTTGGAGTGGAATTGCTGAGACTGTGAGATGACTAAGGGCCTGTGTCTGTATGTTCACAAGTCTGTAGTTATGCAAATCCTGCTTGAAGTAGGTCAAAATCAGAAGGTGGTCAAATGCAGTTCATGTGCACCTCCTGTTATTTATTTCTGAATGATATCAGAAGTGTCTCAAACTATTGTGAAATAGATGCCGTTGACACAAGGCCCTTACTAAAAATGGAAGGGTGGGAAAAATGCAGGTTGATCTCTGTATAGTTCACTGTCCCTATATACCTCAAAGGTGGACTGGTGGGTCACCTCAGTCTCTTCTAGTGTGTGCCTTGATATCTTTCAAAGCAAACTTGTGACATGCCCATGAAGGGTAAAGCAACAGGTTTGCTTTAATCTTCTCCCTTGCACCAAGCATCAGTGCTTTTTATATCGGGATCACTTTAAAACCAGCCAAGTCTATCTATCTGGATATTTCAGAATTAGCGGTGACTTCTTTAACTTAAAATAACCATGCATAATAAAATATATGGCACATATATAATATATATATTATCATCTGCTTAGCCAATAAATTGCAAAGGAAACAGCGTCTGCAAGACAGCTTGAAGATGATTATGCATTATAAGATCTTGATATGGCATCAAGGAGGGATTTTACAAGACATTTTACATTCTCCAAGTAAAAATCTTAATGTATTTGCATTGATTGATCTCTTATCTTTTAATGTTTTATTCACCCTCATTTTTCACATCAAAAATGGGATTTTAATGAGCACTTGTAAGGTATGGCAGATCATTCGACTTCAATCACATCAAAATGGAGCTCACAGAAAAGTGAAAGTTGTTGACCTATTTTGAGTGGTTTATTATTGCAATTGTGTTTTGTGCGTTGTACTGTAATAATCACATCCTCCGTGACAATTTTTAACAATTTTACAGACTGACAAGTAAATTGATAGCTGAATGATGATCTCACTTTTTTTTTACTCTACCGTGATAAATTGCCAAACAAGATGAGCAAAGAAAGTACTTACTTTTTAACACAAAATCCATAAAATTTACTCTTTCTGACTCATGTTACGGGTTTATAGAATAATAGTGGTTGTTTTAAAGGAAACCTATCATGGGAGAAATATGAAGGGTGCCGCTGCTGACTGCTCCTCCTAAAAAAATAAAAAAATAAAATAAAAAAAATAGTTGCCTGTCTTTCTGATTCTTTGGCTTTAATGATTTGAGTTATTTACTTATAATCGGAATGCTTATTCACACATGTGCATTGCAGTAAGATGAGTAAGAGTAAGATGCAGTAAAACACCCACATTGGGGCAACACATGGTTCTGTGTGAGCAGCATCTGCCCTAAAATTCATGCCGCTCAAAAGTATTAAAGCCAGCCACAGACTAAAAAATGTAAAAGAAAATGTTAACAATGACAGCCCCATATAATAACCTCTTGACATGTATCATTTAAATATTTGATCACTTAGCTGATTCTGAGCAAAGTTACAGGTTCTCTTGACATGATCCATTTCCCTTCCCTTGGTACTCATCCCCTGTCACTTCATTTGTGTGTTAGTCCCCATTCATACCTGAACATTTTGGAGCTTAAAGCTCCAAAATGCTCAGTTATTCTCTATGGTGGTGGTTCACACCTCCACTCTAAAACACCTAAAGGCAAATGTACAAGTTTCAAAAAAATTCCAAAATTCTTGGAAAATGCTGTACAAAAACACCAACAGACAACACGCCCCACAAAATGCATGAAAATTCAACACTCAGGTGTAAATGCAGCCTGAGAGCCCTGGTACGTCGGATGATAGGCATTATCTTCTTGCTCCCAGAATATAATTTTTTGGCTTGAGTGGTCAGTCACCAAATCCAAACACTTTCTATTCTTTGCAAAGCAACAGCCATGCTTTAACACAACCCCTCATCAATCCCATCCACAGCAGCATATACTGACCTCTCCTTCTAGCCCTGCCCCATTTAACACCAGGAGCCAAAAATACCCGGTACTTGGTCCAATAAGTGTTGTCACATGGGAAGTCCATAGTTCTACATCTCCAGACGAGGGCTTTGCTATCACTCCTGGCAGATGAAATGAGCAGCGGAGAGGAAATGGAGGATAGGTCATGTCTGAATTACACTGAACCTTTTAAAAGATTCACATTTATTTTTTTTAAGTGCAGAAAAAGGGACTTTTTCAAGGTCACAACTCTTCATTTTTGTAAACATGTGCTGTTCCTAGAAATATAGAACAGCTGCACTGATGCTAAATTCCTCTGTACAGCTAATATCATGTGTAAATAGTATAATTATAGAGTACTCAGACTGCTGCACCTCCTTTCATCGCTGGATTACTGTATAGAAACTTGGATGACGAGTCTCTCACACTGCGAACTGGCCTCCGCTCTCTCCTAATTAGCTTGGGCTAGGACAATGATGTGCCAATTAAAACAAACCGAGGCAGCCATGGGAATGATGTGCTGTATTCTTTACCTTGAACATAATGAAGACAAATTGCAACTCTCTTGTTAATAGAACTTCAACATCATGTCAGACACCAGAGCACCAGACAATACATGCAGTACATAACTGGGGGTATATAGTGTAGTGTAATAAGAACAATATGGAATGCAGCTAATTTATGTACTCAAGAACTCACTGATTAAAATAAAAGACTGGCTGGTTCTCTCATTATGGGCATCTGCACAGATATTCAGGGATGTGGGGGAATGTGTGTGTGTGCGTGTTTGGGTTGGATGGGTTAAAAAATTATTAACATTATAGGATTGAAGGATATTGATTGAAGCCAGCAGTTAATAATGGGAAAGAGAGGTGAGTGGTTGAAACTACTAAACTAAGACATGAAAGATACTCTTTTGCTATTTTTAAAAGCGAGGTCATGCGGCACTGTACCCAGACTACATTTTTATATATTTCTTCCCACAAATAGAGCTTTCTTTTGGTGGTATTTAATCATCACTGGGTTTTTTATTTTTTGCTAAACAAATTAAAAAAGATGGATAAAAAGACGTTTGTTATAAAATGTTGTTTTCTCCTTCACTGACGGCACTGATGAGGCGGCACTGATGGTCACTGATGAGGTGGCGCTGATAAGGTGGAATTGATGGGCACTGATGAGGAGGCACTAATACGCAGCACTGATGGCCACTAATAGGCAGCAATGATGGGCACTGATAGGTGGCACTGATGGCCACCAATCGGCTCTCCTCTGCTCTCATCTTGTCAGCATGAAATGAGGAAAGCCGATTACTGGCACTTCATGATTATCGATGTGAACGGCTGTAATTGGTCACAGCTGATCACATGCTTAAGAGCCTATGTCATAGGCTCTTTACCATGATCAGAGTTGCAGTGTGTTGGAGCTACACACAGCACCACAGATCGCTGTGCACCCACGGGGGGCCTGCACAATCGGCTTATCCTGCTGGACGTCAAATGACACCCAGTCAGGATAACTGAGCCACCTTGCGGACGTCATTCCACAATAGGGCGTTAGGGAAGTGCTTAATGTGGGTGTATTTAATGCCTGGTCCCCTATTGTGTGCCGTGGCACCTTACATTGGCCCCTGTGTCCTGTAGTAACCTAGGAGTCAGCAGATGGAACCACAGAGTGCGTTGGGGGATGTCAGCATCCAACACTTCTGGAAGTGTCAAATGTAGAATATCTTTCAGCAAGGTTATCTCTTCAATGCAGAGATCAGCAGCACAGGCAGAGGACGGATGAGTATTAAAGTAATCTTGTCAATATTAGCAGGATAAGATTTGCCTGATGTTGGCTACTAAATTTACCCTTTTTTGAACTTTTGAGAATATGCTCCACCATTGGTGGTTACACTCAAAATCTGCAATAAATTATAGAGTAGTTTCATAACTTCTATTTTCAACTCTATAAATTGGTCTCCACAGGAGACCCAGTGGTGGTCGACTCTTACTTGGATGGTTTTCCCATCCCTAAGTTGAAGGTAGCCCTTCACCCCTCAGATTTGGCTGGAAGCCCCAATCTCTCTAAAAGAAGCCCTTGGGGTGATCAAGCAGGCAAAAAAAGTGTTCTGCACCTAGACTAGATGCTTTTTTCAGCATTGTAATATAAGAAATTTGCTGAAATCTTGTCTCTGTATCTGGCCCGCTTGTTTAACTCTCTGAGAGACGGGGGTTCTCTACAAACCACTATGAGTGCAGCATTTATTACAGTAATTCCGAAACTGTCAAAACCCTCTGAGGAAGTGAATAATTATAGGCCAATTTTGCTGATCAATAACAACTTGAAACATTTGACAAATATTTTAGCTAAACATTTATTCTTGTTTATTAGTTTCTATATATACGTAAATATCAAGTTGGGTTCATCTCTGAAAGGCAGGGTACTGACCAAATTATATGGGTGATTGATGTTGTGTCCCTGTTTCAGTCCAGATGGGACAGCGGGTCACCCCAGGAAGGTAACTTACTGTCCACTGATCTTTAAAAGGTGTTTGATATGGTTTCACAGGCATATTTGTTCAAAATGTTGAACCAATGGGGTTTTGAACCTCCTTTTCTGGGGATAATGTAAGCCCTCTAGTGTACTCTGCAGGCCCAAGTTCGGCTGCAAGGCCATTTTTCTTGACCAATCCTGAAAGCCCCGGGTAGGAGACAGGTTTGCCCCCTTCCCCTTTGATTTATGCAACAATAGAGATCTTAGCAGTGGCCATCTATATTGATGTACATGGGGTGCATTATTGACCACTGATGCACACGTGTGCCTTGTTTGCGGAAGACCTGCTCCTTTTTGTAATGTCTCAGTTGGGTCGTTATGTCTCTCAAGGCTTAAACTGTGATTGCTCTGTGCTTTCGGGAAGATATTGGGGCTGGAAATAAATATGACTAAATCTATGACCTTGAATGTATCTGTCCTCTCTGCGTTGGTTGATCATCTCAAAGAGCATTTTCCCTTTATTTCGAACAATACTCATATTCCTTACCTGGGTGTACAACTCACTGCTGTTATAAAAATGCTTTATAAATGTATGTATCCACCCCTATTTAAAACACTGGAGACTGATTTACAGCAATGGTCTTTACATAATTTTTGTTGGCTAGGCAGGATCCATATTGTTAAAATGACCTTGCTTCTGAGACTTTTCTATTTTTCCCTCTCTGTCGATCCCTTTCCCCTGCTTGGTTCTAGTACATTTTCAGTCTAAGGTGATACATTATGTGCAGGGTCATAAAGGACATGGTCTACTCCCACTTTAGGCCAGCAAGGTGGTATCTCTCTTATTTATAGGCTGTTCCTTGGCACTGTTCCCAAATTTTCATATATGCTGGACTGGGAGAGGAATCTTTGGCATAAATGGTTCCTACGATCATTTACCGATGTAATGAACATGAATGTTGCCCTGACGGACGCTAATTTAAAGGTATTTAGTTCCTACATGTACGCCTCAGCTTCTCCGTTAATGTTTCCAAAGATATAATCTGCAAGGGTTCACGGACCATATTTGGTGGGAATGCCACAGGATTCTTAGCTTTAGAATGGTATCTTTGCATTATTACACATAGTCACAAGAATGTGGGTTCCACAAACGCCCCACTTTGCTCTTGTTAATGTTCCAGTTGATCACATTTCCAATAGTCTACAACGCCAAATCTTTTACATTTTGCTGGGGTCCAGAATTACTGTTGCCAACTCATGGAAGCAACTTCTGTGTCTCTTGCACAAGAAAAAAATTCTGTGAATTATGCTACATGAAAATGATGTTTGTGTTTTACATGGTTAAAAGATTTGAAAAGACCTGGGAACTGTAGGCTAGATATATGCATGTTCTGTTTGAAACTTAATGAATATTTCTGGACATGGGGAGTGAGTGTCCCTACTGTGATTAGGCCAGTTATAATTCCTCTTTCCCATACTTTTCTTTTCTCTCCTTTTCTTCTTAGACTTTCTTGGCTTTCTGGGTTGTTGATTGCCTTTTGGGTGCATCTTGTCGGAGGCACTGCATTTAGCAGTTATTGCACTGATTACTGTTCCTTTTCAGGGACAGGTTAAAGGAGAGTTATGTTGCTGATAAGGGATCATATGCCATGACTACTTTTAGTGTACCCTGTCAGTTTTGGATAAATAACCTGAGAGATGTATTTACCTTTTTATCTTGTGTTTGTACTTTACAATATTAACTGACCAATATTGTGCTGTTTCGTGCTCTGTCTTTAGAATATGACAATTTTGAAAGTAAAGCAATCTTGCATCTTTCCAGTGGCCCATGTCTTCTTCTATCCCTTCATTCCATGCTAGACCCTCCATCAGTTACGTTGGCATTCAACAATTTTAAGAGCGCAAAATACCTTTGGTCCCATCCTCTAACCCCCTTCATCCCAACAAGGCTCACTAGTAACATAGGGGATGGAGGATGGACCCACATTGCATGGCAGGGGGCATGCACAGGCATCTTACACCTCTAGAAGTGTCAAATAAAAAATAGTCTAAAGCAAGGCATACACATTCAGTTTGATATGGGGATCTCTCCCGCTGAGCTATTGAATTCTGACTCAGCCATCAGAATACACTGATCGGAGCTGCAGCCATTGGCTAAAAGCGCTGATCAAATGCTGGTTTTCCAGCAGGATTGTTCAACAGAACCACTAGACCAGTCTCTGTTGAACAGTAAGCGTTACACACAGAAAGAAAGTTGTCTGGTTCCTGTTGAATGGACGATTATTGGTCTGTGTATACTCAGCTTTATAAAGACTGCATCCCCGACATGAAAGATAGGAGAAATGGGCAGCTGAAGAGGTGAGTATAAAAGTTTTTAGTCCTGTAACATCTGATTTGGCTGTTTTACCCTCATGGGGTCGCAATAATTGCTTGCTTTGCAGGGAATGGCAGTGTGATGCCCTGTACACACGGTTGGATTTTCTGACAGAAAATGTGCGATCAGATCATGTTGTCAGAAAATACAATCATGTGTGGGCTCCATTGGACTTTTTCCGTCGGATTTTCCGTCGCACAAAGCTTGAGGGCAGGGTCTAAAATTTTCCGACAACAAAATCCGATCGCATAAATTGCGATCGTGTGTAGACAATTCCAATGGACAAAATGCCATGCATGCTCAGAATAAACTAAGAGATGAAAGCTATTGGCTACTGGCCCGTTTATAGTCCCGACGTATGCGTTTGACGTTACCTCATTCAGAATGATCGGATTTTCAACAAGTTTCGGGCAAAATCCGTCGGAAAAAATCAGACGGATTTTGTGGTCAGAATTTCTGACCGTGTGTACAAGGGCTTAAACTTTTACATTTAACAACAAAATTGCGAATTGAGAATTGATTAGGGTGGAGTTAGACCATTATAGTGTTTTGTTTTTCATGAATATCTGCAAAATTTAAAGTCAAGTTTGTGTTTTGTTTTTTTTCAGAGTTTCATGGGTTGGAGCATAAAGTAGATCCTGAATGCCATTCTTCCACGTTCAGGAGAGGGAGATTGGGGAGGTTGAACCTCCCCTAATCACAGCAGCTCCTAAACTCTACTAAAAGCATATTTGTACATTGACATATAGGCCTTTATGGAGTTGAGTCAAGGAGCTTTAACAACAATTTTTTAAAAGCTCCTAAACTCAAATTTAGGAGCTGCTAGTGTACATGAACCTTTATGTGGTCAGTTGAGTAGTGTGGTGAGGAGTCAGGCCTAAGAAGGAAATATAACGACTTGCCAATTCATGCAGCTCATAGGCCTAGAATACTAGGCAGACTACCAAGCATGGGGAAGCATGCATCGATTGTAAAGGAGGAAAATGCACCACTTACTATGTCATTAAGCAAACCTCAAGGTTGCCTCCTCTATATATTTTAGTCTTTGGATCTAAAGCCCCCTGTCCCTCTTTTTCTTTAATATTGTCCTTTATTTAGGCTATTCAAATCTGTAGATGTCCTTTGGTTTGAGAGCAGCCGGTGTACACCTGACTATAGATATTGGGAGTGATTGGAAGCACATGTAGTCTGCTAATTTCATGATAAATTCTGGGCCAAACATTAGAGCTCCAATTGCACTTGTGCTTCTGTTTAGGGCAGTGATGGAATGGGGAAGAGTTGTTTACAGGCAATCACGAAGCAGGGAAAATAAATAATAATTTGGGTAAGGTATTCTAACCTATCTGATTGTTTTCTATACAAGAATGCTCATTCTGGGCTAATGGACACTTCCCTGCGGACAATGGATCATTGTTAGGACCCAGCATGTTAGAAGGCATATTGGTGCCCATCTGTCTGAGCAGTTAAACCCTCTAAGCATTTCGCCAAGCATTACTCTGGGTTTGAATGCTATGAAAAATGTGTAATCCCAAGAGTTGTTCAGGGTAACAGTTTTTATATACTGTAGTATCTCATGACCAAGTAACACTCGGATGGTACACAAAGGAGGCTGGATTCAGGATCGCAGATTGGAAGGGAGGTTGGCAAACATCCATTAGTTAATTGTCCCTCTTTTTGTGAATCCAGAAATTCTCTACTTTGAGCACTTCTGGGTTCCCAGCTGTCAGATTCTGGCCATCAGCAGCACAAAATAAATAAATCAATAAAATTAAAATAAATCAAGTACTCTGTATGCAAACAATACAGAGGGACATCAGGAGTCTACAGTAATAGTCTTCAAAAAGAGGATGCTTCACATGTCCAAATGTTCTTTTACATTGGGAGTTTTTAGGATAGTAAAGTTAAAAAAAGCAGTAAATTAAATTTAAAGAACCCTCAAAAAAAATAAAAAAAAATAAAGGGCATCGCTCTACATACACATATATGCACTCATACACTCACCTAAGATGTTTGTACATAAACAATGAACAAGCAACAAATATTGAGTATTGCCATAAATAATGAATTGAGAGGAAAAAAATTAAAACGATTATTTCTATACTCTGAAATGGCGAGCTAGAAAAGTTTTTAAAGTCACCTAGAAGCAATTTCAATTATCACAATTTTTCTCCAATTTGTGGGACATAACATTTTAGAGCTTTACATTCTTTTTGTATTTATTATTCAACACAATCATATTTTTCTAATCCTAAAATCTAATACTAAAAAAAAAAAAAAATAAAAGTCTGGAAATTATATTGTATTTTTGTAGGATACAGAGCAAGAGAGAGCGCTAGTGCATTAACGTTTATTAAATCCAATAAATAAGTAAAAAGCCAAGTGTCACACTCACATGTTACCGATATTGTTATAGCATTGAAAACAAGAGCCTCCACGGCTGCCTCATCTCCCGATCCTCCTACTCCCTATAATGGCTTGCAGCAGGGATATCCAGGCATTGAATACACCTGCTATCTGTGAATACACTGCCCTCTCTCAGCGCCTCACACGCACGGACCAGCCGGCTGTGGATGACGTCACTCGCGGCCAGGAGGAGGATCACTCGGCATGCGTGCTATCTCCTTGGCTGTGTATCAGAATGTTTCCATAACGACTACATGTTTCGGAGGCGTGGCCTCCTTCTTCAAGTGGAACTGTATAGGTGGGGACAGCGCCGTTCTTGATTTGGATACACAATTTTGTATTGTATTTTTGTGTATCTTTTACAACTATAAGTCTCCTGAAGCCCTGTTACATTGATTTTGACACCACTCAAAGTAGAGGTGAAAGTATATCCCTGTATCCCAGAATAAGGGGTGCAGGCTTATCCTGATACCAATGGATTGGGCTAGTAAAGCTGGCCATACATTATACATGTAGCACCAACCCCGAAGGAGCTGCTTAGTAAATATGGGTTCCCTGTTCCACGCCTCGACTCCAAGAATAACCTCAGCTCCTCTGACACACCTGGTTGAATAAATCATTACAACACACAAGTGTTACCTTTCACCTGACTGTAGGTTATTTGCAATAAATGAACACACACCTGTTTAGTAGTAAACTATTAAATCCGTTAAGAATTTGCATAAATGACAGCATAAGACAGAATTTTACCCACGGCGGGTAAATTAGAGTACAGCCTGCTAAACAAAATAGGACTGTTGTCAGATAATAAAGGTAAAACAAATATATCTATATAAGTAAAAATCAATACGTGAATATGTAAATAAGTAAATCAATAATAAACAACACAACATTACTCTAAAACGTGTCCAAAGGGATCACAGTTCCCTAGTGGCTTGAGCAAAGAAATGCGAGAGGGTAGGGTACCCCTTTAAATGGCAAACAAGCTGGGCCTTGGGGCAGTTACAGTTGTAGGGCTGTCTTTTAGTCCTATATCTTACTAATAGTTAGAGCTCATTGGCGCGCATTGCGGCCATGAATATGGCCTGCAGGCTGTATTAGGGCTAAAGGATAACAGGGTGGACAGATCCTAATGGCTTAGTCCCTGGGAGCAATAGTGGCTGATAGCCCAGACCCAATGACCCTCCGATCAGATGTCTATCCACTTTGGATTGTCTGTAGTGGCTCAGGTATGTGTCGTACGATGGATGTGTCATAACAGCGGCTCTGTTCCGATGGCTACAGATCACAGTGCGGGGCTCTCTGGTCTTTCCCCACAGTAGTGGCTTTACTGTGGCTCTGACTCTCCCTCTCTGTGAAGGTATTTCCCCATGCTGTCCTCTCTCACTCTGTAATGCTGGGGAGAAGCGTGGCTTTCTCTTTTGGTAGTGCTGGAGAGAAGCGTGGCTCTCCCTTTTTAATAGTGCTGGGGAGAAGCGTGTCTCGCTCTCTCTCTGGGTAACTCTGCCCTGAATCCTTCCTGGTATCCAGGCTCCCCCCTCCCCCTCTCTCTCCTAGGGTTTTTGGGAGGTGTCGTGCAGAGCTGCCCTGCTCCAGTGGCCATTTCTCTCTTTGGGACTATGTCCCTGGTGTACTAGGACAAGGGGAAGGGGGACAGAGTGGGTAGCTAACCTGGTAAGAGCTGTCCTGTCTTCACATCTGCTTCTGATAGGAGAAGAGGGGGGTGGGTGGGGCAACACTCTGACAGCCCACAGCTGCCTCACCCCTGTCTTGGTTCCACTGCCTGTTTTCTCTCGGCCTAAGCAGAGGGAGGGCCCGCTGTCACTGCTCCATGGTGCAGGGGGGGAATGGAGAGAGGGGGCAGAGGCAACGGTTAGCACCCAATACACACAATTTTCTTATTCCATTTCCTTTAGATTACCTTCAACTAAAAAGTGCAAGGGCCTGCCTGATTGTATACAAATTGAAAGTGTTTAGGTTTGATTTCATATTATATGGTTTTGGTAAATCTAAAGTAACATTGAATAATGTATGGCCAGCCTAAAGCCCTTGGGAGACAACGGCAGTTAAAAAAAATGGCCGACATTTGGCCCGTGTGTAAGTTGGTTTATCCGACAGAAGCTAGTCAAATGTACATGCTGGAAAACCAGCATCTGACTGACTCCCAATCAGAGCTCTCAGCCAATGGCAGAGAGCGCTGATCAGACTCTTCTGGCAGGGGGGCTGTCCCCCTGTCAGAACAAAATAGCTCAGTGGTGGACATTGCTGAACTAACCTTGCTTGGTTAGTACAGCGGCTCTGACTGGAGCTGACAGTTTTTTCTTTCCTTCAACCCAGTGGGTTGTGTGCACCCTGCTTTAGTGTAAAGTGTAACAAGGAAAGGATCGCTGCTGCTACTGACCCACCCAGTTAAATAAATGATAAGTAGCGACCTCCGCCTACATTGCTCCCCCACACAACACACCCGGATGCATTTTGCCCCACCCAATGGGGCTTAGTCATAGGGAGCCTATGACTAAGCCCTGGTGGGTGAAGCAAAATGCATCAGGGTGTGTGGTTCGGTGGAGACAAGTAGGCTGAGGTCGCTCCTTATCATTTATTCCCTTGGGCTGGTCAGAAGTAGCGGTGATGCTTTCCTCTTTCTACGTCTCCTGAACTCTGATCTGCCGATGGGGCTCGGGGTAGGGACTACACAGGTATTAATCCAAGAGAAGCTATTCTTATTATCAATGCTCTGTGGAGTTGAAGTGGACAATTTGCTTTACATAAAGTTACATGGAGTCTGGGAAATCTACTTGCAATATAATTATTTAGGGCTGTACTACTATTTAGGTTTACGCGTTGTCTCAGGTTGACCTATAATTCCTATGTTAAATGTGACCTCCCTATACATTTGCCCCCCACAGTCCTGCCACTTTCCCTCTCTGGCTTTGAGTTGTTGCCATGCCATGAAAGGTTTTTGTTGCGGACACAGTAGATGCAGTGATGGTAATACTCTTGGACCTCTAGCTCTTTGAGGAAATGAATGACATAACTAACAATGTCTAGTATAACATAATGTACAGTAAGCTTTCTAGAGAAGTTTATGACATACTCACATTATAATTGTGTGTTTTTTTTTTTTTTATACTGTCTTCTTCTTTTGTATTAGACATTCTAATTGGCATTTGTGAGATTTTTCACTTTTTATCTACTCAATCAGATTATAGAATTTTAATACGTTTTATGTAGCTGCGTCATTATAATATGTTCTATTTTGGAACCAAAATCCCAATTTGGGTTTATAGGTTTTTTGATACCTAAGTTTTCAAGCTAAAATATATCCTATTCCAGTCTCATTTCTGAGGCTGGATGTTATAGGTCTCTATCCTGATGGGAAATGCCCTTTTTACCCTTATGTTTAGATTTGAGTGCTATTATTTCTGGATTACGCTATGCTCCATTGACTAGAGACATTTTAGCATTTTGCTATCAGCCTGATAAAAAAAAGCACCTTGAATGGATTCATATAGCACAAACCTTTGGTTCTGTCCTGAGGGTGGGTTATGTGACTTCACTTGTCAGAAAATCATTGTTCAGCGTACTCATTTTTTGTATCACAATCCAAGTTGAGTCTTTGGTGCTATTGCAGCAGAAAAGGTCAAGCTGTAGATGATAGTGAAAGTGATATTTATTTTCCAGGTGGTAGCTGCAAGACAAGCTGCTTCCAGCTATGGAGTGTTCACACTGGGATGTGTCCTGCAAGGTTTTGCAAATGATGTTCCCGAATGCTGCGTCTTCTATACATGATGTTAGAAATGATTTTTATTTTTTCTTACACAGCTGACCTTTATTTCACAGCACGGTTCAGATCTTAAAAATAAATTACGTTTCCTTCTAGCAAGCAAGTGATAATAGCCAGCATGGGATTTGTGATCTGCCCGTGTTCAGCAAATTGATGATCCCCCTTAAAGGCATACTAAACTGGAAAATTGTCTTTGCCTAATTGTGCATAGGACAATGTAGGTTCTGTATCAAACTTCTTATAAGCACACTGTTCAATATATCTAAGGGCCTATGAATGCTGTCTTCTATATGTCCACATTTTGGACTCTTCAATGAGGCCATAATTTGATCATCGCAAACATACTTTTCTACTGTCATGTGTACTTACCTTCTTTTGGGCAGGGCCCATGGGTAACACCTCACCTGCGGGCGTTCTCACCAATGCCTGGGACCAGGTGGAGACTATGGTCATGTGAAGCAAACATTAAGGCAATTCTCTGACTTAGAGATGAAACATTTATGTATAGCAATAACGTACAGTTTTCTTCTTAAGATATTTAATTCCATGTCACTACACAATTCATGTATTCATGTAATTCATGTATGTTGTTACACAGGATTTATACAGTACCAACAGTTTGCGCAATGCTTTACAATATAAAGACAGTACAGGTACAATGAGCTCATGAATAAAAAATTTATAATTTAGCACAGTCAGACCCCAATAAAATCCAATCTCAGATCAGCTGCCCCTTACATAGGGTTCAGGCTGTGAACCTTTGAACATGCCCATTGGGCACTACGCGTGAGGTGGGTGGTGACGTAATCACACTGGGACTAGGTGAAGCTGTGTATGCCAAGGATTGCATTGTGAAATGCAATTTTTTTTTTTACTTCTGAAATATGAGTGAATTTTTATATGGAAATTAGGGCTGTTAATGATTAAAATTTTCCTGTTCAATGAATCATTTTTTTTTTTTAATCGATTAAACGACTAATTACGATTAATTATAATGCACATACAGATCCAACTACTTTTAGCTGATCTCCTTGCATTGCAACTCTGCATTAGTCAGTGGTAAATGTGGTATACACTATATACAATCACCTGACACTAGTTTGTTTCCACAATCTATGACTTAACTTCACAGTTCACACAAATACGTTTTAAATTCAAACTGTAGCACTGATGTAAGTCATTTTTTTTTCCATAGTAGCGTGACAATCCCTCCACCTCCGGTCTAACTAATCAGTCTCACCTTATGGCATGGACGCCTCTGCAAACAGGTGGTCATGCAAGCGGGTATCAAAAGGGTTAACACGGACCATAAACTTCTCTCACCTCTCCTTAGATCTCAGCAAGGACACCAGGTCATGGGTAGAATGAAAAGATCTAAGTGCTCACCGCTTAAGTATAAGATGACATTTTTGTGTTCAAACACAAACTACTCACATAAAGATGATAAAAACACAGCATGTAAAGCCGCCAATCGTGTAAGTTCGGGTGACGTCATGCGTAGCTCCTGCCCCGTACGCGTTACATTCAATCAGAACTTCAACGTCTTTAATTTCCACTGCCCTAATGGAAATAAATACTTTTTATTAGCAATTTGCACTATGGTTCTTTCCTCTTGCCTCCTATATGATTGACACCACGCTGAGAGCTGCTGAGATTTTGGGTGTACAGCCAGTGGGAGCGGGGCCACTTAAAAGACCCCTTTTACAAGAAGCAGCTGTGGTCTGCAGTAGTAGCAGGAGGACAGAGCGCAGACCAGACCCCCTCATTAGCTGTAGTTCCAGTATCAGACAACCCAGTGTCTGAAGCTATGCTAAAAGATATGTTGTTAACACTCCCGAAATACCTCCACAGAGAACTTCAATTCTCAATGTCACAAATCCATGACAGAGTGGATTGTCCGGAGGAGAGAACAGACGCCATAGAAGAAACATTGAAAGACTACTCCAAAGCCCACAATGAGCTGCTAGACTCACATGACCATCATTCCGCAGAAATTCATCGCCTAAAGTTAAAAATGGCGGATTTGGAAGACCGCGCCAGAAGCAACACTATCAAATTCAGAGGGATCCCGGAATCCATTAAGACACCAGACATTATCCCATACCTGCAACAACTATTTACAACGCTGGTGCCACATCTGAGCAACAACAACGTTTTAATTGATCGAGCCCACAGGATTTCCAAGCCCACTCACCTGCCTGATGATGTCCCTAGGGACATCCTGACCCGAATTCATTTCTTCCACATCAAGGAACAAATCCTGGCAACAGCCAGACTGTCAAAATCCATGCCTCCCCCCTACGCAAATGTCAAGCTATTTACAGACCTCTCCCCGGCAACGATGGAGCTCCGTAAAGCCTTCTCTCCAGTCACTTCCATTTTGCAGCAGAAGATTACCTACAGGTGGGGTTTCCCCACGAAACGTTCGGTGAACTACCAACAGCAAGTGATCCCTATTCTCAATCCTAAAGATGGCTACAAAAAGTTAACCAACTGGGGTTTCCTCCCGCTACCCCCCAGAGATGCTGGCCGCACTAATGAACATATCTCATCACTCCCTGCTGGAAAGGAGACATCCTCCCGCTAAGACCGCGACGCTTAGATCTACAATGGACCCGGTCCTTACAATGATCTCCCTGCCTTGGTCGGACTGACCTCTGCAAGTATACAAGCCTTCTTCTATTTGCCTTTGTTTACTTGAACTTGAATAACGGTACTGTTTATGCACCTTTCTTTTTTTTACACCCCCCAGGTTAGAGTGTGCTAAGCACACAAAGAGATACCTGTACTGTTACGGTTTTACCCCCCCACCACCCCTACTCGGTTGATATTGTTAACCCCCTACTGTGTATTAGATTTGCACACCACTGTTCAGAGAACGTATTTGACAGTTACTGTTTTATTTTTCTTGTTTGTGTTTGCAGGAGTAGTCTCTTTCTGAGCATTCCCCCCACATTGTCTTCCCTGCAAGTATGGCTCTCACAATCTCTACTATAAACACAAAAGGCCTAAATTCCCCTTTTAAACGTAGCCTTCTCTGGAAGGAGGCGTTCAACCTCCACACTGACATTCTCTGCGTCCAGGAGGCTCACTTCTCCAAGGCTAACCCCCCTCCTGTTCCAATAAACGCTACCCTCACACCTTTTTTGCGAATGCCTTATGCAAACAAAGAGGGGTGATGATAGCTATCAGTGCCTCGGTCGACTTTGTTCTACATTACTTTGAGATAGATGCAGAGGGGAGATACATAATTTTATCAGCCACAGTGAATTCCCACCCCCTAACCATTGTTAATTTATATGCTCCTCATGTAGCACAAAAGAAATTCTTTGCAACCCTCATGGCCAAACTAACCCCTTACAGATCCTCAGCTCTAGTCATGTGTGGGGACTTTAATGGACTTTCTGATCCCTCATTGGACTCAACCTCCCACACTAAACGCAGACCCTCCGCCTTGGCCGCCATGCTTGCACGCGAGGACCTCTATGACTCGTGGAGATGTACACATGGCTCAGAAAGAGACTACACCTTCTTTTCCTCCCCCCACCAGTCCTATTCAAGAATTATTTCGTGGTCCGACCACCCCCCTGTCACCATTAAGCTAGCCCCTCTATCACAGACACCCAGACATACTCTCTGGAGATTAAACTCCTCCCTACTTAACGACCCTAAACTTGCCTCACAAATACATTCAGAAATCCTTTCGTATTTCCAGACTAATGAAAACTCCGTTAATGACCATGCCATTATCTGGAATGCTCACAGAGCCTGCCTACGAGGCCTCTTTATAAAACTAGGGGCACGTCTGAAAAAGACTCGGGCAGCCACTACCGTATCCATGCTCCAATAAATACGTACACTAGAAAACATTAATAAAACATCCCCCTCAGACAAGATTTCCGCGGAATTAAAAATTCTCAGGTCTAAACTCAGCGAGCACCTTCACCTAAAATTCGACTACTATATAAAGCTCCTCAAACTACAATCGTACTCCTCAGCCAACAAACCGACCTCTCAAAAAACACGCATTTCTAACCCTCTTGATATTGCAAACGAATTTAGTAACTTCTATCGCACTCTCTGCAACCTCACGGACACTGACTCCGCCCCCCACCCAATCAGATATAATCAAGTTCTTAGCGTCCATATCGCTCCCCACGATAACCCCTGAACAACTCGACCTTTTGTCGGCCCCTTTCCTCCCTGAAGAGATACATAAACTCATTAGGAAGCTTTCCCTACATAAAGCCCCGGGCCCAGATGGTATCACCAATGAATATTATAAACACTATGCTGATATCATCGTTCCTTATCTCTGCAGAACCTATAACCAATTTACAGCCACTGGACATATTCCCAATGAGTCTTTAGAAGCACTCGTAGTTACTATTCATAAACCCGGGAAGTCTCCTGATAACCCAGCTAATTACCACCCTATCTCACTTCTCAACACAGACACCAAACTATATGCCAAACTTCTCGCCCAAGGACTCGCCACGGTTCTCCCTGACCTAATCCATCGCGACCAAGTGGGCTTCGTCCCAGGACGGCAGATGGCAGACGACACTAGGCGATTTATTGACCTCATTCAATGGGTCGAACGTAAGTGAACGCCTTCTCTCTTCCTTTCCCTGGATGCAGAGAAGGCGTTCAACAGAGTCTCCTGGCCATATATGGAGGCAGTCCTCCGAAAGGCCGGGATCTCAGGCACCTTCCTGTCGGCCGTCCTGGGACTATACTCACAGCCTAGTGCGCGTGTATGGACCTCGGGCATTATCTCGAACCCGTTCCAAATTACCAACGGAACAAGGCAAGGATGCCCCTTGTCCCCTTTAACTTTTGCCCTGGTGATAGAACCCCTAGCGCAGACTATCAGGACGAACTCCCAAATCAAAGGCATTACAGTTGGAGACACGGAAAACAAAATTGGCCTCTACACTGATGATGTCATTATAGTACTTACAGACCCGCTAAATTCACTCCCCGAGGTCCAACGTACACTAGACTCCTTCAGTGCTGTCTCCATGTATAAGATAAATCATTCTAAATCTCTCATGCTTAACCCTGGCCTGGACCCCCAAACCGTTTCCAAGATCTCGGCAACAACCTCTTTTACGTGGGCCACCAACTCTTTTCTTCCTTATTTAGGCGTTCAATTAACGTACCCCAGCTCAATTCTAGTGCAAACTAATCTTGAAATCCTTGTAGGCAAGCTTAACCACCTTTCCAAAGACCTATTATCCACGCCATCTTCCTGGGCAGGTAGAATTGCCCAAACTAAAATGTACCTACTCCCGCACATCCTATACCTCTTCCGCTCAGTCCCCCTGCCACTCCTTCAAGCCCATCTTAAAAAACTCCAAGGGATACTTAATGCTTTTATCTGGCAACACAAGCACCCCAGGATTAGAATGAACATCCTCTTGACCCCCATTCACTCTGGTGGACTAGGTGACCCAGACGTCAAAGCATATTACCGAGCCACGTTACTGGACCAACTCAAAACATGGTGGTCTTCGGAACTACAGCCTACTTGGAAACAGATAGAAGTCACTGTCTTAGCAATTGAACTGATTAAAATCCTGACAGCAATGTGGGTTAATTTTAAACCTCCAGGTTACCCATTGGACTCAATCAATGCCTCCCTTAGAGTATGGCAGGCATACTTTCACAGCACCAACGAGATCTCACCAGCAGTCCTTTCCGCTGGTCCCCCTCGAATCACTCCAAATTTTCTCCCCTGATCTCCCCATAGAGGGCTGGGTTGAAGCTGGTATTACCAACATAAGTGCCTTATTTTCCTCCACAACTCTCTTATCCTTCTCCCCACTACAACACCAATGTTGTATTCCTACAACAATGTTTTTCCTCTATCTCCGGATAAGATCTATCCTGGCAAATCTACCTCTCTCCACCACAAACACACTGATAGACCCCCTAATAAAGTTCTTTGGTGACACAACTCAAAAATCAGGAGGCATCTCACTCATTTATAGAATACTTACCTCGCCAGACACTGAAGTGGTTCCCACACCCAGCGACTACTGGTTATCCAGAGTGCAACAACCTGTACCACCAGAAACGTAGCAAAAAGTGCTAAATGCCCCCGCACGTTTCTCCTACTACATCTCACATTGGGAATCACTCATGAAACTCTACCACGGCTGGTACTATACTCCGACCAGACTCGCTAAAATCTTCCCTTCTTCCTCACCTAACTGCTGGAGAGGCTGCGGGGACAGAGGCACCCTGTTCCATATTTGGTGGGGTTGCCCTCAGATACAACCATACTGGAAAAAAATAAAATCCCTAATACTTTAGGTCTGTCGAATTTCCATCCCACTCTCACCCATTGACTTATTAATAGGAGTGTCTGTGTTCTCCTGGCCGTACCACCTGCACACCCTTCTGACCCACATCCTTATCGCTGCCCGGCTAGCTATTGCAAAAAAATGGAAATCTATACAACCTCCATCCTTGAAAGAAGTTCTGGTACTGCTGAACGCCCATTTTCAATTAGAATATGCCTTCGCTAAAGCGAACCTGACGACTCACAAGTTCCATGCCTGGGTGGCAGATCCTAGGAGCAGTCCGCTGAACTGACCAGCCCCGATTACCTATTGTGTTCTCTCTCTGTACTCATGTGTAACTTGAGCCTAAACTCTGAGGTACTCTACATTACCTATGGCCAACTTTTGCACAGACTCACCTTCCCTTATTTTTTCCCCACTCAGTTATTGCCTACTGCACATGCTTGATACGATTCCTTGTTATACCTACTGTTCTTTTTTTTCTTGCTTTTATGTTCTTATTTTCCTTCAGTGCTTACCTCTCTTTCATACATTTTGATAGGAAATTGACTATCTTCCCTGTCGTGTACTCATACTTGCATACCTGTATTTGTCTGTAATCTATTTCAACGACATGTTTCCTGCCAGGGTATGCCTGTTTGACAATGTACTGTATCTACCTGACCTTTCTTCTGGTAATAATAAAAATTTGAAGTTTAAAAAAAAAAAAGACCCCTTCCACACTGGTCCCGCGGCCACGTTCACATTCATGGTAAAGCGTTGCTTGTTTTAGCGCCGCTTTACTGCTGCTAGTGGGGCACATTTAACCCCAAAGAAGTTGCGGTGCCTATTCATTGCAATGGGCAGGGGCATTTTGGGAGTGCTGTATACAGCGCTTCCAACCCACCGCAAGGATGCAGGACTTTTCCAGAATGTCCTGCAAGCGCACCACTTGGGTGTGAGGGCACCCATTGCAGAGAATGAGAAGCAGTTTTCAGGCACCTTACAGGCGCTATTTCTACCGCTAAAATGCCTGCAAACACTGCAGACACGGGTCTAACACTGCAAAGCCAATATAGACCTCCTGTTATTAGTGAGGTCTATTCAAGCAGGTGAGTAGACACCCAATTACTGAAGGTGAGTAGACACCCAATTACTGAAGAGTTTCTGGTGCATGCATCTGGCGAATGAGACTGCACTTTTTTTTCACGTACATTGAATCATTTATTTATGTACTATATATATATATATTTTAAAGAAAAATGGGCTTACGTTAATTTATTATATATAGATGATCTTTACACTGTTTTCAGATATTTATTTATGCATTATAATTTTAATGCACTATATTGAAGGAGTGCACTGCACTTTCTTTGTGACTAATGTATTTTCACACATGTTACATGCATTAGTGTATTGCTGATCGCTCGGTTTTCCCCTCCACTCTAAGCAGAGAGTGGGGACTGTCACTCACTGGCTCTCTGGTCTGTCCTGCTCTGCAGTCAGCTATGTAGGGGGCAAAAAAAGCAAAAATGTAAACAAGAGTGTATAGGTGGAGTCACCTATGGTCCCAAAGTGAATCTTTCAGGTGTGGTTTCATAGAGTAGACTGCAGTTGTAATGCCCCTCAGATATAGAGAGGCATGTACTGACCCACTCAGGCTGTGTACCCGAGATACAGGGTGGGACCCCACCAGTGCTATGCTGTTAGCCAATGAGCGCAAGGGAGCAGGGAAAGGACAACCTTTGGCGCATGCGTCGGATGCGGATCCCCACACATCCACCACTCAGCATGATATGGACGAAAGACTTTGCCACATCCTGGCATCAATAGGCATCACAGGCAGGCAGCATGTGCAAAGCACCAATGTGCGGGATAGAACTTACCGCCCACACCACGGCGGGGAAGAGGAGGGGAGACAGTGCCGCACATCACAGCCCTGGAAACCAGACAGAAGCAATATGACCCCCCACCCACCAGCTGGGCTTGCTGGAAAGGGAACAGAAAAACAAAACTAAGAATGACAAATTTAGTGATGTTGGTAAACAAAATATATAGATATAGTACTCCTGATGAGGACATGTGAACATGTTCAACGAAATGCGTCGAGTTCCATTGCTAATTTTTAAGGATGTCAAAACAGTCTAGTTCTTGCAAATTATACCTAATTTTGCTTGGGTCATTATTGTGTATATACCATAATGCATCAATACAATATCTATTTATGTGTTCTAATGCGCTTTTTATATGTCAGCTGGTTTTTATGACTTTTTTGTGATTCAATACCATGTACTGTGTTTTTCTGTGATTGTGTAGATTTATTCGTGGATTGTAATAAACTTTCTATACCATTTACTTCATGTTATTTTGACCCTGGGTAGTGACATGCCTCATTTAAAGTCCCACGACCACTGTCTCCTTTTACATACAAAGTAATTTAGGGATGGAGGCATGTCACAGTGGCAATAATAGGTCATAACTCTTGCTATATGAGAAAATGTTTCTATAATGCTCCTCCATCTATCATTTTTGGGTGGAGTGACCCTCCAAAAATTATCATACATAACATCCTCCTATACTGTCTGTGCTCCTGTCTTGTCCAGGAAATCAGCATCAATATAGAGGGACATTCATTAACTGCTTGCTGACCAGCCTCCGCAGTTTTACTGTGGCAGAATGGCACAGCTGGGCAAAACTACGTTACCTTATGTCGCTTCGCCTTTTAGCCACTAGGAGCGAGCGTGTGCCCACAGCTGATGTGAGTGCCTTTCGGGCGTAATGACTGCCGGGCACCCGCAATCACTCATGACAGAGCGAGTAGAGACAGATCGTGTGTTCATACTAAGTATGAACACCGATCTCTCTCTCCTCCTAGACAGTCCCATCCCCCTACAGTTAGAATACACCTAGGGAACACAGTTAACCCCTTGATCGCCCCCTAGTGTTAACCTCTTCCCTGCCAGTGACATTTATACAGTAATCAGTGCATTTTTATAGCACTGATCACTATATAATTGTCAATGGTCCCAAAAATGTGTGCATAGGGGCCAATTTGTCCGCCACAATATTGCAGTCCTGATAAAAATCACAGATTGCTGCCATTACTAGTAAAAAAAAAAATAATAATAAAAATGCTATAAATCTACCCCCTATTTTTAGACATTATAACTTTTGCGCAAACCAATCAATATACGCTTATTGCTATTTCTTTACCAAAAGTATGTAGAAGAATATAAACCGGCCTAAAATTGAGGATTTTTTATTTTTTTTATAAAATTGGGATATTTATTATAGCAAAAAGTAAAAGATATTATGGTTTTTTTCAAAATTTTCGCTCTTTTTTGTTTATAGCGCAAAAAATAAAAACCACAGAGGTGATCAAATACCACCAAAAGAAAGCTCTATTTGTGGTAAAAAAAGGAAATCAGTTTTGTTTGGGTACAGCATTGCATGACTGCGCAATTGTCAGTTAAATAGATGCAGTGCCGTATCGCAAAAAATGGCCTGGTCATTAAGCAGCCAAATCTTCTGGGGCTGAAGTGGTTAAGCAATAGTATGGCTTTAGTGGTGTTTAGTGATGCATCAGTGTTGGTTATCTTGAAAACTACAGTGAGCCTCAAGTGGGGCCCCTAAAACCTGCAGAGGGCCACAATAGCAATGCATTTTCATGCATTAAGGTGCATTACATGTGTAGCACCCTGGAGTTTAGGCAGGGTTTCTCCTCACAAATTGACTTGCCAGGAATAATTATCCTGGTTGATTGTTAGAGATCTATTGGTTTCTGCCTAAGTTTGGCCTTGTAGCACTTTTCTCCTCTACCATTAGGTGGTCAGGTTATTGGTATATGGGGTATCTCAGCCAATGGCCAGGAATTTTCTTGGATCCCTTGGTCTGCTGGGAGAGCCTATACATATTCAGTGGAGTCAGGAGATCTAGGTTCTATGCCACCTGGATAGCTGTCTGGGTGGACCTGTTTTGTATTGCCCAGGCTGCTAGGCCAGAGATTGAGTCTATCCAGGACGCATCTGGCTGCTAGGCTGTCTGAGGCCCTATACAGAAGCAGGAGAGCAGCGCAGGGTTAGGACGGCGGCTTGCAATCCAACCAAAAGTGATGGTTCTGCCAGCTGGAGAACCTGTCATG
Organism: Lithobates pipiens; assembly: GCF_037356315.1. Lineage (NCBI taxonomy): Eukaryota > Metazoa > Chordata > Amphibia > Anura > Ranidae > Lithobates > Lithobates pipiens. The sequence continues at coordinate 73,062,232 of NW_027507784.1, forward strand.
GTCGGGGGGTAGAAGGGAAGCTGTTGCCACTACGGGACCAACCACCTTATTACCTACACCACAGTGAGTAACTGAAGCAAGTACCAGAGCAGCATTCTCGCCAACCGGGATGGCAAATAATCAGGAAACTTCAGTGGGCATCAAGCCAGGGACCCAGCCAGCGGAGGTGATGCTTGCAGAGCAGCCTTGTGTGTCAAGCCAGGGACCAAGCGGGCCAATAGGGTCAAGCTTGAGAGGTATCTTGAGTGCCAAGTTAGGGACCCAGGAGACACGTGGGGGTGACGATTGAGGAAGATGCCACCGTGAAGATTGGAGGAGCTCGAGGGATTCAGTGTCAGTGAATCAGCCCGGGAGCTCAGTGGGCTGAATAACTACAAGTAGGGATTGTAGTGAAAGAGAAAGGAACGCTTTGTGTTAGGAACTGTTAAAGATTGTTGCCATATGAGACAGCGTTCCTGCACATGCAGATGTGACATCTTGCTGGGGCCTTTCCCTGCATGGCTATCCTCCTATTGAAGTCACAGAATCTGCCAATTGAACATGCAACTACCTAAGGGTGTCCTGGCCCTAATCCTCTTTCCCCCAAAAGCTTGTTAAGAGAAATAAACTCTCTTTTGCATTCAAGAATTGTCTGGAGCCCAATGACTTTAATAATCTTGCACCCATCATGGCTCACAACCCACTATACACAGAAGGATATCAGCTATCTCTGGCCTTTGAGGTTCTCATCAGACCAAAAGAGGCCTGCCATCTTGCTACACATGGAGTTAGGCAGCTTGTTCAAACTGAATGGGCAATAACACCTCCACACCAAAAAATGTCAGTCTTGCTGGAGGTTTTGCACAACATCGCAATGCACACTGAAGAAGTTACAATGAAATAACCCCAGTGCTGGTGTCAATGACAGTAAAATTAACATTGGTGTCAATAACAGCTGTGGACATTGGTGCCAGGAGAAGCAATAATAGCACCTGACATTGGTGTCAGTGAATGTAATAATCAACCTCAACTTTGTTTTTAATGATGACTAACCCCCCTTCACCAATGGTGATCACTGGCAGTGAAATTTTTTTATACCCACCATCCGGCATTGGTGGTCAGTGGCAGTAAAATTTAACCCCCCCCCCCTCTCCCCATTGTTGGCCGTGACAGTGAATGTTTAACCCAACCGTCCCACCATTCTCCTTACCTGATCACATGCCCTGTGCTGCTCTCTCTCTCCCCAGGCAATGGCTTTACTTGAATTGTGTTTTTCAGGGGTGTGAGAAAGGCAGAGGCTTCATAAAGGATTCCACTCCCCCGAAACACATTGCTTTGACTGTCAGAAACCATGAATCAGACCGAGACAGAAGTACAATTAAATCACACTTGTTTATTACATAAAAATAAAAAGGTAAATAGAAAAAGTGTAGTCAAAGCATAGCCAGAGTCCAGTAACCGCATAGAGTAGTCAGCCAGGCCAGAGTTCAATAACCAGATCGGGTAATCGGCCAGACCAGAAGTCAGGGATCCAAGTAGAGCATCAGCAAGCAGGATAAGGAGCCAGAAGGGATGTCAGCAAGCCAGTCTTTAAACATAACCGCAGAAGATGGTTTCTTGTGATGTGACCAAGACGAAGGCAGAGGTGAAGTGAGCTAGACAGCTTTAAGTAGGCAGGTCGGACGAGCATGATCAGGAACAGCTAGTAACTGTGGAGATGAGAGTTGCCAATTAGCCAGCAGGTGAACAGCCAGCCCAGAAAAGGAAGGGCTAAGCCAGCCCTGACATTTGACAACCTGTCACCGTCTACATAGGAAGTGAGCCTCTATTTGCCAGTGGCTCATACTGGCTGTCACCTGCTGGTACCACCACAGAGATCTGTTGGGGAGTGAGTTATCCCTCCCCAGCTTGCACCAGTGGTACATCACTCCTTGTAAGCGCTTCAAGATACATCCAGACACTTTGGAAGAATGTTGGTAAAATTGTGGAAAGACAGTTTCCCTAATACACATTATATGGTATTGTTAGTCAATCAGATCATACTGGAGCCAAGTCTTTAAACGAATCAGGGTATTTACTCTAATACCTAGAGCCCCCTCTGCAGAAATTGCACTTCGTGTTAACATGGACACTGTCTCGGAATTGGTCAGAATGATCATATTCTCCTTTCTACCAAATTTAACCTCATGAGACATTGGAGATCTACTGTATGAGCATACACAATCTGTCTTGTCTGATATACAATTCTGTGAAAAACGTATTTGTCCCCTTTCCGATTTTTTATTTTTTTTGCAAAATTTTAACACTTAAATGACTCAGATCATCAAACAAATTGTATTATTAAACAAAGATAACCCAAGTAAATACAACATTTTTAAATGATGGTTTCATTTGTTTAGGAAAAAAAGTTGTCCAAACCTGCATGACTTTATGTGAAAAAGTAATTGCCCCCTAAACCTAATAACTGGTTGTGCCACCCTTGGCGGCAACAACTGCAATCAAGTGTTTGTGATAACTGGCAATGAGTCTTTCACATTCCTGTGGAGACATTTTAGCCCATTCTTCTTTGTAGAATTGTTTTAATTCAGCCACATTGGAGGGTTTTCCAGCATGAACGGCCTGTGTAAGGTCATGATACATCATCTCAATTGGTATTAAGTCTAGGTTTTGACTAGACCACTCCAAAACCTACATTTTGCTTTGTTTGAACCATTTGGAGATGGACTTGCTGTTGTGTTTTGGATCATTGTCCTGCTGCATAACCCAAGTGTACTTGAGCTTGAGGTCACAGGCTGATGGATGGACATTCTTCTTTAGGATTTTCTGGTAGAGCTCAGAATTCATGGTTCCATCAATATGGTAAATAGACCAGGTCCTGAAGCTGCAAAGCAGCCGCAGACAATCACGCTACCACCATCATGTCTGACTGTTGGTACGATGGTCTTGCTCATGAAATGCTGTAATTGTTTTATGTAACAGGATGCATACCTTCATACCTCATACCTACCCCAAAAAGTTATATTTTTGCCTCATCAGTCCACAGAATATTTGCCTAAAAGTCTTGGGGATAATAAAGATTTTTTTTTGGTAAATGTGAGACAAGCCTTTGTGTTCTTTTTGGTCAGCAATGGCTTTGGCCTTGGAACTCTCCCATGAATGCCATTTTTTGCCCAGTCTCTTTCTTATTGTTGAATCATGAACACTGAGCTTACAATCTTACATGAGGCAAGTGAAGCCTTACATTTTTGTTGCAAGGGATGCCTGAAATCTGACTTGTTCTTAGTACAGACTTCTGAGAATATCAGGGAGTCAATCACACAGGCAGGTATTTACATAACCTGGGGGGAGGGGGGGGGGGGGCTTCTACACCATCACCTTTATGTTGCCATATTGCATTGCACTTTACAGAAAATTACAGAGCTGCAGATTAAAAACAGAGGGTAATTCTTGTTAACATTCACCTTCAATATGACTTGTATAGCAATTATATATGCTATATTATTTTTTTTATTTGCTATTTTTCTCATGAAAGTGGAGTTATCCTTTAAGAACCAAGGCACAGGAGATGCACTAGAGATGCACTACCATTTTACAAGAAGAATGCAAAACAAAAAGTAGATTTTTCAGGGTCTCTTGAGTTCAATTCCACTTTAAAATAATATACATAAGATAATATATCTAACTGCAGAAACACAAAATTAAGCTTGTTTACACACTAGGGACCATTATGTTACTCTGTTTTAAAATTACATTAATAGCAATTTGAAAGCTCTTCATATGCCCCCCCCCCCCCCCTGTTTTTTTATCAGATTGCTTGGAACTAAATTCTGCTCCCAATAATGGTTGCAATTATAAGTCTAGTGTGGTAGAGACTTCTTTTCTTTGCAAATATATAAAGTATTGCAATTATTGTCTAATCAGTTTCCCTGGTAACTAAAGGCCCAAACCAATGTATGTAAAAATAGTTAATTCATTGATATAGAATTGTTTTTGTCTATGATCCTATGTAACATAGGATCATAGCCTAATCTTTGTTTCCGCTGTAATAAGAATGAGTCATTTTAACGCGATGCAAATAGAGAAATGAAAAATAGGTATATGGTTGTAGTTTAAAACTGAACTCCTGGAATTATATTTTATACATAGTTACATTGGCCCCACCTTGGTACAATGTAGGTATGCATACCTGATACCTGTTGGACCACTGAGGAAGCTGGAAATCACTTTAATAGTTGGATCTACTACAGTGAAAGCCATACTCTTCCAGGTCTTGTTTATTTTCTATGTGAGTATCTTCCCCTCTGCACACTTGTGGGTGGGTGCAGCGTGGTGTGGCGGCAATAATTCACACATAGTCAAAGTGCCACTGGAAAAACTTGTATTGCAGTAAAGGCAAAAACAGTTTACAACAAACAAGGTGGAAGGAGGCCCAACTGGGAACACTTACGAGTGCCAACAGTGTGTAGCGGAGCAGGTATGAGCTGCACTGACAGTGTCTGTTGGAATGCGTCTCGGCCATTCCGTACTTAAATGGGAAGATGTCCAAGGAGATTGCGGGCCCTAAGCTTTTCTTTGTCCCCCAGAACCTTTCTGATGCTAATACTGTCTATGACAGATGGGTGACCTCTCCCTACACTACCAACATGCACAAGCATGACAAAACTTGGGACCAAGGCCTTAAATAGATCATCAAATCACAGGCAATCTCTGTGTGATGTGATTTCAGCCATACAGATAGTATTGTTGAATTTGCATTGCATTCGGACCAAACACGCACAGGACCCTTTTTTTGGTCACACCCATGTTCACACCCATGCGATCCGATTCCTGTCCAAATTTGCAGTTCACACCCCCAACCGATTTGGGGGTGTCATAAACTTTCAACTGACACTCCCAGCAGTTCGCATAGGGCAGTGTGAACTGGCGCCGGGAGACATGCAATGCTGGAATTGGATTGGATTCGCAGGGTTGCCGCATCGCTGCAGTGTGAATCGAGCCTGAACCTATGCAAATCCTACAAATCCCCTAACATCTTAGTCATATTTCCAGGGCAACACATTTTATTGTCATATTATTTCATGCTAAGCTATTTATTACAGTATTATTATTTCAGTACAAGCATCTGTTTGCTGGGGGGGCTGTAGTCGGCCTGGATCAGGCGACAGATTGACAGGGCGCAGTTTTCCCCCATTACATTCAGAGGCTGATGTGAATATTAGATGTCAGCTCATTCGTTCTCTATCAACATTGTCATCTGAACCATGCCGGGATCGAGAGCTGCGCTGGTTCCTGAAATATACATTGTTCTCCGGGGCTGACAGTTTCCTGTGAACATATCCCTCTACAAATGAATGCTTCATTTAAAATGATTCACATTGTATTTAATTAATCTGTAGGTTGCACTTTATAACTGTCAGGAGGTCATTAAAATGCAAATAACTTCGCACTTGCCAAAAGCTATTAAAAGTAATTTAATTCACTATTTATGTTAATTTATTAATTTCTCTAAAAAAAATAAAGAAATATTGGCTATATACAGAATATATGGTATATATGAGACAAACAACTATACACTATTTTACCAAAGGTATGCTTTTACACGCGCATGAACTTTAATGGCATCCTAGTCTTAAGCCTCGTACACACGATCGGACTTTCCGACAACAAAACCGTAGAATTTTGTCTGAAAGATATTGTCTCAAACTTGTCTTGCATACACATGGTCACACAAATGTTGGCCAACAATTACAAACATAGTGATGTACTAGACCTACTGCATGTTTTTCAGCTCTTTAGCGTCACCCTTTGGGCTCCTTCTGCTAATTTCATGTTAGTAGAAGTTTGGTGAGTGTTGATTTATGCTTTTCTTTTTGCACTTTTCATTTCATAGTTTCATAGTTAGTAAGGTTGAATAAAGACACCAGTTCATCCAGTTCAACCTGAGTGAGTGTCTACAATTGTTCCTGTACATTGCACACTCACATCAGTCCCTACCCTCAAGGAGCCCACAATCCAAGATCCCCATTCATATACTAGGGCCAATTTTGGACAGAAGCCAATTAACCTACCTGCATGTCTTTGGATTGTGGGAGGATACTGGAGTACCTGGAGGAAACCCACGCAGGCACAGGGAGAACATGCAAACTCCAGCCAGGTAGTGTCGTGGTTGGAATTCGAACCAGCGACCCTTCTTACTGCTAGGTGAGAGTGCTAACCACTTCACCCCATTTAGTGCCTTTCAGTTCGTGCCTTTCAGTTCACATCTTTGATTTCGTGTGTTTCAGTTAGTTTCTGAATGGCCGTTCGTCAACCAGCCATGTTGCGGAATCGGAGGAGATAACGTGTTATTTATTATTGGCCTTGGAGTTATTGTTTTGACATTTTTTTTGGTTGAATAATGATTTGATTTGGTATATTTTCTATATTTTGGATGCATAGAATGCACTTTTTGGTTAACTTCTATTGGCAGATAGCATGGCTAATTTTATTTGTTTTCTTTTTTTAATGCACTATAAAAAATGGCTATGTGTTTTACTTCAAATTACAGTTTGGGAGTAGGCAGTTACATTTAACAAAATACAATGTAAAATTAACAAGGGACACCAACATAGTTGTATCTTTAATCTTAAAACTACGGGATAATGGTGTTGTGGTAACTTGCCCGAAAAAACAAAAACAAAAAGCATAATAATATTATTCTTGATATCACTAGAAAAAAAAGCCTTTGAAAATTTGTTTGCAATAACTCCATCAGTATCACCAGCAAAGCAGCTTCATTATTATGCCATTAAAGAAGAACAGAATGTGCGCTGCATTTTGGGATTTCACATCACAAATGTTAATTCTCCATTACAAGCGTTAGTTTACAAGACCGATAAGTAATGTTTTCTCATAACAGAAGGGCAGATGGGAGTGTGTAAGTTGATACTTACCTGTACATCCACTGTGCCCACAGATGGAACCACGGTGTGCAGTGGAGGACCAGCAATCAGAAAGTCTCAGAAGTGAGTTCAAAAGATCTTTTGGGTGCCATAGCTCTTTAAAAGAGCAAAGTTTGGAACCACAATCTACAGGAGAGATAAGTATGTTTGATCTTCTTTTGCAGGTGGCATACAGAAAATTCTGGCAAAATAAGTACTTTAAATCACCCAGTAGCAGAGATTTAATTGACTGCGTAGTTTTAACTTTAGACCTGTCATTTATTTTCTTTTGTATCTCCTACTAACTGGATTACTTGGCTATAGACTTTTGGCCCTTATGGCTACTGACTCTTCCTCTCAGCCTTTAACATTTGTTTTTGACCTTGTCTCTGGTTTTTACTTCCTATTGGGGCCCTTTTCTTTTTTTTTTTTTTTTTTTTTTTTGCATCAGTATACAGCACGCCATGATCTCTCTTCATCAAATTGTGGCTAACTTTGCGCCCTTGTTACTTTGGTTCCTTCTTCTTGTCGCCACCATTTTGCCTGTTGGCAGTGCTATTTTCACATCACATGCAAACCTTTTTAACATTTTCCTCTATTTAATTCTTTGTTTATTTTATTAAAGTTTCAGAGAAGAAGTATATTACAAAAAGTATGCTACCCATTCCCTTTTCGTATCTATCCCCCACCCCCCCCCCCCAAACCCGCTCCCTCCCTCCCCTCTCTCTCTCTCCATCTCTCCCCCGCGCTCCCCCCCTCATTTCCCCTCGGATCCACTCATTCTGAGATATTCCCTTGTTTTCTTGAACTCCAGCCATTTTCCCCACTTACTAAAGTAAGTTTCCACTTGGTCCCCTCTTCTAGATATTGATTCCTCCATTGATCTTACCCACTCTATTTTGCCTAACCATTCCCTCATAGATGGGGGTTCGGGGATGCCCCATTTCTTTGGGATCAGGCTTTTTGCTGCAATCAATAAGTGAGGAATCAATGAGTTTTTATATTCCCCCAGTGTTTTGTCAGTATCGTGAAACAGGCATGTCCATGGTTCCTTCTTTACCTCTTCCCCTGTTATTCGGAAAATATTTTCTATAATTTTCTCCCAGTATGGGCCAATCTTTCCACACTCCCACCATATGTGTGCAAAGGTTCCCACCTTATCGCAGCCCCGCCAACATAGTGCTGATATACCTGCTCTCCTCTTATGCGCTCTTTGTGGGACAACATACCATCTTGCCATTAATTTAAATGACATCTCTAATGACATATTGTCCCTAGATATTGTACCTGCTATTCTTAAGATCTTCTTTCTACGTTCCTTATCCCCCACGGTGCCCAACTCTTCTTCCCATTTTTTCAGGAATAGTGGTTCCCCTGGGTCCTCTTCCTCCTGTAGGATTTTATAAATTTTGGACATACTTTTTTTCTTGCAGCTCGAGTCCGAGAGCATTCTCTCCATTGGCCTGAGATCTCCTGTCCCTCGGAGTGGCCGAGGCAGAGTCTGAACAAAATGTTTAATTTGTGCATATCTCCAACTATCTAAGTTCCTACTTCCCCATCTTTGTCTTATTTCTCCTAAAGTGCAAAATCTATCCCCGTTCATCACATCTTTCAGTAAAATATCATCTTTTTTTGCCCATCTAGTGAAATAAACAAATTCCTCCTTCCCTGGTTTAAAAAAACTTGTGTCTAATAAAGAAATTAAAGGTGAGTTGTACTGCCAGTGATTTGATTCACCCACTTTATCCCATGTTTTGAACAAATTAGTAGTTAGTGGGTTAGTGCTCCTCCCCAAATCGCGAAAATCCCGTGGTATCCAGATCCTTTTTCCTAGATTAACTCCGCTTTGTATTTTCTCTATATTTACCCACCCTTTATCCCCTTTGTCATACACCCAATCCACCACTCGTGAAATTACTGCTGCCTGATAGTATCTTCTAAAGTTTGGGGCTGCTAATCCCCCTCCTACTTTCCCCCTTTCCAGAGTCGCATAAGAAATCCTGGGATTCCTACGTCCCCATATGTATTTTAAAGTTAGAGTTTTAAGTTTCGTGAAGAACTCCTGCGGGACTTTTATTGGGATCATTTGGAACATATATGTCAGTTTTGGTAAAATGAACATTTTTAACGCATTTACTCTCCCTATTAGTGACAAGGGTTTATATCTCATACTTTTAATACATTCTTTGACCTTATTTAATATATATGTATAATTGGCCACGTATATAGATGACAATGTGGGCGTAATTCTTACCCCCAGATAACTCAGCTCCTCCCTACACCAAATAAAGGGAAAAGAGCTCTGGAGTTCCTCTTGTTCTTTTTTAGGTACTGTTATGTTCAGAATTTCAGTTTTTGACATGTTGATCTTAAAATTTGTCAACCTCCCATATCTATGGATCTCCTTAATTATATTTGGGAGAGTCACCCTGAGTTCTGAAGCATAAAATAATATGTCATCTGCATACGCAGACACCGTATACTCTTCTCTACCAATTCTCACTCCCCTTATATCTTCATTTTTCCTAATCGAGACCAACAGGGGTTCCAAGGCCAGAACAAACAGCATTGGGGACAGAGGACATCCCTGTCTGGTTCCGTTATATAGCTTTACTACCGGGGAAAGGTTACCGTTAATTTTTATTTTTGCCGTCGAGTGGGAGTAAAATGCTTTTATCCATCGCAATGTTTTTTCTTTTAATCCCAGATATCCTAAGGTCTCGAACATGAAGCCCCAGTCGACCCTGTCAAATGCTTTTTCAGCATCCACAGATAACAGGGCGACTGGGGATCCGCTGCTTTCCACTCCATGGATCAGCATGAGGGTTTTAAGACAGTTATCTCTACCCTCCCTTCCCATGACAAACCCCGTTTGGTTGCTATGGACCCATTGGGGTAGTAATGGTTTTAGCCTTTCTGCTATCACTTTTGAAAATATCTTCACATCCGTATTCAGAAGAGAGATCGGTCTATAACTCCCCGGGGTTGTTGGATCCTTCCCCTCCTTTAATATCAAAGTTATGTAACCAACTGAAATTCTAAAAGCATAGCCTTTATCTTTTTATATCTGAGCCCCGTCCATCGGGGGGACCCCGCTGAAGAGTCCACCCGAGGGTCGATGCACATATTCAGGTCCCCCGCCACTATCAATTTACCTTTTCTGAACTCTGCCAATAAATCCAGAACCTTCCTTAGGAATTTATCTGGGTCCCTATTTGGGGCATATATGTTCGCAAAAGTGTATACTCCATCCGAGATTCTTCCCCTTATGAACAAAAATCTCCCTTCCGGATCGGCCATTTGTTTCTCAATTTCGAACCTAACACTCCTCTCGAATCCTATTGCTACCCCCCTAGCGTAGCATGTAGTAGAGTCACCATAGAACCATGTAGGGAACTTCCAAGATGTCAATCTCCCTCTAGCCTCGTGTGACATATGCGTTTCCTGCAGACAGATCACATTCGCCCCATATAATTCTAGCTCCTTGTTTACTCTAAACTTTTTTTGGGGAGTACTTATACCCCTCACATTGTATGTTATCAAATTCAACCTTGTCATATCTCACTCATCCTCCTCCCCTCCCCTCTCCCCCCGCCCCCCGCCGGGGGTCAACGCGGGGAGCGAGAGGAGGGGGAGACGAGAGAGCGCGAGAGAGAGTACATGCCCCCTATTTGAGAGAGAGATTGCCCCCCTTCCCACCCCCCCCTTCCTCCCTCCCCCTTCCCGGCCTCCTCCCTCCCTAACCCTCCCCCACCCCCCTCCCCCCCTCCTCCCTTCAGAGGAGTGAACAAATTCCATTTTTGTTCCTCGCATAGGTGTCCCGGTGACCCACAGGTCACCTTTTGCCCGCCTAGCTTTCTTTGGGAGGTCCGCCTCAATCACAGCCTATCGAAGCACCCGCGCCCCCCCCCCCCCGCCCCCCGCCCCCACCTCCCGCTCCCAATGATGGTGATTATACCCCGTCTCTCCCCCCCCTGTCCCCGACCCTAGACCACTGCATAGCCCCACTGCTTCCGTTATTCCCCCCCCCCCCTCCTCCCATCCTGGAATTGATGGTGGGGGGATTTCTAGCCTATTACAAAAGTCCGTTAAGTCCTCTGGGAACCTTAATACTGCAGTGCGGCCGTCTCTCCTTCCCCTAAGACATGCTGGAAATCCCCATTGATAGGGAACATTTAATGACCTCATCAGATCTGTCAGGGGTTTAAGAAGCCTTCTTCTCCTCAATGTTTCCCCCGCCAGATCTGAGAATATCTGTATCTCCGATTCCTGAAACATAATCTTGTCCTTCCTTCGGATATTCTCCAGTACTAGCGCCTTTTCCTCGTAGAAATGAAATCTGATTATTACATCTCTTGGTTTTTCTGTGGCTTGGGGCCGATATCCCGAGACTCGGTGCACTCTATCTATTTTTAGTATTTCATCCTCCGCTCTTCCTAGGATGGGATTAAACAGGTCCCGCATCACCTTAGGGAGTTCTTCATTTTTAAATTTTTCTTCCAAACCTTTTATCCTTAAATTTTTCCTTCTTCCGCGATTTTCCTGATCCTCGATTTTATATAGGATTGCTCTATTTATTTTTTGGGCTGATTTCACTTGTTCGCTTAGGTCCCTCAGTTTCTGTTCATACCCATTCATTCTTTCCTCCATTTCCTCCACCCTGCCTAGTACTAGACCAATGTCCGCCCTTATCCCAGCTATATCGGATTTAAGTGAAGTTTCCACTTTAGTCAATGCCTCTGTAAATATCTCTTTCAACATGCCCAGGGTCGCTTGTGGCTCCGCCAGCACTGGATCTCCTTCTATATCAGATTGAGTTTCAGGTTGAGTTTCGGGTTGGGGAGGGGCCTCTCCTTTTCTCCCCGATTCTTCCCTTCTTTTAACCTTGTCATCTTCTCGGGAGCTAACCCCCCCCATCCTAGTGCGAGTTGGGCATAAGTCCTTAGGTTTTTCCGCTCCCCGCCCCTCTCCCGTCTCCATCGTTTTACTGATGCCCGCGCCTGATTTTCTTAATGTCTTCTGACTGGGGGTTTCCTGGCTGTTTTCCATCGTACTTGTCTCCCCCACCAGATATCGTTGTATCCCCCCAGGGCTAGTAGGTCCCGCCCCTCCCCTTTTATTCGTTTTCCCCCGCATACTCCTTTTGTGGAGGGTCAGCTCCAGAAACTCAAGACCTTTTCCAGAGCTAAGGTCCTTTTCCTTTTCCTATAACTCTTTGTGGGGTACAGGTTGCTTACATCACTTTCTAGGAGCGGGGCACTTCTATCAATTAGGGAGGGGTGCTGAAGAAATTTATTTTGCATGGGAGTTTTTCCTTTCTTCCCCTTCCCCGTTCCTTCTTTCGCAAAGTAGGGCTGCGCACAATGGTGTAGTTCTTCCCCCTTATGCCAGTCTGCCAACGGGTGACAGCAGATGCTGTTGACGAGCAGTGGACACCAGTCTGACTCTCTACCCAGGTAACGCACTAGGATTCGCCCTCTTTTTCCTTTTTCTTTTCCTGTCCCCCCCCTTTTTTTTTTTTTTTTTTTTTTTTTTAGTCACAGGTACATGCCGTAGTTCAATTCCCGCGTCAATACCAGCATTTGCCACCTGTGTCTGCCTGCCGGTCCACTGTCGAATAGGCAAAGGGGCAGATAGTCGCAAGCGGGCGCTAACCGGCCTCACTACTTTGTACCTCTGTATGAGAAATGTATGTAAAAGAAAGAGAAAGCTCCACACTGCATGGCTGTTTGTCTGCCCTTCATATATCCATCCACCTCACACAACTTCTCGTCCTGCAGGGTTTATATCCAACTGATCAGACAACATTAATAACAATCCGGTGGTCTGGTATTGCGCGTCACACTGATAGCATTCATTAGGAGGGTTATAACTATTCGCCTTATCACTTTAAAAAAGAACCATTTCATCAATAATTTTAGTCAGTTTTAGTGAGTAGCGATATACAGGAGATCAACTGTCCATCCCCCCTTCTTTCATCCACATTACTTGCTCACCTCACCGCTCCGCTGCTCCTCTGCTCTGTCACTGTTATCTGATCCGTGACCTTACCTACGCGTGAGGGGGTAGAGATGTCCGTGGAGTCAGGTCGGCTCAGTGGAGAGGGGGGGGGGGGCGCAGGGCTCCGCACATTGCTGCCGTCCTACCGCTGTGTCCCTGCTTCACAAGGGAACGCTCTCTCTGCCCGCTCTCTCTGCGCTGTCTTCACCTGGGGCGTCCGCTCTATCTCGTGCAGGCGAACAGCTGATGGCAGGCAAGCGGTGCGGTCAACACGGAAGGCGGGAGGCGGGGACGACGAGGGAAGAGGACGTACGCCGCTCCGGCGGCTGGGGGCCCTTTTCTTATATTTTCTGTAATAAAACATATATGATGTGATTGGAGAGCCAGGTGGACATTTACGACAGCGATATGCATATATGTGGCAGAAGACCAGTTGGACTAGATGGACTTTAATGTGGAAAATTTATACCAACGTTCCCTGGACATTACCACACTTCAAACAACTGGTTCGATTTTGTTGCCATGTTTATACTAGAAGCCTGATTTGACTATGTATTTTTTGTTTTTATGAATGCTTTTTCGTGGATTATGTAGCCTAATAACATTATTTGTACTCAGAGCTATTCCATTCTGTGGATAGAATAGGAAAGGAAACAATAACCAGAAAACATTGACCTGATGTGTGCCGGGTCACGTGGTCAGCATGCTTAAAAGCAGACTCAAGTATGAAATTAAATGAAAAAGAAATGGGGAATGGGGGGGCGGGACACGAGAGCCTATGACCACAAGGGGAAGAGGCAGAGGAGGGCAGGCTTTATACAGCCTGACTCCTCCTACAAACACAGGCTTACACTTGTACTTGGAGTCAATCTGTGAATAGAATAGGAAAAGGAAACAATAACCAGAAAAAATTTACCTGAGGTGTGCCGGGGTCACGTGGTCAGTATGCCTAAAAGGGGGCAAAAATAACACAGTAGGATGACAATTATAAAAGATTAATAACAAGATAAATTACTTTCAAAATGCCAAATTGACAAATGCTTATGACATCTCAAAAAAGAGGCTCCGGATACCTAGAGAAACAAGATGACCTCCACCTACCTAATGTCCAAATTATATGAGCCGGGACCCCCTGGCGCGAAAACCGTGGAAGCAGCACCTGTCCTGAACGAATGGCCAGAGTATGTCTTAGTATCCAGACACAGATTAGCCAAAAAAAAGTACAGAAATGAACTATGAATTAAGCTATGGAGAGGGGAGCACTAGGAAAAGGCAACAGAGGACCATCCCTGGGTTTATCAGACATAGCACCAAAAAGCTGGTCTAACAACAACCAACCCAAAGGAACATGACATGAAAAATATGACCCATGATGAGAAGTCTGCTGAGCAAAGCAGGAGGGCTATTCTACTGGATCCCTCTGAGGAAGGCTTTAATGGGGTGCGCAGAAAAGAAAGAAAGGCCTATTGGGGTCTTCCAAACATGAAGTGGCAAAAAACAGAAAAACTAATAGGAAACTGGATGAATAACCGTCAGGACAAGGAATCCTCGACCGGAAAGCCTGGAAAACATCCCAAGCAGTGTCAAGAGCCTACCTGGTGTTCAAAAATAAAGATTTACCGATCAAGGTTGCTGCATCAGCCCAACGAGAACCAATCCATCACAAAATGCTGGAACCAAGGAGAAGGCATGGTGCCAGCATCTGCGTCCGAGACGTGAGACTACCAGTGCAATCCCCCTGCGTTGAAAAATTCTGTCACCAGATCAAAGAGTTGAAGCTAGCTATGTGTGTACAATGAGGGCTTGGGACGGTCCAGGTACTGAGAGAGGGTGAGCTAGTGTGCTCCGACCCCCTGACCGGAGAAGGAGGGATAGAAGCAAAGTACCCAATAACCACTGCTTGAGACATGATCTGGATAACAACCGCCCCCAAGACTTACCTGCGACCAACCAGCCCCCCCCCCCCGAAAATACAACGTAAGAACGTGACTGACGCATGCCAGTCTAGTGACAATACCAGGCCGAGTTGCCTGACGTGTAACAGGCAAATAAAAATGTGAACTCAGGCCTTAGAACCTGAAAAAGTGTCTGGGTACCGAAGTAAATAGTAAGATGTAATTTACGAAACAGAAGCCGAGATGTAATGTATGTAACACGGATGAGGAGACTTGCCACTGCATAAGCCAAGTAAACCGATCAACTCAACCGTGCGAACCTGAAAACGAGACAGGTAACTGCAGAGGAGACACCATGATATAACCATGAAGATGAGAACAGTGAGTGAGGAACATAACCTGCAAGAGAAACATGAGCAGACTGAGAAAAGAAACCTGCGACAGGAATGTGCTGTGTGAAGGAACGTAACTGAACAAGAAACGTGAGTAGCGTGACCTGGCGAAACGTGAGCAGCATGAGAACTGAGGCTGCAAGAAAAACGCCAACTGCATAAGAAACACAGATTGCAAGAGAACATGAAATTGCTGAACAACGTGAGAAACATGAGAAACGAGAGTAACATGGGAAAACATGATAAGCATGGAAAAAAATAGACATGAGTAACATGGGAAAATTTGAGTAACATGAGAAAACAAGAGAAACATGGGAAACATGAGAAACATGGGAAAACATGAGTTGGCATAAAGACAAAAAATTGCATGAGAAACGTAAATTGCATGAGAAACATAACTTAACATGAGAACGTAACTTAACATGAGAAACATAAATTAGCATCAGAAACGTGAATTAGCATGAGAAATGTAAATTAGCATGAGAAACGTGAGTTTGTACGCAATGAGAGCAGTGTAAGAATAGATGAGGAGACTTGCCACTGAACAAGCCAATTAAAAACTATCACCTCAATCTGTTAAACCCATAGACGTGATGGGTAATATGCAGTGGCAGAACATAGACAACCTAGCTGTGTAAAAACGACCAGAGAACTTAAACAGACAACCAGCCCATGAAATAACAACACCCCTTGGTACCTGACAAGTATGAGGATGTGGGTGCAGAAATTACCAAATTAACAGCGCATGCACATGAACCTAATGACAACACCACCCTAATGTATGCAATAAGTGAGCCCGAGCAACCTGCAGCGCCAAGACAGGAAATTTAAAACCAACACTCAGGGCTAAAGTACCCACAGACTGTGGTGGGTAGTAGTAAAGGTGTAATGATGAACGTGCATGTGTGACGTATGGAATACAGGTGAGAAGATTGTGGGACGACAATCAATTAAACAAAACCTCAGCCCGTATAGATCTGTAGATATGACAGATCCTGGATGTGAGCACTAGCTAAACAGAACTGCAGTGAACAAAAGGCTATGACATGAAAAGGCATGTGACATGAAAAGTAAGAACATGGAAAAGATGCAGGTAAGGTGGAAAGACGTGAGAAACATGGGAAAACGTGAAAAACATAGGCAAACATGAGAAACATGGGAAAACGTGGGTTAGCATGAGAAATAAAAATAAAAATGGCATGAGAACCCGTAAATTGCATGAGAACCTGTAAGGCCGCGTACACACGCGGGGACTGTTCGCTCAACTTTGTCCGTCAAACAGTTTCAGCGGACAGTCCGCTCAAAATTAGCATGGACGGACTTGCCCACACACGACGAACGAACAGTCCGCTGAAACCGTGCGCGATGACGTGAACGGCACGTACGACGGGACTAGAAAACGACGTCCTATACACTGCAATGCAACCTTCGGCGTGTAAATTCTTTCTGAGCATGCGCGAGACTTAGTTTGACGAACAAGCCTACACACGGGCGGACTGTCCGCTCAAACCAAGTTTCAGCGGACAGTTTTACGGAATTTCCGAAAAACTTTGTTCGTCAGACTGTCCGCTGAAGCCCACACACGAGCGGACTGTCCGCCGAAACACTGTTCAGCGGACAAAGTTGAGCGAACAGTCCCCGCGTGTGTACGCGGCCTTACTTGCATGAGAACCATAAATTGCATGAGAACCTGTAAATAGCATGAGAACCGTAAATAGCATGAGAACCGTAAATTGCATAAGAACGTAAATTGCATAAGAACGTAAATTGCATGAGCATGTAAATTGCATGAGAACCGTGAATTGCATGAGAACCGTTAATTGCATGAGAACGTAAATAGCATAAGCATGTACTGTAAATTGCATGAGCATGTGAATTGCATGAGAATGTGAATTTGCATGAGAATGGAAATTGCAAGCAAACATAATAACATGAGAACATAAATTGCAGGCCAAGGATGTCATATACAGTGCCTTGCGAAAGTATTCGGTCCCCTTGAACTTTTCAACCTTTTGCCACATTTCAGGCTTCAAACATAAAGATATAACATTTTATTTTTTGTGAAGAATCACCAACAAGTGGGGCACAGTTGTGAAGTGGAACGAAATCTATTGGATTTTTGAAACTTTTTTAACTAATAAAAAAATGAAAAGTGGGGCGTGCAAAATTATTCGGCCCCCTTGCGTTAATACTTTGTAGAGCCACCTTTTGCTGCGATTACAGCTGCAAGTCGCTTGGGGTATGTCTCTATCAGTTTTGCACATCGAGAGACTGAAATTCTTGCCCATTCTTCCTTGCAAAACAGCTCGAGCTCAGTGAGGTTGGATGGAGAGCGTTTGTGAACAGCAGTTTTCAGCTCTTTCCACAGATTCTCGATTGGATTCAGGTCTGGACTTTGACTTGGCCATTCTAATACCTGGATACGTTTATTTGTGAATCATTCCTTTGTAGATTTTGCTGTATGTTTGGGATCATTGTCTTGTTGGAAGATAAATCTCCGTCCCAGTTTCAGGTCTTTTGCAGACTCCAACAGGTTTTCATCCAGAATGGTCCTGTATTTGGCTGCATCCATCTTCCCCTCAATTTTAACCATCTTCCCTGTCCCTGCTGAAGAAAAGCAGACCCAAACCATGATGCTGCCACCACCACGTTTGACAGTGGGGATGGTGTGTTGAGGGTGATGAGCTGTGTTGCTTTTAGGCCAAACATATCGTTTTGCATTGTGTGCAAAAAGTTTGATATTGGTTTCATCTGACCAGAGCACCTTCTTCCACATGTTTGGTGTGTCTCCCAGGTGGCTTGTGGCAAACTTTAGACGAGACTTTTTATGGATATCTTTGAGAAATGGCTTTCTTCTTGCCACTCTTCCATAAAGGCCAGATTTGTGCAGTGTACGACTGATTGTTGTCCTATGGACAGACTCTCCCACCTCAGCTGTAGTTCTCTGCAGTTCATCCAGAGTGATCATCGGCCTCTTGGCTGCATCTCTGATCAGTCTTCTCCTTGTCTGAGCTGAAAGTTTAGAGGGACGGCCAGGTCTTGGTAGATTTGCAGTGGTCTGATACTCCTTCCATTTCAAAATGATCACTTGCACAGTGCTCCTTGGGATGATTAAAGCTTGGGAAATCTTTTTGTATCCAAATCCAGCTTTAAACTTCTCCACAACAGTATTACGGACCTGCCTGGTGTGTTCAATGGTCTTCATGATTCTCTCTGCACTTTCAACAGAACCCTGAGACTATCACAGAGCAGGTGCATTTTTACAGAGACCTGATTACACACAGGTGGATTCTATTTATCACCATCAGTCATTTAGGACAACATTGGATCATTCAGAGATCCTCGCTGAACTTCTGGAGTGAGTTTGCTGCACTGAAAGTAAAGGGGCCGAATAATTTTGCATGCACCACTTTTCAGTTTTTTATTTGCTAAAAAAGTTTAAAATATCCAATAGATTTTGTTCCACTTCACAATTGTGTCCCACTTGTTGGTGATTCTTCACAAAAAATAAAAATTTTATATCTTTATGTTTGAAGCCTGAAGGTTGAAAAGTTCAAGGGGGCCGAATACTTTCGCAAGGCACTGTATGTATTGCACTCGGGGGAGTGAGTTGAATCTGAATGAATATGCAATAACATACATTAGGTCCGGGTGGACTGGCCCTTTAATTATGTTTCAGCCTTGGTATTTGACAAGTACTTACAGACCCAAATTCTCACAAAGCTCTGTGTCAGTAGCAGAGGGATCACATAAATCATTCCAGTTTAAACAGCAGAGACAGTGTAAATGGTCATTAAATGATAAGCTCTATGGAAGGAACTTTGCAGCACTGGATATCCTAATGGAAAAGGTATCACCGCCAGGTCTCAGGGAATCTCCCATTCATCGGCAACCATAAATCACTGTCTCCTTGACACAGGTGTTGCCCTTTCATCCCTGCAAACACGCTTGTACCCAAGACACCCCCCCCCCTTAGCCATCATGCCCCCTGCGAACAGACTGACCCCCCCTGAGCCTAAGCGGGATGGGGGCATCCGATGTGGGTCCTCTGTAGACACCACCCACCCACACCTACCAAAACCGTGACCACCGGGAGAGAACCGGCGAGATCCTTGCCGCGGACCGCAGCCTTACAATTATTTTAACCATTGGGTGCCTATAAAGTCCATGTTTTATATGTATTTCCTTTTTAGTATTCTTAAAAAAAAATTCCCTTCCCTCTTCTCCTAACTATCCCGCATACCCTGTGTAAAAGAAGATTGATGTATTTACCTATTTTTAATCTGGTCTGGAATGATTACTTGATCCTGCAGCTTCGGCTTTCCAAGTGCTCCTTTAAACGGGGGGTTTAGAGTTTCAGGAACACATGACCAGACTGGTGATTGGTGGTTGTGAAGGCTGAAGGTTTTTTTTCTACCTTTATACATTCTATGAATGAAGGTAAAAACCTTCTGTGTGCAAAAGCCCCCCAGCCCCCCGTAATACTTACCTAAGTCCCATTTCAATCCAGTGATGTGCATGAGATCAGCGGCTCTCCCAGGTCTCTTCCTCCTCATTGGCTGAGGCTGCAGATGCCATTAGCACCCACTACTGTCAATCACAGCCACTGAGCCAATGATAAGAGAGTGGAGGCGGGGTCGAGTCAAGTTCTGTGTATAATTGGACACACAGAGCTGCTTGTTCTGGGGCACTTGGCAGGAGGGAGGGGCCAAGAGTGCCAGTGAGGGACCCGAGAAGAGGAGGATTTGCCTGCTCTGTGCAAAAACATTTTAATATCACTTCAAATAAAGGTAAGTATACTGATCTTTTTTTTTTTATTTTTTTTTTTTTTTACACAGGGTATGTAGTTAGGCAGAAGGAATATTTTTAAAAATAGTGTTACACTTTTTTACTTTCTGAGCACCTAACTGTAACTTTAGCTCATTACTTTGAAGTTAAAGCGGTAGTAAACCCGCAATTTTTTTATTTTTTTTTACCACCTGCAAAGCAAAAGGCATAATGAGCTAGTATGCTAGAACGAGGCCCCGACATCTGGCCCGATCCACGCCGAGGGAGCTGACATGCTCCCTTGGCGTTTCTTCCGGGTATCGCGGCTCCGGCGCTGTGAGTGGGAGATTTCATCCCGGCCGGGTCCGACCACTGCCGGACTTTCAGCCGAGAATCCCCTTGTACGCATGCGCCGCTGCAGTCAGCAGCGCATACCGAGGGGAATATCTCCTAAACCGTACAGGTTTAGGAGATTTTTTTTTTACCTACAGGTAAGCCTTACTATAAGCTTTCCTGTAGGTAAAAGTACAAAAAAATCAGTATACAACCACTTTAAATACCGGGCTTATGGAAGCAGCTAGCTGCCACAACCCCGGTATCTTTTCTTCAGTTAGGCGGCTGGCTTTCAATTAAAAGTGGTCCCAGTGGCGAATTTGAGATCACCTTTTATAGGCAATGGGAGAGGTGCCCCCCGCACACGCTGCTTCCTGGTCAATTCCAAGCTTACTGGAGCCGTCAGTAAGCTTGCGAGTCAGGAAGCCTAGTGAAGGCAAGATAGCCCCCTTGGAGGACTGAAGCGACCTCCGACATTACTTCTAGTCCTTGGACAGATTGACAGGATGTTTTTTTTTTTTTGTCAAAATTAATAAAAACATTTCTTTTCTTTTTCTTTAAGAGATAAATGAGAGATCTGGGATATTTTTGACCCCAGATCTCTCAATAAAGAGGACCTGTTATGCTTATTTCTATTACATAGGATGTTTACACTCCTTGTAATAGAAATAAATGTGTTAAAAAAATATAATAATTAAAGTGATAGTGTAAAAATAAAAAATAAAAAGTAAAATAAATAAGAAAAACAAAACAAAACTGCCTCATCCCACAGATTTTTCACACAGGATCAAATGCATACATAAGTCACGCCTGTACATGTAAACATTGTTCAAATCCAAAGATGTGAGGTATCACTAGAGATGGACGAACTTCCGACGGGACGTTTCGCGAACGCGGCCGAAAGTTTGCGAACCGCAAAGTTTGCGGCGGGCCCCATTGACTTCAATGGCAGGCGAACTTTAAAAACCTACAGGTCATATTTCCAGCCACAAAATAATTACTAGCTGTGCACACATAGTCCCACCACATGATCACTGACATAACACATGTATGAAGTGAATCTGGGATCGACAGCTACAAGCATTCTTTTTTTATATGTGAAATTTTGACAATTCAGGACTCAGGAGCGCATGAAGGCAATGGAGGAGAGGAAAGGTCAGGGTAGGCTATGACGAGGGTGCAGGAGATGATCACCAGCACCGTGATATAGAGCACTGACACCAGCACCGTGATATAGAGCACTGACACCAGCACCGTGATAGAGTGCACTGACACCAGCACTGTGATATAGAGCACTGACACTAGCACCGAGTTAGAGAGCACTGACACCAGAACCGAGATAGAGAGCACTGACACCAGCACCTTGATATAGAGCACTGACACCAGCACCGTGATAGAGTGCACTGACACCAGCACCGTGATATAGAGCATTGACACCAGCACCGTGATATGGAGCATTGACACCAGCACCGTGATAGAGTACACGACCTTTGTGGACCAAGTACCTAGTGATTTTCAGACTGTAGCTCAGTCCCTACACTGATAAAGGACTGCTGCAAAATAGGGCAGGAGTCAAGTATAATATTCTTTCTATATTTGGAAGAAAGTATATTATACGTGTACAACCCTATATACTGTACACCTATACCAGTCCTTAAAAGGACCTTTGTGGACCTAATAGTAATAGCTAGCTAGTGATTAAACTGACTGCTCCTGCTGCACACAGCGTCCTGTCCCTCCCTTCACTGACAAAAGACAGGCTGCTGCAATCACCAACACAGCAGTGCACTGAACCCTATATACTGTACACCTATACCAGTCCTTAAAAGGACCTTTGTGGAGCTAATAGTAATAGCTAGTGATTAAACTGACTGTCCCTGCTGCACACAGCGTCCTGTCCCTCCCTTCACTGACAAAAGACAGGCTGCTGCAATCACCAGCACAGCAGTGCACTCAACCCTATATACTGTGCTACACCTATACCATACCAGTCCTTAAAAGGACTACAGTCTCCCCCTGCTCCACACAGCGTCCTGTCCCTACACTGAAATAAGACAGAATGTAAAATGTCCGCCAGATCAGGTCTATTTATAAGGTAGGGGGAATGTCCAATTGTCCATGTGCTGAAATGTCTCAATTGGCTGTCCTGTACCCCATGATGGATGTGTCATCATGGGTCAAAGTTCTTTCACACTGTAAACACATATGTCCGCCGAGCGAACAGCGGCAATAGTCCGCCGGTCGGGCGATTCGCGAACACGCAAAATTTACCGTGAAACGACCGCTGGGCGAACAGTTCGGCCATCCCTAGGTATCACCACGGTCAATAGAGTTAGAGCAATAATTCTAGAGCAAGACCTCCGTTGTAACTGTAAACAGGTAAAAAAAATGAAAGCGTCACCTATGGAGATTTTTAAGTACCGTAGTTTGTCGCCATTCCCCAAATGTGCGCTATTTCAATGCGTGGCATGTTAGGTATCTATTTTTTGGGCATAACATCATCTTTCACAATATACAAACACTATACTGCACAAATACGGTGTGACATAAAGTATTGCAAAGACCTCCATTTTATTCTCTATGGTTTCTGCTAAAAAATACATATGTTTGGGGGTTTTAAGTAATTTTCTAGCAAAAAATACTGTTTTTTACTTGTAAACAACAAATGTCAGAAAAAGGCCTGGTCTTAAAGTGGTTAATATCCACTCACTGCATATACATGTCGCTCTTTTATTCTAGGACATGCTCCATGTGCACCCCCAGAATTGAGACCATGCTGTTACCCAAATTGTCACCCACAGGTCAAGCTCAACTACTGACAATCAGAAGCTGGTAGGACGGGCCTAAAAGCCTAGGTCTATCAAGACAAGAGCATTTAAAGCTGTGCCTCCCACCAGCATAAAGGGGTAAAAAGTATGCCATCTTCTTTACATCCAAATTATATTATGCAACATGTTGCATTCAAGAGTAAAATAACACTTCCTCTTTTTTGAATAGTAGTGTGACCCATACAAAGTACTAGTAGCAAGCAAAAATAGAGATATGCAGTTTAATGATAATGCACTGTACTACTGTTAGATAGAAAGATACGTTTGACCCCTACCCAACTCATTATGTAAAGGAATGCATTTACTTACATAAAAAGTCATCAAAATGCACTAAAATATATGCTGAAGCACAAAAGAGCAAATGAAAATTCATGCAGTAACACATATATGTAAATGAACACGAAGCCAGAAAAGTCAAAGTTTAGGCTGAGGTCATGCTAGCGATCCTGTCCCTGGCATCAATTCACCAACAACACAATCACTAAAAAGGTTATTAACAATAAAAAAAAAACACTAAAAACCATTGACCTTATTCTATAGCATTGTTTTCTTGCTGGTCAGAACAACTCTGCCTCCTCCATACTAGACATGTGCGATTAGTTTCGTATGAATCAAAAATTAGTGCGAATTTCCAGAAATTCGTACATTCATACGAATCCAAAATACAAATTTTTGGGGGTGATTTACTAAAGGTCAATTGTTATGCATACGAATTCTGTACGAAATACGAAATTTCGTTTACGAATTTCGGATCCAAAATCATAACGAAAAAACGTAATTGTTACGAAAAGTTAACAAACCTAAAAGTTAAAAACCCAGGAAGTCAGCACAGCACAGGGATGGTGGGAACCCCTCATAATGATAAATTCATCATAACGAAAATTCATACCGTATATACTCGAGTATAGGTCGACCCGAATATAAGCCGAGGCCCCCAATTTACCACAAAAAAACTGGGAAACTTATTGACTCGTGTATAAGCCGAGGGTGAGACATCCCTGTGTCCATCCCTGTGTCCCGTCCATCCCTGTGTCCATTCCTGTGTCCCGTCCATCCCTGTGTCCATTCCTGTGTCCCGTCCATCCCTGTGTCCATCCCTGTGTCCCGTCCGTCCCTGTGTCCCGTCCGTCCCTGTGTCCCGTCCGTCGCTGTGTCCCGTCCGTCGCTGTGTCCCGTCCGTCGCTGTGTCCCGTCCATCCCTGCCTACCTGTGCCAATCTGCAGCCTCTGTGTGCCATGCTCTCCTCGTCTGACAGACGGCGGCCATTCCTCTGTTCAAAAGCCGCGCCTCCCTGTCTGTGATAGGCGGAACACTCAATTTCCCAGCAGTCAGTGTTCCTCCTATCACGGACATCCTCTCATCCTCGTCCGTAGTATGAGAATGAGCGGATGTCCGTGATAGGCGGAACACTGACTGCTGGGAAATTGAGTGTTCCGCCTATCACAGACAGGGAGGCGCGGCTTTTGAATAGTAGAATGGCCGCCGTCTGTCTGCACGACACGCTGATCGGGCAGGCAGACGGCGATGACTCGAGTATAAGCCGAGGGGGCACTTTCAGCCTCAAAAAAGAGGCTGAAAATCTCGGCTTATACTCGAGTATATACGGTAATTGTTAAGAAAAGTGAACGAACCTAAAGGCTAAAAACCCAGGAAGTCAGCACAGCACAGGGGATGGTGGGAGCCCCTCATAATGATAAATTCATCATAACAAACATTCGTGATTTTTACGAAAAGTCAACCAGGGATG
The DNA here is from genome assembly GCF_037356315.1 of Lithobates pipiens. Taxonomy (NCBI): domain Eukaryota; kingdom Metazoa; phylum Chordata; class Amphibia; order Anura; family Ranidae; genus Lithobates; species Lithobates pipiens. Next base: position 73,087,093 of record NW_027507784.1, read on the forward strand.
GTGGGAGCCCCTCATAATGATAAATTCATCATAACAAACTTTTGTTATTTTAATGAAAATTTTGTGAATCTAATGAAAATTCGTATTTCTTACGAATCCAAATTGAATTTCGGACACGAATTACGAAATATGATTTTTTTTAATACGAAATGGAACAGAACGAAACAAAACAAATTTTTTGACAGCGCCCATGTCTTCTCATGTCTATCTACTATGATAAAAAGGGATAACTTTTAGGCTCCACATACACACAGCCTACTATGTGCAGGAAAACGCAAAACATGGTAAAATCACACCATGATTTTTCTGAGGTTTGCATTTTCCGGCAGCCAGTGGTCAAAACATTCCTATCCTGAATGTGATTCTTTCTTGCATTCAAGAAAGGGAGCTTGAATGGGGGTGATTTACTAAAGGTCAAATAGACTGTGTACTCTGCAAAAGCAGTTGCTCCAGAGTAAGGGGCAGTTCACACCAAATGCCGTCCCGTGCAGTTCTGTGTGCTTTTTTGCTGCACAAAATGCATGCACAGTGTTTTCCATGTATTCCAATGGCTCTAGTACACATCATGCAGACAGTTTACGGTCAGTTTCTGTACAAGAAATTGATCGGACTCACAGGGGGTCCCGACCGGCACACGAGCACGGTGCACACGAGCACGGTGATGGCAGGGCGGCATTTAAAAATGGACGTACCTGTACGCCAATATACCTGCCCGTGCCATTCTGCCGATGTACATCGGCATGCGCCGGTCGGGAACTGGTTAAATCAACCTATATGTCTACATCGTGACCATAGGTTAATTTTAAAGTTTGTGCCGAAACTATACTATACTAAAACTATGCTATTTATTGGATAGAAGCATCCTCATTCCTTTTTTATCCCTAACCTGCGTTAATACATGAATTCTCAGAACAGACAGTATATCTCTTTTAAGATGGAAATCTTCTTAATATCTGAAATACTTTAGCTTAAAAAACTGAGAACTTTATTAAGACGTCATGCAGTTTATTCTGATTAGCTTCCGTCTCACATTCCCACTAATAAATATTGCAAAAGAGGGGAAATGAATGAAGCACTAAGAATTACATGCTTCCCTTTGTAGGAAAAAAATGAATTCCTTGTTGTACATAACTCATCATCTTCTAACGTGAAATATTAGACTCCAACAGGCAGTAAATATTCTTCCATTCCCTTCAGTTCTTTGCTGGGCTATAGAAGCTCTGTGTGAATTTATATCAGGAATAAATGTTCCATTTAGTATTATGGTGCCCAAAGACAGGATATTTGGAAAACCTGACAAATGAACAATCGTTTTCTAAAAGTCTAGATCTAAGCCCTTGTACACACGGTCGGACATTCCGACGGAAAATGTCTGATCGGACCGTGTTGTCGGATAATCTGACCGTGTGTGGGCTCCATCGGACTGTTTCCGTCGGAATATCCGACCGACAAAATTTTAGAGCTGGATATAAAAATTTTCCGACAACATGATCCGATCAGACTTTGTCCGATCGTTTTAGAGAATTCTGATCGGACAAAGTGCCACGCTTGCTCAGATCAAATTACGAGACCAAAGCTATTGGCTACTAGCCTGAACGTCGTCCCGTCGTAACAAAATAACGTTATCAGGGGCGTGGCCTGACCTCGGAGGAGAATGGCTGCCTAAGAGCTGAGCTCCTGCCACGATCCAGCCCGTTAGCCTACACGGACGCGTGACACTGCTATACAGCATCGGAGAAGATGGGCACAGCATCCCGGACCTCATCGACATCCCGCTCCCACTCACCGAGGCGGCAACGAGGTACACTCAGTCAGACATTGCCCGACATGTTCCGCTCTCAGCGGGACAACATGGCGGCTTCCCGCGTAACGATCACACAGGCCCCGCTCTCCTCACCGCCGAATGCTCCACATAGCGGGGGGATTTCTGATCAGGGATCCCTCCTGGGTGCACAACAACACCCGAGCCTGCTAGATCTTAGAGCAGTGGCGGCGGACATGAAAGAGACTCTCTCTGCGGCCATAGCAGACCTGAGGCTAGACATCCGCGCCATTGCAGACCGGGTGCATGATGTAGAGCAGAAAACGCTGCAGCATGACAATGTCCTCCGAAAGGTCACCCATACCCTTGATGCCCACACCCTTCAATTGAGAGACCTCCAACGCCATCAAGAGGACTTAGATAACAGAGGGAGGAGGCACAACATACGGGTGAGAGGCCTGCCAGAATCGGTAGATTCAGAGCAGCTTGAGACAACGGTTGTGGGCCTGTTTAATGATCTCCTTGACAGACCAGCGCAGACACCAGTGGCTATTGAAAGAATACACAGGGCGTTGCAGCCTAAGGGTTGTGAAACAGACCCCCCACGAGATGTAGTATGTTGTCTGGTGGATTACAGACTGAAGGAGGACATTCTACGTAAGGCACGAAATCGGATCCAGCTATCATACGGCAGTTCCACCGTTCATATCTACCAAGATTTATCTGGAATCACGCTTCAACACCGCAGGGATCTGAGGCCATTACTTGATGTGTAACGGGCCAAAGGTATCCAGTATAAGTGGAAGTTCCCTTTTGGTCTAGCGGCCTCGTACCAAGGCCGCACGGCAGTACTGCGTGTCCCTGAGGAATTACCGTTTTTCTGTGCCACCTTAGACATTCCGCAGGTAGACGTGCCCAGCTGGTATGCAGCATTCCGTCCCAGACCTCCACCCAGCAGAGAGAGAGGCCGTGAGGAGCAGATGGATTTCCAACCCAGCAGGCACCGGTCAGTTTCACAGAACAGAAACCGTCCTACAAGGCGAGATTCTCGCAACGGGCATATCCCCTCCGCTTCGCCACATTCCCGCAGGGCGCGGAGGGATCGGGAGGAATACCACAGACATTCACCGGAACTGTGAAAGAAATACACAGATAAGTGAATTCATTCCTCCACCTCTTTTCCTTTGGATTTGCAAACCTTCTCTTCAATTTCTTTTGTTTTTTCTTTTTGTTGGTTGTTCAAGCCAGTTGCGAACATGCACTTTTTGATCTCTAAGCCCTTACAGTTTTTTTTAAAGGGAACGGACATATTTTTGGCCTTGTTTGCAGCATGTCTATGCTGAGCTCATACAGCCTTATACGAAAATTAAGGTACCAAAATTGTGACAGAAGTCGAAGACTTTAGTACAAGTTTACCCATGTACTGTATCAATATTGGTATTGTCCTGCATGTCCCTGTAGAACTAAACAGCTTTCCGGGGTAGGGGGAGTGTGAATGGAAGCAGGAGGGGGCATGCCGGAGTGTTTTGAAGGCGAGGTATAAGGCTCCAAAATTAGACTAATGATCCTCGATGAGGACACTTATGTTTTCCTCATTAGACTTACACGATAGGAGGGTTGAAAACTTTCTTACATTAAGGATCCTTAAGCCCCTTCCTCCCCCTTCAAATCCTTCCCGCGTATATGCTCGGTTGTTGATGACTCCTGTTAGGTATACTCTCTGGGCATGCCCTCTCCGGCTAGGGATGTGGGCCATAGCAATAGCAGGGACATTAATATGCTAAGATTGGGGTCTATAGATTTCTTATTCATGATACCCTAGCATGCTTACAACAGCCCCTAGGCCCCGGGCAAGTCGCAGGAAACGTAGTAGGCTGCCCTGTGTTTATAAATGAGGGCTCTCTACTTGTGCGGTCGACCTATTGTCGCACCGGAGTTTTGGTTCATTAGCCTTCACGGTACTTCAGGTGCAGTGGGGGCGCGGTTTCGGTCCTGCGGAACCGCGTGCCCACTTCATTTCACACTTGAGCAGGTAGGACTCATGAAAACGGGGCTACACGAGTCAGGCAGTCCTGAGAAATTCCTGCATTGCAAACTGAACCCTCGTCTGTGGGCAAACTCCGTGTACGGAGGGGGTCCCAGGGCGTAGTACACATATGTGTGATACCTGCAGTAGTGGGGAGTTGCACTCCAGGGGAGGCAATTGTAGTTCTTCTTTAGTTTTAGTTTAATATTTCTTTATAAAATGCTACTCACAATCGACTGCCTGTTATGCCCACTGTCTAATGGTTATCCAATCTAAACTATTGTCATCACGTGGGTACTGTTGATTGTGGCATCCTTCCCTCATCTAGCTCCTATATCTCCTGCGGCTCAAGCAACTCATGACAGCAGCCACTGTTCGAAGGTATCTAGTAGGGATTTATGGTTAATAGTTTTCAGTTTTTAACGTTATGTTTTTGAGAGGCAAGAAGGTACTTTTCACATTGCAATTGTGCGGTTACCTGTTACTTATTCTGCAGATGTCATGCATCCGTTTCATATCATAGATTTATAAGCTTCCTATGGGGCTGGACGTCGGCGTTCTACCCAGATAACTGATTCCAGACTCTTCTGAGGATTTTGGTTCAACCCCATCACGGTGACGTAGACTGAGGGGCCCTTTTGATATCAGGGCTCCTTCGGCCTCGGTACCGTAACTTTAGTGGCACCGGTACTCCTGGGAAGAAGCTGGTCTTCTATCCCTACGGTTGCCATTGGGTGGTCTATTTGACTCCCATTCTACCCAATCCTTCCTATCCCCTTCCAGCCCCTCCCCCTCCTTTCCCTTCCTCCTTTGACTTTAACGCTCTACCGTTACGTACCTAGGCACCAGGCATACGTGATGCATTCCGCTCACAATACTACCGCTGCACCTCAGGTCAGGCTGTACTCACTTAACACTAAAGGGCTTAATACACCAGAAAAAAGGTCGCAGCTGCTGCTCCTCCTAAGAAAGGCTAAAGCGGATGTTGTCTTTCTTCAAGAGACACACTTTAAAACGGGCAAAGCCCCCACATTTCGCTCTCCCCAGTATCCTACAGAGTTTCATGCCACCAACCCATCTGCAAAAACCAAGGGAGTTTCGATCCTCATCTCCAAAAACTGTCCAATCCAAGTAGACGACACGCTTATCGACATAGAGTCCCGTTACATTTTTCTGAAGGGGAAATTGTTTGGCAAAGATCTCACGTTAGCAAATCTATATGCCCCAAACAAACATCAGGTGACCTTTTTCAGAAACACTATACGAATACTAACTTCCTTTTTTAAAGGCATGTTGGTAGTTGGAGGAGATTTCAACCTTGCCCTGTCCCCCACGCTAGATTCCTCTTCAGGTTCCTCCTCAATATCATACAGGGCACTCCGTGCCATCAAAACGCAATTTTCCCCACTAACCCTTCATGATACTTGGCGGACGCTTCATCCGACAGTGAAGGACTTTACCTATTATTCACCCCCACACAACAAATATACAAGGATTGACTACTTTTTCCTGTCTCAAGCACATCTAGAGTCGTTGGTCGCAGCTGACATTGACCAGATGCTGATATCTGATCACCATCCAATGACGGCCACCATCTCCTTTCCCACCCGGCCTACAAAGCCTTATACCTGGCGCTTGGACGACTCCCTGCTGAACGATTTGGACATTGTTCACAGACTTAGAACTTGCCTTTTGCAATATTTTAAAGACAACGCGGCGACGGAAATACACCCTTCCACTAGATGGGCGGCGCACAAATGCGTAATAAGGGGGGAACTCATTTCCATGGCGGCGCAGAAACGGAAGGCTAGGCTTAAGGGTATTGAGGAGTTGTCCAAACGTATCAAATTCAAAATCACTACCAACATCACCAACGCAAAACGGAAACCTGTAACAACGCACTGGACCAGATCGCATAAAAAACTGTACTCCGAAGCCTTCAAAACCACTCTGTCCAAAAAAATATCTACAATAACCTTAAACCACTCTACGGAGGAAACACTCAACTCCCTGAACAAGGCATTACTGCAATCAGCAGACTCGGTAGCACCAAAACGCAGGGCTCTCATCAGGAAGAAAAATGCTGGATGGTTTAATAGCTCCCTCTCCGTACTAAAGCAAGAACGCAGAAGAGCGGAAAGAACATGGAGAAGAAATCCCACCGAGGAAAACCTATTTAACTACAAAGGTCTGACAGAGAATTATCGGAAAGCAATCTTCAAAGCCAAAAAGGACCACTTCTCATATACAATCTCAACGGCCGCAAACCAACCACGGGAACTGTTTAAACTGGTTAATCAAGCAATGAATCCGGTGTGCCTAGAACCCCCAGAAAGCGAATCCCAGGATTACTGTGACAAACTGTCTGATTTTTTCATCGATAAAGTCAAAACCATCAGGGAAACAATTTGTCAGAAGAAAACATCCAACCTCAGCCAGCAAATACATAAAGAGGATGTCCGCACCAACATACCGCAACCGCCAAAATTTTCACTATCCCCAATTACCGTAGACACCGCAAAAAACATCATTAATAAACTGCGTACAGTACCTCACCTATTGACATCATCCCCACAAAACTACTGAAAGAATGCTCCGACATCGTGGCTCCAACCATAACCCACCTCATAAACCGATCATTCCACGAAGGGATTGTTCCCAGCATCCTCAAACAAGGCATCGTCAAACCTCTACTCAAGAAACCAAACCTGGACCCTCAGGATCCAAACAACCGTAGGCCAATTACAAGCCTCAACACCATTTCTAAGATCATGGAGAAAGCTGTAGTACATCAGCTACAACTTCACCTGGATACTCACAAACTCCTGGACCCGCTGCAATCAGGCTTCCGCCCGGGTCATGGAACAGAAACAGCTCTCCTCAAGATTTGGGATGACGCCCTCGAAGCGGCAGATGACGGAGAGCCGTGTCTCCTCGTACTGCTAGACCTAAGTGCAGCGTTTGATACAGTAGATCACAATACTCTACTCGTCCGCCTCACAGAAGTAGCCGGAGTCCAAGACATAGATCTCCATTGGTTCGCGTCCTTCCTAGGAAATCGGTCACAGACAGTGAAACTAGGAAAATTCCTCTCCGAAACTCGGGCAGTCACCTGCGGAGTCCCTCAAGGCTCTCCGTTGTCACCCGTTCTCTTCAACATTTACATTCGCCCACTCCTTCAAATCATCAGATGCTCAGATCTCTGCTTCCACTCTTACGCTGATGACACGCAACTTTATTTCCGGATCAATGGAAAAAAAGATCACCAACAACAACTTGAAAACTGCCTCAAATCAATAGAGGACTGGATGACCACCAACTCCCTCCAGCTGAACCAATCAAAGACAGAGCTTCTTATCTTACACCAAAATCATAAGCCCGCAACCAAAACCTCCTGGTCTCCACCAACCGTCTTTGGGCAGACTATCTCCCCAAAGACCAAAGCGAAGAGTCTCGGGGTTATTTTAGACGCACAAATGTCAATGGATGCGCAAATAGGAGCAGTAGTCAGTCGATCTCACCATCTGCTGCGCATGCTTCGCAGACTCATCCCTTTTATCCCAAAGAATGACAAAGCAGTGGTAGTTGGAACAATCATTAATTCACGACTGGACTACGCAAACTCGCTTTACATAGGATTACCACAATATCAACTTGCGCGATTACAACTGATCCAAAACACAGCTGCAAGGCTGATAACAGGAAAAAAACCCTGGGAATCCATTTCTCCTTCACTGAGGAGCTTACATTGGCTAACCGTAAAAAATCGGATCACGTTCAAGACCCTTTGCCTCACCCACAAATGCGTGCATAGAGAAGCTCCGCAATACCTAATGGAGAAAATAAATCATTACACACCAAACCGCAGTCTTCGATCAGCCAACAAAAACCTCCTCCTCGTGCCCAAAGCCCGGTATAAATCCAAGGGGGATCGGAGATTCGCTGTCCAAGGGCCTCGGCTATGGAATGCTCTACCAATCAACATCCGCCTGGAAGAAAATCACCTGGCTTTTAGGAAAAAACTCAAGACCTTCCTCTTTTAGCAGATGATCAAAGCTCGCCACAGCGCCTAGAGGCGATTCAGTTCGCATTTGTGCGCTATATAAGTATTTCATTCATTCATTCATTCATTCATTCATTTTTTAGAACAAACACATAAGCAGACATTGGCTGAGAGTACGCTTGCCGAACTCTTGCGAGCTAGAGAAGACCTCCTGGAGGAACTGGGCAAACCGATCAGACGCAAGTATGTACTCATGCAAAGGAATTATTATGAATTTGGTAATAAGGCAGGGAAATTACTAGCTAGAGCGATTCAGAAAAAGAAAGCAAGGACGACGATACATTATATCACTGACCCCTCAGGCAACAAAATAGAAACCCCTTCGGGTATTGTAGATCAGTTTAAACAATATTATTCAAAGTTATATAATCTCCCACCCACTCACCAAGCAGGCTCCCAAACTGATAGAAGCAGGTTGATTGCGGACTTCCTGACAGATTACTGCCCTGGACCTATCTCTGCTGATGCGGCAGCTGACATAGACAGACCGATCTCTGGGGAAGAACTACAGGCGGCTCTTAAACAACTGAAACCGGGTAAGAGTCCGGGCCCTGATGGCCTCTCAACCCTATATTATAAGACATTCTCGGACTCCCTACTCACTCACCTCTTAGACACATTTAATAATCTCCCAAATTCCCCTGTAAGGCATGCGGACCTTTTTGAGGCTCACATCACAGTGATCCCCAAACCAGGGAAAGAAGAATCCCTGGTGCCCAATTACAGACCTATCTCACTTATAAACGTGGACATGAAGATCTATGCCAAAATTCTGGCTAATCGCTTACTTCCCTTACTTCCTTCATTGATTTCCTTGGACCAGGTAGGCTTTGTCCCAGGACGGGAGGCCCGGGATAACACCTTGAAGGCCATAAACATACATCATTGGTTATCCACATCCCGTAAACCAGGCTTTCTTCTCTCGTTGGACGCGGAGAAGGCATTTGACAGGGTGGCGTGGGATTACATGATGGCTATGCTCTGTAAAATGGGCTTTCGAGAACGCACAATGCAATTCATCACTGCCCTATACTCTTCTCCCACGGCCCGAATTAGAGCGAATGGTCACCTGTCGGATGCCTTCTCCCTGTCCAACGGGACCAGACAGGGCTGCCCTTTGTCTCCCCTCATCTTCATTCTTACTTTAGAACCAATGTTACGTAAGCTCCGAATGAACAGTGACATTAAGGGGATTCGGATAAAAGACAAAGAGTACAAAGTGGCGGCTTACGCTGATGATGTGCTTTTGTTCCTTACAGCACCGAACATCACGCTGCCAAATCTACTCCAGGATCTGGCACTTTTAAATCCATAGCTAACTTGCAAATTAATTACAACAAATCGAAGGCCCTTAATATTACTCTTCCTGACAACGAGCTGATTCAATGCAAACAAAACTTCCCGTTTGGGTGGGAGAGACATGCTTTAACTTATCTGGGAATTCAGCTCCCAACGAAACTGTCCGATCTCTACCCTCGAAACTTTTTACCCCTTTTGAATGCTATCAGGCAAGACCTGCAAACCTGGAATACACGTGTGATCTCGTGGTTTGGGAGATCCTCGATCCTAAAGATGAACGTTCTCCCCAGGGTCTTGTATCTCATGCAAACCATTCCGATCAAACTACCACAGGCTTTTTTCGCCACATACAAAGCTCTCAGCTCTCAATTTATATGGGCCAACAAGCACCCTCGCATAAGGTGGGGAAAATTGACTTTGCCCAAATTGCAAGGCGGACTGGGGGTCCCCGACTTGCAAAAATACAATTGGGCCTGCCAGCTCACTAGAATAGTGGACTGGCATGTTCATGGGCAAACCAAAGCTTGGGTGGACTTAGAAGAGACAGCCGCCGACATCCCGGTCAGGCTCCTTCCTTGGCTGGACCCCCCATCTATTTCACATACGCTTCACTCTCATCCATTGCTAGGAACGACCTTATACACATGGAGAGCGATCCATCAAAAATTTAGACTTTCCTCTACCCCTGGCCCACTCTCTCCTCTGGAATATAACCCAGACTTTCCTCCAGGCATTTATCCACGACAGCTGATAGAACAGACACAACAAGATGTCTTAAGAGCCAGATCTTTCTTTGATAGGGGTCATTTCATCCCCTTCCATTCCCTCCCCGAAAAATTCCCGGATAGGAACATTCCCTTCTTCAATTACCTCCAGATTAAGCACTTTTTGTCAAGTACACCTCTCAAGTCACAATGGCATAGGGAACTTACTAGTTTTGAGGAACTTTGCAACAGACAGGAACCACAAAGGCATTTAATCTCCGAACTCTACGCACTCATCTCCCCAACTGTCAACAATTTTATTGACCCTGCCAATACCAGATGGGTAGAGGAGCTGAACTTAGAGCTCACACAAGGAGATTGGGAAAACATTTTGCTACATATCCACAAGGGCTCACGAAATGTGTCGGTTCAGGAGAACGGGTACAAACTGTACTCAAGGTGGTACAGAACACCGGACTTGTTGCACAAATTTTACCCTAACACATCGTCCACTTGCTGGAGGTGTCAGACTATGGAAGGGACATTATTACATGTTTGGTGGGAATGCCCCGCTATTCAACCGTATTGGACAGCCATACACCAACTTATTTCTAAAATAACCACATACACCTTGGAGTATACACCTGCACAATATTTACTTCATCATGCCTCTATTCCACAGAAGCATTACAGAAAATCTCTTGTCTTGCACCTTGTGAACGCAGCAAAAATGTGTGTGCCCATTCGCTGGAAATCTATTACGCCCCCCACGGTAGGTGACTGGATCCGCCGAGTAGGGCGGACAATGGAAATGGAAGAACTTGTGCACCAACTTCATGACACTATGCCAAAATTTACTACAACGTGGGCCTGTTGGATACATTTTTGTGCGTCCACAGAATGCAAGACATTACTAAACGAGATGCAGCCTGACCTGGGAAAATAATTGAAATTAGTTGCAAATAATTGCAAATATCTGAAAATAGGTGGAAAATAATAGCTAAACTAACTATGCCGATCTTCCATCAGTGGTCGCTTTCCCCGAGTACTTTGGGTGCCCATTTAGAACAACGCAACCAGTCTCTGCCATGTCTTACCCTTTTACCCTCCCCCCTATACCCTCCCCAATGTCCCTTTATCTTTATATTCTCACAGGGCTTTGAAAAGCTATGACTAAACAACTATGCATAGGAATTAGCTGGTGATGTACCATGTGACGGAGTACACTCGGATGAGGCGCGTACGGATGACAGGGCTCTTATATGTTTATGGTCCTGCTTCGGGTTTCCCTACTCTCACAGCGTGAACCCAGTAGGGGTGAGTGTAGAGAGATTTGAACTACCTGTCGTATACCTAATTCCGGACTAGATATACTCCTTTATCACACCAGTGGTATTTAGCCTATTTGAACCCTAGTTTGAAGAGGCTAATAGCCAGTCACATTCTATTGTTTAATTTTTACGAAAATGTTGATGTTATGATTACTGTTATTTGTTTCCTTTCGGACTGGAGACTGACTATATCTCTCGGAGTCTGCTGTAAGGTTAAGCTGACATATAATGTTCTCCGAGAATGTGTACCACAGTTTGAAATATTGGTATGTACTACTTGTATTTCGCCTTTATGTCTGATGATGTATTTTTTGAATAAAGACATGTTAAAAAAAAAAAAAAACTTTCTAACAGAGCCTGAGTAGCAGTAGAAACCAAAAAATGTTTTCTGATTTGTCTATATTCTATCCAAAATTAAAAAGGTATGTAATTAATAACACTGTAAAACCCAAAAAATAAAAATAAAAATAACGTTATCACGTTACGAACGATCGGATATTCCGACAACTTTTTCCGACCGTGTGTTGGACAAAATCCATCGGACAAAATCTGACAGATTTTGTTGTCGGAATGTCCAACCGTGTGTACAAGGGCTAAGAGTTGGACTATAAAATTTGTCCGATCATTTGTAGAGAGTTCCGATCGAACAAAGTGCCACGCATGCTCAGATCAAATTACGAGACCAAAGCTATTGGCTACTAGCCTGAACGTAGTCCCGTCGTAACGAAATAACGTAATCACGTTCTGAACGATCTGATTTTCTGACAACTTTGTCCGACCATGTGTATGCAACACCAATTTCGGACAAAATCCATCGGACAAAATTCCACACATTTGTGTGTACAAGGGCATACACTGCTCCAAGTCGGTCCACCAAAAATGCATGACGTGCCAGTCCAGCTCGTCACCGCAAGCCTTTAAAGGAAAAAAGTTGATGGCTGCAAACTGCTGCACAATAAACTCACATTTCTTTATTGAAGTAGAAAAAAAAAAAGTCACAACATCACAAAAGCACAAGGCAAGAGAAGATGTTAGTACATTTCACAGCGGAGGTGCTTCATCTAAACTTACCACACCAGAAACGTTGGCCTTTTAAATCCTCTTTTGCTTCCTTAAAACATACAAGTGAGTTCAATCAGTGATCTGTTCTTCCAACACACAGAACAATATATAACCAAAACACAGTTTCAATATCGAAATACCAAAATACAACAACCCTAAAAAAAAAAAAAAACATAATCAGGAAAGATACATACAGCATACATACGTATATACATAAATAATTGTAATAAAAATACTACTACATAGACCTATAGCTATGCATATATAAGTATAGAGATATTTTGAATCCAAAGCACAAGCTAACATCCTGTGAAATAACTTTATAATCCAATAAATATCCACATCTTATTGCCAGAACATGTGTCCTTGTCATGGCAGGAGAATGTGCACATCAACATCTGCAAAAGAGAGAAACTCGTAAAAATGAGTGACATCCCATTCAAAGATTAATCTATTTGGTATCCGAGTTTGGAGCTAAAAAAATCCAGTCAACCTATTTCTTGCATAATAGCCAAAACACATTGCCATTGTTTTTTTCTAGGAGCTCTCTCCTTTTTAATAGCCTGACTCATAACTTCAGATGCATTGGGGTTGAGTTACTTAAACTGGACACAATCTGGTGCAGCTCTGCATAAAAAACCAATCAGCTTCTATCTTCAGCTAGTTCAATTAAAAAAAAATCTGGAAGCTGATTTGTTTCTATGCAAAGCTGGACCAGACTTTGCACTTAGTAAATTAACACCATTGCCTACATGGCAGTCATTAAAATACCGGGATGCATAAACCTCCCTGGCGGTAATCCCGAGTGTGGCTCGGGGCTCCCGAGTGTGGCTCGGGCTTTCACTACCAAAAGCGGTAACCCCAAGACACACTCGGGATCGCATCGCAGGATCCAGGCAAAGTTACTTACCTTGTCCCCAGGATCCTACGATGTCCTCCCGGTGTGTACGTGGGCTGTGTACTCCCCTCGATTCATCACAGAGCCCTGTGAGCTTTGCGATGCACAGGAATGGGGCCCGGCGCCAAATTCAAAAAGTGAAAAACACATAATACATACAATACACTGTTATAATGTTATTTCACATCCCTTTTGTCACTAATATTTTGTCCCTAATGTTTTATATATTATATTTATATTATATATTATATATATATTTATATATTTATTTATACTGGTCTTTCTGCCTGGAAACTCGCGAATGTCCATTGCAACCAAAAAGTGTCCCTTTACATCAAAAGCGGTTTTAGACCAGTTAGAAAACAGCGATAGTAAATTAGAATTGAGCAATTGTTTGATTAGTCATCAAACACTAAAAGTAACAATGGCGACAATTCTGCAACTGAGTAAATTTCAGTGTTTTTGATTTGATTACATTATTCAATACATTTTATTATTATTATATTATTATTTGTTAGAATTATTTATAGTTATTTATTATATTATAATTTATGATTTCGTGTTTCAAAATTTCTCATACCCGGGATGTCTACTAGACTCTGGTTTGGACAGATTTAAGTGAGTTAGTCCTAAGAATTACAGACCTACAATCTAAAATGCCAAATTTCTATACAAAACAATGTACCGCTTTCAGCATCAAAAATCTGACATAATCATACCACCAGGGAGGTTAATGAAATAATGTTGTTCTATAATATAAATGTGGCCATGAAGGCAATTTCTCCTTATCTCCTTATAGTCCTTCCCACATAGTGGATGGAAAATTTTTTGAAAGTAATAACATAAATAACAAGTACAGTATTACAGTTCAAGAAGGACCTCAGGTTAAAATTCCTACCACTTCCTGTAGATTGTAAAGTATCGCCTCTCCAAATGTGGGAACAGCAAGGACATTTAGTGATTGGAAATTTCCACAGTGAAAATTACCCTTAAAGTGCAGCCTAAAGTTAAAATGCAGATTGTTGAGTAGCAGAATTAAAAAACTAGGGGAAAGAACATTTCCCAAAAAACTAGAAAAGCGCTCACTTTGTGAAAAGTAATTTCCCCTGGTTTTGTTTTATTCTGCTACTCAACAATCTGCAACATCATTCTGCTAATGTATCCTGGCATTCTGATGATTGCCATGCAGGTGATGTGTCTGTGGTTATTATTCAGACTATTGAAAAGGTGAGATTTCCTAAAAAAGGGGGGGGGGGGGTATTTCAGCAGTTCTTTAGGATTTTTGTTTGCTGTGTGTTCAGAAAATGGATCACTGATTGAACTAAGCTGTATGTTTTAAGTAGGCACGAGAGCATATAAATGGCTGTAGTTTCAGGCATGGTGTGTTATAATTAAAGCGGGAGTCCGCCGGGAGTTTTTTTTTTTTTAACGCCAGCAGCTACAAATACTGCAGCTGCTGACTTTTAAAATGAGGACACTTACCTGCCCAGCGTGCCCGCGATGTCGGCACCCGAAGCCGATCTCTCGATCGTCTCTCGGGTGCTGCCGCCGCCATCTTGGATATGGGAATCAGGAAGTGGAGCCTTTCGGCTTCATTTCCCGGTTCCCTGCTGCACATGCGCGAGTCGCGCTGCGCAATAAGGATGGTCCCCGCTGTCTCTGGGATCGTGTGTTTCCCAGCAGGCAGCGGGGGACTTTCGGAAAGGGGCGTGGATTCTGCGGAAAGGGGCATTCCTTTCTGCAGAATCTACGCCGGAAGTGGGTGCAGATACCTGTACTGTACAGGTACCTGCACCCCCCTCCCCTCTGAAAGGTGCCAATCGTGGCGCCGGAGGGGGGGGGGATTCCAATGAGCGGAAGGTCCACTTTAGGGTGGACCTCTGCTTTAAGCACCTCTGTTGTAAAAACACTTTAACATCTTCTCTCATCTTGTCCTTTTATGATGTTGTGACTTTTTTTTTTATTGCAGTAGAGAAATTGGAGTTTATTTGGCACCTGTGGATGGTCATCCACTTTGTTTCTTTCAAATAATTGTCTAAATAAATGCTACATTCCCTTGTATGCAATTCCCCCCCCCCCCCCCCCCCCCACACACACACACTCACTATTGCCTAACTATTACCGGCATTCTCCCACCACTCTTGATTTATTGGAGCTGGGAGCCCTATCCTCATGTAAGCTTCATGTTGGATAATGAAAGAGTTAACACAGGAATTTTTAATAATGTTTGATTATGGACATTATTTGTGAATAGCTCTTTAAGAGCTTGTTGCAGATTTGGATTTTTTTTTTTATATACTTTGATTATTTCACAATTGTTATACAACTTTGCACTTTTGGTTTGCTTATATTTGATGGGTTTATATATATATGCACCTATCTAATTATTATTATTTTTATGTTTATGGACACACACTAGTGTACTGTATACACTAGAGGCAGTATTTATTCACCCATAGGATATAGGCTATATATATATATAATTATTTTCTCATTACGCTCAAATTCACTTGTAGGCTTGGCATAGGAGTCTTGGGATACACACTTGTACTATTGCTATTTGCACATGTCGCTATATTAATAGTTTGACAGATTTCTCATTTCAGAATGAGGCTTGCAACACACATGTCAGAGCCATTTTATAACCGGAAATTACCTGTTAACCATCTGGATCCACTTCCTGTGTTTCAGAATGAGGCTTGAAATATCTTGTCCAGAACAGGAAGTGACCTCAGAAATGTCAGCAATTGGTGTCAGAGCTGCTGTTCATTATGGGGGGTTTATATATCTATATAAAGGCGGTAACTACCATGGAATAGCACCCCAGATGATGCCTATTTAGGTGAAACACATCGGGTTGTTACGCTGATCCCCTGGTTACTGTCTAATTTGAAGCTCTTGTTTTTACTCTGGAAAATGTAAGTGCAATTCTTATGTGTAAAACATTAACCACTTAAGGACCGCCGCATGGCAATGTACGTCATCAGAATGGCATGTACAGGCACAAGCACGTACATGTACGTGCTTGCCTTCCAGCGGGTGGGGGGTCCGATCGGACCCCCTCCCGCTGGATGCGGCGGTCCGTTTCGCTTCAGGAGTGATCCGGGATGAGCGGATGGCCGTTGGTTTCTGGCCATCCCCTCTCGATCGCTCCTGGCGAATGAGAAGCTTCCTCCCGCTGTGTATAGTAAACACAGGCAGGGAGGAAGTGATGTCATTCTCCTCGGGGCGGTCTTTTTGACCGGACTACGAGGTGAACACTGAAAGTAAGTGCACCAAACACTACACTAACATGTAGGCACACATAGGCACACAAACCCCCCGATCACCCCCTGATCGCCCCCCCTTAGTGTCACTAAGCAATCGTTTTTCTGATCGCTGCATTAGTGTCACTAGTGTCGCTAGGTAGCTAGTTATTTTTTTAGGTTCACCGCCAGGTTTTTATAGCGCTAGGTACCCCGATATACTACCCAATAACTGTTTTAACCCCCTGATTGCCCCTAGTTAACCCTTTCACCCCCTTTTGCCAGTATCACTAAGCGATCGTTTTTCTGATCGCTGCATTAGTGTCACTGGTGCCTTTAGGTAGCTAGTTATTTTTTTAGGTTCACCGCCAGGTTTTTATAGCACTAGGTACCCCAATATACTACCCAATAATGGTTTTAACCCCCTGATTGCCCCTAGTTAACCCTTTCACCCCCTTTTGCCAGTGTCACTAAGCGATAATTTTTCTGATAGCTGCATTAGTGTCACTAGTGTTGCTAGGTAGCTAGATATTTTTTTAGGTTCACCGCCAGGTTTTTATAGCGCTAGGTACCCCGATATACTACCCAATAATGGTTTTAACCCCCTGATTGCCCCTAGTTAACCCTTTCACCCCCTTTTGCCAGTGTCACTAAGCGATCATTTTTCTGATCGCTGCATTAGTGTCACTAGTGTCGCTAGGTAGCTAGTTATTTTTTTAGGTTCACCGCCAGGTTTTTATAGTGCTAGGTACCCCCGTATACTACCCAATAATGGTTTTAACCCCCTGATTGCCCCTAGTTAACCCTTTCACCAGCGATCACCGTATAAGTGTCACTGGTGACGCTGGTTAGCCAGTTAGTTATTTAGGTTCCCCGTCAGGTTTTTATATAGCGCCAGGGACCCCCATATACTACCTAATAAAGATTTTAACCCCCTGATTGCCCCTAGTTAACCCTTTCACCAGTGATTACCGTATAAGTGTTACCCTGTTTCCCCAAAAATAAGACCTAGCGTGATCGACGGTGATGGCTGCAATATAAGCCCTACCCTCCAAATAAGCCATACCCTGTTTCCCTGAAAATAAGTCCTACCCTGAAAAGAAGACCTACAAGGACTTTAACTAGGATTTATTTGGGGAGTAGAGCTTATATTGCAGCCATCACCGTCAATCACGCTAGGTCTTATTTTTGGGGAAACAGGGTATGGGTGACTCTGGTTAGTTAGTTTGCTTGTTATAGCATCAGGGCACCCACCATTTATTACCCAATAAAGGTTTAACCCCCTGATCACCCGGCGGGTGATATCAATTAGGTTTTAGGGTCAGGGTCTGCGTCGCCCCAGGCAGCGCTAGGTTAGTGCCAGTACCGCTAACACCCACGCGCAAAGCATAAACCTCCCATAGTGGTATATAATCTGAACAGATCAATATCTGATCTGATCAGATCTATACTAGCGTCCCCAGCAGTTTAGGGTTCCAAAAAAACGCATTGTTAGCGGGATCAGCCCAGATACCTGCTAGCACCTGCGTTTTGCCCCTCCGCCCAGCCCACCCAAGTGCAGTATCGATCGATCACTGTCACTTACAAAACGCTAAACACCTAACTGCAGCGTTTGCAGAGTCAGGCCTGATCCCTGCGATCGCTAACAGGTTTTTTTGGTATCGTTTTATTTTTAAATCCGGAAGGCAGTGCTTGGTTTTCGGGGTCCCGTACGTGGATAGGCTCCCAAAAAGTCCCCCACATGTGGTATCCCCGTACTCGGGAGAAGCAGCAGAATTTATTTTGGGGTGTAACTTCACTTTTGCCCATAGCATGTGTGAGCAATATATCATTTAGTGACAACTTTGTGCAAAAAAAACAAAAATTGTAATATTCCTGCAACTTGTGGCAAAATATAAAATATTTCATGGACTCAACATGCCTCTCAGTAAATAGCTTGGGGTGTCTACTTTCCAAAATGGGGTCATTTGGGGGGGTTTTGTGTTATTTTGGCATTTTATGGGCTTCGAAACTGTGATAGGTAGTGAGGAGTGAAATCAAAAATGTTTACCCTTAGAAACCCTGAAGGCAGTGATTGGTTTTTGGGGTGCCGTACGCGGCTAGACTCCCAAAAAGTCCCACATATGTGGTATCCTCGTACTCAGGAGAAGCAGCAGAATATATTGTGGGATGCAATTCCACATATAACTATGGCATGTGTGAGCAATATATCATTTAGTGACAACTTTTTGTAAACTTTTTTTTTTTGTGTCATTATTCAATCACTTGGGACAAAAAAAAATATTCAATGGGCTCAACATGCCCCTCAGCAATTTACTTGGGGTGTCTACTTTCCAAAATGGGGTCATTGGGGGGGGGGGGGGGGGGTTTGTGTTATTTTGGCATTTTATGGCCTTCGAAACTGTGATAGGTAGTGAGGAGTGAAATCAAAAATGTGCACCCTTAGAAATCCTGAAGGCAGTGATTGGTTTTCGAGGTGCCATACGCGGCTAGACTCCCAAAAAGTCCCACATATGTGTTATCCCTGTACTCAGGAGAAGCAGTAGAATATATTTTGGGGTGCAATTCTACATGTAACTATGGCATGTGTGAGCAATATATCATTTAGTGACAACTTTTTGTAAACTTTTTTTTTTTGTGTCATTATTCAATCACTTGGGGAAAAAAAAATATTCAATGGGCTCAACATGCCCCTCAGCAATTTACTTGGGGTGTCTACTTTCCAAACTGGGGTCATTTGGGGGGGGGGGGTGTGTTATTTTGGCATTTAATGGCCTTTGAAACTGTGATAGGTAGGGAGGAGTGAAATCAAAAATTTGCACCCTTAGAAATCCTGAAGGCAGTGATTGGATTTCGGGGTGCAGTACGTGGCTAGACTCCCAAAAAGTCCCACATATGTGGTATCCCCATACTCAGGAGAAGCAACAGAATATATTTTGGGGTGCAATTCCACATATAACTATGGCATGTGTGAGCAATATATCATTTAGTGACAACTTTTTGTAAACTTTTTTTTTTGGTGTCATTATTCAATCACTTGGGACAAAAAAAATATTCAATGGGCTCAACATGCCCCTCAGCAATTTCCTTGGGGTGTCTACTTTCCAAAATGGGGTCATTTGGGGGGGGATTTGTACTGCCCTGCCATTTTAGCACCTCAAGAGATGAGATAGGCAGTCATAAATTAAAAGCTGTGTAAATTCCAGAAAATGTACTCTAGTTTGTAGACGCTATAACTTTTGCGCAAACCAATAAATATACGCTTATTGACATTTTTTTTTACTAAAGACATGTGGCTGAATAAATTTTGCCCTAAATGTATGACTAAAATTTAGTTTATTCGATTTTTCTTATAACAAAAAGAAGAAAATATATTTTTTTCTCAAAATGTTCGATCTTTTTCCATTTATATCGCAAAAAATAAAAATCGCAGAGGCAATCAAATACCATCAAAAGAAAGCTCTATTTGTGGGAAGAAAAGGACGCAAATTTCATTTGGGTACAACATTGCATGACCGCGCAATTACCAGTTAAAGCAGTGCAGTGCGAAATTGTAAAAAGACCTCTGGTCCTTAGGCTGACAATTGGTCCGGGCTGAAGTGGTTAAATATTCCTTACGAAATTACGCTATGTGCCCTGTTCTTCCTCTCTTTTTCCTTTATGGTTGGGCTTATTTGCCCATTTGTTTTACCTACCTTATCCATCATTTTGGAGTATTTGCCTGAAGACCGTATCCACATAGCGAGCCTGAATTCCCTGGTAATCCTGTAAAGCCTGTTTGACCCATCATGTGTACGCCAGTATTATTATTATTATTATCATTATACAGGATTTATATAGCGCCGACAGGTTACGCAGCGCTTTACAACATTGGGGTAGACAGTACAATGCAATACAATTCAAGACAAGGGGAATCAGAGGGCCCTGCTCGTTAGAGCTTACAATCTAGGAGGGAGGGTCAAGTTATACAAAAGGGTAATAGCTGTGGGGGATGAGCTAATAGTGAGGTTGTTAGATGGAGGCAGGATAGACTTCTCTGAAGAGGAAAGTTTTCAGGGATCGCCTAAAAGTGGATACATTTGGAGACAGTCTGACAGATTGGGGTAGTGAGTTCCAGAGGATGGGCGAGGCTCGGGAGAAGTCCTGTAGGCGGATATGGGAGGAGGTGATGAGGGAGCTGGAGAGCAGGAGGTCCTGGGAGGAACGAAGTGGGCAATTAGGTTGGTATTTTGAGACTAGGCTAGTGATGTAGCTGGGGGCAGAGTTGTGGATAGCTTTGTAAGTAAGTGTTAGTATTTTGAATTTAATTTGTTGGGCAAGTGGCAGCCAATGGAGGGATTGGCAGAGAGAGGTAGCAGACACTGCGGTTTGTAAGGTGTATGAGTCTGGCAGCAGCATTCATGATGGACTGAAGGGGGGATAGTCTATTTAAAGGTGAACCAATGAGGAGGGAGTTGCAGTAGTCAAGGGGAGAGATAACCAAGGAGTGAATCAGGAGCTTTGTGGTTTCATTGGTTAGAAAGGGACGTAGTTTAGAGATGTTGCGGAGGTTGAGGCGGCAAGCTTTGGAAAGTGATTGGATGTGGGGCTGAAAGGAAAGTTCAGAGTCCAGGATAACACCTAGAACCCTGACATGTGGGGATGGGTGGATGGTTGTGCCATTACTCTTGACAGAGAAGTCAGGAGAAGAGGCACGTGGGGGAGGAAATATTATAAGTTCGGTTTTATGTATGAGTCTATCCTTTCTGGTAAGTGACTGGTGCTTTTGGTGGTGGATCTTCTATGTTACCTCTGTCACATTTTGGATGTTCACTCATGATTTTTGTGACTGTTACCCGTTTATATTTTGAACTTCACTTCTTTGGAATACATTTGGGACTTGTCTGCGTCCTTTTTTCGTTTACACCTTGGACATTCATTTCTCACAGAACGCGTCACTATTTATATTTCATTTTTTCATATGTCAATTTTATTTTTGATATTGATCATTATTTGCTTAGCGCTGCACATTTTCCATATAAATCTTTGAACTTCATGACAAGCAATGCAAAGCGTGCAGAACTGCCTGGTGGGAGAAGTGATAAAAGGGGAGGCACAGCCTTTTTTCAGCCTCTCGGGATGCCATTCAACACGTGCCAGCAGGAAGTCTGTGTGTGACCAGGAGTGAGATACTGTGGCCTATACAGCGGAGAGTTGGATTGCCCACCTCTGAAGGATCTCAGAGTACATCTCTGCCATCCTAGCATGCGGACTGGACTGCGCTTCAGAACATCTGGAAGCCCCTGCACTTCAGCCCATCTGGAGTTGCAGCGCAGCACGGCGGCGCCATTTTCACCAGACGGAGACATCAGGAGAGGATTCTGGACGAAGCCTCACAGCCTTTGAGTCTATTGTGGTGAGAGGGCATATGACCATTCCAGTAGAGAGTACAGTATTGCTGAGTGAGTTCGTTTTACAGACTGCTGTAGGTGGTGAATCTACTGAGATTGAAACGAAGGTGAATCTACTTTTCCACAGGCATCATACAGCTGGACTGTGGGGCCTTGTCTGTTCCCCTGCGCTGTAAAGTCAGTACTGTATTGCATTCACATATAAAGAGGAATCTACAAGTGGTAATATCTCTTCAGTTAAGCCATCTTCAACATATCTTTTTCCCTACAGTTACCGTATTTATCGGCGTTTAACACGCACCTTTTCCCCTTAAAATCAGGGGAAAATTGTCGATGCATCTTATACGCTGATCCTCACAGATCCCCCACCGATCTCCGCAGACTGTGATCTGAGCGTAGCAATTGCCAGGGAGATACACATAGCCGAGCGTACTCGGCTCTTCTCGGCTCCCTTCACAGTCACACCCAGTCCCACCATTGGACCTGTGTTATGTCCATCATAGGGCGGGACTGGGCGTGACTGTGAGCGGAACCGAGAAGAGCCGAGTACACTCGGCTATGTGTATCTCAGCTCCGCCCAGTCTCTGCGATCTTGGTGGCGTTTGCTCCGCTCCGGCAAGTCTTGGCAGTGCCAATTTTAAATCGTCTAAGCGATGGACACTGGGGGCAAGGCTGCACTGGGGAAAGGCTGCACTGGGACAAGGCTGCACTGGGGAAAGGCTGCAGTGGGGAAAGGCTACACTGGGGAAAGGCTGCACTGGGACAAGGATGCACTGACAAAGCTGCAATAGACACTGGGGGCAAGGCTGCACTGGGGGCAAGGCTGCACTGACAAGGCTGCACTGACAAGGCTGCAATAGACACTGGGGGCAAGGCTGCACTGACAAGGCTGCAATAGACACTGGGGGCAAGGCTGCACTGACAAGGCTGCAATAGACACTGGGGGCAAGGCTGCACTGACAAGGCTGAAATGGACACTGATAAGGCTACATTGATGGGCATTTAAATGTAAGTTTTTTTTCCCTTAACCTCCCCTCCTAAAAGTTTTTTTTCCTTAAAATTCCCTTCTAAACTTGGGGTACGTGTTATACGCCGACGCATGTTATATACGCCGATAAATACGGTATTTATTTTCCTTTGTCTTTGTGGATTACAAATACTGCAATTTAAACATCAGGCTAGCTGAAGATATCCGGAGTTAAAGAACTTTTGCCATCTTCCTCTCTTCCTAAGCATTCCTGCTACACTCATAAGTTGAACTCTGAATTACAACCTAGAGGGAGTGATTGAGTATATGCTAGACTTTATGCTGTGTTTCTGAATGTAAAGATTATATACTGTATTTTGGTCTGTGTGTTGAGGCCTCAGTGGGAAGGTATTTAATATATGTTTTGAGGATATTGAGTACTTATCCTTCTGTGCACCTGTTCACATATACTCTTTAAATTGATTATAGAGGTAAAAGTTCTGTTTTATGTGCCTTAATTAATTACTGTTGCCAATCATAATTTGTGTTTATGCTCTTCATTGTGTTTCATTACTAATTTCAGTAAACTTTTCTGAATGGTTCAGTGATATTGTGTGAGTTTCTCATTACTAACGTCACATTGCAGAATAGAACCCAAGGTGTCAGAGGTAAGAGAGGATTTGCAGAGTCGGGGTAGCCAGTGGGGTATAGAGTCAATGAGTAGCCCTCTGACACAGAAAAGGAGGGGTGGGGTACACATTGAAGATGAGTATTAGCAAGATAATGATTCTTATTACAAGAGAACCTGTCACTTGTGCAAATAGAGGGATTATTATTAAATGCAATGTGTGATAAGACATAATATGTTTATAGTCAGTGCTGTTATTCCCTGAATTGTTAGCTGTATAATTCCCGGGAAGGGAAACATTTTCAGCTTCACTGTGAGAGAAGATGAAAGACAGACACTTTGTAAGACAGAGAATGGAAGCTACTATCAGAATTGTTTGGCATATGTTACTCAAAGACAATATAGACAGATATCTCACAGCTTGCAAATTAGTGTATAGCCAAAGTGTTCCCATAAGAGTAGAAGGGCAATCAAAGCCTTGCATTTGTCATTGTTTCTCTCTTGCTGCATACAGTTAATTAAATCTGAATTCCAGGCAGATATAAAAAAACATGTTAAAGCCGCTCTGTATTCATTAATTCATCATAATGTGTATGCCTTAATTTGACTTAGTATCAGCCTCCTGCAATGCCTGTGCAGCATCACTCAGACTAGAACAGGGTTCTCCAAACTACGGCCTACAAATAAATCTCTCCAAAGTGAATAGAACGTCTTATTTATGATGAAAATTCTATTTTTTTTTCTTTACTTTCAGTCCTGAAGACCCATCATTCAGTATATCCAAAACTAAAACAAAGTTTTTTGCCTTTGAGCTGTAATTGGCGTCATCCACCTGGCTGTACTTTGTGATGAGCCTAAATAAATATCAGGACTGGATGGACAGAAACGCATATCCTTTGGAAGGAAAAACAACTCCCGTATATTTATTTCATCTGCATATTTAGCTGTTTGCTTGGAGTTCAGATTTATTACTAATAATAATATATCTGCCTTTCACCAATGGGAACATTATGGCCACTAACACCGCTAACCTTGTTTACAGGACGTCCTGCCTGTGTGAGATAAGATGCCCAGCCACATTTGCTGCACACAATATAATCTCTGATTATGGGACTAGGTATAAAAACAAATATTCTAAAAATGCTTAATATGCAATCGCACTTTATACTGGGATTTTACAAGCTCTGCTGGCATACAGTATGAAATATTCAGCGTTCAATGTGTCATGTTTACAAGGTACACAGGGCTTATTTACTGCCTAAACTCTATTACACATCAGGAGGAATGAAATGAACAGATTTGTCTAGCTCAACTAAGTAAACAGTTGGGTAGATGCTCCGATGTTGAGTCCCGCTCTTCCCCAGTGTTTTTTTATCTGCTGGAGACATTGGCTTCAGGTTCTGTGCAGTAAGAGTTCCTTTACATCTTTCAGGGTGTCAACTATTGTTTTTATGTAGAGAAAGCAAAGAATTTTGGGACTATAGATGAGGCATGCGTATGTGTATATGTTAAGTAGGATATCTAAAGTTACATAATACATCATTAATATATTATGGGTATATAGAGCTCCCTGCAGTGATTGTGACATCTAGTTTATATAAAATTAGATATCCTACTTAACATATACACATACTCATGCCTCATCTAAAGTCCCAAAATCCTTTGCTTTCTCTACATATATTAAGGGATGGAGGCCTGTCTATGTTTTTTGTTTGGGTCCAAACAGGTCATTCTCCTTTTTTCACTTTATTGTTTTTATGTGTTTTTATGTGTTAGGCACCTTTCACACATGCAGACAGTATGTCCGTATTTCATCCATACGTTTGCGGATGAAATACGGACATACATGCATCCCTATGGGATAGCGGGTGTCTGCGGATGAACATCCGCAGACACCCGCTACTGTCCGCCTCTGCTACTGTCCGATTCTGCAGACGGAGGAAAATCCTATTTTTCTATCTGTCTGCAGAGCGGATCGGATCAACACGGACAGACGGTCCGTGCTCATCCGATCCCCATAGAGGAGAGCGGAGATCTGACAGGGCGGTCCCTGCACAGTGTGCGGAGACCGCCCTGTCCGCCGCCGGCTCAGCGGGGACAACGTAGCGATCCCCGCTGAGCGAGCGGATCATCACGGGGCGGATCATTACTGATCTGTCCCGTGTGAAAGGCGCCTAAAAGTGAACCTTGCTCTGGCAGGTATATAAACAGAAAAAAGCTGCTAGCAAAAAATAGTCAGACAAACTGTATAACGGTGGTAATTGTGTAAACTGCCGTGCTAAAATATGATAATATGCAATTAAAATAAAAAATAACATATAAAATATGAAAAAAAACAAAACACACGTGCATATGCACAGGAAGTGAAAAAAAAGTCCAGATTAGGTTTTCCAAAGCACTGCATTGACACTCTGCATTTTTGGTCAGTAGTTTACACCTCATGCCTACAAATTCACACAGAGTTGTCCATTGACATTGTGAATGCGAGAACAAGCTTCCGCAAATGCGCGGAAATGTGTGCTAATTTGCGCAAACACATATGTGTGAAATGTGCAAAAATAAATAAAATACGTCTGAAAAAGTAGATGTTCAAACTGGAGTATCATGTGCAAGAGGCCTAATGTGTGAAAAAAAAGATGATAGAAATTTTATTTGGGTACAGCATTGCATGACCGCACAATTACCAGTTAAACTATCACACCGCTAAATAGTAAAAAATGGCCTGGTCATGAAGGGGGTAAAACCTTTTGGAGTTGCTGTGGGTAAAGTCCCATTTATGGTATATGGTCAATGTGATGCTGAGTTTGTTTTTACTATAAATGTGTATTGGAGTGTTATTCCTCATGAATGTACACATACTGCATGTGGAGCTAGCCTAAGCCTGTGTCCTATTATTTACAGTACTTTGTCATTGAATACAACAGCGAAAAAACACCCCTCTATTTCTAGGCCTTGCTCCTCAGTGTTCAAAATAGTGAGGCATATCTCTCTTATTGGTTGAAAATGATCTCCCTAGAGGACCATAGTTCTCAATTGTCTCTAATTTGGATGGACTGCCCCTCTTTTGAGACTAATGCTGCATACACACAACCGGACTTTCCGGCAGAAAAGATCAGATGCAATCATTTCATCGGATATTCCGATCATGTGTGGGCTTCATCTGACTTTTTTTTCCAAAAATTGTGACGGACCTAGAAATATAACATGTTTTAAATCTTTCCGACGGAATCAATACCTATCGGGAAAACCTCTCATTTGTTTGGTATTCCGACTGACCAAAAATGACGCAAGGGCAGCTATTGGCTACTGGCTATTGAACTTCCTTTTCTATTTTCTAGTCTAAACGAACGGACTTTGGTGTGATCGTGTGTAGGCAAGTCTGTTGGAAAGAGCATCAGAGTTTATTCTGACGCAAGGTCCAGTCGTGTGTATGTGGCATAAGGGGTTGAATTACAAAAGGCAAATAGACTTTGCACTGTGCAAAGTGCAGTTACACTCTGTAAGGGCGGTTGCTCCAGAGCTTAGTAAATTAGCAGAAGCTCTGCTGACTTCTATCATCCAATCATGTGCAAGCCAATTTTTTTTTTTAATTTACCTTGCACATGATTGAGTATTCTGTGCAAGGTGAAGCTTCACCTTATTTACTAAGCTCTAGAGCAACTGCACTTTGCAAAGTGCGCCATCCAGTTGCCTTTTTTTAAATTAACGCTATAGTCTTAACAAGCCCTGACCTCTGCAAGTACAGGCACTGTGGAAGAATTAAACATCAAAATTTACAGCAGCAGTCATTCAAGTTATTCTCTTAACAGCTCAGATTCCACTGAATCTCCCTCCTAGCAGTGACTCATTCAGCAGTATTTGTACCCAAGTTGATTGATAGATTGACTCAGGTACAATCAGGGATCTCCCTATCCATAGATGGTTCAACTCTTGTCTGATCCCTGCTGCACCTGCCAAGATTAGAACCATCTATGGCTGGCTTAAAGTGGTTGATTTACTACAAATGTGTCATGGACAGTAATGTAATAGTCAATGGACTATGGACAAGGATGCCGGGGCGGGGCTGAGTCTCACTGTCTGTATCAATGGATGCAGCAGCAGGGCTCGGGTGCGAGCATGCATGAGTGCCCCATGGAAAGCCAGAGGGGAGGGACCTGGTGGGGACTTGAAAAGAGGAGGTTTGCCACTGCTCTGTGCAATTCCATTCCAATTCCCCAAATCCAGGGGACTTCCTTCTAGGTAAATATTAAGAATCATGGAATATGTTTTAGAAATTAAGCCCTTAAACTGGGACTCCTCAGCCAGATATTGGAATATCAAAATTGGTGAGAGGGTCCACGGGGTCTCCCAGGCCTTCGCCTTCACTGCATGTTGCAGCTGCAGATAATAGAAGAGCATTGATTGCGGGAGGTGAAATTGGTCTCTCAGCTCAGGGAATGTAATCAATTTTCCAGGGGCAAATATATGTTGCATGTGTGTGACTTCTTGACCGCACACCACAATCTAACAACAGCTGCTCCTCATAGTATCCATTGTCCCATATCGGGCTGTACCCAGTGAAACCGCCTGCTCCTTGTAACTGTCTAAGTTTGTTCCATATTTTTTGCATCAGGACGTATGTGGGAAATCGTTTATTAGACTTTGCATATGCCAGGACCTCCATACCCGTGGGTACATTGTTGAGACCAGTGACATAACACATTAGGGCCCTAATGGGTTCAGATTGTAAGTTTCTGTCCTCCATTCCCGGATCCTCTGGCAAAGCCTGGGTGATATGCTGCGCCTGACCCACCAAATAATAGACCCAAGGGTTAGGAAGGGTGAGGCCTCCCGCTTCCTTTTATCCTCTGGGGTTTATATAGCCATATGAAGGCCCTAAGGATGAAAATCTGAACATTTTTAGAGGGATCGCCATTGGTGTGTTGTGTAGGATATATAAGAGTTGGGGCATAAAAATCATATGAGCTTAACCCTTCTCACCAGGGACATCTTAAGGCGGGACAAGATTTTGGCTCTATCACAGATTCTATATAATAGTGGGGTCAGGTTAAGATAGATAAATTCACGTGGTTCTAAGGTAATCTGGACTCCTAAATACTTGAAACCGGTAGACACTGGTGCCTTGTGTATCACCTACCCTCTGCTTTCCGGATTTGCATACAACAGCAGGAGTGAGGATTTGGTCCAATTAATGACAAGTCCTGAATAGGTCACAAATTTGCCAGTCACTGCCATAGATTCCTTCAAGGAGTCAGCCGTGTCCTTTGACCTTACTGCGGACAAATTCACTTTAATCAGGTGCGCTTAAATTTTAAAGTTTTTGACAAAATTCCTACCATTAACAGTCCAGTTATGTTAAAAAGGGGAAAAAAGCTGACCCAGCATTTTTTTTTGCAATCTTTGAAATAAAATAAAAAAAGTAAGTATATTATATATTAAACAGCATGGGTCGTTTCAAGGGGACCAGACAGCCCCGCACTAGGCACCTTGGATCTCATTATTATACATAGCAAGCAATTTAGGTCACTACATTAGACACATCATTTAACCAGCCTTATGCTCCTCTTCCTTCTCCTGCCGTGCTGAACCAGCTGAATCAGTCCTGCGATTTTAGGGAAGGAAGGTCAGCAAACAGTTAGTTGACTGTGACCAGGAAGAGATTAGATCACACAGCCAAAATGAGAGAGTATAGGCATATAGGGCAATTGGGAACAAACGGTTGCAGAAAATAGTTTGTTTGTTAGGGGAAAAAAGAATAGTGTAAGGACTGACATAAAGAGAGGAAAGAGCCTATTCTGCTATTAGCTCATTTCTTAAAAGAAAAAGTATAGTCGCAATAAGAGTTGGAAAGTTTAAGAGTGGGAGTTTTCTTGTGACTTAAAGTAGATGTAAATCCAATAAATAAATGTCATACTGTATATGTTTTAACATTATAGTAACTTTATAAGTTATTTTCAATATTTTTAAATCTGCAGCTTGCATTAAAATAATTTTAAGAAGGAATCAGCGACCTCCAGGCAATTTATTAATGTGTACATTGCTATATGCTTCAAGGACAAGGCAGCATGGCTT
The DNA here is from genome assembly GCF_037356315.1 of Lithobates pipiens. Classification (NCBI taxonomy): domain Eukaryota; kingdom Metazoa; phylum Chordata; class Amphibia; order Anura; family Ranidae; genus Lithobates; species Lithobates pipiens. Next base: position 73,116,540 of record NW_027507784.1, read on the forward strand.
CCACATTTTTAATTGTTGTGCAACTAAAACCTCTGTTTTTTAATGCAACTTGTAAGTCATTGTCATTTTTTAGGAAGCATCTGCCAGTATTTCTCCGCATTTATCGGGCAACTTGAAGACCTTAAACACAGTGGTTGTCCAAGGAAACTTATTGCAGCAGATGAAAGACGCATTATGCTTACTTCTCTTTGGCATGGGAAGATGTCTGGTGGTGTCATCAGCACATAATTGGCGGGAACCAGTGGGACGCGACTACACCCACCCACCTACTGTCCTGAGATATCTGGCCAAAAGTCATTTTTGTGGAAGAATTGTGGCCAAAAAACGAGGCCTCCAACTCAACTATGCACAAAAAGATAGGTACTAGGGTGAAGAAAAAGGGACCGAAGAGTCAAAATCTGAAATAATAGGTTGTAGCAGGAGGCAGTTTGTTCGCCAAAGGACTGTCGAGCAGTACAATAATGAATGTCTGCAGACAACAGTGAAGCATGATAATGGTTCCTTGCAAGTTTGGGGCTTCATTTCTGAAAATGGGGTTGGAGATTTGGTCAGGATCTGTGGTGTTCTCAATGCTGAGAAATACAGGGAGAGACATATCCATCATGCCAAACCTTCAAGGAGGCGTGTGATTGGCCCTACATTTATTCTGCAGAAGGACAATGACCCTAAACATACACCCAATGTCATTAAGAACTATGTTTAGCGTGAAGAAGAACAAGAGGCCCTGGAAGTGACGGTTTGGCCTCCACAAAGCCCTAATCTCAACACCATGGAGTCTGTCTGGGATTACATGAAGAGACAGAATGATCTGAAGTGACCTACATCCACATAAGAGCTGTGGTTTGTTCTCCAAGATGTTCGGAACAACTTACTTGCCGAGTTTCTTTAAAAACTCAATGCAAGTGCTCCTAGAAGAATTGGTGCTGTTTTGAAGGAAATGGGTGATCGTACCAAATATTGATTCGATTTTGACGTCTCTTCTGTTCATTTACTTTCCATTTTGTTACTTGATAAAAAATAAACTATTAACGCTTCTATTTATGAAAGTGGTCACTGTATATACAGTATGTATATATAGATATCTCTATCTCTCTCTCTCTCTCTCTCTCTCTCTCTCTCTCTCTCTCTATATATATATATATATATATATATATATATATATATATATAAGAGGGCCAGTATGGTGACCCGTAATTATGGGAGGAGCCCGGAGGGTATATAATCAGACCACCCACAACGGTCTGTGTTGGTTCCAGTGCAAGGTACTGCACATCAAGGGGTTGACTCTTCTCAGCTCCCTCACGGTCGACTATCTGTGCGTCCAATCGCAGGTGCACTTCGGCTTCTTCATTCGTGGTCTTCGTCGGCGGTTCCCGCTCATGGTCGCAGATAAGTAGTATCCGAATCTTTTCATATCATGTGCAAACTTGCGGCTTATCATGCTTACTATCCTGCACCCCTTTCGCAAAACCTACCTCTGAGTTGTTGACACTCATGCCTCCGAGTTGCTGTCGGTCATTCTCCAATATCACTCGCCATAGGCTTCACTAGTTATAAGATTCACTGTTCTCATCATTTTTTGAGATAAACAGGTATTGTTTGTATAGGTTTATGTGGCTGATTGGGGTGTAATTAAACCCACCTGATGTCTTTCCTGCACTTGACTAGCCTGGTGGGATGGGTGGTTGATAGGTGTTTGGTTTCACAGTAAGGAATGGCATACACTCTACAACCAATTCGTATCAGATACTCCTTACTGCCAATTTATATCAGATTCATCTCATACATTTTTTAAGCTGATTCGTGTCAAATGCATTGCACAGGCTGACTCTGCCAACTCACTGCCTGTCCACGCAATTGTACCTTTGAGATCGGTCGTATAACTTCATCGATTGTCCCACGCTCGGACCGCTACACACTCGCTGTTGCAGGTAGGACTTTGTTGTTACCGCTCCTCTAAACTCTAGTAGTTACGTTATCATGTTCATTTTGCAAAAAGTTGCACTTACACCACCGTAAATCTTTCTATGTCATCTTTTATGTATTTCATGCTTTCTACCCAACACGGGTTTACTCGAGCCATTCACTTCACGGCGATGCGGTAAAATCCGACATTCAAGCCCCTTACTCACCTCGTGTCTACGGCCGATTCGAATCTAGTCGCAACTTCGCTTCTATGTTTCGGATCCTTGGCAATCACAAAGCCCCTTCAACCGCCATCACCATTTAGTTGATTCAAACCCAGCCATATCATCGGCAATACGGTCAGATCTGTCATACGAGCCCCGTAGTCACCTCACATCTATGGCCGATTCGAATCTAGTCGCAACTTCGCTTCTATGTTTCGGATCCTGGGCAATCACAAGCCCCTTCAAACCACCATCACCATTTAGTCGATTTAAACCCAGCCATATCATCGGCAATACGGGCAGATCTGTCATACGAGCCCTGTAGTCACCTCGCATCTACGGCCGATTCGAATCTAGTCACAACTTCGCTTCTATGTTTCGGATCATTGGCAATCACCAGCCCCTTCAACCACCATCACAATTCAATCAATCCAAACCCAGCCATATCCTCAGCGATACGGTCGGATCCCATATATGAGCCTCTCAGTCGCATCTACGGAGGATTCGAGTCTAGTCGAAGCATCGGCGCAATGATTCCAGTCCTTGCCAAACGCAACTCTAACAACCAAGCCGAATCCTGTTGCATCTCCGACTCAAATGAGTCAAATCTTTCGCAGACTATTCCATAGCTTTAACCCAGTTCAAACTAGTCACATCGACTGTACGAATTTAGCAGTACTTACGTTTGACTTTCTCAGTCTATCCATACATGATCACACACAATTCTCTCCACCAATTTGCTCAGTGTTGCGCACGGTCATTCCTACATAATCACATTTCCTCTATAACCTTTTCTTTCGCCTTTCAACAAAGCTCCTTGCAATCGCTGCAAGCATCAATGCAATGGCTCAATACGGCCACTCATCTCCAGTAGCAACACGGCTGCTCTCCTCATTCCTACACACTTATAATTTAATTTATAGATTCAAATAAAGCTGCTTTCTTGCAATCGCTGCAAGCATCTCTGCAATAGCTTAATACGGCCACTCATCTCCAGTAGCAACACAGCTGCTCACCTCATTCATTCATTCATTCTCACCTCATAATTCAAATAAGGCCGCTTCCTTGCAATCGCTGCAAGCATTTCAGCAAGTGGCTCAAACTGCCACTCATCGTCTCCAGTAGCAACACATCTGCTCGTCATTTTCTCTGTCGCCTTCCCCTTTTTAGGCCAGTTAGAACACCAGTTAGTCCACCCTGCACCAGGTTTGGACAGTATCTCCCAAAAAAAAAAAAAAAAAAACCCATTGTCGAGGGCTTGCATCTTCACCAAGGGGCCAGCTTTGCCCCAAAGAGCTCTTTGCAATCCCCCTTGTCAAAACGAAATTCTCATGTCACCTTACTACAGGCTCCCGGTCAACTCAGTTTTCGACCCCAACCAGTCGACTTCACAACTAGTGCATAAAGTCAGGTGTTTAGTTCAATGGGATTCCCCCTTTCTCTTAAACACTCTTTCACTACTTTTTTTTACTTCACATACAGAATTTGACCTGCTCCTGAGGCGTTAGCAACTGTCACATACTTCTGTGCACTTCACTCTGTTTTTAAAGCACAAGCCTTCAATACGCAGACAAGGTCGCCTAATCTCCATACTTGCTGGCAGTGCAAGCATTAGTAGACCGAACCCACGTCAATTAACTACAGATCGCAACATTCCTACTTAGTATACCAGACTTCAGCTACCCACCCCAGTCCATCCTGGGGCGCTCTGGTTCATTAGTCTGTGCCGAGCACAGACTGACTCCCGAGCTATCGGTTACCTAGCCAGTCACCTCCTGGCTCACCTCGGTTGTCACGCATTCTTTTGAGTTTTCTAAAGTCACACTCAACAGCGCTCGAGCGCAAACCAACTGTCACTATGGCTGTCGTTCCTTGTCCTATTCTTCTTGTTTCCTTCCGCCTTTCATCTTATCTACCCAACGCAACTATCCCCTCCTACCTTTGCAACTTACCTCAAACATACGCACTCCCCCTTTGCTTTTAGTTGACGCCATGTCGCAGGCAGACAGTGAGGACTTTGCCTCAGCCCTGCCATCACCCTTTACGGGCTCAGCAAGTGGCGGTTTACAGTCTCGGAAGAGCTTGGACCAATAAAAAACAAAAACAAAAAACAAAACAAAAACTCATAGCAGAACGGTGTCGCAGGAGTAAATCCTACCCTGCCGCAGCCAGGAAACCAAGCCTTTAGGCTACTGTTTCCACCGCCAGTGGCAGCCCTTCCAGGCACCACTTCAGTCTATCTTATTTGCGACTACTCAGCTGCACTCCTGGGTAACCACACTGTCAACAGCAGTCGCCGAAGTCCAAGCAGAGTGACAGCCCTGGAGGTACGCCCAGCCGTGCACCTACCAGCTCCAGTCACCACCGTCATTCCCGTACCTTCACTTACAGATACACCCAACTTCTGCACCATCGTCTTCCCTGCACACCTTGTCCTAGCAGGGCATCTAGGAGGACATCTTGGATGACAACGACGTTAACTTAGCATCCCTCCTCATAGCAGTACACAACTTGGCCTAGAACAAATCATATTCGCGGGGAGATGTCTCCGTCATCCTGAAGGCCAGAGACCCTTTACTTAATCGCAAGCTCACTGTCACAGAGTTTGTGCTGGCCTTGGGGACAGTCAGAGACATGCTAGGAAGAGCAACCCCAACAGGAGGGTAGAATTGGACCCGTATCTGCATGCAGCAGGTCACAAGTACGCAGGGTGCCTATCCTTTGACTATCACCGCTCATTTTCAGCCAAGGCAGCATCCAGACTCAAGGGGATCCTTTACCTCCCATCTTTTAGTGTTTCTCTTCCAGGTAAAGACCCTGACTAAATCCTTAAATTAAGATGTGCCAGCTATAGCAGATCTGCCCATGGGAGTCGAATTTCTCACAAATTGGAATGGCATGCCAATGTGTATTCCCTCAGCATCTCTCTCTTCATCACAGGTAGTCATGGTCACCACAGCCTCCACAGGTCCTCACCTCAATTTTGGCCAAATTGGGTTTATAGGGCCATGGCCGTCAGAAATCCTCTTGATTCCTGGGTTCAGTTAGTCCTCCTCTTTGTTCGACCTCTACCCCATTGTCGCAGCAGCTCAAGTCTGGTGCAACAACTGGGCAGGACAAACAGTGACGTTCGCCACAGACAACCAAGCCACAGCCAGTATTATGAATAAAGGAGGTCCTGGTAGTCTGCCATCGTGGCCTTCCTGCGCAGGCTAGTGCCACTATCCCCACAGCACCAATCTAACGTCCTATGCGTCCACATCCCAGACAAACGCAATAATCTGACCGACGCACTACCCGTTAACTTTGCTTCGTTATTTTGCAGGAACCTGGAACCGACCCGACCATGTCTCTTATCCCACACCGGTCGTAGCTAACCTCGGATTCAAACAACACTTTCACAACGCTACCTGCCTTATTAATCTTTCACTATCTCACAACACCCTGAAGGCCTACCGTGCAGCCTAGAGGTTCTATGTCAGGTTACTAGCCTCAAACCCCAGAGCAATACCAAGAGTTCTTCATCACATCCTGGTCTTCATATTATGCCACCACACACAGTTGGCATTGTCACACAATACCTTAGACCCCACTCAGCTGACATCCAGTATTGCATCCCCTTATGAGATCCTAACAAACCGTCTTGTTTGCCGCCCATACGGTCAAGACCATGTTGTGTGGTATTCACAGGCAATGACCCCAAATCAGTATCAAACGGCTACCCGTCACCAGCGCCATATTCCGAGACGTGTCTTTCATCCTGTCACATTCCCCTTTGGCTAAATTCAGGCTGGTCGTTCAAGCAGCCATCTACCTGGCTTTCTACAGCTTCTTACGCCCCAGTGAATACTGTCACCATCCCAGTTGTAAAGTGTTACGTAGACGCCACCTTACACGCCATCTGACTTACTTCCTCTTGCTCATCAGGGTGTCCAAAACACAATAGTCCGGTCCAGGGATTGACCTCAAACCTTTCCAAACTCTCAAAGCCTGGTGCCCCGTGTCCATCCTAGATCAATTTTTGGCCCATATGTTTGATCCCTCGCAGGACAGCCCATTACTACCGTTCCCGATTAGTACCCCAGGCAGCAACCAGTTCATTAGTCACGTCAGGTTCCTTTTGAGCAAATTAGGCCAGGACCTTGGTCATTTTCTTGGACATTCTTTCGCATTGGAGCAGCATCAGCAGCCTCACAAAACGGGGTCCCAGTCCACGCGATCAAAGATGGGCAGGCGGGAATCCACCTGCTTTACTCGATACATCTCCAATCCACAAGTGGAAATGTCCTGAGCCTTCAGCATGTTTGCCCCGTAGTGTCTTGTTGTACATAAATTAATAATTACCTCCCTAAACCAAGTCTTTTGCGGCCTTCTCTTGGCATATCGCCCAGCAGACCAGGGCTCACCGCACAGCTCACCAGGGCTTACCTTACAGCAGACCAAGGGCACAATTCAGGTCTATTTTATGTTGTTGTTAGTCTTGTGACGTGTTTATGTGCTCTTTCATATCTCTTACAGCGGAGGGATCCGACCATAAATATATATATATATATATATATATATATATATATATATATATATATATATATATATAGATAGATATATAGATAGATAGATATATCTATGTAAAGTAATATAGGACTGGTGACATGATCTCTCTGCTTAATTGCTCTGCGTGTTTGAGACTTTGTCAGATCTATTTACTATTTAGCACTCACCTGCACTAGTGCTAAATAGAGAGATTCAATAATTGTGGTATACAGTGTGTACTTTGCAGGTTCTTCACATGAAGTGTCAGTTCTTAGACTACAGACAGATGTCAAGCATTAATCTATGCAGTGCCATGCTACATGCCTCTTATTTGAACACAGACATTTCAGACAAAGGAATGTGAAGATTTAATCTATAATAGGCTGTGTGTACAGGGCAACAAATTACACCATGAAACTACACGATAAATCTACATGGTAAGCAGGTGGAATGCACAAGGTATAGGAAGGAAGGTTTGTAATGCCTTTAAATGAATAATTTACTGTTAAACTGTTCATACACATCATCAGGCATGTAAGTGGTAAACTGCCTTTATTTAGTAAATCAACTCTGTAGCCAGTGAATTTTTCCTGCACTTTTCCTTTATAAATAGAACTAGCCGAAATTCCATTAGCATTTGAAGACAGGTCTTATTTTCTGACTATAACTCCCCCATTGGCTTAAAAAACATCTTCAAAAATGGATTGTGATGCTCTTTAGCTTGGCAACAGAAGTCGATCTTGCTTAACATCCTCTGTTGGTATACAAGATGTGAATGTCTGAAAATCAAGACTTGTCCCTGGAGGTCTTTTGCTGTGGTTATGGTTAGTGATCTTATTGTGCATTGTAAAGATCATGCACCTAAAACGTCAACTCAAATGAACTATTTCAAGAACACATGATAAATAATGAGGAATGCAGATGAATTCATGTTTTCTTAACTCAAACAAGTGCTATAATTTGAGATTTGTGATTTTACTGCTCCTGTTTTACTCTAACAACTGACGCTAGTCTAGCAGGCCAAAGCCCTCATGTGCAGTCCTAAGGGGTTAACTGTCAAGACTGTTATTTTTTAAAACAAATAATTTAAAAGATAAGGAATTTACATAAAGTGAAGCATTTAATTTTAATAGAAACATACTCATCTGAGGTACATTGTTTTGCTCTCATTGTGCAGAGGGAATATTTGTAAGTTCAATGCTATAAGCTTCATATTGCCAAGAGCCTCTCCTTCTTTCCTTCCTTCCTTTGTTTCTTCCTTCTCTCGCCTATCCTTTCTCAATTTCTGTTCCCTCCCTCCCTTCCTATTACCTTCCTCTTTTCTTTTCTTTTCTTTTCTTGCTTCATGTAATTTCAATTTTCCTTTTTTTTTTTTTGGTTCTGTCATCTTTCCTCCATTCTTCTCTTCATTCCTTCGTAAATGTTTTCCTTCCTATCTCTGTTTCTTTTTACCTCGATTCATACTTTGATTACTTTCCCCTTTTTTCCTCCTATTCTTAAAAGCTTCATTCTCCCTTCCATGTTTCAATCCTTACCTTCCTATATTTCTTCTTTCTTATCCTGTCTTCTTCTTTCCTTGCCTTCCTACCTTCCTTGTTCATAGGGATGGGCGACCGGTTCGGCCCGAGCATAAGTTCGGGCCGAACTTTAGCTCTTCGGACGTTCGATGAACAGCCAAACAAATGGGTAGTTGGACCATTTGTTCGGCCCCCGAACAGACCACAATGCATTGTGGTGCTGAACAGTGCATTGCAAGCCCTGATTGGCTGAAGCAATGAAAGCTTCAGCCAATCAGGGCACAGAGCACTGTCAGAGTCATGATTGGACACTGTCATCATGACTTTATCCAATCATGGCTCATTCCCGCCCCACAGTATAAACGTATTCTTTCAATGGCAGCCATTTTCAGTGTGATTTTGGCATGGAGAGAGATAGAACAGGGCTCTGTTCAGTGCTATTAGTTAGTTAGTGTGCTATACTGTGCTATTTTGCTTCAATTGTCAGTGTAGAATATTAGTATAGTATCAGTCCAGGGATAGTGTGAGTGTAGTGAGGAGGACCATCATTCAGCTTTGCATAGTGTGCAGCTAGAGTAGGGACAGCTCAGATAATTTCACTGTAGTGTAGTGAAACCATGTCATTCATACATGCATTAGTGTGGAGTAGGGACAGCTCATATAGTTTCAGTGTAGTGCAGTGAGACCGTGTCAGTAATCTTGACATTAGTGTATAGCTAGAGTAGGGACAATTCAGTAGTTGAACATGTCTATTTGATTGCGTTACTGACAGTTTAACACCATTTAGTTCTGTGTGCGTTAATGCCAGTTTAATGTAATTTACTTCTGTGTGCGTTACTGACAGTTTAACACCATATTGTTTTGTGTGTGTTACTGCCAGTTTAACTCCATAAAGTTTTGTGCGTTACTGCCAGTTTAATGCCATATAGTTCTGTGTGCGTTGCTGCCAGTTTAACCACATATAGTTTTGTGCGTTACTTCCAGTTTAATGCCATTTACTTCTGTGTGCATTACTGGCATTCATGGCATTTGTGTTCCCCAAGGTAATGATGAAGATGGAGATGAAGATGATGGTGAGATCACTGATGTGACTTGGGTACCAGATAGAGCAGAGGAGGAAACTGAAGGAGAGGCGGCACAACCCCAAAGAGGCTGACATCAAGAAAGAGTAGAGAGATAGATATTACCGCTCCTAGCCTTATAAAGGTTTAGTATTTTATTACATTTTATTTTACATCACTTTATTTTCCCTTGTCACATATATGGGCATTTTAGATTTTCTTTATGGGCACTTTAATTATTCACAGTTGTTTTGTTCAACCAAGTTTAATTATCTAATTAACCAATTAAAGTTAATTTTCTAATCAGATGGTACACAAGGAAAAAATATTTATACTATGTTAATTTGTGTGAATACTAGATATGACTAAGCACTACATTGAAGTGTGAAACGCGTTAGCTTCTGTCTGTTCCTGTTGTGGCTTGTATTTTTGTTCACAAGAATTTTTGAATAAAAGGCAAAAAAAACTTTTTTTGAGTGCGGCTGTCCAGATCTTCTTCCTGTTTTTGATCAAGAAAGAGTAGAGAGCAGCAAACCTATTCCATCACATTCTGCAGCTGTTATCTCCCGGCCCACTCACCCAAAGCTCAGCTGTCTGGGCCCTTTTCAGCACATCTGCAGCAGATCGCACTGTTGCTATCTGTGTCTGAGATAGGGATGGGTTTATGTTCGGGTCGAAAATGAGTTTGACTCAAACATTTGCTGTTTGCTCATTCTCCGAATAGCGAACAATTTGAGGTGTTCTCGCCAAATCAAGCTGCGGAACACTCTTTAAAAGTCTATGGAAGAAATCAAAAGGGCACATTTTAAAGGTTAATATGCAAGTTATTGTCATAAAAAGTGTTTGGGGACCTAGGTCCTGCCCCAGGGAACATGTATCAATGCAAAAAAAGTTTTAAAAATTGCCTTTTTTTTGGAGCATTGATTTTAGAAATGCTTAAAGTGAAACAATAAAAGTGTAATATTCCTTTAAATTTCATTAAAAAAAAAGTAATTTAAAACTACTATAATGAATTGTCGGTCCTGGCAATACACATAAAAGTCATTGTAAAAAACAGCATGGGATTTCCCCACAGGGGAACCCCGAACCAAATTGTAAAAAAAAAATGCATGGGGTCCCCCCAAATTCCATACCAGGCCCATCAGGTCTGGTATGAATAGTAAGGGGAACCCCATGCCAAAATTTAAATAAAAATGGTGTGGGGGCCCCCCTCAAAATCTGACCCTGAGAGAGAGCGCACCCCCCCAACCATACCAGGCCACATGCCCTCAACATGGGGAAGGTGCTTTGGGGTAGCCCCAATGGGCCAATGGGGAGAAGGGCCTCATCCCCACAACCCTTGCCAGGTGGTTGTACGGGTCTGGAGTGGGGTGCTTATTGGAATCTGGAAGCTCCTACCAGTTCACAAAAAAAGGGCCAAAAATGTTAAAAAAGACAATAGACGGTTTTTGACTATTTATTAATGTCTTCTTCTTTCACCGCTTCTTCTTCCATCTTCTTCTGGTCTTCATTTGGTGTTCTTCTTCTTCCTCCATCTTGTTCTTTCCCCGCTTCTTCCTCTATCTTCTTCTGCTTCTTCCTCCGGTCTTCTCGTCTGGCATCTTCCTCTGGCTTCTTCTTCCCCGCTTCGTCCTCTGGACGATCCACCTTAATGGGAGTCTCCCGCTCTGTGACGCTTCTGTTCTTGTGACAGCTTTTATATAACGGAGGGCGGGGCCTCCCGATGAACACACCCCCTCTGACACATGGGGACTTCTCTATGGCTTTAACCGTGTTGTCATGGGGGCGGGGTCACTGTTTAGATTGTTCTAAACACGGGAAACATGTGCCAATTTACAGGCATACTATAGACACCCCACAGGTATGAAATTTAAAGGAATATTACACTTTTATTGTTTCACTTAAGGCATTATTTAAATCACTGCTCCCGAAAAAAATGGCAGTTTTTAAAACTTTTTTTTTGCATTGACACATACTATACTATGTTCATTTCTGTGAATAGTAGCTATGACTAAGCATGAGAATGCCCCCCCTTCTGAACCATACCAGGCCACATGCCATCAACATGGGGAAGGTGCTTTGGGGTAGCCCCCCAAAGCACCTTGTCCCTATGTTGATTGGGGAGAAGGCTCATCCCCACAACCCTTACCAGGTGGTTGTGGGGGTCTGTGGGCGGGATGCTTATCGGAATCTGGAAGCCCCCTTTAACAAGGGGACCCACAGATCCCACCCCCCTGTGTGAATTGTCAATGAGGTATAAATGTACCCCTACCATTTCACAAAAAAAGTGCCAAAAATGTTAAAGACAATAGACAGTTTTTAACAATTTCTTTTTTAATGTCTTCTTCTTTCCCCGCTTCTTCTTCCATCTTCTTCTGGTCTTCCTTTGGTGTTCTTCTTCTTCATCCATCTTGTTCTTTCCCCGCTTCTTCCTCTATCTTCCTCTGCTTCTTCCCCCGGGCTTCTTGTCTGGCATCTTCCTCTGGCTTCTTCCCTGCTTCGTCCCCCGGAAATTCTGCTACAATGGGAGTCTCCCACTGTGTGATGCTTCTGTTCTTGTGACAGCTCTTATATAAAGGAGGGCATGGCCTCCCGGTGACCCCGCCCCCTCTGACACATGGGGACTTTCCTATGGCTTTTCCCGCGTTGTCAGAGGGGGCGGGGTCACCTGGATAGACTGTTCTAACCACGGGAAATATGCGCAACTTTACAGGCATACTATAGACACCCCCCAGGTATTAAATTTAAAGGAATATTACACTTTTATTGTTTTACTTTAAGCATTATTTAAATCACTGTTCCCAAAAAAACATCAGTTTTTAAAACTTTTTTTTGCATTGACATATGTCCCCTGGGGCAGGACCCAGGTCCCCAAACTGAACCGGGGGGGGGGGGATTCGGCTCATCCCTAGTCTCAGGCACATCAAGCGTGGCAAAAACACCAAGCATTTGGGTACCACATGCCTAACAATACATTTAACGTCCAACCACTCAGCCTGTTGGCAAAAGCACTTAAAAGCCACATGAAAGGGGCACAAATCTTACCCTCCTCCTCCTTACTCACTTCAGTCTGCCCCTGCGATACTGAGTCATTACCTCTCAGCAGCCTCCACTGACAGGGATGATGGTATAGTGTGACGGACTGGGGTTTATATGGTCACAAAACAGACACCCCAAAGCAAATTACATATTCATTTTTTTTAAATATTTCTAAACATGTCCCTTCTATTCTATTAATAACCAGTAGATGGCAGAGAAGGTACACAAACAGAGTCTATATAAGGCCACACACCATGTGACTGGAAACTAAACTACTTCCAGCCATAAAGTCAGTGGTCATATCTCATGCTGTTTGTGTGATTCTTTGCAGGTATGTACTCTAAATTGTTCCTAATCTGTATTAACCTGTGATAGAATGATTCCTAAACATCTTGAGCAGATGCAGAAAAAGTCTCAGCAGATTTTATGCTATAGTTTTGCTGTAATTAGAAGTTTAGAACAGCATGTGTCAGAAACAAGTGAAAAGTGCATAAGAACATGAAAATACTGCATTAGTCAGAACAAATGTCTATGATAAACACTAAACCTTTCTAAATAGGTATATTTAAACCTGATTTATTGGAAATTGCATAGATTTATAGAAGCACATGTTTTCTGTTATTTAATATAGAAAAACCTATTGTATGTAAAGCTTATGTATTGCATCATACAGACATGCAATGTGCACCATCTAGTGGTTAAAAAAGAGTACTACCATGATAATATTTGTATTAAAGCAATGCATTGCTAGTATGATTATTGCACACTTAAAGTGTACCAGAGAGATAAAGATAATTATCTATAACACTGAATAACAGGGATATATATGTTATTAAATTTAGTAATGTTCATTGTTGTAACTATGTTTTAAAATACTTTAGTTAAAATCTGTATTATATATATTGTTAATGTTTATAAACATGTGACTATAAAAATGTAAAAGATGTATTGTTATGTAAAAATTAAACTACTTCCAGCCATAAAGTCAGTGGTCATATCTCATGCTGTTTGTGTGATTCTTTGCAGTCCACGCCAAGCTGATCACCTTATCTCATCGCGTCTACAATCATTGGCTCTCTTAATTCACATTTTGAGGCCGGTAACATTTTGGGGGCTCGTGTGCCGGGATTCGTTGTGTTACCAGTGAGAAGGAAGCACGAGACAAGCGTGAGCCTGCTGCAGAGCTACAAGGAGAGTCCTGAGTGTCGTCTGCCTTGTGAGTGCAAGTCTTCAGATTGCAACAGAGATGGCGTCTCCTCATCGTGCGCTGATGTGGGATATCCAGAAACAAATTCATCTGCTTAATGAAGAACAGCTGCATAGCCTCGCTATTACGCTGGAAGATGAAAGAGAAGTGGACGTTCCATCAGTGACTGGTACCAACGAAATGGAACTTGTTGAATTTATTGAAGACTACTTGAGAAGTGATCAGCTGGAAAAGTTGGAAGATCAAGGTATGTCTTACCTACTCATCATCCAAGACAAGATCAATGAACTAAAACTTAACAAGGAAAGTACACCAACTGTGGACATTGCAACCGCTGAAAAAAAAATAAGTAGTGGGACTGCAAGGACTGAACAGGTATCGGAGGTGGTGAGATTAACTGATGTTGTTGCTTTATTGCCACGTAGAGAATTTAAAATGCATGGTGGTGTAATTTCAGATCATGGTTCGGACATGAGTTACAGTAGCGTGTGCAGACAAATTGACGAGGGTCTAACAGAAAAATTCCCTGAATCTGAAATTATACGCACAGTGTTGAGAATAATCAAACCTGGTAATTTTAAAGATATGTTGACTGACAAAGATGATCTTACTGTTGCTGAATTGAAAAGGTTTTTGAAGTCACATATGAGAGAACGAAGTGGTAATGCGTTATTTCAGGACCTTAGCAATGCTGCCCAGCAAGAAAGAGAAACAGCACAACAATTTGTTTACAGGCTAGTGGGGTTAAAACAAAAAGTTCTGTCTACATCACAACATGATAGGCAAGAGTTTAACTATGACAAAAAACTGGTGCAAGGCATATTCCTTCATACACTGTATCAGGGACTAAATGAGAAAAATTCTAATGTTAGATGAGATATCAAGCCTTATGTGTCTGATTTGACAGTAACGGATGACTTTATCATAGAGCAGGTCACCAGATCAGTTGATGAGGAAACAGAAAGGCAGAGACGCTTAAACAGTGCACCTAAACATAAACCTCTTACTGTTCATTCATCCCAGACACCAGGGAATAGCGAAAAAGACACCTTGCAAAAGAGAGTTGAGGGAGATGTTAAAGCAAATCACACTGCATTAATGGAACTAACAACACAGGTCTCTGCTCTCACAAAGAACCTGGAAAAGATGATGAAGCTAATTCCTATTGTTGGAAACCAAAAGACTAAGCCACTAACCAATGTTCAAGTTCCAGATACAACTCACTGCAAGCCCAGGTGTGATGATTGCATTAAACGAGAGAGTCAGAACTGCTACCATTGTTTCTACTGTGGTTGGACAGGACACAGAGAGGTTGATTGCTTGAAGAAAAGAAGGCAGTCGGGAAACGACATACGGTCACTGGGAAAGGGACAACCAGTGACCACCTCAAATGATCTGTCCCATGCTAAGGTAAACAGGGTATTCACCCACCGGTCAACTAGAACACTCTCAAAAGAGAATGGATTCTCCAAACAACACGTAGCACAATTAATTGGAGGAAAATGCCTACTGTCATGTCAGATGAATGGTGTACCGGTTGACATGTTGATGGATACAGGAGCTCAGGTCAGCATTGTCGGGAAGGCATGGTTAGGAAAGTTTCTACCCAGCGTCTCCATTAGGCACATACAAGATTTACTTTGTGATGACAACTTATCCATTACAGCTGCAAATGGTTCTATCATTCCATTCATCGGGTGGATTGAAGTCTGCCTGGAATTCGAAAGTAGTGGACATGGAAACTCAGCCATTTATGTGCCAATGCTGGTGAGTGACTGCTGTAATGACAATCCAATTCTTGGGTTTAATGTTATCGAAGAATTGATCAGAGAAAACCGTGACTGACCAAACAGCACCCAAAACCTGACTATCTTGCTGAGTGAAGCTATGAAAGTAAGACAGAGTGTAGCGAATAACATTGTCAATGCTGTCAGTCAAGCAACTGACCCAGGAGAAATATTAGATACAAGATCTGCTGGATAGCTTAGGAGGATTTACGTGGTTCTCAATCCTGGACCAGGGTAGTGCGTATCATCAAGGCTTTGTGCATGAAAACTCCAGACATCTGACGGCTTTCAGCACCCCCTGGGGACTCCTGGAGTGGAACCGTATTCCATTTGGATTAACGAATGCCCCAGCAGCTTTTCAGAGATGCATGGAGAATGTATTAGAGGGCATCAGAGACAAATGTTGTTCTCCATACTTGGATGACGTACTTTGCTACTCCAAAACTTTTCAGGAGCATGTCAATGATATTAGGCAAGTGCTTAGTCGAATGCGTGAGCATGGTATCAAACTTAGACCGAAGAAGTGTGAACTCTTTAAACGTCAGATTCGATACCTTGGACGAATGGTGTCAGAAGAAGGCATAAAAAGTGACCCAAAAGATCTTGAAGCGGTATTACATTTGAAAAGGAAAGAACCAAAAACAGTGGGAGGAGTCAGATCTTTGTTAGGATTCCTGAGCTACTACAGGTCCTTCATTCAAGATTTCTCTCGACTTGCTAAACCACTGTATGAACTTTTGCAGAACACTGAGAAAGAATCTGCTACATCCATCCCCAAAAACAATCGGAGGGAATCTACAAAGAAAAACGGGAACAAAGCACAAGTGCCATCTAAAACACCGATTCAATGGACACCCAAACATCAAGCTGTAGTATCCAGACTGGTGGACATGCTAACCAATCCACCCATTCTAGCATACCCTGGTTTTGATTTACCCTTCGTCTTACACACTGATGCTTCCAATGAAGGCCTAGGTGCTGTACTATACCAACGACAAGGAGAAAAACTTCGTGTTATTGGGTTTGGCTCCAGAACATTGACTCCAGCAGAGCGCAATTACCATCTTCACTCTGGTAAACTTGAGTTTTTAGCTCTCAAGTGGGCAGTCTGTGACAAATTCAGAGATTACTTGTACTACGCTCCAACATTCACCGTTTACACAGACAACAACCCATTGACATATGTAGTGAGTACTGCCAGACTGAATGCTGTGGGTCATCGCTGGGTTGGCGAGTTGGCTGATTTCCACTTCGATATCAAGTACAGGCCAGGTAAACAGAATGCAGACGCAGATACACTGTCACGATTTCCGGTGGAACTCACAAAGAATCTGAGTGAGTACACAGAGCTTGTACCATCTGAGGTTGTGTCAGCTATGTGGCAAGGGAGCAAAGCTGTTGACGAAGAAGAGGCATTATGGGTGGCTTCATTGACTCTTCACTCAGAAAGTGATGTGGCCGAAGAATTGCTGAAAGGACAGACAATCTGCCCAATGACTCAGGAGAATATCAGAGCATTACAACAAGACGATACCAACATTAGAGAAGTGGTCTGGCTTAAGGAGAACGACTGGATTCCAAACCACAAAGAAAAGGAGAGTATGACCAGCAAAACAAGACGTTTGATACATGAATGGAATAAACTCAGAGTCGATGAAGGAATCCTCTACCGACACTCTGGAACCCGAAAACAGCTAGTTCTACCAGAAAAGTTAAAACCATTGGTCTTAAGAAATCTTCATGATGACATGGGTCACATTGGTACTGACAAGGTAACCCACCTAGCACGTGAACGATTTTACTGGCCATTTATGCAAAAAGACATTGATGAATATGTGCTGAAGAAGTGCAGCTGCATCAAACAAAAGCGTCCAAATATCACCAAAAGAGCACCTATGGGTTTGATTACTACCAGTTCACCTTTGGAGTTAGTATCCATTGATTATCTTCACTTGGAGAAAAGCAAAGGAGGATATGAGTATATACTTGTAATAGTTGACCATTTCACACGCTTTGCACAAGCGTATCCAACTAAGAACAAATCTGGAAAAACGGCGGCAGAAAAGATCTTTCAAGATTTCATACCACGTTTTGGCTATCCAGAGAAACTCCACCATGACCAAGGAAGAGAATTTGAAAACAACTTATTTCAGACATTGCAACGATTGGCAGGGATTTCTCATTCAAGAACTACTCCATACCATCCACAGGGTAACCCAGTGGAGAGACTGAACCGTACTTTGTTACAGATGCTTCGCACCTTAGAGGAAGAGAAAAAGTCAGATTGGAAAGAACATCTTCCACATATGGTTCATGCATACAATTGCACCAGGCATGAAGCCACAGGATACTCGCCATTCTTTCTATTGTATGGAAGATCTCCTCGTTTGCCAATTGACCTAATGCTCAACCTAAATTTGGAAAAGGAATCAGAAAGTCAACCAACATTTACTCAGAAATGGGCATCTAGAATGCAAGAAGCTTACAAAATCGCATAAAGGGAAGAAGTACTATGACAAAAAGATAAAAGGAGCACCTCTTCAACCGGGTGATCGGGTCTTAGTACGAAATCTCTCTGAAAGAGGAGGACCTGGTAAACTTCGTTCATACTGGGAAGAATCAGTACACAAAGTGGTAGAAAGAATCAAAGATGGGCCTGTGTACAAAATTCAGCCTGAAAGTGGTAAAAAGACTATTCGAGTACTGCACAGAAATCTTTTACTACCAGTAAATGACCTACCAATTGAAGGACACATTCCAAGAGTACCGATGAAACAAAGACAATCAAGTAACAGAAAGCATACCAGAATGGATCTGGACCAGGAGGAGGAATGTTCAGATGAAGAAAGATGGTATTATCCTTATATACCAGAGACTACAGAAAGTCATGATCGTGTTGTGTCTCAACCAAACTCTCAAAACGTACAGAAAATACCATTAAGAGCTGAAGAGTTCTATCCTACAACTACCACACCCAATCTTGAACAAGAACAAAATGATGGAACAGTAGTTGGCGACCAAATCTGGGCTACAGACATGGTGGGACTAGACACTGCAGAATTACCCTCATTAAGTCAAGACTTACCTGTGAACCAAGATATGCAAATGGAAAATGATGTTGATGGAGAAGACTCAACTCCTGTCAGAAGATCTACCAGACAAGCTAAGCCTAAAGAGATCTTTACATATGACACACTAGGTCAGCCAAGATACATACCAAATCAGATTCACACCATACAAACTCCTACAATGCTAGCTACTCCCAGGACATGCCAGGTAGTTAACGTAGCTCCTTGGTGGCAACAAGTACCTATTTGGGTTACTTAAATCACTAAATAGTGTTCAGATACCAATTGAGTTTAATGTCGGGAGCCATTAACTGAAGGAGGGGAGAGTGTGACGGACTGGGGTTTATATGGTCACAAAACAGACACCCCAAAGCAAATTACATATTCATTTTTTTAAAATATTTCTAAACATGTCCCTTCTATTCTATTAATAACCAGTAGATGGCAGAGAAGGTACACAAACAGAGTCTATATAAGGCCACACACCATGTGACTGGAAACTAAACTACTTCCAGCCATAAAGTCAGTGGTCATATCTCATGCTGTTTGTGTGATTCTTTGCAGGTATGTACTCTAAATTGTTCCTAATCTGTATTAACCTGTGATAGAATGATTCCTAAACATCTTGAGCAGATGCAGAAAAAGTCTCAGCAGATTTTATGCTATAGTTTTGCTGTAATTAGAAGTTTAGAACAGCATGTGTCAGAAACAAGTGAAAAGTGCATAAGAACATGAAAATACTGCATTAGTCAGAACAAATGTCTATGATAAACACTAAACCTTTCTAAATAGGTATATTTAAACCTGATTTATTGGAAATTGCATAGATTTATAGAAGCACATGTTTTCTGTTATTTAATATAGAAAAACCTATTGTATGTAAAGCTTATGTATTGCATCATACAGACATGCAATGTGCACCATCTAGTGGTTAAAAAAGAGTACTACCATGATAATATTTGTATTAAAGCAATGCATTGCTAGTATGATTATTGCACACTTAAAGTGTACCAGAGAGATAAAGATAATTATCTATAACACTGAATAACAGGGATATATATGTTATTAAATTTAGTAATGTTCATTGTTGTAACTATGTTTTAAAATACTTTAGTTAAAATCTGTATTATATATATTGTTAATGTTTATAAACATGTGACTATAAAAATGTAAAAGATGTATTGTTATGTAAAAATTAAACTACTTCCAGCCATAAAGTCAGTGGTCATATCTCATGCTGTTTGTGTGATTCTTTGCAGTCCACGCCAAGCTGATCACCTTATCTCATCGCGTCTACAATCATTGGCTCTCTTAATTCACATTTTGAGGCCGGTAACAATAGCACAGGGTGTCCCAGGCTGCTAGCAGCACACCAGCAGCTGTAGACTGTAGCCGTCAAATCTTTCTGCCCTTATCTGCTGCAGCAAAAAAAATAAAATACAGTCCCTGCCACCCACATGCCCAGCGTCTAAATGCAAGCTTGTCATTGCTGTTGGCTCTCCAACTTCTGCCTTTCAGCTTGGTGGATTCTGCCCCCTTCCATGAATTTGCACAATGTGCTGTACCACAATAGCAGGTTCCAAGTCACTACTACTTTTCACGTAAGGCCTTTCCATCTCTCTACCATCACGTGGAAGGGAATGTTCTGACATCATTGGGCAAGGCAGTCAGCCATAAAATCCACCTTACTGCTGACATGTGGTCCAGCAAGCATGGGCAGAGATGATATATTTCATTCACAGCACACTGGGTAACGCTGATTGCAACTCGAAAGGATGCAGGACAGGGCTCGGTGCTGCAGCTTGTTGTGCCCCTATGCCTGTTTACAGCAGGTAGTGATGATGCCAAACCTGTGAGCTCTATCCCTCCTCCTCCTCCACCTCCATACTCTCCTCTGCAGAAATGTCCTATGAACATCAGGTACCCCCTAAGCATTCAAATGATTCAGGCTAAAGGGTGCCATGCAGTGCTTCAGCTGGTGTGTTTAGGGGACAGGAACCACACCAGAGCAGAGATTCTTGCAGCTCTGCAGGGACAGGCCCAGAGGTGGTTACCACCACGCCAGCTGGGGCCAGGAATAGTGGTGTCTGATAATGGCTCAAACCTCCTGTCAGCCCATAGACAGGGAAAGTTGACACATGTGCCATACTTGGCACATGTCCTCAATTTGGTGGTGCAGCGTTTCCTAAGTGTGTACCCAGGGTTGCAAGATGTACTAAAACAGGCCAGAAGAGTCTGTAGCCATATTAGGCGGTCATTCAAAACCAGTGCTCAGTTGGCTGAAATTCAGCGGGAATTCCACATGCCCCTAAACCACCTGATTTGTGACATGCCCACCAGGTGGAACTCGACTTTGGAAATGCTGCAGCAGCTATACATGCAGCAGAGGGCTGTCAACGAGTACCTGTGCCAGTACGGCATGACAACTGGCTTTTTTTCCCCATGCCAATGGCTGATCATTAAGGATGCATGCACTGTATTGTCACCATTTGAGGAGGCTACAAGGATGGTGAGCAGTGACAGTGCATGCATCAGTGACACAATCCCTGTTGTGTTCCTGCTGCAGCACACAGAAATGGATCAATTAAGTGCACTCTGGTTTAGGGTGCAATCATATAGATAACAAAGGAAGAACAATAAGTCAAGTGATATTATAAAAAATATGTAAATGAATGGGCACAGTGAATGAGTCCATGGAAATTAGTCCATAAGAATGCTAGGGAAAATGCTGCCTGCTTGCAGATAGAAGTGGATGCTATGCTCAGAAGGAGTCGCTTTTTGTCCTTGTTCCTGCTGGAGCAGACTCTGCGTGGCATTATGGACAGGGCACTGGAGGCAGAACAGCAGGAGGAAGAGGAGGACTTCCTTTCCTCTCAAGGCCCACTGTATCCAGACACCATCATTTCTATGTCACAGAACACACAGGAGGAGAGAGGGGAGAAAGATGAGGAGGAGGATTCTGGCACCTTCATATGCTTCGAAGAAGAGGAAGACATGAGTCAATCTATAAGCGATGGCTTTCCAACCCCAGGACCATTGAGAGTAGTTTGTGGCTGGGAGGAAGAAGTTCCAGATGCTGTCATCCTCAGTGCCCCCGAGTAGTCTGCTTCTCAAACCTCTGCAAATTTGAGGTGCATGGGCAACCTCATGCTTCAAAGCCTGCAAAAGGACCCAAGAATACGTGGCATAAAGGAGAAGCATGATTACTGGTTTACAACTCTCCTTGACCATCGTTATAAGGGGAAGGTCTCAGAACTCATCCTGTCCCCACAGAGAGTGCAGAAGATAAAATCTCTTGAGGACATGTTAAAGAGGATTTTATTGAATGTTTTTCCTGACTCCAGTAGGTTACAGTGTGGTGAAAAACATTTGTTTTGAGTCTCCTGTTGGTCAAAAGAGGAGCGTTGGAGAAGGCATCCGCCTAAGTGAGGTATTTTAGATTTTTTTTATTCCTCACCACCCAGGGCTATCAGCTTCCACATCCCATTGGCAGTGTCTACATCACATGGTGGATGATTACCTCAGGGCCAAAACAGAGATGGAGAGCTTTCCAGCTAAAGATCCATTGACTTACTGTACTGGGTCATGAGAATAGACCACTGGCTAGAACTTGCCCAGTATGCTATTGAGTTGTTGGACTGCTCTGCATCCAGCATGCTTTCAGAATGGGCAATCAGTGCTGCAGGAGGTTCCATTACTGATCATAGAAGGCGTCTGTCCACAGACTCCGTGGACCATTTGAATTTATAAAAATGAATCAGTACTGGATTACCAGCTATGAAGCCCCTGATGACGATGGCACTGATTAAGTCTTTTTCGGATGTGGAATCTCTGCAGGACTTTGAGGCTGCCTAGCTTTGAGGGTGTTCAATCATTTCATCTAGAAGAATGTTTTTGATATAGGTTTCACGGGCACAATTAACACCCAAAGACCAGTGTTTCGGGACCTGTTTGACAGGTGCATATAATTGCAATTTTTTACAGCAAGGTCAATTCTTGCTTTCATCCAGATTATCTCTATAAGGTTATGGTGGGAAGGCGCCACCGACACCCACAGATCAATTTTTACGCACCCGTTACTTCTACCCAAACTCAAAGTGACACCAGAATGTATCCAAAACATCTCTAATCTTGTTCCCAGTGCACTACATTGTGGCCTCATCATTCAGACTGGCCCCCCAGCTGTTCCTGAACAAAATAAAGCTGCTTGCATTGAAAAAGTAATTTGTTGGGCTTTATAAATGCAAATGTTTTTTTTTTGTTTCAGTTTCAAAACTTTGTAAATAAGTACGTTTTCTCCTTCACTGATGGGCACTGATGGGGCTACACTGATGGGCACTGATAAGGCGGCACTGATGGGCACCAATGAAGTGGCACTGATGAGGTGGCATTGATGGACACTGATAGGCGGCACTGATAGGCGGCACGGATGGGCGACACGAATGAGCGACACGGATGGGCGACACGGATGGGCGACATGGATGGACACTGATAGGTGGCACAAATTGGCACTGATAGCTGGCACGGATTGGCATGGATGGGCGGCAGAGATGGGCATGGATAGGCGGCACAGATGGGCATGGATAGGCGGCACAGATGGGCATGGATAGGCGGCACAGATGGGCATGGGTGGGCACTTATAGGTGGCACAGGTGGGCACTCATAGGCGGCACAGGTGGGCACTCATAGGCAGCACAGGTGGGCACTCATAACAGGTGGGCACTCATAGGCGGCACAGGTGGGCACTCATAGGCGGCATTGGTGTTATACTGTACTAATGGATGCCAATCAGTGCCAAACAATAATGCATGCCAATCAGTGATGCCCATTGTGGGCACTGATTGGCATCCATTATGGGCACTGATTGGCATCCATTGTGCTGACCATTGGCATCCCTGGTGGTCTAGGGAGGATTACCTTTTCCCTGGTGGTCTGGTGGCGTCCCTGGTGGTCCAGTGTGGGCATCCTCGGGGGGGCTGTGCTGATAATCGATCAGCACAGACCCCCCCTGTCAGAGGAGCAGCCGATCGGCTCTCCTCTACTCGCGTCTGACAGACGCGAGTGAGGAAAAGCCGATCACCGGCTCTTCCCATTTACACTGTGATCAGCCGTGATTGGACACGGCTGATCACGTGGTAAAGAGTCTCCGTCGGAGACTCTTTACCGAGATCGTAGTTGCCGGGTGTCAGACTGACACCCCGCAACAACGATCACCGCGATGCGCGCCCCCGGGGGCGCGCAGCGGCTCATAATCCTGAGGACGTCATATGACGTCCGGTCAGGATTATCAAACCACTTTGCCGCCGTCTTTTTGTAATAGGGCAGGCGGCAAGTGGTTAAAATAAACGTCACTAAATCGGTGGCATTAAATATCTCAGTCCCTGCTGCATTAATAGATCAGCTAAAGGGTCACTTCCCTTTTACCTGGGCATTAAACACTATAACATACTTGGGAATCAAACTGCCTGCTAAAATGTGTTCTCAGCTAATTACTGCCCCCCAATGTTCCAAAAAGTAACAGAGGAATTAAAGGCATGGTTGAAGTGCGGTCTAGCCTGGTTAGTGAGGATTAACGTGGTCAAGATGATGCTACTACCGTGCTTGTTATACCTTTTTCACTTCCTCCCCATAGCGCTGCAGAAAAGGTCACTCAGGAAAGTTCAATCCAAAATAATTAAATTTATCTGGGGAAAAAAACAGTCATCAATGTAATAAAGAAACCCTTTCTCTTTAAAAAAAATGGGAGATTGGATTGGGACTACCCAACTTGTGGTAGTACTAAAAGGCTGCACATTTGACCCAAATCTCCATAGCATACTCTAAAGGTCCCAAGCTGGATTGGGTCACTATGGAATGACAGGCAACACAATAGACTACCTACAGGATGTCCTCCCAAACTAAGACCCACAGTGTTGGCCCCCACACTATCTCATTCCCTAGCCCTTTGTGACTCACTCCATAAACAGAAGAATAATATCTGACATGCAACCTCTTGCACATCTATTTCATAATCCAGCATTTCCTAAATGGTTGCTAAATAAAGGACTATTTAGAATTGGGCATTTCCTTACCTCACTGGGCCCTTTAACATTGGTTACTGCACAAGTAAACTCAAAATGCTGTGCTGACTTCCTGGGTTTGTACCCCTGCTGTGCTCATTATGAGGTGCTCCCACCATCCTTGGGCTGTGCTGCCTTCCTCCTGGGGCTGTACCCCTGCTGTGCTCATTATGAGGGGCTCCCACCATCCCTGTGCTGTGCTCAATATGAGGGGCTCCCACCATCCCTGTGCTGTGCTGGCTTCCTCCTGGGGCTGTACCCCTGCTGTGCTCATTATGAATGGCTCCCACCATCCCTGTGCTGTGCTTACTTCCTGGGTTTGTACCCCTGCTGTGCTCATTATGAGGGGCTCCCACCATCCCTGTGCTGTGCTCATTATGAGGGGCTCCCACCATCCCTGTGCCGTGCTGACTTCCTCCTGGGGCTGTATGAATCTATTCTTCAGGATTTGGGACTGATAGTGGAAGTCTGCTATATTAGTGTAGTTGCACAGTAGTCGCAAGGATTGGCTGTGCGGGACTGACTTTAACCACTGACTGTGATGGCAGCTAAAATGTAAAACTGATAAATTTACAACTACTACCACACAACGTACTTACCATATGACAAATGTAATTAATTGTAATTGGTTTTTCATGAATGCAATAGTTTGCTGTTCATCCTTGCCTTGTTTACAACCTTATTGAGGCTTGGAGCACACACAGCCAATCACTGTTGGCCGTTACGGTACGTTGGCCACAATGAGGGTTGGCTGTCACACGTGGGGTCCCATGATCAGCGTTGTTCTGTTCAGTGTCTCCCAGAATGAGGCGTGCAGCTCATGCTGGCGACCATGTTTCTGGGTTTGGATGTCATGAGCAGAGCTGCGCCGTTCCCATAGGTTCAATTTTATGTATCTTTTCTATAAATGTTGGCAATTTGGGGGTGCTGGTTAATACCCCAGTTGAAGTGTAGTGGGACGAAATGCGTTGGATTTGCTAGCTCAGCTCCTCACACTGCTTTTAATCTGTGATCACAAGTACATGTACGCATCGTATCTGATGTTTGTACTTTTTTAAATAAACCAACCCGTTTGATCGACACCATATGGAGGCATTTTTCTTTCCATGATCCTCATACTGTTCATTGGATGTACATGCCGACCCATACTACCTACACATTGGACAACTTCTGCCTGAGTTCCAGCTCCAATTCCTTGTGTGAGAGGTCCAGTGTTCAACCTTGGAGTTCCTCTACTTGGTTCTTCCTGCTTGATTGACCAACTGCCGCTGGCATGTGAGTCCACACCATCTGGTAAGAATGTTTAGCCCTTATATCGGGTGGAGAATGCACTACTCCTGGTGACCCGATCGTGGTTTTTGGTTTTCCTATATACCTTTTTCCCTGCATTGGACCATACCTCAGAGCCCTTCTCCTAGTGTGGACTATTCCAGCATATTGTGGCATCAATACACCATTATTAGAACTTTATTCACTATTCAGCGATTTCATTCCTTTATCTGGTTGTCCAGTGAACTTTGCACTTTTGTACCCAGCACTTTAATTTAGCACTGTGGTTCAATTAATGCACTTTATGATATATTTTGCACATGAAATATACTGTATGTCACTATTATTTTAGCATTACACCATGTGTTATAATAAATTATAATCACTTGCAGAATTGAGCGATAGTGATTTGTGGGGAAATTCGTCATAAAACACTGTAACTGAGCAAATTTCAGTGATTTTGATTTGATTATATTATTGAATACATTTTATTATTTTTATATTATTATTTGTTATAATTATTTATAGTTATTTATTATATGATAATTTATGATTTTGTGTTTCAAACTTTGTCATACCCGGGATGTCTACTAGACTCTGGTTTGGACAGATTTAAGAGAGTTATTCCTAAGAATTACAGGACTACAGTATAAAACGACAAATTTCCATGCAAACAACTTACTGCTTTGAGGATCAAAAATCTGACATAACCATACAGCCAGGGAGGTTGAAGGGCTTTGTATTAATTGTAATGGAGGCTGAAAAAATTTAAAAACATTTTTGGACTGTCTGTGCATTTTTACTTGCATAGTGAAGTACATGGAAATAAAAGCTGTGGGTATAGATCATGAGTCTCCAAACTTTCTAAACAAGGGCCAATTTACTGTGCTGCAGGCTTTGGGGGGGGGGGGGGCAGACTATGGCTAGTGGAAGTAGAAAATGCCCTGGCATCATTGGGAGTAAACAATGACCCATCTTGGTTTTAGTGGAAGGAGTACCCCGTTGTTGGTATCAGTGGGAGGAATAGTGCCCTATTGTTGGTATCAGTAGGAGAAATAGTGCCCTATTGTTGGTATCAGTGGGAGGAATAGTACTCATTGTTGGTATCAGTGGGAGGAATAGTACCCAATTGTTAGTATCAGTGGGAGGACTAGTATCCAGTTGTTGGTATAAGTGGGAGGAATAGTGCCCATTGTTGGTATCAGTGGGAGGAATAATACCCAATTGTTGGCATCAGTGGAAGAATAATAATACGTCATTGGTGTCTCTGGGAGGAATGGTGTCCCAACATTGGTGTCAGGGACAGATAAAGGCAATCACAGGCCCAATTCTGTCTGTGGCCCTCAGTTGGGAGACTAATGGTATAGACAGGGGCAGACTGACCATTGGGCCACTTGGGCACTGCCCGAGGGCCCCATGCCACTAGGGGGCCCCATCTGAGTTGCCAGCCTCAGTAAAACCAGGGACAGTATGTGAAATTGTGTGTTTTTTTTTTTTACATCTGTCTCTGAAATGTCCCTTACCGACATCCTTTTGGTCTAAAAAGAGATTATAGCTGCCCCACCTCTCCAGTACCGTCTCAGCCAATAGAAACATGTCTGTGTATACTGTGTGATTGTATGCTTTGTGGCCCCATAATCTCTGATTGCCTGGGGGCCCCATAATCTCCTATTGCCCGGGGGCCCCATGAATTGTCAGTCCGCCCCTGGGTATAGATGATCAGTTTTGTTCTCTTCTTTCTTTCCCATATCAGTAAATAAGCCCAATTTAATGTTACCCCCCAGAAGCTTTCTGCAAAGTGTTATATATGTAAAGAGCAGATGACTAAGAATTCTTGAAACCCACATCTTTACACTGACCTTTGTTTTTGCTTTTTTATCTTCTTGTTGTTTAACAACATCGCATCATAAATACAGCAGATAAGACATGCCTCCACTGCTCTCCAGACCCTCTGTGTACAACAGGAATTTGACTATTCCGTCAACATACAAGTGCAATAAACACGCTAATGAGTCCCAGCAAATGGTATACAGATGACTGTTTGTTTGCAGCATCAAGACATTTATTAAGGTCAAGGTTATGCTTATTAAATGTGTTGGCACCTTCTGTCTACAATCCTGCAGACACATATAAAGAACATCGTCCTGACCTTTTCCTTCATGTAGTTAATCAAGCTTTTCTAGAAACACAATTGAAATTCCATTTTTTTTTCTTTGTCCTTCGAAGCATTTCAAGCTAAGGCTTCTTTCCTCTATCAGAGCTGACCATGTTAAAGGATTTAACAAGTGCTGAGACAATCAATTCAGGCTGCCTTGTTTCATCAAACAAAATGGTATGTTTTATATAAGGCCACTTAAAAGGAATATGCTGCTTGCCTTCCTGAAAGGTTTAGAGCTTCCAAACTGCATTTAAGTCAGTGTTGTCCCATCCTGGGGACACGCCACATGGCTCATGAAGACCACTGATCTCAATACGACTGGAAGGATTTTAGAAAGGAAGACATTGTAATCTTGTTGCAGCAGTCAATCCTGCCCTAAACTGGCTCATCCCTCAGATTTTAGATGGGCTGCCATCACCAAAGTCTTCTGTCTTTGTTTTTTAAATTCTTTCTTGCCTCAATGTACTACTTGTACTGTACAACTAAAGTGAATTGAAGTTTCACATGAGTGGATCTGTATCTATAATGTAAACAAAAAGAGAATAAAATATTGTTGTACACCACAAGTTATATAGAGAAGGAGTGGAATATATTTTAGCATATGTTTTATTATTTAAAGTAGTATTTAAGCTGATGTCCAGGTTTACTTTCATTTTAAATAGTTTGGTTGGGCCAAGTAGGCCCAAAAAAACTATATCCTTCTTTAACATGTGTGTCCATTAGGCACCAGATCCCCTGCTGACGTCAACTTATGACGGAACACACAGGAACGTGGCCTACATGGTCACGTCAGCATGCACAATCAAGTTGTCCATCTTTGATGCCGGCTGGCGCTAATCAAGATGCACTTGTATTTTCGCTATATGTAAGTGCAATGACTTATATTATGAAAGCATTTTGAGGAGTTTACCTTATTTGTGGGTCTTTCTTTTAATATGCCATATCATCATTTCCATTTGGGAGAGAAGTTGTGAGGCAATCCGGAGTTGTGATATCCA
This sequence comes from Lithobates pipiens, assembly GCF_037356315.1. NCBI lineage: Eukaryota > Metazoa > Chordata > Amphibia > Anura > Ranidae > Lithobates > Lithobates pipiens. Next base: position 73,145,362 of record NW_027507784.1, read on the forward strand.
AAGTCTGGGGGACAGCTACATAGCAGAGCCCTAGTATTTCCTTACATGCTTACCATGACCGCTCGTATCTAGAGGATCATGGTTCTCTGGTAAGCTGCTCCAGAGCTATTCTATGCACATGGTGGATTTGTGCAGTGGTCCTGCTTTCTGTTTTTCAACTCTACCAGTGGCCACATTCTGCATTGTGTGATGAAGCACTACACACTTTGCTTGTGGAACTTTCTTAATAATAGAACTGGAAGCACTATATTTGTGGATTACTTACTTTCTAAGCGATTCCATTTGTATTTTTTTTATTATCATTCTAAATATTGAATATTTTGATTATATTATTAGTATTTTGATACTGCATGTTTACTTTCACCTTGATTTATATTGGGATATAACGCTGCCTTTCAGTTTATACAACTTTAGTCTCTGCATGCAAGGGTGGCTCCATAGGCCCTGCAAGAGAAACGAGCCACTCTGAAATAGGAAACATGGGGCAATGGTCATGGCACCAGCTTAAACTGGAACATAGGCAAGCTTTAAGAGATAAAGAAGCTGCATGATCACTCCATACACATAGGGAGAGGGCAGTACCTGGAGGCCCCTTATTTTTAAAGGGGGCTGATCCGAGCCCCCCCCCCCCCCCATATAGTTTATTTTGCATTCCCTTGCTTATTATCCAGAAATTGACATTACCATTGGATCCCATGTATTTTAATAATGTTTGCTGAACCCATCTTGAACTGAACCCAAGTGCATTTGGCTCATTCCTACTGTTGATTTTTCCTGGAACACACTTCCTATTCTAGGGTGTTTACTCGCTGCACTGTATCTTTGGAGGAACAACATTATCACCCTAGGGCAAAACTACAGAACAAATCACCTTCATGCTTCTTTCTTCATAGGGAGTCCACAGGCATATCTAGAAACAATGGTAACTAATAACAGTCAGGAGAGTACACTGGAAAATATCAACTCACAAGATTTTTTAGCAGAATCAATCAATTGTTTTTTTTTTCAATTGTAAGACAACATCATTTCCTTGACATTTTTCCATTTTATTTATTTATTTATTTTTTTGCAACATATGTTATACGTTATTGTATTCTATTGTGAAGTAGTACAGAAAAGAAAATAGTTAATTGCCTTTATTGGTTGAGTTTACATTTTTTTTAAGTGAGCTAAAAAACAGACTATAGTGAACAATAAAATATAAACATTCCTTTGGAGATTTGTTATAATACCATTACATTTTCACAACATGCATCTTCTATTTATTTTAACTACTTTTTCCAAAGAATGGCCTCCAAACAACCATAAAAGATTTAAGAAAGAAAAAACAAAAGAAGAAAAAACAAACCTTTTCTATTCTATTGGTTTTGCAGTCTCTTCAAATGAGAATGCTGTTGTTGCTTACATAACATATTTATCTGTGTATTTAGAACTACTACATTGAGTGAAGTCCTTCTCTTTTTTTTTTCCCTTGTACATTGCGTTGTGGGAACTTTTTCCCCTCATTTACTCCCATTTGTGACATAACAGTTTCAAATACAAGGACGACGTAACAAATAAGTTTCTTCCACAGAAAAGGAGATGGTAATAAGAGTTCTAGTATGTTGCAGTATTGGTTGGAAATGGTCTTTAGCGCCATTTATTAATAGTATCTATGGTAAGACTAAATGCTTCCTTACCGTAAATTTGTAATGCCTACATGATTTCTTTTTGAGACAATGTCACAGTTAGATCATTGCTATACTTTGCCACTGCTGCTCTCTTGAGACAATTTTGCTACAACATCTGAAGTGCCTTATAAATGGTCCAATTATCTGTGCATTAATTAAAAGTTTTAAGCCTAATTTTCAGCTTTTACAGTGCGTGGGTTGTGTATTATTAAAAGCAAGTAGAAAGGCAAAAACTTGTCAAGGTAGCAAAAGTTACCTGTTGATCAAAGGTGAAATTTCAGCCAAAATAAAAAGTAGTAGTAGTAGTAGCGAATAACTATTGCTGCAATTTAAACTTCAATCCAGAGTTTTCTTCCACTGTTGTGGTCTTCAAACTGATGGCCAACAACATACAACGTATGGGCAGGCTTCCTACAATTTGTGAGTTTGACAGTGGCTGATCCAGGCTGGGGAAGAGGTTACTATTCTGTACCTTTGTTCCCAGGTTTTTGAACTCTGTCTATCCACTCTTTTATATAAAGGGAGGGGGAAGATCAGGTTCTGAGGCTCCCTGTACAAGATGCTATAACCACCATGGGGCACTGAGTGGGACTGCTGTGCTCAGCAGTCCAGCGGAGGACACCAGGAGGTCAGGCAGGGATCTGCCAAGCTTTTGGAAAACACCAATCATGGACTACCATCATGTTGAGGTATGCCTGGGCAGACTAGTTGAGTTAGTTAGGGGATGTTCCATTATTATTGTTCATATTTAACTGTATTGCCAAATTGTACAAACAAAGTTGCATCAACTGTTCTAAGCCTGGTCTGAAGTCATTTAAAGGGGTGCATGAAGGTTACCGATGTATGAAAGGTTCCTTGCTCTGTGCTTTGTGGTGGTGGGGGGGGGGGGGGGGTTATGGTGTTCCAGTGAAGGGAGCTCTTAAGGCATCAGCATACCAAGAGATTTTGGACAATGTCATGCTCCCAGCATTGTGGGAACAGTTTGGGGATGGCCCCTTCCTGTTCCAATATGACTGCGCACCAATGCACAAAGCAAGGTCCATAAAGAGCAAGTTTGGAGTGGAGGAACCTGACTGGCCTGCAGAAAGTCCTGACCTCAACCCGATAGAACACATTTGGGATAAATTTGGAGGGAGACTGCGAGCCAGGCCTGCTTGTCTAACATCAGTTCCTGACCTCACGAATGCGCTTCTGGAAGAATGGTCAAACATTCCTATAGACACTCCTAAACCCTGTGGACAGCCTTCCCAGAAGAGTTGAAGCTGTTATAGCTGCACAGGGTGGGCCAACTCAATATTGAACCCTACGGTCTAAGACTGTGATGTCATTAAAGTTCATGAAAAATAACAGAAATTGCCTAAATCAACCATAAATATAATAATGATATTGTAAATACTACCATTCATATCCTAAGGAAAGAATGTAGTTCAGGTGACAAAAAAGCATAAAGAAAAAACTAGGAGAAACAGAATCCTTTTACTGGCTGGAAGCAAACATATAAAGTATTGGAGAGCTTGCAAAATAGCCACCTTTGTACCGAGGTATTGGGATAGAGGAACGCACAGGAGGGATGGATGTGTGATCCAGCAAGGATGATGACTTGATTCTGATAAATGAACTGCTTCCTTTCTAAACAATACATTCCAGGTGCTTAGTACTCCCCCAACTATGGACTGTATATAAGCTAATGATAATGCTAACATGTGCATATCTAATGACAAAAAGAAATAAGCAGCCCATGTCTACTTTACCATAACTTAAGGTTTTATACCTATGAAATATATCATCAGCAACGATAAATCTTTAGTGATACACACCCAGTCAACTAACCATTCACCCACCCAAATACGCCAGGAGTATTATATATGATTAATTAATTGAACTTAATAAAGAGCCCGAATGGATATTATCTGTGCACAGGGCTAATATTAAGAAGATAATTTATGGCAATTGTGGTGTGCATGTGATGGATGTAGTCGTGGTGCCGTTTGATTGTTTTTAATAGGTGTGACAACATTGTCATATTTTTTTAATGAGTCTGTGTTTAAATACTCCCTTTTGTGTTGGTGCTATACTAATTTAAGTAATTGGTTGTTTTGTTATAATTAAAATGAAAAATGTTTTTTTTTTTGCATTTACGTATGTGTTCCATGGTGACTTCTTTTGGAGAATTCTGTTTCTCCTAGTTTTTTCTTTTTTTCATTAAAGTTCATGTGCATGTAAAGGCAGGTGTCATAATACTTTTAACAATATAGTGTGTGTGTGTGTGTGTGTGTGTGTGTGTGTGTGTGTGTGTGTGTGTGTGTGTGTGTGTGTGTGTGTGTGTGTGTGTGTGTGTGTGTGTGTGTGTATTCATTCTATTCGTATAAAGGAAATAAAAAAATAAAAAAGTTTGTTAACCCCCCTGACGGTCTTCCCGAGTCTGGCTCGGGGTGGAATTTTTGTACCATTAGCGGTAACCCCGAGCCAGACTCGGGACTGCATCGCTGGATCCAGGAGGAGGTTTGCTTACCTTCTCCCTCGGATCCAGCGTTGTCTCCCCGCTGTACGAGCGAGCCGTGCCTCGCTCGATCTATCATGGAGCCGATCTCCGTGCCCTGCGAGCGTTGCGACGCACGGGGACGGAGAACGGCGCCAAATTCAAAAAGTGAAACAGACACATTACATACAGTATAGTGTAATCTTACAGATTACATTGCTGTATGTAAATATTTCACATCCCTTTTGTCCCTAGTGGTCTGTCCAGTGCCCTGCATGCAGTTTTATATAATAAAAACTGTTCTTTATGCCTGGAAACTGGAGATTGTCCATAGCAACCAAACTGTCATTTTACATCAAAAATGGTTTTAGACCAGCTAGAAAACAGCGATAATAAATTGTAATCACTTGCAGAATTGAGCGATAGTGATTTGTGGGGAGATCCGCCATCAAATACTGAAAAGTAATGACAGTGACAATTCTGCAACTGAGCAAATTTCAGTGTTTTTGATTTGATTACATTATTGAATAATTTTTATTATTGTTATATTATTATTTGGTACAATTATTTATAGTTATTTATTATATTATAATTTATGATTTCATTTTTCAAACTTTATCATACCCGGGATGCCTGCTAGACTCTGGTTTGGACAGATTTAAGTGAGTTATTCCTAAGAATTACAGGACTACAATATAAAACGCCAAATTTTCATGCAAAATAATGGTACCGCTTTTAGCACCTAAAATCCAAGATAATCGTACCCTCAGGGAGGTTAAACGAATGAAATAAGATCTGCTTCCCCTATAAGATGTGTTGCTAGGCTATCCCTAGGTAACCTGAATATATAGAGCTACCTTTGTAGAACAATGCCATTATTAAAGACCCATACATGGATCTGTGCATCAAAAAAATTGTTCTGATTGGTTAAACTGTTTAAATTGTAAGCTTTCTTCTGTGGTCTGTTAATGAATGACTATGTAAAGAATACATCAAATCCATCCATTGCATTTGATAATTTATATATTCTTCTATTTATGGATGGTAGTAAGAGCTTTTATTTATAAAAATTCTATGTTGTTTTTAGGTATAATGCTCCAACATGGACACAAAGAAAGCATTTTTGCCTGTGTTGTCAAGGCAACATTTCTTGCGGGTCAATGAAATAGTTTTTTTCTTTTTAAACTGAGCAAATATTTAATCCTCCCAGAATGAGGAAAATGAAACATTCCTGCAGTAGCATGGGGATGAAAGATTAATTAGAGAATATACTTGGTTTGTATTGCTTCATTTCCTGCTTTGACCCAAATGGTATATTATTTGAATTAGAAGCCAATTAAGTAAACTTTAAATGTTATCAAATGATTTAATTGGATTGCTGATAACCATTCTGTAGAAAAATAATTAAACTTGGAAGGACATTTAAGTAAATAAATTACATTTTTTCAATCTGTATTATATGTTTTTAAACTGGTGTTTTTAAAAAAAAAAATCTTATATTAATGGAATTATTATTTTTTGGTTATATTCATAAAAATATTTTTTTTTATAAATATGCCATATTAGGACAATGATGTCATGATGAGCATCCCTGCCCCTTTGTGTACATGTAGCTTCAGGAAGGGCAATGCTCCGACCGTAGCTGGTTGGCCCAGCACTGACAGTTTTCTTTTAGGTTTAGCCAAACATGATTTGGACTGAACCCATGCTCATCCCTATTTGACAGTTTTAACCTAGAAAAATGCTCAGAGCTGAGTGATTCATACTACCCAGGGAGGATCAGCTAATAAATGTTTGCTGATCTCCCTCCAATCTTCCTCCTGACACCTGCCATAGAGGTCCCAGGCCCCCCGAGAGGAATAAGTAGGCTCAGGACACATGGTGGGGTACAGAAAGTCAAAAAATTTACAATTGTCACCACTAATAGGAAGAGTGATTAAATCTTCCAATCAGACACCTGTTCAAGTGAGGAGGGCTTTTCTCCACACTTTTGATAAATGTTCGCTCACTCGCATCTGTTGTACCTCTGGGACAAGAAAACAAAGGCTTTAACCATTCCCTACAACAGGTGTCCAACTTGTGGCTCACCAGTTGCATGCAGCTCAAGTCGGCTACGAATACGGCCTAACACAATATTGTAAACATACTTAAAAAAGTTTATTTTTTTATTTTTTGTAAAAAATGCATTTACACTTAGTGAACACAGGCGGTTGAAGAAAAATTTGATCGTGTCTTTTTATTGGACTTTTATACGTTTTATCTTCCAAAAGAAAACTATTGCACGCTTCACAATCACGCCTTATTCATGTCATCAGTTTTCAGCAGCACCTATATTTGTGAGCAACTATTTTCAGGGATGAAGAACACAAAGGGTAAATTTGGAATCAAAATATCTGATGAGCACCTTGAGAATTCATTGAGAATTGCTCTTCCATCCATCCAACCAGATATTGATGCGTTAGTTTATCAAAAACAATGTCACATATTGCATTTGTTTTATGTTGCCCTCTTTTACTTTTATAATAAAAAATATTACAAAAAAAACAAAGTTTTATAACTCAGATAGGTACATTATCTTTATCAATGATCGTTAACTTGTGATTTGCCCGATTTTTCTGCTTATCAGCTATCCTAAGGCCTCATGCACAATAGGTGGTTTTTCAGCTGTCTCCTGGGGCGTCAGACATTTTTTTTTCTTGCATCCCTTGTATGTTAGCCTATGTGTCCATGCACACATAGGCTTTTAGCAGTGTTTAGCGACAGAGGTTTTTATAGGCAGATGAAATTAAAAAGAAAACACTGTCAGTGCATCCAGGAGCAGTAATGTTGGTAGAAACGAACGCTTGACGCTACTAAACGCTGCTAAATACGTCTAAATGCGACTAAACACACAATAATGCTAGACATGTTTAGCTCTTGAGTGTTAATTCATATCAATGGCCAGAATAAATTAATATTTTGGTCAATCAAAGTAATTAACGCCCAAGCTCTTGATGCTTGTAAACACTTGTAAACACTTTAGACACCTTCACAAGCTTCAGGCTTTTTTCTGCACAGCTCTGAGAAAGGGGGTGAGCCCCCAAAATGCTTTAGCTTCCTTGTGGTTGGATGTTGTTGGAGCACTTGTATCCTGTAGCACACAACATCTTCTGGTCTACAACCCCTGGCAAAAAGTATGGACTCTTGGAAAATGTGCATTCAATTGTTTTTGTTTAATTGTATAGAAGAAATAACTACAGACATGCCTCAAAACTATTTTCATTTAACATTCCAACCTTCTGGCTTTAAGAAACACTCAAAAAAAAAGAAAAAAAGAAAGAAAACTGTAGTCAATTGCAACTGTTTTTGCAGATCAAGCAGAGGAAAAAAATACAGAATATACAGAAATACAAAAAAAGAGTGTTTGCACACCTTGGTGAGCTGCTGCACCAACCTGATTGACATGAGTCATGGCTCCAACAGGAGTGATGTGAGTGGAAACAAAGGATTGGATTATAAAACTTCTTCAAGAAGGTAAATCATCACAGAATGTTGCAAAAGATTTTGGTTGTTCTCAATCAGCTGTGTCTAAAATATGGACCAAGTACAAATCAAGTGGGAAAGTTGTTAAAGGGAAGCGTACTGGTAGACCAAGGAAGACATCAAAGCATCAAGACTTAAAACAATATGCCTTGAAAACAGAAAATGCGCAACAAAACAAATGAGGAACAAATGGTCAGAAGCTGGAGTCAATGTCTGTGACTGAACAAGACAACGCCTAAAGGAAATGTGATTCGCATATAGAAAAGCGAAACAAAAACCAGCATTAACATCTAAATAGAAAAAAACAAGGTTACAGTGGGCTAAAGAAAAGCAGTCATGGACTGTGGATGACGGGATGAAAGTGATATTCTGTGATGAATCACAAATCTGCATTGGGCAGGGTGATGATGCAGAAACTTTTGTTCGGTGCCTTTCCAATGAAATGTATGAAGACGAGTGCCTGGAGAAAACATGCAAATTTCCACAATCATCGATGATATGGGGTTGCATGTCAGGTAAAGGTACGGGGGAGATGACAGTCATTAAGTCTTCAATAAATGCACAAGATTATATTGAGGTTTTGGACACTTTTCTTATTCCATCAATAAAAAGGATGTTTGGTGATAATGACATCACTTTTCAGGATGATAATTTATCTTGTCATAGGGCAAAAGCCATGAAAACTTTCCTTCAAGAAAGACATATAATGTCAATGACATGGCCTGCAAATAGTCTGAACCTCAATCCAATTGAAAATTTATGGTGGGAATGAAAGAAAATGGACCATGACAAGTCTCCAACCTGCAAAGCTGATCTGCCAACTGCAATAAGAAACGTTGGAGCCGGATTGATGTACTGATAGAATACTGTTTATCGATAGTTAAATCCATGCCTCAGAGAACTCAAGGTGTTATAAAAGCCATAGGTGGTGCAACAAAGTACTAGTGGTGTAGTGTAGTGTTTTTTTTTTGTTTGTTTTTTTCATGATTCCATAATATTTTCATCAGAATTGAGTGATTCTTATATTTTTCCTCTGCTTGATCTGCAAAAACAATTGCAATTGATTACAGTTTTATTTTATTTTTTTTATTGTTTTAAGTGTTTTCTTTAAGTGTTTCTTAAAGCCAGAAGGTTGGAATGTTAAATGAAATAGTTTTGAGGCATGTCTGTGATTTTTCTACACAATTAAGCAATTGAATGAACATTTTCCAAGATTACATACTTTTTGAAATGTTCTTTTATACTGCACTTTTGTGAGTATTAATTTTTATTGGTTAATATCCTTCCTATTACATTTTTGGGTAATCCACTAGGTGTTTGTGCCTTCCTCGTTTGTTCTTCTTATAGTTTCACATTGATTCCCCCATCTGAGGAGGGCTGCATTCGCCAAGCATTTGGATAGTTTATGGAGGTGTTGCCAGTTCAGGCTTATCTCTCTATGGAGGGCCTGGGTGCGACTGTCTTTTTATTTATTTTTTCTACCAAAACGCTCTTGCCAGGAGGAAAGGCTTCTAGGAGAGTTTGAAAAATGTCCTGTGTGTCTTATTGTTAGTGTATTTTATGTGTGGCCCAGGACAATTTGTCTTCTTCCACTGTGGCCCAAGAAGGTCAAAATGTTGGACACCCTTGCCCTACAATATCTGACGATGAAAAAAAAAAAAGAAAGAAAATTGCATCTACAACATTTTAAGCTATTCTATACATCTGTGTTTTTTGTCTTTTTTTGTTTTTGTTTTTTGCACAGTCGGTTTGTCCAGGTTTCTGAAATGTTTTAGATTTGTTTTTCAAACAACAATATATGGACATTTTAAACAGAATAAAACTAACAGTTCAATTTAGTTGTAAAACAAAGTCAAATGTCTTACCATAGGGATATTCTACAAGCAGTATTTCAAATAAGGCAGATGAGTCATGGAGAAGTGGCAACCGCATAATGCAAGTTTGAAATTTGAAAGTAAATTATTGAATTCATTTGTATTTATTAGATTTCTGCTACTTTGTAACAATGCTACCCATAGCCCATAACATTATGTATAAGAATTAAACCGCACTTCCTAAATTCATATATGATAAAGTGAGTGACATGCGTGTCTCAGCCTGCACAGAGCCACCTGCCAGGAAATCCGACATCACTTTTATTCTTAACCAAATTAGAATTGCTAACTCTCCAAAATCTCTTTGGGATTTCATATGAGGGACATTTAGTATGTAAAATCGGAGATAACACCGGCATGAAATTGGCTTCCACATTTATTGAAATAATGTAAATGTTTTAGGTTTAAAGATAAATTAATTCTGATTGTTTTGTAGAAATGTTCTTGTGTTGATATAATGACTGACAGAGACCAGTCAAGGACAACCAAGGACAGGATCCTCAAGGATATGTTCTGCATGAAAGTAAAACCCCCAACATGTATAATAGCTACAATTCATTTAAAGATAATCTCTGAGCAAACAGATAAATACTTGGCTGGGGGAAAGATATATATATATATATATATATATATATTAGGGCTGTTACTGATTAAAATTTTCGTGTTTGATTAATCATTTTATTCGACTAATATCGATTAATTATAACGCACATACAGATCCAACTACTTTTAGCTGATCTCCTTGCATTGCAACTCTATATTAGTCAGAGGTAAATGTGGTATACACTATATATACAATCACCCGACACTAGTTAGTTTCCATAATCCACGACTTCGCACAAATACGTTTAAATTCAAACTGTAGCACTGACGTAAGTCTTTTTTTTCCCACAGTAGTGTGACAATCCCTCCACCTCCGGTCTAACTAATCACTCTCACCTTATGGCATAAACCCCTGTGCAAACAGGTGGTCATGCAAGCAGATATCAAAAGGGTTAACACGGACCATAAACTTCTCTCACATCTCCTTAGATCTCAGCAAGGATGCCAGGTCATGGGTAGAAAGAAAAGTGCTAAGTGCTCATCCCTTAAGTATAAGATTAAATTTTTGTGCTCAAACACAAACTACTAACATAAAGATGATAAAAACACAGCATGAAAAGCCGACAATTGTATTAGTTCCGTTGGGCAGCAGTGGGTGACGTCACGCGTAGCTCCTCCCCCGTACATGTTTTGTTCAATCAGAATTTTCTACGTCACCGGACTACTCCCCCCTTCCCTTCGTTAGCAGACGGAGGCACTTGGGGAAGGCGGGAGGAGTCCAGTGATGCAGATGTCCGTGACGACACCGGATCTCTGATGGAACTCTCTGAAGATCCGGAAGCACCGATCAAAAGAATTTTGATCTATCAAAAAATGAGTCAATTAATCGAGGAATTAATCTTTTATTTCCACAGCCCTAATATATATATATATATATATATATATATATATACACACATACACACATATACACTATATTACGAAAAGTATTGGGACGCCTGCCTTTACACACACATGAGCTTTCATGACATCCCGGCCTTAGTCCGTAGGGCTCCATATTGAGTTGGCCCACTGTTTGGGGCTATAACAGCTTCAACTCTTCTGGTAAGGTTATCCACAAGGTTTAGGAGTGTGTCTAATGGGAATGTTTGACCATCCTTCCAGAAGTGCATTTGTGAGCTCAGGTGTTCTATCAGGTTACGGTCAGGACTTGCAGGCCAGTCACATTCCTCCACCCCAAAGTCGCTCATCCATGTCTTTAGGGACCCTACTTTGTGTAGTGGTTCAAATCATTTGGTGGAGGGAGGATTATGGTGTGGGTTTATTTTTCAAGAGTTGGGCTTGGTCCCTTAGTCCCAGTGAAGGGAACTCTTAAGACGTCAGCATACCAAGAAAGACATTTTGGACAATTTCATGTTCCCAACTTTGTGGGAACAGTTTAGGGATGGCCTTTCCTGTTCCAACATGACTGTGCACCAGTGCACAAAGCAAGGTCCATAAAGACATGGGTGAGTGAGTTTGAAGTGGAGGAACAGATTTTGCACCCTCTAGCTTTAGTAAATCTCTCCCATAAGGTCTTTCCACTGCTCACTCTTTTCACCTATCAGCATATTATCTCACATTAATGAAGACGATAGCAAGATACATTTAGTTTTTAAACCTTGTATTTAATAATACATGTTTAATGAATACATAACTGCATTATTTAGCCTTTTTTATCTGCTTGGAGTTTAGCTGAAAGCAACTGTATTCTCATAGCTCCATGTGGTGTAATACATATAATTATACCATTCAGTATATTAATCATTATTTTCTTTACACATGCCTTCATTTCTATTTTCCTGCAGGTTTGCACTCAGACCTAACTATCCAACCAAGTTGATAGCGAAATGGCTTGGTATAATCTATAATACTGCAATACAAAATAAAAGTGAAATGATTTCCTATGGTGAACTGTTGTCCCTAGTGCTTAAGCTGTATGAAATTTTCTTTTAATTTGTGAAATCATTAGCACCACCAAGACTTAAAAATGTTATTAGCAGGTTGATAAGGAAGAAAAAGGAGGAGCCAGGGAGTGCAAAATATAAGCAGATCAAAACGACTGCTTTGAATTTGAAATATTGAAGACATTTTAACCCAATCTATGTGTTTTTTTAATGAATATCCCTGTAAATACTTATAAATGGATCCCTTTAATCAGTTCACCAAGCAGGGAGTGCACATCAAACCCTCCCCATACTGGCACCCCCTTCCTCAGAAAATGATACCAAAAGGCAAGCATCAGGTATCGATTTAACCCTATTCTTTATGATCTTTACCAAAGCAACCCCCAGTGTTAATGGGCATGCAGATGTTGTTAGCTTGACAGGGAGCCTACATGCTCTGCCCTTGCCATAGAGATACCACCCTGAATGTTTGGTTTTGTTGGCGCTGTAGAAGGGAAGGGGTAGTCACAACATTTTAGTAACATTTCAATTAGATATACATATTACTTGTTTGAAAAAGTATCCTGTTCTCCTTTTATTGCTTCCTTTGTGTGAAATACCTGCTGTTTCTGGCAGTTCCTTTGCTTCTCTATTACAAACTGACCACACCAAGCAGCAGAGCACAGTTTAGTCACTTTTCTGGCTGTTTTGAGAACTCAGCCGGCTCTCCTCCAATTATCAGACTTGTGCTGATGTGCCCCTCCTCCTTGCACAGCCATTCATCAGTAAGACCAGTGTACTGCTGCTTCTCCTCGCCCAGCTCTCTAAGAGAATAGAGGGTATGTGGTCCCTTTAAAAAAGGGGACAAAATATATTTATGTAGCACTGACCTCCAAAGGAGCGGCTGGGTTGATTGGGCTTACCGTTACCTTCTTGACCTCATGTACGTCTAGGGGTTTCCTGAGGTAGATGGCCCAAAGGACTGCAGAAACTGACACTGGATCCACTTTGAGGATATTTATTTGATAACAAGTAGACAGAACAGTCTCTCAATAAAGGATAGAGGGTTGGGTAGGAAGCTCAGGCACTCTTGGAACTGCAAAAGATAGGAAGTCTCTCACTATAGAAATCCAGAGAATTACCGCTCACAACTGGATTCTCACAGCTACCAGCTAGACCTTCTCTCACTAGACCTAGCAGCCGATAGAGTGTTTAACCACTTCAGCCCCGGACCATTTTGCTGGTCAAAGACCAGACCACTTTTTGCGATTCGGCACTGCGTCGCTTTAACTGACAATTGCGCGGTCATGCGACGGGGCTCCCAAACAAAATTGACATCCGTTTTTTCCCACAAATAGAGCTTTCTTTTGGCGGTATTTGATCACCTCTGCGGTTTTTATTTTTTGCACTATAAATAAAAATAGAGCGACAATTTTGAAAAAAAACACATTATTTTTTACTTTTTCTTATAATAAATACCCCCCAAAAATATATAAAAAAATCTTTTTTTCCCCTCAGTTTAGGCCAATACGTATCCTTCTACATATTTTTGGTAAAAAAAATCGCAATAAGCGATTATTGATTGGTTTGCGCAAAAGTTATAGCGTTTACAAAATAGGGGATAGTTTTAGGGCATTTTTATTAATAATTTTTTTTTTACTAGTAATGGCAGCGATCAGCGATTTTTATTGGGACTGCAACATTATGGCGGACACATCGGATAATTTTGACACATTTTTGGGACCATTGTCATTTATACAGCAATCACTGCTATATAAATGCACTGATTCCTGTGTAAATGACAGTGAAGGGTTAACCAGTGGGTGGCAGTGTAGGGGTTAAGTGTGTCCTAGGGGGGGGCTGGGCTATGTCTTAGTGAACATTGATCTCTGCTCCAATCACATGGAGCAGAGATCAGTGTCACTTGTTGTTAGGCAGATTGGGGAAATGCTGTTTACAACTGCATTTCTCCATTCAGCCGCCCTGTGAGACGGTCGCGGGTATGCCCACGGCGATCGAGACTGGACTCACGGGGGTCCCAACCGGCTTGTGAGTGCGCCGCCGGCGACGTGCTCGCGATGGCAGGGCGGCATTAAAGATTGGACGTACCTGTATGCCAATATGCCTGCCCGTGCCATTCTGCCAACGTACATCGGCGTGCGCCGGTCGGGAACCGGTTAAGCAAAGCAAAGTCTCTGCCACAGACTTGCATGTAGAACACTTAAACAAAGTCTTTGCCACAGACTTGAATGTAGAACACTTGTGAATAAAGTCTCTGCCACAGACTTGCATGTAACTGAAGGATGTAGATAAATTTAGAGTGCCATCATACGGTACCATTATCTCACAGCCGGTCTGGTGATACCGTATGAGTGTAGATTCACTTGGTGTCTTCCAACTTAGCCTCCAGGCTCCATCTGAGAACCCAGACTTCAGCGTGGCCTACTCCCGAAGAGTCCTCCCCTAGTTGCTTCTCCAGTTGATGGGCCTCTTCTTAGATGAGACGGCACTGGACCACCTTTGAATCCTCCTTCCAGTTATTTTGCCTCGGGCTAGCCAGCCCCGAGACTCGAAATTGGATGGATCCGCACCCCAGGCCATGAGGGCCATGGGGGCTGGTCAGGAGGACCAGGACCAAACAGACAGACAGACCTTCTGCACCGGAACCCAGAAGCATGTGATCTCAGTACCTTAAGTACCCTCTCCCAGAATGCACAGCAAGATGACACACCCACTGGGCTGGTTCCGAGAAAGAATCGCACCCAATACGCCTAGCTAAACTGCGTTCTCACACTTGCCAGTAGTGACAGCGACGCCTGTGGCCAAGCAGAACCCAGTGCAATCCAGCTAGACTGGTACTGAAACCATAATTTGGTATAATTGACCCTAAAACCCAACTGTGGCTTTAGGAATTTTAAATAGAAAAACCATATAGCGCGTGCTCTTCAGGAGCCGGCGCTACACACACACATATATATATATATATATATATATATATATATATATATATATATATAAATATATATATATACATATAGAAATATATATATATATATATATATATATATATATATATATGTGTGTGTGTGTGTGTGTGTGTGTGTGTAGAGCTACCCCCAAAGGAGCCACTTAATGTATGTTTGGTTCTGTACTCTGCCTCTCAACCCCAATAACAGGCCCAACCCCTCTGGCACACCTACTTGATCATGTTAGTGTGGAACCCAGAGGTTCCACACTAAAAGAGGAAACACAGTAATGATAAACCATGAATTATATTTACTGGGTTCCGTCACATCACCAGCTGTGGTAGTAAATAGAGACTCACACAATATCAATGAACCACTCAGAAATGTTTACTTGAGATAAAGAATAGACATAATAAAATGGCATAAACACACAAGTTATAACTGACAGAAAAATATCACTTAATTCCAATATACACAATGGGGGTTATTTACTAAAGGAAACTCCACTTTGCACTGATAGTGCATTTGGAAGTGCAGTCGCAGTAGATATGAGGGGGACATGCAAGGAAAATAAAAAACAGCCCTTTAGCTTGCACATGATTGGTTGATAAAATCAGCAGAGCTTCCACTCATTTCAGATCTACCCCTTAGATTTAGAGCGACTGCACTTCCAAGTGCACTTTCAGTGCAAAGTGGATTTGCCTTTCGTAAATAACCCCCAATGTGTACCTTCATTACCCGAAAAGGTATATGTGACCAGGTACACAGGGAGGTGAACATCCAACACCCTCAACACATGTATTGGATATCCGTCCTCTGAGGCCTCAACACATAGACCAGCATAAACTAAAGCCCCATTCACACTATCAGATTTTCTGCTGATTTTTGTCTTAAGATTTACCAAAACCATGTAGTAGAAGGGCCTGCCTGACTGCATACAAATTGAAACTCCTAAGGTTTGACCTCATATTATATGGTTTTGGTAAATCTGAAGACAAAATCAGCAGAAAGTCTGATAGTGTGTATGGAGCTAAACACAACATATGCACACAGTAACACAGTGCAATGTTTTCAAAATGTCCCAATAAAATAGCTCCCCCTAGGTTGTAATACCGTAGTCAACCCTGCATATAGAGCAGCAGAGCTTGCCAGAAAAGGAAGATGGTAAAAGTTCTTTGACTCCAGATATCTACAGCTAGCCTGTAGTTTAAACGGCAGTATTTGTAATCCACAAGGCAAAAGAGAGAAAACTCATTATAGAATAAATGGTAAGTGGATAGCTGCTTAACTAAAAAAATACAGCACTTGTAACTCCGTATGTGTGAGTGTAATACAGTACTGACCTTACAGCACAGGGAACAACAAACCACAGAGTACCCTATAGTTCAGCTGTATGTTGCCTGTGAAACAGTAGATTCACATCCGTGGAACTACAAGTCTCACCAGCAGTCTGTAAAATAACTCACTCAGCAAACAGTGCACTCTACTGAAATGGGCAGGTGCCCTCTCACCACAATAGACTCAGAGGCTGTGAGGCTTCGTCCAGACTCCCCTCCTGATGTCTCAGTCAGATGAGAAGATGGCGCCGCTGCACTGTACCATTACTTCAGATGACTCAAGTGCAGGAAACTCCCAGATGTCCTGATGCTGCAAGCCGATCCACTTGCTGAGCTGGCAGAGCTTCACTCTAAAGTACCTTAGAGGCGGGCGATCTGGCTCTCCGCTGTATAGGCCGCAGTCCCTCACTCCTGATGACACACTGACCTCCTGCTGGCAGATGTTGAATGGCGTTCAGAGAGGCTGAAAGATGGCTGCACTGGTCCTTTTATTCCTCCCAGCATGCAGAGTCACTTTCTCCTCCAGACTACATCACCCACAATGCTTTGCTGCATTTCCCTTGTGTACATATACATATATATATATATATATATATATATATATATATATATATATATATATATATATATATATATATATATATATATATATATATATATAATTAACATATATTTTGCCTTTGGTTCCTATTTTAAACTGAATGAGTTGCTTTACAAGGTAAGCATTCACATGTACTATAAAGCATACCTAAAGCCCCAACTTTTTTTGGGGGGGTAGAAAGGGGGAGCGTTAAAACGCCCTGTCAGGCTTTTTGTTTTGCAATATGTGTTCCATTTGAGAGATTTCCCTTCACGTCTCATTCTATTGAAAATGTTACTGTTGTGATTACTAATTAAATTTAGCATTTTTAAATGTTGCTATTTTTTCTAAATATTGTATTTTTTCTTCCATTCTCAATGGCAATGTTCACTAGCACAAATAGAGAGAGGGGCACCTCCTCAACCGCTTCCCGACCGCCTCACGCAGATATACTGTAGCAGAAGGGCATGTACAGGCAGAATCATGTACCTATATGTTGCCCTTTAGGGGCGGTCTGAAAGCACGGTGCCACACGCAAGCACCCGCCGGGAGCTTCGTGAGTGCGATTGTCGGTCCCGCGGACTCGATGTCTGTGGGGATACCCACGATCGTCTCACAGAGAGAAAGAATGGGGAAATGCTAATGTAAACAAGTATCTCCCTCATTCTTCCTAATGACACTGACACTGTTCACCGCTCCCTGTAATCGGGAGTGGTGATCAGTGACGTGTCACACACAGACCCCCCCCCCACAGTTAGAATCACTCCCTAGGACACACTTAACCCCTTCACCGCCACCTAATGGTTAGCCCCTTCACTACCAGTCACATTTACACAGTAATCAATGCATTTTTAATTGCACTGATCGCTGTATAAATGTGAATGGTCCCAAAATTGCACGAAAAGTGTCCGATCTGTCCGCCATAATGTTGCAGTCATGATAAAAATCGATGATTGCCGTCATTATTAATAATAAAAAAAATTAATAAAAATGCCATAAAACTATCCGCTATTTTGTAAACGCTATAACTTTGCGCAAACCAATCAATAAACGCTTATTGCGATTTTTTTTACCAAAACTATGTAGAAGAATACGTATCGGCTGAAACTGAGGGAAAAAAAAAATTTTTTTATATATTTTTTGGAGATATTTATTATAGCAAAAGGTAAAAAATAATGTGATTTTTTCAAAATTTAAGCTATTTTTTTGTTTATAGCACAAAAAATAAAAACCACAGAGTTGATCAAATACCACCAAAAGAAAGCTTTATTTGTGGGGAAAAAAGGGCGTCAATCTTGTTTGGGAGCCATGTCGTGCGACCGCGCAATTGTCAGTTAAAGCGACGCAGTGCCGAATCGCAAAAAAACGCTCTGGTATTTGGCCAGCCAAATGGTCCGGGGCTTAAGTGGTTAATGGGGACACAGACACCAATAAAAACCTAACTTGATATTCTAACCCTCTATCCAAAAAAAAAAAAAATGTTTTGCCTTTAGAAATACTTTAGGAATTGACCCTCAAAGTTCTTGTAAAGAAACAAAGGTCATTACTACAAGAATCAATACCATACTGCTAGACTCAAATATACAGATAAAAACCGGTTACTTCGCTTGGTCAATGCTTACACCTCTACTGCTGCCCAGATCTGTTTGTTTTTTCCCTTTTCTTTTCTTTGTCTCCTTGTTTTTGGATTCAATCTTTAGACTGTTATGCATTTCCACACCTTCTGTTGAAGCTCATAATCCCCATAATGTACTGTCATTTTCTTTTCTGACATGTTATATGTTTAAAACATTCATTAAAATCTTTATGGGGAAAAAAATAAAACTGCTACTGAACTTTAAACATTCACATGCCTGGTTGAACATTCATTGCCAGAGCATTTGTTAATGTGCAGTGAATGCCAGGGTATTCAGACCGACACATTTATCTAGAGGCATAATATTGTATCTAAACTCAGTCCTGTCATTAACATTTTAGCTAGCACAGGATTAGTGAAGACCAGAATAAAAAAAGCCAGTTTTGCCATTAGTAAAATTAAACTGCCTAGGTGAAATTTGTTTGAAAAAATACTTGTTTTCTTTTTTTTTGTTTTGTTTTTTTAATGATCTAATGGGTATATTTGGAGTGTATTTAGAATAGTTTTGTTTAAAGAGGAAGTAAACCCTGATAGTTTTTACTTCCTCTTTTTTCTCCTGCAAAGTAAAAGCATAATGGTATGCATCACATACTAGCCCATTATGTCGCACTCACCTGCAAACGAAGCCCGTGATGTCCCCGCTGGTGGGTGCGTCCTTTCTCACCCCTCTTCCCTCCAGGGCCTTGGACTCTGGCTCTGTGACCAACCGGAGTTGCGTGGCGCTGAGCCGATGGTCACGTCATGGGCCCTTTAGAAATGGCACGATTGTACCCTTTCTTCAGTGTGCATGCACTGATGATGTCACGCAAACATATATGGTAAATATCTCCCAAATAGGGATGGCCGAACGGTTCGCCCGGCGGTCGTTTCGCGGCGAATTTCGGCTGTTCGCCGTCCGCC
Organism: Lithobates pipiens; assembly: GCF_037356315.1. Classification (NCBI taxonomy): domain Eukaryota; kingdom Metazoa; phylum Chordata; class Amphibia; order Anura; family Ranidae; genus Lithobates; species Lithobates pipiens. The sequence goes on from NW_027507784.1 coordinate 73,164,794, forward strand.
CGATCGGCAGGCTATTGCCGCCGTTCGCCCGGCGGACTTCCGTGTTTACTGTGTAAAAGAACTTTGACCTATGATGACACATCCATCATGGGGTACAGGACAGCCAATTGAGACATTACAGCACATGGACACTTGGACATTCCCCCTAACTTATAAATAGACCCGATCCGGTGGCCATTTTACATTCTTTCTTCTGTCACTATAGGGAGAGGTTGCTGTGTGGAGCAGGGAGAGATTGCAGTGACCCAAATCGCTAGCTATTTGGTCCACAAAAGTTCTTTTCAGGACTGGTATAGGTGTTAGGTGTAGTTCAGGATATAAGTTTGAAGCACTGCTGTGCTACTGATTGTTGCAGCAGCCTGTCTCTTGTCAGTGTAGAGAGAGGGACAGGACGTTGTGTGCTGCAGGGACAGTCAGTCAGTTTAATCATTAGCTGTTACTATTAGGTCCACAAAAGTGCTATTCAAGTTATTGTTCCAGCAGCCTCTGTTTTGTCAGTTTAAATAGGGACAGGCAGGAAGCTGTGTGTGAGGCAGTGAGGGACAGTCAGTTTAATCAGTAGCTGTTACTATTAGGTCCACAAAGGTTCTTTTCAGGACTGGTATGGTAATAGGCTTGTACACGTATAATATTCTTTCTTCCAAATATAGAAAGAATATTATACTTGACTGCTGCCCTTCTGCTGCAGTAATCCTTTATCAGTATAGGGACTGAGGTACAGTCTGCTAATCATTCACAACCTACTTGTTCCACAAAGGTCCTTATAAGGACTGGTAAGGTCTAGGGTGCTACAGTACATAGGTGTCAGGAACTTACCAGCAATAGACAGGCACAGCTGCGTTCACACAGGCGTCGACGCGTGCTCCCTGCGCGTTCGCGTACGCGTCCGCGTGCGCGTTCGTTTACACGCTAATATGTATCGTCGTGTGTGCCGTTCGTGCGCGCGCTCGTTCGCGTGGTCGTGAGTGGCGTTCGTGCGCTACTTCCCGCCACTGAACGTTTAAAGGTTCCTCAAGCGCGCTGGTGCGGCGCTGTTTCGTCTCAGCTCCTGAGTGCCTGAATACCTGATTCTGAACCTGATTACCTGCTACCGTTACCGACCCGGCCTGTTTGACTTCTCTGCCTTCTCCGAACCCGACCCGGCTTGCCTGACCTCGCTACCTCTCCTGCCTACGATTCCGTTGCCGACCTCTGCCAGTTTTACCGACACTTCTTGCCTCCTGTTGCCACCTGCCTACTTACCTTGACCCGGACCGTCGGACTCTGCTCCAGCCTTCTGCCTGTTCAGTGATCGGCTCCTGAGCTACGGTCTGCATTTCTCAGCCTTCCAGCTAACCTCCAGTCGCTCAGCCTTTCCAGAGGATCCTCTGCTCTACCATCAGCTCCAGCGGTCCTATCCAGCAGGCACTCCTACCCACTGTGCTCTCGAGACCGCTGTCTCCATTCCAGCGGCTCCTGAACCAGCGTTGTAAGAGAGGTCTCCTCCTACAAGTCGGGCTTCCACACCTGGACCCTAACAATAGGGTTGAGTGAGGTACAGTCTGCTATTCCTTAAGGACTGGTATAGGTCCACAATACATAGGGTTGAGGTGCACTACTGCTGACTGCTGCCCTATACTGCAGCAGTCCTTTATCAGTATAGGGACTGAGGTACAGTCTGCTAATCATTCACAACCTACTTGTTCCACAAAGGTCCTTATAAGGACTGGTAAGGTCTAGGGTGCTACAGTACATAGGGCTGAGTGAGGTACAGTCTGCTATTCCTTAAGGACTGGTATAGGTCCACAATACATAGGGTTGAGGTGCACTACTGCTGACTGCTGCCCTATACTGCAGCAGTGCTTTATCAGTATAGGGACTGAGGTACAGTCTGCTTATCATTCACAACCTACTTGTTCCACAAAGGTCCTTATAAGGACTGGTAAGGTCTAGGGTGCTACAGTACATAGGGTTGAGTGAGGTACAGTCTGCTATTCCTTAAAGCGGGACTGTACTGGGGAAAAAAATATTAAAAGCCAGCAGCTATAAATACTACAGCTGCTGACTTTTAATAAATGGACACTCACCTGTCCCGGGGTCCAGCGATGCAGAGGCCGATCGATCGCTTGGCTCTTGGCTGCTGCCGCCACCATTCTAGGTGAGGGAATAAGGAAGTGAAGCGAATCGGCTTCACTTCCCGGTTCCCTACTGCGCATGCACGAGTCGCGCAGCGCAATAGGAATTGTCCGCGCTGTCTCTGGGACCCGTGTGTGTCCCAGCAGACAGCACGGCAGGACAGGAAGAGGCATAGACTCCCACGGGAGTTTATGCCCGGAAGTGGGTGTAAATACCTGTCTTTGACAGGTATCTCCACCCCCCTCCCCCCTGAAAGGTGCCAATTGTGACACCGGAGGGGGGAGGGTTCCGATCAGCGGAAGTTCCACTTTAGGGTGGAACCCTGCTTTAAGGACTGGTATAGGTCCACAATACATGGGGTTGAGGTGCACTACTGCTGACTACTGCCCTATACTGCAGTAGTCCTTTATCTGTATAGGGACTGAGGTACAGTCTGCTAATCATTCACAACCTACTTGTTCCACAAAGGTCCTTATAAGGACTGGTAAGGTCTAGGGTGCTACAGTACATAGGGTTGAGTGAGGTACAGTCTGCTATTCCTTAAGGACTGGTATAGGTCCACAATACATAGGGTTGAGGTGCACTACTGATGACTGCTGCCCTATACTGCAGCAGTCCTTTATCAGTATAGCGACTGAGAGTTTTGTCACAGGGTCATTTAAAAAATGACAGGCAGAGGAAGAGGCAGGCCCTTCCGCAGGGGTGGTGGGGTAGGGCAGGAGCAACAGGCTTGAGCCAAAGTGGGAAGTTGCAGAAGGTGCGTTCAATTACTTTGAAGGACGCACCAGACTTGGTTGAGTGGCTCACTCAGCCTTACTCTTCTGCACCCTCCTCATCCTCTCGATCTGCACCCTCTTCTTCACTCTCTGCTATGTGCACCCCCAAAGACACTACCACCAACAACACCACCACCACCACATACCTTCCGCTTGAGTCACAGGAATTATTTTCCGATCCATATCAAGACATTTCTGATGCGCAGCCACTTTTGGTATTGGATCAGGAAGAGGAGGTAGCAACAACTGCTACTCAGCAGTCTGACGACAGTACCCAGATCAGCCCAAGGAGGAGGTTGGTCCCCGGTGTTGCTGCCTACTCCGAGATCTCTATTTATATCCGTGGGGAAGGTGACGTCGATGATGACATGTCTAGTGATGTCACGTGGGTGCCCACAAGAGAGGAAGAGGAGGGGAGTTCAGAGGGAGATATGGACCAGCAGATAGTGAGGAGAAGCAGGAATAACTTACATTGCACAGGAGGGACAAAGCAGACTGCAAATGTATCAGGAGCGAGTCATCGACCATGTACGGTCACATCTGGCGCCCCCAGGACACCGGCACATGGCTCCGCAGTGTGGGCTTTTTTTAACGTGTCCGCTGCTGACAATAGCGTTGCCATCTGCAATCTTTGCAGTCAACGCATTAGTCGCGGTAAGCCCAACACTCACCTAGGGATGACCGCCTTAAGAAGGCACATGAGCAGCCATCACCGAGCCCAGTGGGAGCAACGGAACACACAAAGCCACACTGCCGGCTCTCACCGTCCAGCCTTGTCTTCTACTTCTCCTTCTCCTCTCTCCTCACAATTGTCCTCCACTCCACCTTCCATCACGCCAAGCTCACATTTTTTCTGCAAAAAGGCAGGCTTCCGTGGGCCTAATGTTTGAGTGTAAAAAAATTATGACGCCGGATAACCCTCTTGCCCAACGGTTGACGGCTGGCTTGTCAGAACTGATAGCCTGCCAACTACTACCATATAAACTGGTGGACTCGGAGGCCTTTTGAAAATTTGTGGCCATTGGAACACCACAATGGAAGGTCCCAGGAAGGAAGTATTTCTCAGAGAAGGGCATCCCAGAGCCATATGGCCATGTTCAGCGGCAAGTGAATGTATCTCTGGCACACAGTGTCGGTGCCAAGATACATCTGACCACAGACACGTGGTCTAGCAAACACGGGCAGGGAAGGTCTATCACTTTTACTGCCCACTGGGTGAACCTTCTGACGGCTGTCAAGCATGTAACCCGTGGCACCCGTGTAGATTTGGTTTTACCACCACGGATTGCATGCAGGCCTGGCTCTTCTTCTCCTCCTCCTCCTACTCCATCCTCCTCCCTCTCCTCCTCGGCTGACTCCTCCTTTTCCGCTGCTAGCGTCTCTTCCGCTGTGCCGCCCAAGCTCCCCAGAACCTATTCGACATGCCAGGTGAGACGTTGCCATGCCGTGCTGCGTCTGTTGTGCCTGGAAGCCAAGAGCCACACTGGCCCGGCACTCCTTTCAGCTTTGCATTCACAGGCAGATCAGTGGCTAACACCGCTCAATTTGACAGTTGGTAAAGTGGTGTGTGACAACGGTGCCAATCTGCTTAGCGCATTGAAACAGGGCAAAATTACGCACGTGCCATGCATGGCACACGTCTTAAACTTGGTCGTGCAGCGATTCGTTGTCAAATACCCTGGGGTCCAGGACATCTTGCGGCAGGCAAGGAAAATCTCGGCCCATTTCAGAAGATCTTATACGGCCATGGCTCGCCTTGCTGACATTCAGCGGCGACACAATCTGCCGGTCAGATGTCTTATTTGCGATTGCCCGACGCGATGGAACTCAACCTTCTATATGCTTGATAGGCTGCTCCAGCAGAAACGTGCAGTTAATGTCTACCTGTATGAACTCTGCGGCAGAACAGGTTCTGGGGAGCTGTTTTTTTTTTCACCGCTCCAGTGGCTGCTCATGCGCGACGCATGCAGACTTCTGCGGCCATTTGAGGAGATCACCAAACTGGTCAGTCGCAGCCATGGCGCCATCAGTGACATGGTACCTTATGCCTTCTTTATGGAGCATGCATTGCGTCGTGTCATTGATCAAGCTGTGGAGGAGCAGGAGCGAGAAGATGAGGAAGTCGCAATGCTGGAAGAATTCCCAGGGGGGGCTACTCTATCTGAGACAAGTAAACAACAGGAGTCTGAAGAGGAGTCAGAGGAGTATGGTGCCGGGGCGGATGAGGAGGAGCAAGAAGAGCATGCTTTAAACCTTTCTGGGATCCCTGTTGTTGTGCGTGGATGGGGAGAGGAGAATGAAGAGGACGACATTATCCTGGATGATGAGCAGGAGCCAGGCCACCACACCGCTTCCAGTTTAGTGCAAATGGGGGCCTTCATGCGACAGTGTTTTAATAGGGACCCCCGTATAAAAAGCATAAGGGTCAAGGACCAGTACTGGGTGGCAACCTACTTAGACCCCAGGTACAAACACAAAATGGCGGAAATGTTACCACCGTCACAGAGGGCTGTCAGAATGGAGCACTTCCAGGCCTTGCTTCGAGAAATTCTGCATTCTTCTTTTGCGTGCGCTGGCAGAGGAGCAATTCCCACTCCCAGAGAAGGAGTTGCGGGTACCAATCCAACAGCGCCTGCAAGAAGAGGCCGGTTTGAAGATGTGTTGGTGACTTCGGATATGAGGTCATTCTTTCAGCCGACCCATCGACAGGTGTCATCCAGATCCAGCATCAGGGAACGCCTAGACCGTCAGGTGTCCGACTACATCGGGTTAACGGCCGACGCTCAGTGTCCTGTCTGAAAGGACGTTCATCGCAGCAGGGGGGATCGTGACCGATAAGCGTACTCGCCTAGCTCACGACAGTGTTAACTACCTCACATTTCTAAAAATGAATGAGGCATGGATCTCGGAGGAATTCAACACATGTGACCAGTAGACCATGTATATGTCTATAAACAATTTTTTTAATCGAGCACACAGACCTTCTTTCTTCATTTGGCTCACTTTCTTGTCCAAAAAAAGCACACCGTACTATATGCCCGTACCCTCCTGTTTGAAGAGGTTGAGCGGTGTCATATTTCTACTGGGGCTGCTTATTATGAGGGGCTCCCACCAGCCCTGTGCTGTGCTGACTTCCTCCTGGGGCTGTACCTCTGCTGTGCATATTATGAGGGGCTCCCACCATCCCTGTGCTATGCTCATTATGAGGGGCTCCCGCCATTACTGTGCTGTGCTGACTTCCTCCTGGGGCTGCTTATTATGAGGGGCTCCCACCATCCCTGTGCTGTACTGACTTCCTCCTGGGGCTGTACCTCTGCTGTGCATATTATGAGGGGCTCCCACCATCCCTGTGCTATGCTCATTATGAGGGGCTCCCACCACCCTTGTGCTATGCTCATTATGAGGGGCTCCCACTATCCCTGTGCTATGCTGACTTCCTCCTGGGGCTGCTTACGGTGCAGGTGTCAGTGCTGTATATCACGGTGCTGGTGTCAGTGCTGTATATCACGGTGCTGATGTCAGTGCTCTCTATCACGGTGCTGGTGTCAGATCACTCTATCACGGTGCAGGTGTCATTGCTGTATGTCACGCTGCTGATGTCAGTGCTCTCTATCACAGTGCCGCTGTCAGTGCTGTATATCACGGTGCTGGTGTTAGTGCTTTATGTCATGCTGTTGATGTCAGTGCTCGCTATCACGGTGCTGGTGTTAGATCACTCTATCACGGTGCAGGTGTCATTGCTGTATGTCACGCTGCTGATGTCAGTGCTCTCTATCACGGTGCTGCTGTCAGTGCTGTATATCACGCTGCTGATGTCAGTGCTCTCTATCACGGTGCTGGTGTCAGATCACTCTATCATGGTGCAGGTGTCATTGCTGTATGTCACGCTGCTGGTGATCATCTCCTTCACCCTCTTCTTTGCCTACCCTGACCTTCCCTCTCCTCCATTGCCTTCATGCGCTCCATAGTCCTGAATTGTCACAACAATTTCATAAAAAATATAAAAAAAAGAATGCTTGTAGTTGTCGATCCCAGATTCACCTCATACATGTGTTATGTCATTGGCCATGTGGTGGGACTATGTTTGCACAGCTAGTAATTATTTTGTGGCTGCAAATTTGACCTGTAGGTTTGCAAAGTTCGCCTCCCATTGAAGTCAATGGGGCCCGCCGCGAACGTTACAGTTCGCAAACTATCGGCCACGGTCCGCGTTCGCGAAACGTCCCGTCGGAAGTTCGTCCATCACTACTCCCAAACTGTGCAGGTTTAGGAGATATTTCCAATACCTACAGGTATAGGCTTGCCTGTAGGGAATAGTGGTGTGTAAGGGTTTATGACCACTTTAAGTAAATTAGTGTAATTTAGTTTAGTGTACTCTTTATATATATATATATATATATATATATATATATATATATATATATATATATATATATATATATATATATATATATATATATATATTTTTTTTTTTTTATATATTTCATCATCAATTAGCCTTGGCTCCACATTTTCTATTTTACTTATCCCCAGTTTGTGTTTTTGGATGTAAACTAATAAAACTAATGTGGGGCCACTTCTGGTACAAGAACAGGTATAGAATCATTGAAAGGAAAAGCCATAAAGCATATTGAACTGGCTTTGGATAGAGTGGAGATGGATTAAAACACCTATTCGGTTTTTATTGCTGCCTGTGTTCCCATTAGGGAGATTCACCCTCTTAATTTTCCCCATTTACCATTATCATTGAAAGTAAAAATAAATAAATACAAATAAAACAAAATCCCACATTTTGGGTTTTCCCCGCAAAAGTAATAGAGGGGAAATCTTCCATGGGAAATTCTGGTGAGGTATTTCCTAAATTGGCTGGGATTTCTTCTCACTTTCTATTTTGGCTATTCAACAGGAAGCAAAGGTAAATTTTCTCACTAAAACACAGATGGCAAAAAAATAATGTGATGGGGTAATAACCTTCCATTACTCTATCCATGATGAAAACAAGTTCTGCCTATAGTTCTTATTTAAAAACCAATATATTTTCTCTTTCCTCATTGACTTCAATACAGTGGCAGCTGGTTCTAATTTTTTTTTTGAGGATGCAGCAAACAACCTCCCCAGGTCCGCACTCAGCCCTCCATGGTCTCCCCCCCCCCCCACACTCAGTCCTCCACGGTCCCCCCGCCTTTACCACTCCATGGTGCCCCGACACTCAGCCCCTCCACAGCTTCCTCTGTTTTTCCTCCCAGCCAATCTGATCCACCTCCTGTCCTGATTGTCCAGGAGGAGAAGCTGTAAGACTATAGAGAGCCTCCTGCTCTTATAAAGTGGCTTGAAAAATAAAATTTAACAGAAAACTATGAGTTGGGCGCCACGCATGCAAAATAAGGGGGGCAAACAACCCCCCTCCATGGTTCCCCTACACTCAACCCTCCATGCCCCCCCACTCAGCCCTCCATGGTCCCCCCACACACAGCCCTCCATGGTTCCCCTACACTCAACCCTCCATGCCCCCCCACTCAGCCATTCATGGTCCCCCCTCACACTCAGCCCTCCATGGTCCCCTCACACTGAGCCCTCCACGGTCCCCCCACACTCAGCCCTCCACGGTCCCCCCACACTCAACCCTCCATGGTCCCCCCACACTCAACCCTCCATGGCCCCCCACACTCAGCCCTCCATGGCCCCCCCACACTCAGCCCTCCACGGTCCCCCCACACTCAATCCTCCACGGTCCCCCCACACTCAACCCTCCATGGCCCCCCAGACTCAGCCCTCCATGGTCCCCCCACACTCAGCCCTCCATGGTCCCCCCACACTCAGCCCTCCATGGTCCCCCCACACTCAACCCTCCATGGTCCCCCCACACTCAACCCTCCATGGCCCCCCCACACTCAGCCCTCCATGGCCCCCCCCACACTCAGCCCTCCATGGCCCCCCCACACTCAGCCCTCCATGGTCCCCCCACACTCAGCCCTCCGCGGTCCCCCCACACTCAACCCTCCACAGTTCCCCCACACTCAACCCTCCATGCCCCCCCCACTCAGCCCTCCATGGCCCCCCCACACTCAGCCCTCCATGGCCCCCCCACACTCAGCCCTCCACGGTCCCCCCACACTCAGCCCTCCGTGGTCCCCCCACTCTCAACCCTCCATGCCCCCCCACTCAGCCATCCATGGTCCCCCCCTCACACTCAGCCCTCCATGGTCCCCTCACACTGAGCCCTCCACGGTTCCCCCACACTGAGCCCTCCACGGTCCCCCCACACTCAACCCTCCATGGTCCCCCCACACTCAACCCTCCATGGCCCCCCCACACTCAGCCCTCCACGGTCCCCACACACTCAACCCTCCATGGCCCCCCACACTCAGCCCTCCATGGCCCCCCCCCCACACTCAGCCCTCCATGGTCCCCCCACACTCAACCCTCCATGGTCCCCCCACACTCAACCCTCCATGGCCCCCCCACACTCAGCCCTCCATGGCCCCCCCACACTCAGCCCTCCATGGTCCCCCCACACTCAGCCCTCCGCGGTCCCCCCACACTCAACCCTCCACAGTCCCCCCACACTCAACCCTCCATGCCCCCCCCACTCAGCCCTCCATGGCCCCCCCACACTCAGCCCTCCATGGCCCCCCCACACTCAGCCCTCCACGGTCCCCCCACACTCAGCCCTCCGTGGTCCCCCCACTCTCAACCCTCCATGGTCCCCCCACACTCAACCCTCCATGGTCCCCCCACACTCAACCCTCCATGGTCTCCCGCACTCAGCCCCTCCACAGCTTCCTCTGCTTTTCCTCCCAGCCAATCTGATCCGCCTCCTGCCTTGATTTTCCGAGAGGGGAAGCCGGAAGACTATATATAATATTGATTTGCTAGTATCACAAGTAGGTGGGCTTGGGCCAACCTTTTTCAAGCCAATTAGAGCCTCCAGCTCTAATCATGTGGCTTGAAAAAAAAAATAAACTCATAGAAACCTATGAGTCCCCTGCACCCCTTATGGACAGCTCACTCCTGCTCCAAAATCAAAATTGCAACTATTCACTGAATCTCCCAAATTTAAAAGAAAAGGACTCATCCTTACACAGGATGATAAGGTGAGTGTTTTACATCTCATTAACCATCATGTTTCCCAAACACTAAAACAGTGGATTAATATGGAAACGAATTGTGTAGCCACATGGTTTAATGACCACAGACACCAACCATTGGGTATGTCGGCAGACAACTAAAAATTGCCATTTTTCTTTTTTTTTTTGCAGACAAGACAGTATATGGTGCACAAATTCTAGGGGATGCAAGTAAAAGCTAAAAAAATGAACTGTTATATCTGTAAAAGTGATATTTTACTTATTCCCGAAAATGTACCCAAAGGAAGAATTGCCCTGAATGCTAATGTTTGACTATAGTCTTTATCCAAGCAAAGCATAATATATTGACGCGTAGCAAGAGGGCTTGCACTCCGCAGAGCTCTGGCAAACACAAGCTCTCCAAGATTAGCACACATAGAAATTCTATGCATTTCAAACCAGAGAGAGATTGTAATCACATACAGCTCACTGGAATAACTTGTTGAAACATAGAATAGCATTTATGAGGTTTAACAGTGAACCAGTTGATATATTGTTCTATTCAGACTGAACCATACCTACCAATCTTGCAGGTTATAGTGCAGTACAGGCTTCTGACATTGCAGGCTTTCGCCTAGCTGGCTGAGATATAGCGGCTTCTTTCGCTAGTAAAATTCAAAACACCTTGATGGTATAGTGACACATAGGCTCTAAATAAACTTGCTTCTTATAGCAATACATTAAGCTGGCAAAACATTTCTATTTTTTTTTTCTTTTGCTACTGAGTAATTTAAAAAAAGAACCAGGATCCTAGTGAAATATTATCTATTGCATGCATTTTAATGCACTTCCAATGCGTGTCAAATACACATATTTAATTAGCAGATCTGAGGTAGTGCGGAGTCCAACATAAGTCCAACATGAGAATGCAAATATATAGCTTGCGGATCATAACTGTGCAAATTACGCATGAAAAACAAATAAAAATAAATAAATAATAAATAAAACTATGAATTCCAAATGTGCAATGTATATGTTCGATGGACATAGACGGCGCACATTATGGTCAAATTATTAAAATCCTGTAAAAAATATATGTGAATAAACACCAAAAACAAATAATAAATATAATACATGAACTTGGTAAACATAGACAGCGCTATATCTGAACATGCACAAAGCGTGTAGTTAAAAATATAAAAAGTTCATAAAGTCCAATGGGTGAGATTAATTCATATATGTACATTCAGAAAGGTGCAATGTTGATAACAACTAGACATGTGCAGAGTAAAATATTTCGTTTCGGAATTTCGTTTTCGTCTGAAAACTTAATTTATTTAGTTACTCCCGAAATTCGTTTTTATTTATTTCATTTTTCGTTCAAAAATTGCATTCGTCCGAAAATCCACATGAATCACGGTCGAATCTGTCTTTGAAGGCTTATGGTGTCTGTCGAATGTATAAAGAAGATTCGACGGAGCTAGTATATAGCATACTTTAGAACCCTATTAAAGTCTATGGGACTCCAACGTTCAAAATCTAAAGTGCTCATTTTAAAGGCTAATTTGCAAGTTACTGTCCTAAAAAGTGTTTGGGGACCTGGGTCCTGCCCCAGGGGACATGGATCAATGCAAAAAAAAGTTTTAAAAACGGCCGTTTTTTCGGGAGCAGTGATTTTAATAATGATTAAAGTGAAACAATAAAAGTGTAATATTCCTTTAAATTTCGTAGGGGGGGGTTGTCTATAGTATGCCTGTGAAGGGGCGCATGTTTCCCGTGCTTAGAATTGTCCCTGCACAAAGTGTCATTTATGCAGGAAAAAAAGTCCTTTAAAATCACTCGCAGCTATTATGAATTGTCGGCTCCCGTAATACAGAGAACACTCATTGAAAGTCATTGATAAAAAAATAAATAAATAAATAAAAAAAAAAGCGTGGGGGTCCCCCAAATTCAATTACCAGGCCCTTCAGGTCTGGTATGGATATTAAGGGGAACCCTGCCTCAAATTTAAGAAAAAATTTGACGTGGGGTTCCCCCTAAATATCCATAACCAGACCCTTCAGGTCTGGTATGGATATTAAGGGGAACCCCGCGTCAAATTTAAAAAAAAATTGACGTGGGGTTCCCCCTAAAAATCCATACCAGACCCTTTATCCGAGCACGCAACCTGGCAGGCCGCAGGAAAAGAGGGGGGGACGAGAGAGCGGCCCCCCCTCCCTCCTGAACCGTACCAGGCCACATGCCCTCAACATTGGGAGGATGCTTTGGGGGTCTGTGACCCCTCAAAGCACCTTGTCCCCATGTTGATGAGGACAAGGGCCTCATCCCCACAACCCTGGCCGGTGGTTGTGGAGGTCTGCGGGCGGGGGGCTTATCAGAATCTGGAAGCCCCCTTTAACAAGGGGACCCCCAGATCCCGGCCCCCCCCCTGTTTGAAATGGTAAGGGGGTACAAAAGTACCCCTACCATTTCACAAAGAAAGTGTAAAAAATGTTTAAATAAAACAAACACACTTTTGAAAAATTCCTTTATTAAAAATAAAAAAATAAAAAAAAGATTCCAGCGGCGGTAATCCACTCTTGCTATCCATCGACGGACGGTCATATCTCCAGCGATGTCTAATATCATCCAGCGCAGCGCAGCATCCTTCTTCTGTCTCCGTGGAGGAGACACTATAGGCATTCCGGCGGCTGACGTTTGTTATATACGGAGGGCGGGGCCACCCGTCACCTGACCCCGCCCCCCTCTGACGCAAGGGGAAACCCGGGGTTCCCCGTGACGTATGGGTGACCCCGCCCCCCTCTGATGTAACGGAAACCTGCCTGTGTTACATCAGAGGGGTGCGGGTCACCCCTACGTCACGGGGAACCCCGGGTTTCCCCTTGCGTCAGAGGGGGCGGGGTCAGGTGACGGGTGGCCCCGCCCTCCGTATATAACAAACGTCAGCCGCCGGAATGCCTGTAGTGTCTCCTCCACGGAGACAGAAGAAGGATGCTGCGCTGCGCTGGATGATATTAGACATCGATGGAGAGCTGACCGTCCGTCGATGGATAGCAAGAGTGGATTACCGCCGCTGGAATCTTTTTTTTATTTTTTTATTTTTAATAAAGGAATTTTTCAAAAGTGTGTTTGTTTTATTTAAACATTTTTTACACTTTCTTTGTGAAATGGTAGGGGTACTTTTGTACCCCCTTACCATTTCAAACAGGGGGGGGGCCGGGATCTGGGGGTCCCCTCGTTAAAGGGGGCTTCCAGATTCTGATAAGCCCCCCGCCCGCAGACCTCCACAACCACCGGCCAGGGTTGTGGGGATGAGGCCCTTGTCTTCATCAACATGGGGACAAGGTGCTTTGAGGGGTCACAGACCCCCAAAGCATCCTCCCAATGTTGAGGGCATGTGGCCTGGTACGGTTCAGGAGGGAGGGGGGGCCGCTCTCTCGTCCCCCCCTCTTTTCCTGCGGCCTGCCAGGTTGCGTGCTCGGATAAAGGGTCTGGTATGGATTTTTAGGGGGAACCCCACGTCAATTTTTTTTTAAATTTGACGCGGGGTTCCCCTTAATATCCATACCAGACCTGAAGGGTCTGGTTATGGATATTTAGGGGGAACCCCACGTCAAATTTTTTCTTAAATTTGAGGCAGGGTTCCCCTTAATATCCATACCAGACCTGAAGGGCCTGGTAATTGAATTTGGGGGACCCCCACGCTTTTTTTTTTATTTATTTATTTATTTTTTTATCAATGACTTTCAATGAGTGTTCTCTGTATTACGGGAGCCGACAATTCATTATAGCTGCGAGTGATTTTAAAGGACTTTTTTTCCTGCATAAATGACACTTTGTGCAGGGACAATTCTAAGCACGGGAAACATGCACCCCTTCACAGGCATACTATAGACAACCCCCCCCTACGAAATTTAAAGGAATATTACACTTTTATTGTTTCACTTTAATCATTATTAAAATCACTGCTCCCGAAAAAACGGCCGTTTTTAAAACTTTTTTTTGCATTGATACATGTCCCCTGGGGCAGGACCCGGGTCCCCAAACACTTTTTAGGACAGTATCTTGCAGAATCTTTTCTCTCTGTCAAATCTTTTTTCTCTGTCGAATATTTTCTCTATATAATCTTGGACTAATAGAGGTAAGGTTAGGCACATTCGAACACAGGTTCTATAGACACGTTGTCAGAGTCACATCGAATCTCCTATTCTATATCGAACTGTTGTAACAATGAAAACGAAAATAAAGCATTTATTTATGTCGGATCTTTCGTTTTTCGGATTTTGTGCTTTCGTTATCGTTTGGCAAAACGAAAACGAAAATAGCTGAAATTCGGACGAAAATGCATTCGGACGAAAACGAATGCACATGTCTAATAACAACCCAAATTATTTATTTCACCCTATGTGCAGAAAAGGGTTCACAAGCCGCTTTCTAGAAAGCCCTGACTATAACATTGTAAATGGTCAAAACGGTCATAAGATAATTGAGAATGCCTCACACGCATATTCCACATATTTTTTGGGAGCGTTCATCCATTTATTTCTAATTGGCCTCCAACAAAGATTGGTGCCATAGTGAACATTTTTTATCCGCAATCTGTAAATAATGTTTTTTTAACAAGATTATAGACAAAATTATACACTAATGCCCCATACACACGGCCAGACTTTTCAACATCAAAAGTCTGACGGAATGATTCCGGCAGACTATTCGAACGTGTGTGGGCTGCAGTGGACTTTTGATTTGCAAAAGTCTGACAGACTTTAGAAATGGAACATGTTTCAAATTTTTCCGACAGAACTCTGCCGGACCCAGAAATCCGCTTGTGTGTGTGCTAGTCTGACGGACTAAAGCCGACGCTAGGGCAGCTATTGGCTACTGGCTATGAACTTCCTTATTCTAGTCCAGTCATACGTCATCACGTTCGAATCCGTCGGACTTTGGTGTGATTGTGTGTGGACAAGTCCGTTCATTCGGAAAGTCCGTCAGAACTCTGTCAGAACTCCGTCAGAACTCCGTCGAAAGTCTGCCGGACTTAAGTCCTGTCGTGTGTACGCGGCATAATACACCTTTTCCCTTGAGAGCCACCAGCTGACACTTTTTTTTTGCAGCTGATGGCCCTCAATTCTTGCTGTGCCTGACAGCTCCCTGACCCTTCTGGAATGAGATAAAAATTCAGAGTGAACTTTGGTTTTTCAGGTGTTCATCTGAATGCCTTTTAAGCCCCTGTACACACGGTCGGACATTCTGCCAACCAAATCCGTTGGATTTTGTCCGAAGGATTTTGTCCAAAACTGTTGCATACACACGGTCGGACCAAGTTGTCGAAAAATCCGATCATTCAGAACGTGATGACGTTATTTCATTACAACGGGACTACGTTCAGGCTAGTAGCCAATAGCTTTGGTGTAGGAATTTGATCTGAGCATGCGTGGCACTTTGTCTGATCGGAATTCTCTACACATGATCGGAGTATGTCCGATCGGACCAGTTTGTCGGAAAATATTTCCAACAAGTTGGAAAATTGGGTCCGACGGATATTCCGACGGAATCAGTCCGATGCATACCACACACAGACGGATTATCCGACAACACGGTCCGATAGAACACATTCTGACGGATTCTCCGACCGTGTGTACAAGGGCTTAGCCATTCAACGTAGTGGAAGAAATAGCGCTACTATACATGACATCTCCATTGTTAACATTGGTTCCTAAGTAAGTGGTGGATTCCCTGGCCCTCTGTATCCTGAGAAAACCAGTGATGCCACTCAGACATATTCATTTACTAGATGGAAATCCCCAGCCATTTCAACAATGTCACTGACCAGACAAACTCAGACTTTACTCATCTTCTGTGAACTTGCCTCAGACCAAACCATTTTATTTAGTGACCGGAGCTTTGACTGGCGCTCAGAGAGCTTTAACAAAGCCTGTCCGGAGCTTTGTTTTGAAGCAAGTGTAATCTAGCCCTAAAGGATTTACATAAATGAGAACTGATCATTGTAAACATCCTTGTCAATGGTAAATGGTGTGTTTCAACCTCTAACTGACACTTTTGCTGAATAGATTGCCCTGTTAAAGTAAGTTAAACAATAAAAAAAAGTACTGTCCGGATCACCAGTTGAAGCTAGTGTAAACTAGCCGTTACTGTGTGTTGAAGCCGAAGCAAGTATAAAAGAGCCCTTATTCCTGTAGCTGGGTGCCCTGCCGGCTGTGTTCCCCCTCACCCCTGCTGATCCGAGCAGTGGTAGAGCCTCTGTATAAAGCAGGCTGTGTGCTCTGCGTCTGCTCTCCTCCTTCGCACACCCCCATAGCAGACTGAAAGAGTGTTGGGCTCTGCGTCTTCCAGCCATCCTCCTTCTTTTCATTTTCTATCACCACTCCAGTAGTGGTGGAGAGCCTGTGAAGACTGGATGACACAACAAACACAATGGATCATGGGACATGTAGTCCACAAGAAGCTCTGTACAACTAGAACTAAGGGGCGCAAACTGATTCCCTACACACCAGAGGAGGAAAGTAACCTGTAGCTCTTCCTGAGTCTGTGTGGAGACCAGGGTGCCTCATTTACTAGGGTAAATGATGCAACATGAATTTCAAATCAGGATACCAAGGACCATGGAAAATGTCTATGCTCATGTATCAACCCACTGCCCTAATCAGAATTTATATGTGATGCTAGGTGGCATCATGGGCATAATTGAGGATGACTGAGGATGTCTGCTTAAAGTGTTACTAAACCCACAACAGTAAAATCAGTCTGTATATGCAGTAAAGCAGTGGTCATCAACCCTGTCCTCAGGGCCCACTAACAGGCCAGGTTTTATGTATTACCTTGGGGAGATGCAGACTAGAATACTGCAATCACTGAGCAGCAAATGATATCATCTGTGATGTATTTCAGTTACCTTGCTAACCTGGCCTGTTAGAGGGCCCTGAGGACAGGGTTGATGACCACTGCAGTAAAGCATGCTAGTTATACTCACCATGGAACCGAAGGGGTTCATCCTCTGAATTGTGCAAAAAGGCTGTTTGATCCTGTCTTCTCTGATCCTCCCCTTCTTCCGGAGTCCCCAGACCATCACCTGATAGAGAAGAGGTAAGGGGACAAGCTGCACTTGCTCAGTTTGGTGTGTATTACTAGATATTTTTATTTTTTTTCTTGGGAAAGTGCATGTGTTCGGCACAGGGCCAATCAGAACTGTCCAGACAGAGGGCAAGGGGTTCTGCAGCCTCATAGGACAGACAAAGCCGAATGAAAACTCCTCCTAGAAGCTTTAACCAGACACTGATAAAAGTCACAAAACTGCTCTAATTGTTAATGAAAAAAGTATTTGGCAGTTTATATTTACTAAAACTATTGCATATCTATGTTATGTGTACTGTGAGAGACCAGATATAGCGAATGCAGGGTGCTGGGTTTAGTAACACTTTAAGTCATCTTTACAATAAGGTTATTTGCATTCTTTTTTTTTTTTTTGGTTTGGATGACAATGACTGAATGTAAGTTGTCAAACAGCCCTGAAAACCCCAGGTCTGAAAGTGTATTTTGAGAGAGGGAGTGTTGCAGCTTGGCCGCTTAATACAATCTGCTGTGTTTGAACTGTGGAAGCCTATTGTTTTATATGGCTTCTATAGAACAGTCCAACTGTGTACAAAATGCTTCTCATAAAGATACACTGTTTCCTACATCTAGTTCAACATGAATGATACCTAACCATAACAGCTTAGACTGACCAGTTGAGTTAAAGGAGATATATGGTCACAGCATACACTTTCATTTTATAGCATCAGAATTGTAATAACAATCTAAACAATAGTTATATTTGACAATCCAATATAGGCTTGTTTATAAAATCTTCTTCCATGTTGTGAGTTCTGCCTATCTTCTGGCCATCTCGTTCTACAACTTTCTGGATTGCCTTCATGATTTGCAACTTCTCCTCTACTGTTGTCTTTCAATTTCCAAGGACTACATATCCCATGGTACCTTACTGCCTACACGCAGTAATTCCCGTACTGACTCCACCTCCTGAAACTTCATGGATGTTATTGTGTGAGGATCTGATCAGAGTAAGTTTACAGATTTCAAAGTCATTTACATGAATAGGAGGAGGCGAGAAATAATTGAAATACAATGTGAGGATACAGTATGTGCATACAAATGCGCAAGTTCAGAATCCCTATGGCTCTTGTGTTCGGTGTGCAGATGTGCATGCAAGTGTGTGCTCATGTGTGCACAGACGCCAGGCAGGCTATTTACATTGGACTATTGCAGTGGGTCCCTGCTGTTTGGTCTACTGTGTTTTCTGAGCATCCTGCGACCTGTTCCTTTTATTGATCCTCTGCTGCTGATCTGATTTGCCTCTGCCCCCGTCTGAATGCTGTTGCACTGATCCCTGGCCTGTCTCCAGGATTTTGCTTCTGCCTACTCCCTTTGTCTGTCTGCTCCACAGTTACTGACCCTGACTTGCCTTCTGACTACTCCTCTGCCTGCTGTCTGTATCCCTATCTAGCTGCTGACCCGGACTGCCTGACACTGCTAACATACCTTCCTCCTGTACCCGTGCCCGCTATCCTGTGCCTGACTGCTGGTCCAATACTCCAGCTGCCCCCAAGACACACAGCCAACTTGTTAGCACCCACCAGTGGAAGATCTGTCAGGCACTCATGCCACTCTGTACTTTGGCACTCCCTGTTACCTTATCAAGGCTCCCGAGCCAGAGGTGTAAGCAAAGCCTACCTCTAAACATCAGACTCCACCACCAGGTATGTGACAAGGTGAATATATGGCTT
Organism: Lithobates pipiens; assembly: GCF_037356315.1. Classification (NCBI taxonomy): domain Eukaryota; kingdom Metazoa; phylum Chordata; class Amphibia; order Anura; family Ranidae; genus Lithobates; species Lithobates pipiens. The sequence goes on from NW_027507784.1 coordinate 73,183,553, forward strand.
TATATTTTGACTATAGATACATTTTAAGTAGGAGTTTCTCTTTATGCATAGATTTTTCTGTAGAAAGTTAGAATCTCTCCCACTGAAAGCTGGTAAAGCTAATAAAAGGAATAAACTAATACAAATATAATTAAAGCAGAAGACTCAATGTAAAAAACAACAAGATAAAAATAATCATGTTTAATGATTAAAAATAACAAATCCAGAATGTGTTGAAATTATTAGTCAGTCAGCCTGGGGATTTCTCCAACAGTACTTTTCTTCTGCTATTAGATGTCCTCAGTCTAAGTTCAGGCATCATTCAAGCCAATTGCTCTGAGCCCAGGTCACCCTGGATCTGTGCCAGCCGGTGGCTGGACAGGGAAATACGAATCAGCACAGTGAACAGCGTACCTCTCTTTCACTCTCCTTTCTGTTCCTCTCTCTCACATGAACTGATTAGCAAGGGGTGGGCAGGAGGGCCGGGTGTCCTGGGCACTGGGGTATCATGTGAAGTGGAGGGGCACCACAAAGAGATTAGGAGGATTTGTGGTGGAAGAGAGATTTTGGGGGCATCAGGGGTTATGTATTGTTCTAGTTGGGGAAATTTGGAGGGGGGTGCTAAGAGTGGTGATTTAGAGGGTTTGTGTTGGCAGGGGGTGGGGGAAAGACAATCCATGCTTAGGGTTAGAGGATTTGTGCTAGGAGAAGTGATTTTTTTGGGGTGGGGCAAAGATTTGTGCTGGGGGGGTTCAACAGGGGGGGTGGATTTTTACTGGGGAAGGGGGAATTTATGCTTAGGAAGTCAGCTTGCAGGTTAGTGCTCAATGTTTCCGTGGTGGGATTTTTCTCATATATCTTGGGGGGAGGGGGCAAGTTTGGCATGTTCACCCTGGGCTCTAGATGACCTTGTCCCAATAGTGGATTGCCTCCTTGTACTGCTTCTTGCTCTCACACTCATTCAAGTTCTCACACGGCGTACATTAAAAAAAATGCATGTAATGATGTAATAATGATTACAGAACTGAATTAATTTATACATTTCATATTTGCCAAGAGTTCAACTCTGACAATGTTGCTGATTCCATGTAAACAACGCAAGGAATATTTGACTAGCAATATGATCAGACGCATTCTGGATTGTACAGTACTGACCTCGTATTGGATAAATTGCTTTAGGGCTGATGCTTCATTCCCAGCCTCAGGCTAAAACTCCATCTGTAATTTAATGAGACTTTTATGGCTCTCCCCTGCTGTCTACCTGAGATTGTTCGTTCTCCTCGCTATCATTTTCTGTAATCACCAAGCAGTCGGCTCTGTAATACTCGTGTGCTGTGAAGGGACCCTTGTTAAAGTTATCAGGCAGTCCAGGATAAACTTCTTGTTCTTGGTAGCACAAACATCAATTATTCAGCATGGAAAATTAAATTTGTATGTATTGTATTAATAGGTATCTCTTAGCTAGGGTCAGCTAACTATCAGGATGTCTTTAGTTGACCTCCACTGGTCTTATATATATATATTATATGGTAGTCAGACATGTACACTATATTACCAAAATGATTGGGGCGCCTGCCTTTACATGCACATCCCAGTCTTAGTCCGTAGGGTTCAATATTGAGTTGGCCCTCCCTTTACAGCTGTAACGGCTTCAACTTTTCTGGCAAGGCTGTCTTTGTGGTGAAGGAACTTGACTGGCCTGTGCAGAATCCTGACCTCAACCTAATGGAACACCTTTGGGATGAATAAGATTGGAGACTGCGAGCCAGGCCTTCATCCAACATCAGTGCCTGACCTCACAAATGTGTTTCTGGAAGAATGGTCAAACATTCCCATAGACACACTCCTAAACCTTGTGGACAGCCTTCCCAGAAGAGTTGAAGCTGTTATAGCTGCAAAGGTTGGGCCAACTCAATATTGAACCCTATGGATTAAGCCCTTGTACACACGGTCGGACATTCCGACAACAAAATCCGTCGGATTTTGTCCAAAACTGGTGTTGCATACACACGGTCGGACAAAGTTGTCAGAAAATTCGATAGTTTGGAACGTGATGATGCTATTTAGTTATGACGGGACTATGTTCAGGCTAGTAGCCAATAGCTTTGGTCTAGGAATTTGATCTGAGCATGCGTGGCACTTTGTCCGATCGAAATTCTCTACAAACGATGGGACAATATCTGATAGGATCATGTTGTCGGAAAATTTTTATATCCAGCTCTCAAACTTTGTTGGTCAGACATTCTGCCTGAAAAAGTCAGATGAAACCCACACACGGTCGGATTATCTGACAACACGGTCCGATCGGACATTTTCCGTTGGAATGTCCAACCGTGTGTACAAGGGCTAAGACTGAGATGACATTAAAGTTCATGTGCTTGTAATGGCAGGTGCCCCAATACTTTTGACAATATAGTGTATGTATGTGCCAGCTCTCCTCAGTTATTTATCCTGGATGGTGCTTCTCTTACTATTCTTCAGAAGTTCAATTGTGCACATATGCTGTTGGTTTCTATTGTCTGTCGTTAACTTAATGCTAGCAATACATGCAGTGGCAGATTTACCACAGGCAAACTAGGCTAAGCTTAATAGGGGCACCTGCAATTTTAGGGATCAGATGTCATTTTGATAGCTGAAGAAGTTAATAGATAGCATTTGGATCTCCAGGAATGTTCACACCTTATTAAACTGGTGTGAAAGTAGCATTACTGTGCAAGGCCTAAATACTAGACTGGCATCTCCTGCAAACCATAGAGCTTCCAAGGTGCCGCACCATTGTGTTGAAGTCAACAGATAACAAATGTATTCTCCTAAAAGGTAAGATTGTATAAAATCCCAACGCATTCTGGGAGCTAAACCTGACCCACTTCACCTGAGAGCATGCCCTTAAAAGCTACTTTACAAATTTGGAATACACTTTAAGAGATTCATGCCCAGACCTTTTGTCAACTGATAAATAATCTTCAAATATATTTTTTCCTGGTTCATGGCCTGTATAGTAACTTGTATCTCCTAAAGTAAGGTATCACTGTCCCTGTAAGCCCTTGTACACACGGTCGGAGATTCAGACGGAACGTGTCCTATCGGACCGTTTTGTCAGATATTCCGACTGTGTGTGGTCTCCATCGGACTGTGCCACGCATGCTCAGATCAAATTCCTAGACCAAAGCTATTGGCTACTAGCCTGAACGTAGTCCCGTCATAACGAAATAACGTCATCAGGTTATGTACAATCGGATTTTCCGACAACTTTGTCCGACCATGTGTATGCAACAGTTTCGGACAAAATCCGTCGGACAAAATCTGTTGGGCAAAATCCAACGGATTTGGTTGTCAGAATGTCCGACCGTGTGTACAAGGGCTTAGAATTGAGCACAAAGTTGTACACAATGTCCTCCAGCTCTCTGGCAGCCTGGGAAAGGGAGAGAAAGTACAGGGGTGGCAGCAGCGTCCACTGAGACAGTGGATCATGTAAAATGGTCTTCATTTAAAACAGTTGTATTTTACATGTCCTGTGAATTTGGGTGTTTAAAGTCGTATACAAAGTTGGAGGAGTGTAAACTGAGCCTACAGTGGGTATAGAAAATAATCACCCCCTTTAAAATAATCACATTTTGTTGCTTTTCAGCCTGAAATAGAGACAGACACAGTTGTTGTTTTATACAGCTGTATTTACTCAGTGCAACTTATGACATCCAAGTGAAAGATATAACACCAACATGTCAGAATTTTTTTTTTTTACAAAATTTAAAAAACAGAATCACTGAGTTGGAAAAAGGATCAACCCTTGTGTCAGCATTTTGTTGAACCGCCTTTTGCTTTCATTACAGCCTTTAGTCTGTTGGGATATGTCTCTACTAGGGTTGAGCTGAACACCCCCCAGTTCGGTTTGCTTTAGAACATGCGAACAGGCAATAAATTCGGTCGAACATCCGAACACTTGTAAAGTCTATGGGACTCAAACATGAAAAATCGAAAGTGCTAATTTTAAAGGCTTATATGCAAGTTATTGTCATAAAAAGTGTTTGGAGACCCAGGTCCTGCCCCAGGGGACATGGATCAATGCAATATTCTTTTTTTTAAATGGCCATTTTTTCGGGAGCAGTGATTTTAATAATGCTTAAAGTGAAACAATAAAAGTGAAATATTCCTTTAAATTTCTTACCTGGGGGTGTGTCTAGTATGCCTGTAAAGTAGCGCTTGTTTCCCGTGTTTAGAACTGTCCCTGCACAAAGTTTCATTTCTGAAGGAAAAAAAATTAAAAGCACTCACAATACACCGGCTGAGCCTGCCTCCCTTACTATCTATCTATCTATCTATCTATCTATCTATCTATCTATCTATCTATCTATCTATCTATCTATCTATCTATCTATCTATCTATCTATCTATCTATGTGTGTATATATATATATATATATATATATATATATATATATATATATATATATATATATATATATATATATATATATATATATATATATATATATATATATATATATATATACATATATCTCACAAAAGTGGGTACACCCCTCACATTTTTGTAAATATTTTATTATATCTTTTAATGTGACAACACTGAAGAAATGACACTTTGCAACAGTGTAAAGTAGTGAGTGTACAGCTTGTATAACAGTGTAAATCTGCTATCCCCTCAAAAACAGCCATTCATTTCCAAATCTCTGCCAATAAAAGTGAGTACACCCCTAAGTGAAAATGTCCAAATTGGACCCAATTAGCCATTTCCCTCCCTGGTGACATGTGTCTTGTTAGTGTTACAAGGTCTCAGATGTGAATGGGGAGCAGGTGCATTAAATTTGGTTTTATCGCTCTCACTCTCTCAGGTCACTGGAGGTTCAACATGGCACCTCATGGCAAAGAACATTACGAATATAAAAAAAAAAAAGAATTTTTGCTCTACATAAAGATGGCCTAGTCTATAAGAAAGGCAAGACCCTGAAACTGAGCTGCAGCAAGGTGGCCAAGACCATACAGTGGTTTAACAGGACAGGTTCCACTCAGAACAGGCCTTGCCATGGTCGACCAATGAAGTTGAGTGCATGTGCTCATATCCAGAGGTTGTCTTGGGGAAACATACATATGAGTGCTGCCAGCATTGTTGCAGAGGTTGAAGGGTGTGTAAAGATACTACCAGTAAAGGCCTCGTTTGGTCAATTGGTTAGCTAGATAGTTGAAATGTACCATCATCCAAAATTAGACAGAAAAAGGGGTTGGGAGGCCTGGTTCCCATATCAGGCTCCCTGGAAACAGGGGTGAGCTGGCGGACTATCACAGTACATGTAGAATATTGATAACGAAATAATGTAACCAAGGTAAAAGACAAACAAAATTTATTTAAAGTGGTTCTGCACCTAAAAAAAAAAATTTAAAGCCAGCAGCTACTAATATTGCAGCTGCTGACTTTTAATAAAATCACACTTACCTGTCCCAGGGTCCAGCGATGTCGGCGGCAGATGAGGAGCGATCGCTCGTCTCGCTGCTGCCCCCGCCGCCATCCTCTGTCAGGGAATCAGGAAGTGAAGCATTACAGCTTCACTGCCCAGTTCCCTGCTGCGCATGCGCGAGTCGCGCTGCGCGTCTCTTATGGTCCCCCGCTGTGTCTCTGGGAACTGTGTGTTTCCCAGAACACAACGGGGGGGGGGGGGGCAGGGCGTCTGCGGGGGTCTGCAGTGGTCTGCCCAGAAGTGGGTGCAGATACCTGGATTATCCAGGTAACTGCACCCCCCTCCCCCCTGAAAGGTGCCGATTGTGGCACCGGAGGGGGGGGGATCAGATTAGCGGAACTTCCCCTTTAGGGTGAAGAACCGCTTTAAATAGTAAAAACATTTCACAGTACAAAGATAAACTTATTTTGGTCAGATGGTGTCAAGCGTGTGTGGCGGCAACCAGGTGAGAAGTACAAAGACAAGTGTGTCTTGCCTACAGTCAAGCATGAGTGTCATGGTCTGAGCCTGCATGAGTGCTGCTGGCACTGGGGAGCTACAGTTCATTGAGGGAACCATGAATGCCAACATGTACTATGACATGGAATAGAACAGACAGACTCTGGATGGCCGCACTCCGGATCAGATAAAGTGAATTGTGCCTTTATTGTTTCCACTAAAAAAACCTTCACATCATACAAGTCACAGCAGCAGAGGGAAAAATCATGTAGAACAAAAAATATGGACGCGTTTCATGCTAAAATTAGCGCTTACTCATAGCTAATCATTGTTCTAAACAAAAAGCATATATATATATTAAATGAGTGTCATCATGTGATAGTGTAATTAGAGCATAAGTGGTTGTGGTCTCTATATGCTCGAATTACACTATCACATGATGACACTCATTTAATATATATATGCTTTTTGTTTAGAACAATGATTAGCTATGAGTAAGCGCTAATTTTAGCGTGAAACGCGTCCGTTTTTTGTTCTACATTCTTTTTCCCTCTGCTGCTGTGACTTATATGATGTGAAGGTTTTTTAGTGGAAACAATAAAGGCACAATTCACTTTATCTGATCCGGAGTGCGGCTATCCAGAGTCCAAAACAATGGTGGCCACACAAAATATTGACAATTTGAACATTTTCACTTAGGGGTGTACTCACTTTTGTTGCCAGCGATATAGACATTAATGGCTGTGTGTTGAGTTATTTTGAGGGGACAGCAAATGTACACTGTTATACAAGCTGTACACTCACTACTTTACATTGTAGCAAAGTGTCATTTCTTCAGAGTTGTCACATGAAAATATATAATAAAATATTTACAAAAATTTGAGGGGTGCACTCACTTTTGTGAGATACTGTTACGAAATCCCCAGGCTCCAGATCCCAAAACAGATTTTAGTAAACAATGAGGAAACTGATAAGCCAGTTTCCTCCCAAATAAGAAAATAAACTGGAGCCCCTCAACCTGCCTGGTTGAGAATCCTCTGTCCAAACACTGGTGGGGTACCTCACTACAGCAATATATATATATATATATATTGCTGTAGTGAGGTACCCCACCATATATATTGCTGTAGTGAGGTACCCCACCAGTGTTTGGACAGAGGATTCTCAACCAGGCAGGTTGAGGGGCTCCAGTTTATTTTCTTATTTGGGAGGAAACTGTTTTTTCAGTTTCCTCATTGTTTACTAAAATCCGTTTTGGGATCTGGAGCCTGGGGATTTCGTAATGATCCGGGTGGGATGAAATCCTCAGTCCTGGGTCCAGGTTTTGAGTTCCACCAGCATACTGACTGGTCAGATGTGTGCTGGGCTATTTGTAGACACCTGACCATGTTTCTGGGCTCCACCCTCCCAAGGAGTCCAGGCAAGCAAGGGAGAAGTGTGCATGTCTGCACAGGTCGGTCTGTCAGAGCAGACAGAGGGTCCAAGCTTGTGGGCTGAAAAAGAAAGCTGGAAAAGAGTGCTGAGGTACTGGGTGTACAGGAACTCTGTTATAGAGCCGAGAGGGCTGAAGCATAAGTCTGAGCAGCAGTGCTGCTAAAGAGAGCCAGGTGGCTTGGTATTTTTGGTTTCACTTACATTGTTGCTGTGGAAAGCTGAAACCCCTGTGTAGGCAACTCTTCTGTTATCGGACATTTTCTTTCTTTAATAAAAGTGGGCCTACAAGCCCTTTAAAACATGCATATATGGCGTGGACTCAGCTCACTGGTAAGCTCTACCCTTAAGCTAAAACAACTTCCGATGTTACACTATATATATATATATATATATATATATATATATACACACTACCACATTGGAGCTAAATAACTAGCCTTTGATGCTCTTGCTATGGACTGGTAAAATGCTGTGAGGTAGGTTGTGTGAGAGAGACCAAACTTAGATTAAAGATGGGGCCTAAACCAAAGGCTAAATATACCATGTAGATGTGATTTGGGGGCCCCCTGAAGGTGATCTGAGGGTTAACAAAGGTATTATCAGGCACTGCAAAATGCCTACATATTAAAATAATCATAAAACATGACAGGTTCACTTTTTTTCCCGCAAATTGTGTTTCTGCTACATAGCAGCCGTCCAAGATCTTTAAAACATAGAGACTTTTGCTCCAAAATATGGATCACTGAAAAATACAGTTTTACAAACAAATATTTAAAATCTCCAACCAGTGACATGTCTGTCAGAAAGTTTTTTTCCATTTTTTAAGAGGAGTGACGTTTAGTGTTGACTTCTGAGATGTTATACCTCATCTTGGATTTCTTTCTTTTAACGTGTTTGTGTTTACTGCCGTGATAACCCTATCTAACTTATGACAAATGGATACGAGTAGCTCGCCCTCATATGCGGCTCTGCTTAATGAGCAAAATGAATTAAAGAACAAACCACTCAACATCTACTGCTCTGGGTTTTTTCTTTTGTTCTAGAGAACATCTTGTGCTGTTTTGGAATTTGTGATAGTGTGTGTCTGCTCTGAGTGTCTTCTATGCGTGGTGATGCATCGATGAACTTTTTCAATGTCAAAATCATTGAAGATCACTTTTTGAGATGTAAATTAGCCAAGGCCTACTTAAAAAGCACTTAAAATGCTGCACCACTTGATAACCACACAATATCTAACTGTACTTTTGTCAGAAACAAATACACGTATTTAAATCTTCTGTGAGATTGTAAAAGCACATAGCAAAGCACCAGTCAAATATGAATGTTACGTTCCAAATGCTTTAAGGCGTACTAACCTAATTACAGAATGTTTACAATTTTCAGCTAGGTATTTATTGTGTATCTCTACCTTGAAACAATTTCATACTAACTTTGGTAGAGTGATGAGGGATTTGAACCTTTGTCAGGTTTTTTTTTTTTTTTTTAGCTGTCTGTGTCCTTGGTGGGGAGATCCACCTTGTGCTTTTGAAAAAAGAAAGAAATGTTGGGACTTTATATGAGACCGTGACCATCCAGTACACAGGTCTCCATCCCTATTTATATGAAAAATAAAAGGGAAAAATTGGGGACCTTGCACTTTTGTCATGACCATGTGTGGTCAATGAGGTCACCTGGAATTCCTGACAGTTTGTTTACAAAGTGAAACAGGCTGACAGGAAATTGTCTTTTACTAGTGGTAGTGATAAAATCTGACCATTTAGTTTGCCCATGCACGGAATTGTGAACAAGCTGGTTTCAGGTGGGGAAACAGTGTGAGAAACCTGACGGTCAAAATTCTGTCTTTCTTCAATAGAAAACTTTGAGCAAGGTGCAGTGTGGTGTGGTGAGCAGTAAACACAAGTGTTAGGTAATAAAGTTATATTGTAGAAAGGTTCAACATAACTTATTCAGGCCCAGAGGGTAGGCACACCCGTCTAGAGCCACTTACGAACTGTGACAGTGGTCTGAAGATTTGAAGATGCCGACAGCACCCATAACTAGGAGTGGAATGCACCCTGGCCAGTTCACACCCAAAAGGGGAGGCTTCCTAGAAAGAGGGCATTGTCCCTGCACTATCCCTACTACTTAGGAACCTTTCCCTACCTGTAAATATTGTCCCTGTCAGACAGGGAACCTGTCCCTTTGCTAGCTACTCGCATAAAGTGCTCCAAACCCAGGAGCCGGATTCTTAAATAGACTTTCCCTGACCCAACATGGCCATTAGAATCACATGAGGTGCCAGCGCACAACTTCCTTCCCCTTCTGCATCGCTGCCTTGGTCAAGCACCACCTACAATGGGAAGTACAGACTGCACCTGCCGACACACCAAATTGAAACTCACAGGTTTTGCAAGCCTGAGGATAGTGGCAGTATGCAGAAATACAAGGAGCTTCCCAAAAGTTCTTGGCCTGATTTAGAAGAAAGTGACTGAGGTCAATGAAGTACAATATTATTTTTCTATATACTCGCCTCCAATTAATTTTTTTAAAGTGAAGATTTGATTAACATATTTCATTCCTGGTACTTTCCAGTTTGCCCCATTTTTGCATTTCCAGTAGAAGTGCATTGTCATGGAAGAAATGGGGGGGGGGGGGTTAAGGCAATTAGGGGTTGCTTTACTAAAGGCAAATAGATTGTGCAGTTGCTCCAGAGTTTAGTAAATGAGCAGAAGCTCTGACTGCTGACTTTCATCATCCAATCATGTGCAAGCATTAATGTTTCTTTCATTTTCCTTGAACATGATTGGGTATTTGCCTCATTTACTAAGCTCTGGGACAACTGCACTTTGCAAAGTGTGCAGTCTAATTGCAGTTTGTAAATCAACCCCTTAGACTGGGCACTTTGCAAGTGCACTTGCACTAATTTTTCCCAGAGATTAGAAAAATGTGACAAAGCTCTGCTCATTTCCATCACGTAATCATGTGCAAGCAAAAATTCTTTTTTTTTTTTTTTTTTTTTTTTTTTAATTCTCCTTGCATCTGATTGGGTATTCTTTGCCATGGGAAGCTTTACCACATTTGCTAAGTGCTGGGGAAAATGCGTGCAACTGCACTTGCAAAGTGCACAGTCTATTTGCCTTTATTAAAACCACACCATAGTATTCCACATTTTTGTACAAAGAAACAAGGGAGGAGAGGAGTGAGTGCTGAATAGTAAATTAGCATAAAGAGAAAAAGCAAGAAATTCTGCTAAAAGTGTTTGTAACATAAGGTCATATGTGGAATCTACAGTATATTATCAATATTGGTTCACCAGCTAAATGTTATAGCTGCATAGCTACAAAATACAGCCACAGATTTGGAACTACTAACCCACTATCATCAGCTGGGCATTGTAAGTAACGTACCTTAATTCTGTTTTAACATATTTTCCAGATTAGCTCACAAAACAGGTTATCTATCATTCTAAGCCAGCCTTTGGGTAGCCATATAATTGAAGTATGGAGAATGTATAGAATCTGAGGCATCCAGATCATCTTTAACCACTTAAGCCCCGGACCATTTTGCTGGCCAAAGACCAGAGCACTTTTTGCGATTCGGCACTGCGTCGCTTTAACTGACAATTGCGTGGTCGCACGACGTGGCTCCCATAAAAATTGATGTTCTTTTTTTTCCCACAAATAGAGCCTTCTTTTGGTGGTATTTGATCACCTCACTCATATTGTGTTTTTTTTGTTTTTTTTTAACTTTTTGCTATAGTAAATATCCCCCAAATATGTATAAAAAAAAACATTATTTTTTTTCCTCAGTTTAGGCCGATACGTATTCTTCTACATATTTTTGGTAAAAAAAATAACAATAAGCGAATAATTGATTAGTTTGTGCAAAAGTTATAGCGTTTACAAAATAGGGGACAGTTTTATGGCATTTTTATAAATTTTTTTTTTTTTACTAGTAATTGCGGCGATCAGCTTTTTTTTTTATTATTGTGACTGCAACATTATGGCGGACACATTGGACATTTTTGACACATTTTTGGGACCATTGTCATTTATACAGCAATCAGTGCTATACAGATGCACTGATTCCTGTATAAATGACACTGGCAGTGAAGGGGTTAACCACTAGGTGGCAGTGTAGGGGTTAGGTGTGTCCTAGGAGTGTGTTGCTAACTGTGGGGGGCATGGCTGTGTTTTACACATCACTGATCTCTGCTCCAATCACAGAGAGCAGAGATCAGTGATCAGTGTCACTGTTGCTAGTCAGTACAGGGAGATGCTTGTTTACTTTAGCATCTCCCCGTTCTTCCTCTCCGTGAGACGGTTGTGGATATCCCCACGGCGATCAAGTCTGCAGGACCCGCGATCGGACTCACAGAGGTCCCGACCAGCGGACACGCGATGAAACGGCAGCAAATTTAAAGGGATGTACATGCCCATTTGCCTGTCCGTGCCATTCTGCTGACGTACATCGGCGCGCGCCAGTCGGGAAGTGGTTAAAGGGGTGGTTAAGTAAGAAGTGTTTTTTTTTTTTTTTTTTTAAAAGCCTTCTGTGGGTAGCAGCCCCCTTCAGGCCCCCTAATACTTCCCTGAGCCCTATCTAGATCCAGCGATGTCCACAAGTTCCTCAGCCCTCCGGGACTCTCCTCCTGATTGGCTGAGACACAGCAGTGGCACCATTGGCTCCCGCTGCTGTCAATCAAATTCAGTTAGCCAAGCAGGAGAGAGAGGGGATGGGGCCGAACCACAGCTCTGTGTCTGAATGGACACAGGGAGCTGTAGCTCCACATAGAAAGCTCCTTCCTGTGGGGGCACCCAACGGGGGAGGGGCTAGGATCACAGAAGTGGGACCCAAGAAGAGAAAGATCAGAGCTGCTCTTTGTAACTGTAAATAGCAGGTAAGTATAACACATTGTTATTTTTATAGAAAAAAAAAGAGACTTTACAATCACTTTAAGAGGTTTGTACATCTGACCACAGAGAAGCAGATACCACCAACTGTTTCCCTTTTTTCGCAGGTTGTTAATTAGGATGAGTGAATTGAGTTTTTACATAATCTTTAGGCTAGTGTTGATATTCATCCCAAGGTATCAGAATGTTTTGATGATCTGTAGGGAACATGCACAAATTGTCAGCAGTTTCCTAAGTGGGTCTAAGGGGAGCATTGTTGACTTACCCCAATTCATTTCCAGTCCCAAGAAGGCTGAGAACTTATAAGTTACAGTAATTAGATTTTGTATCAAGCCACTAATGTCCTCTAGAAATAACCAAGCTTTGTCTGCATATTAGACGTGTTTTTCTTCAGTGTTGCTCTTAAGGAACCCTTTTACATCTTTAGATTTTCAAATCAGTATTGCTAGGAGCTCCAGAGCCAGTGCCGAATAATAGAAGCAACAGAGAGCAACCCTGTCTGGTGCTTCTCTTATTATATATAGTGGGTCATATTGTTCACTATTTATTATGCTTACACATAAATGGTAAAGAGTATAAGATCTTAACCTATGTTATAAATGTAGTACTACCCCTCAGGGGCTGAAAGTCAGTCCCTCAGAATTTCCCTTTTTCATCCAGACACAGGAATAAGTCTTTGTTTTTGTTGTTTTATTAGGGGATGATAACGTGGATGGGGTAAGGGGTTATGGGAAGCCCAGAGTGACAACAGATTAACTTCAGAGTCATTTCCTCACACTTTACAGACTCCTCTTCAGCCTTCCACCTGCACAAACTGTGTTCCTCGTTTGCACAGCTTTTGCTGGTTCACTCCTGAGGGAACAGACAGGCTTCTTGTCAGTTCAACAACTGCCCATTACAGGCAAGAACTCTCAGTCCTTTGAAAAGTAGCACATATGGAGTGAAACAGCATATAACTCCTTCTTCTGCTTCCCTGCGGCTAGGGTGACCACGTATACTGGATTGCCCAGGACAGTCCCGCATTTTGCAGGTCTGGCCCAGGTCCTGGGCACCTTAATTCAGGGACAACAGAGTGTGCCAAAATGAAACTGACACAGTCACCCTGCACATTGCATTCTGTGCCCTGATTGGGCAAAGCTTTGCCCAATCAGGGTGCAATAAAAGCTGCTTGTTAACTGGGAAATCCTAACTACTGTTGAGTCATCAGCTGTGAATGGACTTCCCTGCTGTCAGCTGAATAATGCAAAAAATACTGGTAAAAAAAGTTAAAACAAAATGGCATGAGGTCCCCCCTAATTCATACCAGACCCTTACCTGTGCATGTAGCTTGGCAGGTCAGGGTAGAGCAAGCACCCCCCCCCCCCCATACCAGACCAGGTCATTTTTGCTGCAGCATGTTCTATGCATGCTACAGACGCTCCACTTTTACAGGCAGACAAAGGGGACCCCGTGAAGTACAAAGTACACCGCTGCTAAGTGACTTAGTTCATTCAGGTGCACATTGTATACCATTTGTCTAAACTGGTGACCACTGTATGCATTTGTTTTTCGAAAAATTTGCAAAAAAAGTGTCAAAAATCACTGCACTTAAAGAGAGCACTGCTACAGCTGGCAGTCTCTCCCCCTGTCTGTCCCTGTACCATGCTGATCTGCTCACTGTCTCTCATTGGTCGCTTTGCTACCTCTCTGGTTTGAATCCCTCCAACTGCCTGTCGGGGATCCTTCCAGGCCAGCCTCCCAAGCTCCAGTCTGAGGTAACCCTCCCCACATGGTGTGTGTCCATCAAGGGAACTGATATGTCCATCAAGGGCCTCACTCAGCACTACTTCTCCATCTTCCACCTGACTGCCTGCTGGCATGGCTCATGTCTATTTATGGGTTTTATTGGCTGAGGGCCCACATATATTCAAGTTAGCCCCTCCTTACGTCCACCCACTATTTTCTAGAATGTTCTCCAACTTACCAGGATGAGTCATCCAGCCCTTAACTCTAATAACCCTGACCCAGATTCAGTGACTCGAGTTTATCCCAAAGCCAGACAAAAAGGGTGCTACATAAAATTTGGGACTAGCCCAAAACAAGCAAATAGCTCCCACAAATATGGTCAGTCAACACTGTCAAAAGCCTTGGCAGAGTCAAATGACAGCACTGTCTGGTTACCCATATTGATGGGGGTATTATACATATTAAGACATGCTCTCATAATATTAATTGCATTGACCTTCCTGGCATAAATCTGAAATGATCTGTATAGATCAATTTTGTAATTGTTTTAGCAAGTCAATTAGCAGTTTAGTGTCAGTATTCAATAGGGAAATAGATCTATCGGAATCTGGTTATTGTAATATCTTTGCATGGTTCTGTTATAAATTTAAAGTTCCTGCATGGATTCTGTTAGCTTCTCTGAGTCATGTACTGCATAAAGATTTCCTAGTAGTGCAGTTAAAAGCCCATACACATGATACGAAAATTGGAAGTAAAATTTCGTCCAATGAATGATCTGTTGATTTTCAGGTACAGTGATTTTGAAAACCGATTCCAGTTTTTCGTCTGACAAAAGCTGGATATGCAGACTATAAAATTTTTGTCGTACGTGAACTCAACGTCTGATTTTTGTTTAATTTGTACAGCTTTAGTCCGAAAAAGATTGTAAGAGCAAGACTATGCATGCCCAGAAAGGAAAGAACACATACAAAACTATTCAACACATTCCATCACTTCTGATGCTGAATTGTGTCGTACGAGAATTTTCGTATGGTGAGTAACTTTTGATTTGAGACTAGCATGCAACAATACCCGGTGAACGGTCGTCTGAAAATCTGTTTGTATGTATGAGGTTTAAGCCCTTGTACACACGGTCGGACATTCCGTCAACAAAATTCGTCAAATTTTTTCCGACGGATTTTGTCCGAAACTGGTGTTGCATGCACACGGTCGGACAAAGTTGTTGGAAAATCCGATCGTTCGGAACGTGATGACGTTAGTTCGTTATGACGGAACTACGTTCGGGCTAGTAGCCAATAGCGTTGGTCTCTAATTTGATCTGAGCATGCGTGGCACTTTGTCCGATTGCAATTCTCTACAAACGATCGGATCATGTTGTCGGAAAATTTTATATCCAGCTCTCAAACTTTGTTGGTCGGACATTCCGACAGAAAAAGTTCAATGGAGCCCACACATGGTCGGATTATCCAACAACACGGTCCGAACAAGGGCTAAGAGTTGCTCATACACTTTCTTTTCTAATTCTGCAGGTAGACCACCAGTACCTAGGGCTTTGTTAGTCAGCAGTGAAGTGATAGCTTTAGTAAGTTATTTCAATGTTATAGGGCATCTCTTATGTGCACCAAGTTGAGGGAATGGAACCAAATGCATGGTGGGTGTAGGGCAAGGTGAAAAGATGGGGGCCGGTCACTTTTAAAAATGAACAATGAGAGTTTATTTCTCTTAAGAGGAACAGTGGGAGAGAGGGGTGGGGCCCAGGACACCCTTAGGCAAATGCAATAGCAACTTAGTAGACTGCCTGGGCAAAAATAGAACTAGGCAGACAGCAATACAGAAAGGGATCTTTAAGCTGAATGCAGCAATCTGTATCTTGTAGCAACTGCTGTCTCCTATAGGCTATAGCAACAACTTTACTCACAGTATTCCACTGTAGATCCTCAAGCTCGGTTCACAGCTACCTGCTGGACTCTTCAAGTTCCACTCACAGCTACCCGCTGTATTCTTCAAGCTTCACCCACAGCTACCCACTGGGTTCCTCAGACTCACAGCCACCTGCTGTATTCTTCAAGCTTCACCCACAGCTACCCGCTGGATCCCTTAAGCTTGTCTCACAGCTACCCACTGTACTTCAAGCTTTACTCACAGCTACCCGCTGTACTTCAAGCTTTACTCACAGCTACCCGCTGTACTTTGTGGATGAGTTCTCTCCTGAAGCTTTCCCAGCTACTTCACAATCCCTGGCTGATGAAGAGTCTCCTCCTCTGGTACTCCTTCAGAACTTCATCCCTTTACACCTGCCTCCGGCAACAAGAGCGGTTGGCCCTCTGACAACTTCTTCTCCCTTTCCTTCTGGCAAGGATCAGGCTCACCTCAGGCCGAGCCCCTTTACATGTAGTTATGCCCCAGGCTTCAGGCCTGCACCTCAGCTGCTGCTCCACACACACCCACTCAGGCCGCAGCCCAGGTGGAAAGAACCCCAATCAACTGACTCTCTCCAAATAAATAATCTATCCTAGCAGCCCTTAGTGGCCAAAGAAACCCCTGCTAATTGGCTAAGAAAAGCATATTCACTCATAACCTGAATGCACTGTAATCTATCATACTAATGCCAAAGGTAACAGTGCCACCTATTGACAAAAGAGAAACATAACAATTAAACCCAAGCTTAGGACAAATCCATTTTTATCAAAGACTACAAATTACTCAGGCTTAATTACCACCTAGCACAGGAGTACTACACACAGATCACTGTGAATGAATTATGCAGCTGTGTGGGTGCGGGTACAGCTAAAATGTGACAATAGCAGGTGCGGGGGTCAAGAACTCCCTGTGGGGGGGAGGGGGTTGTGAAGGGGGTGAGCAGGGGTTGCTGAACATGGTGAACTTAGCCTTTAATGGTCAACCATACAGCAGAGTGATTTTAACCACTTCAGACCGGACCATTTTGCTGGCCAAAGACCAGACCACTTTTTGCGATTCGACACTGCGTCGCTTTAACTGACAATAGCGCGTCGTGTGCTGTGGCTCCCAAACAAAATTGACGTCCTTTTTTCCCCACAAATAGAGCTTTCTTTTGGTGGTATTTGATCACCCCTGCGGTTTTTATTTTTTGCGCTATAAACAAAAATAGAGTGACAATTTTGAAAAAAAATCATTATTTTTTACTTTTTGTTATAATAAATATCCCCCAAAAATATATAAAAACATTTTTTTACCCTCCAGTTTAGGCCGATACGTATTCTTCTACATATTTTTGGTAAAAAAATCGCAATAAGCGATTGATTGGTTTGTGCAAAAGTTATAGCGTTTAAAAAATAGGGGATAGTTTTATGGAATTTTTATAAAAAAAATTTTTTAATAGTAATGGTGGCGATCAGCGATTTTTATTGTGACTGCGACATTATGGTGGACACATTGGACATTTTTCACACATTTTTGGGACCATTGTCATTTATACAGCAATCACTGCTATATAAATGCAGTGATTCCTGTGTAAATGACACTGGCAGTGAAGGGGTTAACCAGTGGGTGGCAGTGTAGGGGTTAAGTGTTCCTAGGGGTGTGTTACTAACTGTTGCGGGCTGGGCTTTCATTTAGTGAACATTGATCTCTGCTCCAATCACATGGTGCAGAGATCAGTGTCGCTAGTTGCTAGGCAGAACGGGGAGATGCTGTTTACAACTGCATTTTTCCGTTCAGCCGCCCCGTGAAACGATCACAGGTATGCCCGCGGCGATCAAGTCCGCGGGACCCGCGACCGGACTCATGGGGGTCCTGATGGCAGCGCGATGGCATGGCGGAATTAAAGATTGGATGTACCTGTACGCCAGTATGCCTACCCGTGCCATTCTGCCAACGTACATCGGCGTGCGCTGGTCAGGAACTGGTTAATGTTTGTCCTGCCAGAATGTTGTAGAAGCAGCAGTTTCAAAGAAGTGTGTCTCCCTACCCACTATCACACAGAGTTTAACTGTGAATAGCATTGCATAGGGAACATGAAGGCAACACATGACATCCTGGAATTTGACCCTTAATTTTTGCACATCAGTAGAGAAATCAGGACATACAAAAAATGTAAAGTCTTTAATTTGTAGATGACCTATTTCTCTTCCTTATCATTATAATTCATCAGATCAGGAACGTTCTTGGAAGGCTACCTTGACATATAGAGCAGGAAGGTGTGTACTTTCAACAGAGAACTAGGGGTATTGAGAATATTTGCCATTTTTTGTCTGTATCCATGTCTCCATATGAACAAGAGTTATTGCTGTTCACTCATTCAGGTATACAGATAAAGCGAACATTTCTGCATTGCGGCAATGTTCTAGGTAATCTACTCTGTTAGCATGAGTTGTGTCAGTGCTAGCTTAGCCCTTCCTTCTCTGGGCTGGCTGCTCAGCTGTCAGCTAATTGCCAGCTCCCATCTCTCTCCACAGTTACCAGCTGTTCCTTATCCAGCTCATCTGACCTGCCTACTTAAGGCTGGGTTCACACTAAAGCGATGCGGGAACGCCACAAATCCGCGGCGGGTTCCCGCATCGCTTGCCTCCCGCCGGCAGTTCACACTGCCCTATGCAGACTGCTGGGAGTGTCAGTGACACCTTAATGACACCCCCAGATCAATTCGCATATCGCAGTGCGATCTGCAAACTCGGACAGGAATCGGATCGCATGGTGTGAACACCCATGCGATCTGATTCTGCTGCGGACCAAAAAAGGGTCCTGTGCGAGTTTGCGGCGGGTGCGATGCAAATTCAGCCATACTATCTGTATGGCTGAACTCGCATCGCACAGAGATCGGATGTGATTTGCACTGCAGTGCGGTGCGAATCACATCCGGTTCTCGTAGCCGCTCCAGTGGGAACCCAGCCTAAAGTGGGATTGCACTGTGGAAAAAAATATTAAAAGCCAGCAGCTACAATTACTGCAGCTGCTGACTTTTAATAAATGGACACTCACCTGTCCCGGGGTCCAGCGATGCCGGCAGCCGAGGCCTATCGATCTCTCGGCTGCTGCTGTCACCATTCTAGGTGAGGGAATCAGGAAGTGAAGCGCTGCGGCTTCACTTCCCAGTTCCCTACTGCGCATGCGCGAGTCGCGCAGCGCAATAGGAATTGTCCGGAATTGTCCTGTCTCTGGGACCCGTGTGTGTCCCAGCAGACAGCACGCAGGAACAGGAAGAGGCATAGACTCCCGTGGGAGTCTATGCCCGGAAGTGAGTGTAAATACCTGTCTTTGGCAGGTATCTCCACCCCCCCTCCCCCCGAAAGGTGCCAATTGTGACACCGGAGGGGGGGAGGGTTCCGATCAGCGGAAGTTACACTTTAGGGTGGAACCCCGCTTTAAAGCTGTTCAGCTCACTTCATATCTGCCTTCGCCTTGGTCACATCACAAGAAACCATCTCCTGCGGTTCTGTTCAAAGACTGGATTGCTAACATCCCTTCTGGCTCCTTATCCTGCTTGCTGTTGCTCTACTTGGATCCCTGACTTCTGGCCTGGCTGATTACCCGATCTGGTTATTAAACTCTGGACTGGCTGGCTACTCGATCTGGTTACTGGACTCTGGCTATTCTTTGACTACGCTTTCTCTATTTACCTTTTTATTTAATAAACAAGTGTGATTTAATTGTACTTCTGTCTCGGTCTGATTCATGGTTTCTGACAAGTTGCCATCATGCGAATGGTCAAATAGGACGTTTAAGGTTTCAGTATATCCTCAATTTCTTCTACTTTTCCCTCAAAGGCAGAGGAGCTCTGCTGTATCTTTAGAAAATTATGAAGTAGGAATGACATTTCTTCTTTAATGCCCTATACTGGATTTTAATGAGGGAAATGATGAGTTCCTCCTTCTGGCTGCCATTAAACATCTGTTAAAGTAGGCTCACTATTTCCTCTCTGTGTATCCATTGGGTGGTTACAGTTCTGCATGTATTATAGGGTCTGAGCAGCATCATGTACAATACATCCTCCCACCCAAATGCCAGCATGGGGGTTGATTTACTAAAGGTAAATACAGACTGGTTATAAACATCCGACTTACAAACGACTCCTACTTACAAACAGAGCGAGACAACAGGAAGTGAGAGGAAATCTACCCCTAGGAAGGGAAATTCACTCCTGTAAGAGTTGTTATGGGAAAAAGGTGTCTCCACTGAAGCTTTATCACCAAGGCTTGTTTCCACAACAACCCAAAATTTTTAAAATCCAATTGTCATTGAGACAGAGAGTGAGGTGAATTCTTCTGAGCAGAGACAGCAAAACAAACATTACAGGGGTGTTAACCATTCCCTATGCTATCCAAAAAGCTTAAAGATAGTTTTTTTGGCTTGAGCTACACTAACAAAATGTACCTGTTCCGACTTACAAACAGATTCAACTTAAGAACCTACAGACCCTATCTTGTTTGTAACTCGAGGACCGCCTGTAGACTGTGCACTTTGCAGTTGCACTCGGCAGGTGCAGTTGCTCCAGAGCTTGGTAAATGAGCGGAAGCTCTGCTGACTTCCATCATCCAATCATGTGGAAGCAAAATGCTGTTATTTTTATTTTTATTGCACGTGATTGGGTATTCTTTGCAAAGCTTTACCTCATTTACAAAGCTCTGTAGCAACTGCACTTTGCAGAGTGTAACGGCACCTTGTAAAGTGCACATTATATTTGTCTTTAGTAAATCAACCCCATAGAGTTGGGTGAAGGGCGGTATGTCATCAGGTTGTGTGGGCCTGCCGCCTGTCCTCTGAATCTATTTGGGCCATCTTTGACAGATGCCTGGCAATTTTTTCTAGTTTGGCTGCTGCTTCTCTCTTTGGGGTTGATTTACTAATGGCAAATAGACTGTGCACTTTCGAAAGTGCAGTTGCCCTCTGCGAAGGCAGTTTTTCCAGAGCTTAGTAAATAACAGAGAGCTCTGCTGACTTTCATCATCCATCACGTGTAAGCAAAAATGCTGTTTTTGTAATTTTCCTTGCACATGATTGGATGATGGAAGTCAGCAGAGCTCTCCATTATTTACTAAGTTCTGGAGCAACTGTCCTTGCAGGGGGCAACTGCACTTTCAAAAGTACACAGTCTATTTGCCTCTAGTAAATCTTCCCCTTTATGTCCTTCTCTGTTTTGGCATGGATGAAGTCAGTGCTACCTTGGGACTGACGACTGAATTCAGCTAGCTCCTCTCTGTTTCTCCTGGTCAAGTCCAGTTTGTTTGCGGAATGGTTGCTGCGGGAAGGATCGCGGCACTGCTCATGTTACTTTGTGCCTTGGATTGTAGTGCCAGGATAATCACACGTGTATTCGGTGGGGACTTTGAGATTCTGCTGCTGCTCACACAGACGTTCAGCCCATGCCTCCCCCTAAAAGTCCTCTTTGATTGAAATTAAAGCACTCCATGTATGCATATTCACTTACTTCCGATCCACTGGAGGCCTTGACCAATAATATTTATATAAATCCATGTTTAAAAAAAGGAAAAAAAACAGAATTGGAACTGCTTGTGGTGCCAGAGCAATATATAATTATTTTAATGTTTGTTTGTTTGTTTGTTTGTTTTTTTAATAAAGAGTTCATTTTTTCAAAATAGAAGAAAGCAAATATTGAAGTGTCAAATGTTGTTAAATCTTCAATCTTCTATAATAATCAGGATATGTTCTGTGGCATAGCATGAAAAGGGGTCTTTAGCCTTTGCATGAATGTATTTTGCACCAGAAGCTGTTGTTAGCTGCTGTGTGCATGACTGGACAAAAGTATTAGATACAATGAGGCTGCGGTAATTCTATTGACTGTTACCCTTGAGGGCATTTTTTCTCAGCAATCACATACGTCAACCTGAATATCTGCCAATGTATACCCAATTAAACCATTACGGGCATTGCTTTAAAGTAAACCTTTTACAAATGTGTTAAATACAAATTGAGCATTTGTGTAAAAATACATTAGCAGAGGTTAAACGCATTTAAAAACAACCTGCAGGTTCAAAAATATAGACAACTTAAAGCAGCTGTTCACCTCTACCCCCCACCTCCTTTTTTTTTTTTTTTTTTTTTAACCCCACTTACTAGGTGACGTTTTGTGCACATTTCAGATGCTCACCATCCTAGAGGATCCAGCGTTGTCCCACTGAGATCCTTTTGTCACCGTTCGGTCTTGTGCTGCCATGTAGTTTATGACATCGAGAATTCCTCTGGCTTTTCCAGGTTCAGCTGACATACCTTCCAGTGACATCACACTAGGCACCCCCCTCCTTCTTTGGGAATGTAGGCCTATGCCTCCTGGGATATGCATGTCCCAAGAAGGACATTGAGCACTGTGCTTGTCATTTACCTATGCAAATGAATGTGCGTTGGGGGATGGGTTGCACATTTTTACAAAATAAAAGGTTAAAAAAACAGCTCTATACAAGGACAGTAGGGGGGAGAGGGGGGCAGGGTGCATTAGAGGGAGGTTTATTCCTAGCATGAAGATTCACTTGTTATGTTCAGTTGAAGTGTATCTAAGGTGTTTGTATGAGTTTTGTATAGTTTAGAAGGGTTATTACCTATTTTTTATCACTGCTTCCAAGACAGGGAGACCCACTTTCTCATAGTGACCACTGTCACTTGTCCATTATGCCAAATGCTTCGGGGGGGGGAAAAAAACGACAGATTTAGTTCTGTTTTAGGCTCGGTTCACATACACTATATTACCAAAAAGTATTGGGACGCCTGCCTTTATACGCACATGAACTAATGAAAACCAGTCTTAGTCCGTAGGGATCAATATTGAGTTGGCCCACCCTTTTCAGCTTTAACAGCTTCAACTCTAACATGATCCGATCGCACGTTTTCCGTCAGGAAGTCCGACTGTGTGTACAGGGCATTAAAGGTGTTTTATCAGGTTGAGGTCAGGACTCAAGTTCCTCCACTCCAAACTTACTCATCCATGTCTTTATGGACCTTGCTTTGTACACTGGTCCAAATGTGGTGGAGGGGGGATTATGGTGTGGGTTTTTTGTTTTTTTTAGGGGTTGGGCTTGACCCCTTGGTCCCAGTGAAGAGAACTCTTAAGGCGTCATCATACCAAGACATTTTGGACAATTTCATGTTCCCAACTTTGTGGGGGCAGTTTGGGGATGGCCCCTTCCTGTTTCAACATGACTGCACACCAGTGCACAAACAAAATCCATAAAGACATGGATGAGTGAGTTTGAGGTGGAGGAACTTGACTGGCCTGCACAGTCCTGACATCAACCCGATAGAACACCTTTGGGGTGAATGTGCAGACTTTGTGCCAGGCCTTTTTGTCCACATCAGCGCCTTACCTCACAAATGTGCTTCTGAAATAATAGTCAAACATTCCCATAGACACACTCCTAAACCACAAGGTGGGGGTTGAGACGAGGGGGGTGCCGCAGCTGCAGGAGAGGTGTGAGGGCCACTTAAAATGGCCTGGTGGTCTGGATTCAGACAACATGACGTTGTGTTTGACCCATGCTCTAAGGTTTCAGTCAGATACAGAGAACCCCCATGTTAAAAAGAGACAATTTCTTCTTTTCTCTCTTATTGGAAAAGACATAGTGCTATGGTTTTCTCCATTACACATCTGATAAACTAAAAACAGTTAAAAAGAATATTCATTTAAAATGTTGTTTAAATAAAATTTACCCCAAATCATTAAAGCTTATGTTTAAGTAAATGGCTGTTATGGCCATAATTAAAAATCACAAAGTGTAGTCTTTAGTTTGAGTATTTTAATGTGTTGTGGAAGGGAAACATTGGTCTGTTATCCTTGGCACCCCAGTCAAGCATAAAAACAGAAAGTAATCATTTCAAGCATACAAGCTAATAATCTGCCTTGAACGCTTCTGTTGGGGCATTTCACAATAAAATCTAATATACGATTTTGAAAGGAAACAAGCTTATCTGTAAGTTGCAAACACAAAGCAAATTTATTATGAGTCAGGCACAATGGGAATTATTTACTGTTCAGCTATAATTCCATTTACTATAATATATTGTTTTTACTGGAAAGAAATGCTGTTAAAGTCATGACACCGGACAGAAAAAAAAACATATTGTTCTTTTAATTAAATTTATTAAAAAAAAATCAAAACCTAAAGCATGAATCCATCATTTTCAGTTTCTATGTTTACTGTGATGAATTGTTACTAGAAAATACAAGTCCAGGTAACGGCATCAATACGTTTTCAGAGCAGGGTGCCAGGTCTTGGACGCCATGTTGTTTTCCGTTATTTTTGTATTGATCACTGAAGGAATTTGATAACTGTTCTCAATTTTTTATGTTTTTATTATTGGACTTCAGGGTTAAGAAAATCCCAGGAGGACAATATCCCACCAAAGCAGTTCCTGGAAAAGGAATACAATTCAGTAATAGACAATCTACTCTCTCTTGGGGTCTAAAGAAAGTTTTGTTCCTCGTCGTATATATCTTTCTTTGTTTTTGTCTTTATATGGCTGACCACTCAGAGGGTTTATAACATGCAGTGAAATAAAGGCAAAGCAAGCCAATGTCAAACTGTGCTTAGATATAGCTTCTCAAGAGAAGCAATACATTGCCAAATATCAAAGTACAGAGTTTGTTAACTTAAAAGTTGTCTTCATCTGTAAAATAAAAATATAGGAATGTATGAAGTTTACAAATCTTTATGGAAAATACCACGCTGTGTCAGAAACGTAAAGGCTTCTTCTCATTACAATATTTTTTTTTTCATTATTAGAAAATATTTTCCTACTTTGCATGCACAATTTTTACAGTGCTGTTATAACCAGAAGGTGAAATAATGTCATAAATAGACATGTGCGATTCGTTTTGTATGAATCAAATGAATTCATTCGTTCGAATCCGAAATACAAATTTTTATGCATATGAATTCCGTACGAAATACGAAATTTCGTTTACAAATTTAGGATTCAAATTCATAACGAAAATTCGTAATTGTTGCGAAAAGTTAACAAACCTAAAAGTTAAAACCCCAGGAAGTCAGCACAGGGATGATGGGAACCCTATGGGGAATTTCTATGCTTACGAATTTTATATACGAAATTTCGTTCATGAATTTGGGAATTTCGGATCCAAATTAGAGATGAGAAATGAAATTCCCCCTAAATGCTATTTGGTATGAATTTAAGCAAAAACCAGTGCAGAGGTAAAGAAAAAAATTTATACCAGACCCTTATCTAATCACATGGCCTGGCTGGTCTGGAAAAGGGGAAAGTGGACCCCCCTCCCCCTTCTGAACTATACCAGGTCACATGCATTCATCATGGTCAAGTACTTACCTGGGGGCACCCTGGAAATCCACATTGTCCCCCAA
This sequence comes from Lithobates pipiens, assembly GCF_037356315.1. Lineage (NCBI taxonomy): Eukaryota > Metazoa > Chordata > Amphibia > Anura > Ranidae > Lithobates > Lithobates pipiens. Next base: position 73,208,794 of record NW_027507784.1, read on the forward strand.
CTTCTTCCCCACAATCCTGGCCCAGTGGTTGTGGTGGAGTCTGCATGAAGAAGCTTCTCAGAGTCCTTTAATAAAAATTCTCAAAAAAGTCCCACAATGTACCTCCACTGTCAATCAGGTCATTCAGTAATGCAGATCCACCTCTCCACCTCAGTCATGATGCCTGGCACCTGCCAACCCACCAAAAGGAAAAAAAAAACATGTTGTCCATTGTTATGATGACTGCTGGTCCATTCCTGAAAGCTCTGGCAAATGACAGCTGATATATACAACGGGCTGGGTCTCCCGGGTGATTTCATAGACCATATTCAGAAATTACCATATTGGTCAGTGATGTCACAGTTGCTTCCTTAACCATTGGCAGGAAGAAAGTTGTCATATATAGTAACAGTAGAAATACTGCCACTATACATGAAGTTCAGCTCCCGTCGACCAAGGAAACTTCTGGCTTAAGGACAAATGCCCAAACAGGCAAAATTTGGACAGAACTTTGAGCTCATCCCTAATTGAACTATGCTATCTACGCTCAGGCAGGTGAAGGGATGATTTAAAGGTGACCTTCACAAAAAGTAAAGTTGTCCTTTAACAGGCATTTCTTAAACCGTTCACCTCTCCAGACCTCAGCCTTGCAGTTTTCAGAGCATGCTTGCTTAAAGTCTGCTCAAAGCCTGCTAAATCCATGTTAAGTCTATATTCCGCATTCCCATTAAGCTCTGTATTCGGTATTTCCAGACCGGTAAAAGAAGGAATAATAGAGGCAGAAATATAAGAGCAGCCATTTCAGATTTATTTTTTAAGATACAAGCTCCTAGGCTTAAATGCTGATTGCACTGCCCAGTGAGTCACTGACATAAAGATACACTATGGATACACTATAGATACACTAAAGATACACTACACAATATTGTCAAAAGTATTGGCACACCTGCTTTTACACACACATGGCATTTAATGGCATCCTAGTCGTATTTCCTAGTTCAATATTAAGTTCACCCACCTTTTGCAGCTATAACAGTTTCAACTCTTCTGGGAAGGCTGTTCACAAGGTTTAGGAGTGTGTCTATAGGAATGTTTGACCATTCTTCCAGAAGCGAATTTGTGAGGTCAGGCACTGATGCTGGACAAGAAGGCCTTGCTCGCAGTCTCCACAAATTCATCCCAAAGGTTTTCTGTCGGGTTGAGGCCAGGACTCTGTGCAGGCCAGTCAGGTTCCTCCACCCCAAACTCGCTCATCCATGTCTTTATCGACCTTGCTTTGTACACTGGTCCAAATCATGATGGTGGAGGGAGGATTATGGTGTGGGGTTGTTTTTCAGGGGTTGGGCTGGCCCCTTAGTTCCAGTGAAGGGAACTCTTAAGGCATCGGCATACCAAGATGTTTTGGACGATTTCATGCTCCCAACTTTGTGGGAACAGTTTGGGGATGGCCCTTTCCTGTTCCAACATGACTGCATGCCAGTGCACAAAGCAAGGTCCATAAATACATGGATGAGTTTGGGATGGAGGAACTTGACTAGAAGACTGCGAGCCAGGCCTTCGTGTCCAACATCAGTGCCTGACCTCACAAATGCGCTTCTGAAAAAAAATGGTTCCCATAGACACATTCCTAATCCTTGTGGACAGCCTTCCCAGAAGAGTTGAAGCTGTTATAGATGCAAAGGGTGAGCCAACTCAATATTGACCCCTACAGAGCAAGACTGGTTTTCATTAAAGTTCATGTGCGTGTAAAGGCAGGCGTCACAATACTTTTGATAATATAGTGTATGTGAACCCAGCCTAAAACAGAACTAAATCTGTAGTTTTTTTTCTTCCCCGAAGTGTTTGCCACAGTGGACAAGTGACAGTGGTCACTATGAGAAAGTGGGTCTCCCCGTCTTGGAAACAGCGATAAAAATAGGTAATAAACCTTCTAAACTATCCAAAACTCATACAAACATTTTGGTTTAGATACTCTTCAAATGAACATAACAAGTGACCCTAGGAATAAACCTCCCTCTAATCCACCCCACCCCACTGTCCTTGTATAGAACTGTTTTATGAAACCCTGTGGACTATGATTGGGATGCCATTAACATTCATGTGCGTTTAAAGGCAGCTGTTGACAGTATAGTGTGTGTGTATGGCTGGCTGTATGCTTATTTAGGTCATGGCAGTCTAGGATGTAAAGAGTAAAGTCAGGATAAGGATGACAGCCTTGAAGCTGGTGCCTTTAAAGGCAAGTCAGAAATTCGCCTCTTTCTATAGCTAGTTTTCTTTAAAGCCCAACTGTGTGCTCTGCCCTCAACCCCTAATTTCCCCCCTCCCCCTGAATGTTATGCTTTTTTTTTTCCCCTTAATTTAGTATAATTTTCCAGATTTTTTCAAACTGTTCATGAGTTAACTCATGGGTATACCCCCATACAGGACAGGTCCATACCCCCCTGCACTTGCAGTATGTTCTTAGTCTCCCAATGTGAAAGTTGCCCAGTGTTATTCAACCCAAATGGCTGAGGAGGGAGGACGTCTTGGGGGTGATTTAATAAGAAGGCACTGCACTGGTTCATACATTAATTGGTGCGCTGGAAAAGTCATTAATTGAACGTGCGAACTGGCGCACATTAAAGCGCAAATAAGGATAATAAATACCCGCGTATGTAAACAGCAACTAGTGTTACGGTAACTCTGGTTTTCTCATTAATAGCGCACTCCCAATACAATTTTTTCATTTCATCTCCTTGGATGTGTCTTGTTAGGCAATTAGTAGGTATACTCAGTTAATTAACCCTTTTGATGCTAATCTCATTCCTATCACTTCTAATATATCTTTGAAATGTTTTATCCAAATCTTTCAATACATTACAAAAAGAACAGAGAAGTGTTTCTAAACCCAATAAATTTATATTTTCAGATCTTGATCTTTAAAGTTGACCATACACTGCAATCAGTTAGATCTTAAATTATTATTATTATTATTATACACTAATTGTATAGCGCCAACAGTTTACACATCGCTTTACAATGTATAAGGGGGGATAACACAATTACAGTACAATACAAAAGGTACAGTAGGGCCCGGCTCATAGAGCTTACATTCTAAGGGGGGGGGAGGTGGTACAAAAGGTAATAGCTGCAGAGAATGATTTGATTAGTGCAAGGGACTGTTTGATTTCCTATCATTTGAATTAATTGTTCAAATGCGTCTTTCTATTACCTATTTTGCCTAAATATTGAGTTGTAGAGAGATTGGGAGATTTTGTTCGGGAGCAGTGATTTTTTTTTTTTTAACGCTTAAAGTAAAACAATAAAAATGAATTATTCCTTTAAATATTGTGCCTGGGGGGTGTCTATAGTATGCCTGTAATTTGGCGCATTTTTCTCGTGTTCAGAACAGTACCACAGCAAAATGGCATTTCTGAAAGGAAAAATTATCATTTAAAACTGATTGCATTTTTGCCGTGTTTAGGATATCTCTTCCTCAGAGAGCAATGAGCGGGGCATGATGGTGAGAAGAAATTGGCAGCAGTACAAGCAGTTTCTGTAGGGGCGTGATGTCATTTCTGTGTGCTGGCCACCACTTCCGGGAACCAGATATGCGCCATGGGTACATACCTCCGTGCACACAGCAGTTGCACATCTCACATACACAGTGGTCGCGCATCTAAATGCATTTGGCGCATCTAACTGCAAGAACCCAATTTTTTATGGAAATTAATAGTTAAGCAGATTTCTAGGACTGGACTAACAAATGTTTATAGTGAAAGGCAACTGGTGTTTGCTATTAAGCAAGATCTAAATGGGCCATTGACATGCATCACAGTTGAGCTTAGGAATGCGCCTTTGCAAAATTAAACTAAATGAAATCCTTTCTTATTTTTGCTTGGGGATGGCGTGCAGAGGGATTAGAAGTCTTGTCAGTTTTTGGGGATGTCTGCACCCCTGATAGGGTGAAGACACCTCCCAAATTTATTCACTTCCTGTCACATAGCCAAACAAGAAATGAGGGTAAAACCCTACCAATGTCTTTCCTTGGGGACACACAGGTCCATCTAAATAGTTTCTCCATTAGGTAAATTGCACTCTAGCATTTTGCTGTGTAGACCCCAAATTATTAGGTACCTTGGACTTTGGGGTTTATTTACTAAAGGCAAATCCACTTTGCACTACAAGAGCATTTAGAAGTGTAGTTGCTGGAGAGCCGAGAGGGATATGCAAGGAAAATAAAAAAAACAGGATCTTTGCTTCTACATGATTGGATGGTAAAATCACCAGTGCTTCTCCTCAGATTTACAGCGAGTACACTGGTATTGCAGAGTGGATTTACCTTTAATAAACCCTCAATTACCTAACAATTTTGGGTGTACACAACAAAGTGCTAGAGTGCAATTTGCCTAATGGGGACACTAGTTAGATTGACCTGTGTGTCCCCAAGGAAAGACATTAGTAGGGTTTTACCCTCACTTTCTGTTTGGCTTCACTTTCTGTCACAGACAATCTTCAGAAAAGGGACACAAAGCACAACCTAAAAAAAAGACAAGAAGGGGTTCTAACACTCACTTGGTTTCCCTCAAAAGCCCACAATTAAAGTAGGATTGTCTTGAGCTAGATTTTAGCTCAGTGCTCCTCAACCCTGTCCTCAAGTACCCCCAACAGGCCATGTATGCAGGTTTGCCTTCATCTTACACGGCTGCTTTAAATCCGAGTCAATGACCTGGTATTTTGGACAGGTATTTTAGCTAAAATAAATTCCCAAAACATGCCCTGTTGGGGGTACTTGAAGACTGAGGCTGAGAACCACTGCGCTAAAATGGAAAATGGAATACTTACCTCTCTGTAATTTTCCTTTCCTGGTGCTTATACATGGCAGCAACCATGCAATCCATGCATAAGCTACCATGAAGGCATCAGGAAAGTAGCTTTTAGAAAATGCTCACCTTTTTTTGTTTTGCCATGCCAATCAGCCTAGTTAAGATGCAGCTGGGAAACCTGTTGCATGAAAATTGTTTGGGGGGGGGGGGGGGGGTGTAAAATGCATTACTTGGATTGAGCATACATCTGCAATACAAAAAAGTAAACAATAACTTTATTAATTTTCCACAATCTTATCTCCCCAGGATGGAAGATATTTCTTGCATACAACATTAAAGGTAAGATTACCGCCTTGACTACTAAAACTTTCCAATAAATCGACAAATTTTTTAGACATCAAAACCTCAACTTCTTGGCTATCTTTTCTCCCACTTCATTCCAGCATGCTTCCCCTTTCATTCCATGGTCAAAAACAATACCCAAAATCCTCACTCCATCCTCAACCTTGCCAATCTGATCATCCACACATTCCACTTGCCTCCCATACACACCCAAACTACACTTATTCCAATTCACACTCATTCCCGCACATACACAAAAAAATAGACAAAAGTAACTTCACCGTTCTTACGCCCACCACTGACCGAGACACTGCCACCACGTCATCCATATAACCTAAACATTTCACAATTCCCCCCCCCCCCCCACTCTCAGGCACCAAAAAGCCCCTCACCACCTTATCCCTCTGTATCATCCTTAACAGCAGATCAATAAAACAAATAAAAAGAATAGGGAACAGGGGACACCCCTGTCTCACCTCAGATTTAACCAAAAAAGTCTGCCCCAAAATCCCATTAACCAGAACCTGACTACTGATCCCCCAATACAACCCTTTTATTACATTAATGAGCTGCTGTGGTATACCCTTCTGCTTCAAAGCCTCCCACAAAAACCCATGATTCACTTTATCATAGGCCTTCTCTAGGTTAAAAGGTTAGGATAAACAAACTATATCTACCTTTACAAAAATGAAATATATCCCTAACTAAAATTAAATTCTCCAGGATCATTTGACCCGGTATTCTGTCAAAAACTGTCTGGCCATCAGATAGTGTCCGCCCCGTACTGCGCAGGTGCAGCACTTGCGCAGTATGGAGGAGAAGGAGACTCCAAAAGTCTCAGAAGAACGGCGCCTGCCGCTTAGCTCGGCTATTTTTTAATTCTAACTATATGTCCACTTGGATGGTGGGGCCTGGACCTGGACTCACAGCGCAGGCGCCGTTCATCTTCGGAGACTTTCGGAATCTCCTTGTCCTCTGTACTGCGCAAGTGCAGTACAGGGTGGACACCATCCGATGGGGGACACTATTCGACACATCACCGGCACTGTACAAGTCTGCGTCTTACTAAACATTCTACTAATGGCCTTAGATAATCTCCTCGCCACCATTTTTTGCAAATACCTTGTAGTCTGAATTTAACAAGGAGATAGGCCTCCAATTTCGAATATCCTTCCTATCGCCATGTGATACCATGTGATGTGAACCAGCGAAAAAAAACAGTCAAGTTTAGAGGTGCGCCCATTCAACCCATGCAATTGCATGTACATTGCTTAACATTTACTAAGATTTTGGCCACGCAGTGAACAAGCGCATGTGAACGAGCGCAACAGCCCCTTGTGCATGCGCACTGCTTACATTGATCTCACGCAGTTCTAAACGTACTTGCGGGCACAGCAGACTTTCTCTGAAAAAGTTTCTTTCTCATTCTATTTTGTGCTTATTTGTTACTTGGACAGTTGTAACTTTTTGTAGTATGAGGAAGTCTAAACTTCCTCATATTACCCCATAATATTGGCACCTCCATCTTCTGTCAATATTGATTTGAATCTCCCGTGTGCCATGTCCATAGTGGCCCACAGATTGCATTCGCCCGTGCTCTGAGATTGCTATAGTAAATGGGGGATTCACGCTCTTTTACCGGTGCACCGTTTTGTAAATATGGAAATGTGTGTTGCGCCTCACCGTACTCCTCTACTGATGGTGCGCGGCTTTTGTAAATCAGTCCCCTTGTGTCTAAAATTAGTTAATACAGTGCAAGAGAAGAGGTGTGCATTGTAACTTGAGCTGTTTTTTTTTTTTTTGGCAGGGCAGTTTAGAACTTATGGGGCAGTTTTTCAGATTAGTAAATGCTTGCTGAACATGAGGGTCTTAGGAGCAAGCTAAGATTAAACATAATTGTATGTATTTAGTCAAACTCTATACTGAGGATATTAGATTAGCTGTATTTTTTCTTGGTTTATAATAGATTATAGGATTAAATAAATTATAGATACAGCCATGGGTAGAAAAAGCTTGCATTGCCTGTCATAGTAAGTAATGGTATTGGTAGTCTGGAACAAAATGAGAACAGCTGTTTATACATTGTGTACAAAAGCCAATGTAAATATACATTTAACAAGATTTTCTCTTAACAATGCATGCATAATTTTACAGGTCAGACATGTAAGCTGCCAGCTTCCTTTTCTGGTGATTAAATAATGATAAACAGAATAAGAAGATGCAGTGAAGCGTATAAATAATAAATACATGCAATATTCTTTATTCTCAGTTCACACGATGCAGTAATCTATGTCAATCGTTATCATTTACGGTATCTTCAATGCAGAGAATTCAATTTTACCACCAGTGATGGGACTTATGTAGCTACATATTTACATATCTGTATATGAGATAAATTGATATTTATTTTATAGTCATTTTTCATATTTACAAAACTGTAAGCTGAAATGAATGATATTACTGATACATTTTTCAAAGCATTAAATAAAATGCTACAGTCAAAATATAAAACACATTTTCAAGGACCTAAAGCAAAACCCATCATTGATTTTACAGCTTCAAAAAAACAGTTACATTCCCAGCAGGCAGGCTATGCTAACTATCACATTTGCTTGGGCTCTCAATCAAACTGTCAAATGGCCAATCTCAATAACTGATCACATGTCCAGTACCATGGCAGTTGCAGTTCAAATATAGGTGAAGATAGCCGCTTCCTTAGCGGGAAAGTATAGGAGAGTTTAGTTCTACTTTAACGTCCCCTGTCTAGCTCCAGTATAAAACCTCTTTTCTTGTGTGCTCCATCTGTGTTGCCCTTGTAATACAGAGTCTTTATCCAGGAGACTACATCCACACTGGTGATTGGACTTTATCCAGAAGACTACGTCCACACTGGCGATTGGACTTTATCCAGGAGACTACATCCACTTTGGTGATTGGACTTTATCCAGGAGACTACGTCCACACTGATGATTGAACTTTATCCAGGAGACTATGTCCACACTGATGATTGAACTTTATCCAGGAGACTACGTCCACACTGATGATTGAACTTTATCCAGGAGACTACGTCCACACTGATGATTGAACTTTATCCAGGAGACTCCGTCCACACTGGTGATTGGACTTTATCCAGGAGACTACGTCCACACTGGTGATTGGACTTTATCCAGGGGACTACGTCCACACTGGTGATTGAACTTTATCCAGGAGACTACGTCCACACTGATGATTGAACTTTATCCAGGAGACTCAGTCCACACTGGTGATTGAACTTTATCCAGGAGACTACGTCCACACTGATGATTGAACTTTATCCAGGCGACTCAGTCCACACTGGTGATTGGACTTTATCCAGGGGACTACGTCCACACTGGTGATTGGACTTTATCCAGGAGACTCCGTCCACACTGGTGATTGAACTTTATCCAGGAGACTCCGTCCACACTGGTGATTGGACTTTATCCAGGAGACTACGTCCACACTGGTGATTGGACTAAAGGGAACATTCTTGCCATAGGTCAATTTAGAGAACAGACTGTTGGATTTTGTGGTCATTTTCCAGCACAGTGGTCTCAGCATTGAAAGAAAAAAAATGATTTATGCACATCTACCATTACCTCATCCTAAAATAGAATTTTAGGATATGACCAAGGTCAAAGCAACAGGTTCTTATAAATATATTCCTCCCTAGCAAAATATACTTACCTTTCCTTCATTCCTCTGAAGCACACTTCTGCTGCCAGTAGTAAAAACAATAACCTAGCAGAGTTTACACAGGGCTATGGTTCCCCTGTGTGACATCATTGATTGACTCAACATGGGGCCACATGTGTGTCTCATATTTCTCCATACCCCTTTGGCTTCTGAAACAGAATTGCAGGGGAGCATAATGAAAGCAAAAAGGCACTGTGTTACTTTAACTGACAATTGAGCAGTCGTGTGACGCTGTACCCAAATAAAATGTAAGCCCTTTCTTTTCCACAAATAAGGGTTTCTTTTGGTGGTATTTGATCACCTCTGCGTTTTTTATTTTTTGTTCAATAAACTAAAACATTCGACAATTTAGAAAAGAAAAACAATATTTTTTTACTTTCTGCTATAAAACATATCCTATAAAAAATATTAAAAAAAACATTTCTTCATAAATTTAGGCCAATATGTATTCTGCTACATATTTTTGGTAAAACAAAAATCCCAATAAGTGTATATTGATTGGTTTGCACAAAAGTTATAAGGTCTACAAAATATGAGATATTTTAATTTGTATTTATTTATTTCTACTAGTAATGGTGGCGATCAGCAACTTATAGCCGGACTGTGACATTGCGATGGATAAATAAAACACTAAGTGACACTTTTTTGGGAACCAGTGCCACCAATACAGTGATCAGAGCTAAAAATATGCACTGTCACTGTACTAATGACAGTAAAGTTTTTTCAGTTTTACATTGAGGAACATTATTCTGAAATTGTTCAACACGGCTTTTCAGTGGTGAACCTCGACCCATCTTTACTCCTGAGAAACCCAGGCCCTCTAAGGGCCCTTTCACACGGGTGATAGACCCATCAGAATCTGCTTTGCTCAGCAGGGGATCGATCCACTGTACTCTGCTGAGCTGGCGGATGACAGGTCTGTCTCCGCTTACTGTGCTGATATGAAAGTGTCAGAGCCCCACTCTCCTCTATGGGAGATCGGATGAAAATGGACCTCCTCCACCGGTTATTCACCTCAGGATAAGGTCTTTATGACTAAGGTCCAACGTTATTCCGGGTCTGCATTCACTTTAGAGGTCAAGATACATTGCAGGCATGGTCTCCTAGGGGGACAGAGATGCTTTAGTCTCGTTGCTAAGAGACCATTAAGGGACTGTAAAGGACACGAGCAGATGGGGCCTAAGAACCACGCTGGACACAGCGCAATCCCTTTAGGGGTGTCCGGAGTGGGGCAGGGCAACAAAGTCCTCCAATACTAAACTATAGTTTAAGCTACTGTGAGTTGCTAACGGAATGCAAAGTAAGTTTGTTGCTAAATCTGTTATTGCTAGCTGAATCACCGGCATGCCTATATGCAGATTACGGTTTGACTATGTGACCTCAATATTACTTTTGCTGTTAGGTTGTTTTTCTGCAAAATAATTTTTTTTTTAATGAAAACGGCCCTCAACATCTGTGCCACCTATCAGTGCCCATCAGTGCCGCCTATCAGTGCCCATCAGTGTCTTCTCATCAATGCTGTCTATCAGTGCCTCTTCATCAGTGCCGCCTATCAGTACCCATCAGTGTCTTCTCATCAATGCTGTCTATCAGTGCTGTCTATCAGCGCCCATAAGTGCCCATCAGTATCATCTATCAGAGCCCATCAGTGCTGCATATTAGTGTCTCCTCATCAGTGCCACCTCATCAGTGCTGCCTCATCTGTGGCCATCAGTTCAGCCTATCAGTGCTCATCAGTTCTGCCTATCAGCACACCTCAGTGAAGGAGAAAAATTTGTTATTTACAAAATTTTATAACAGAAACTAAGAAAAACTTTTTTGTTTTAAAATTATTGGTATTTTTTCATTTTTTTTTCCAAATTTAAACCTAGTGGTGATTAAATACCACCAAAAGAAAGCTCTATCTGTCTCAAAAAAATGTGTTTGGGTACAGCGTTGCATGACGGCACAATTGGCATTCAAAGTGCGACAGCACTGAAAGCTGAAAATTGGTCTGGGCAGGAAGAGATGAAAGTGCCCGGTATTGAAGTGGTTATTTATACTCTAACCACTAAAACTATGTTAATTACCTTCTCTCTGCTGAAAGTATCATGACATGATGAGATAAAGTCATTGCTGAAGCCTGTCATACTCCGCACCAAAAAGAAGCAGCACAGAGGCAGTTAGTGTCGGAAATAATTGATTTTCCAAAAGAAGGAAATTCTGTCCAAAAAAGGTGGCAATTGTGAAGCCTATTTTGAGCACTAGTTACAGTCTGAAGAGGTAATTTCATCCTTGGTCACGTACTTCCCTCCCCTGTGCACACGAATATAAGAGATAACATCACCACACAAACTGCCCTTTGATAACGTGACTTGTAATAACACAACACAGTATCAATGTATATTGCATTTCCTGGCAAGGAAAACACTTTCCCCTGTTATTTTTCTGTAATGGACCCAACGCCGTAAACAGAAAATAAATTGCGCAAGTCTTTTTGTCGCCTTACAAATACAGTGCCGTTAAAAAAAAAAAGAACAACATATTTATTTTAATACTAAAACCTCTATAAATAAAATTTTCAATTTATACGATGTACAGTAGGGATGCAAGCTTCATCAGGAGAGTGTATTATGTTTTTATAGCTAACTAGATTTTTACACTAAAAATGCATGAGGCAATATAAGCAAGCTAAATATGATCAATGGAGGGACATTAAAGAGACTGCAAACACCATGTTTAATTATTTACATATGGTGTTAAGCCGGGCAAGTCTTTCAGACTGAACTGAGTGCATTAGAAAGCAGAAACAAGGTAAGAAAAAATATTTCAATGACTTGTTAAAGGAAAAGCGCAAGGATTTGTCATATGATAAAGGCAAAAGGTAATTAACTTGTAGAGGTTAAAGCGGAGTTCCACCAAAAGTGGAACTTGGGCTCATTTGTTTTCTCTCCCCCTCCGGTGTCACAATTGGCACCTTTAGGGGGGGGGGAGGGGGGCAGGGTTCCTGTTTTTGACAGGTACCCTGTTCCAACTTCCAGGAGTCCGGGCCGCGATTCCACCATGGGTCTCCCTCCTCCTCCCTCCTCCTCTCGCTGTCGCCGGACCAGTAGAAGAGAGGAAAGGGGCCTCGCGCATGCGCAGTAGGGTTCCCGGCGTGAAGTCGTAAGGCTACACTGCCGGGTACCCTTACCCGCAATGGAGGCGGCAGCACCCAACAGCTGATGGAAACATCAGCTGCGGTGCCGACATTGCAGGACTCCAGGACAGGTAAGTATTCTATTGTTAAAAGCCAGCAGCTGCAGTATGTGTAGCTGCTGGCTTTTAATTTTTTTAATTTTTTTTACTTTTCTGGTGGTGTACACAGTACATAATACAGTGCAGCTCTAGTACAGTATCCAATACGGTGCAGGTGGTGTACACAGTATCTAATACAGTGTGTACAGCTTCTACTACACTTCTGGTGGTCTACACAATACAGTGCAGCCATAGTACAGTTTCTAATACATGCGTGATGTACTGTTTCTAATACACTTACACAATACAGTTTCTACTACTTTTCTGGTGTTGTACACAGTATCTAATACAGTGTGTACAGTTTCTACTACACTTCTGGTGGTGTACACAGGATATAATACAGTGTAGTGTGGTGTTGCAAAACAAAAAATACATCATGTCCGGAAGGCAGACGCTCACAGCCTGCTAAAAGTGCACGCAGCCTCTGTGTCTACAGTCAACGGTGGTGGTCGTGGACATGGTGTATCCTCTGCAGGTGGCCGCGAGGCATGCTTGTCCTTTCTGCTGCTGGCCGTTTTATTGAGCCAGAACATGCAGAAAAGTTGGTGGAGTGGATAACAAAGCCATCCTCATCCTCCTCATCCTCTGTCACCCAGGCTCAGAGTAGTTTGTCTTTCAACGCAGCTGCCAAAGCGGCCTATTCCACCGGCTCCTTGTCCACATTCACTCCTTCCGTAGCCTCACCAGCATGCACGGAGGAGTTCCCAGAATTAAAGAGAGCTCCCAGAGTCCAGATCAGAGAGATAGCATCCTGCTTTGAGTACACAGCGGTTTATGGCCCTTAGTGGAGGTGAGAGGCTGGGGGAAATAAAGGGCGCACCCCGGATCACCTGTGAGCACAAGCATCGGTGGTTTGCAACTGTTTTGAAGTGGAATGCACTATAAGTAGAACTTTGGGACTGCATATACAGCATCATCTATCAATTATCTGATGTTCACATTATTAATTTGTGAATTATTGGTTTATGAATTAGTGTGATACACGGAGACTTTTTGACAATATTGAATATCTTTTCAGCATATTGCACTTTATTGGTATTTATTTGCACAATATTCATTGTGTGTGTGTGCACATTTATTTCAGCTGCTTTGCATGTGTTTGCACTTTATATAACTATTTGTACTTTATTATATAAGTTATGAAATGTTGATTTCCAATATTGTTTCTCATTGAATATTGTATTTAAAAGTAAGGTAGCGCCACATAATATTATTTATTAATAGTCTTTAACTGTGCCGAGATCACTTACCTATGTTGGCAGTTTCCTGACCACTCGTTATATTGATTTTCTTGGGAATTAGTATTTTGGTTGTGCGCGTTAGTACTCTTATTTTTAATATACTATTAGTAATTTTTTCTTATGTTAAGCTTATCATTTTTACATACTGGTGTGCATCTATATACTTATGGTTAATGTTATATGCTGGCTGTAGTCATCCCTTTGTACTCACTTACTTTGATTAGATTACTAGATCATTTCTCAGGAAGAGAATCCCCTCACAGAGGCTCCCTGTCCTGGGTGGAGGCACTGCCAACTAGTTTATTATCAAACCCACACTTCCACTTAGGCCCCTTTCCCACTGGGGCAGTTTTCAGGCACTACAGCGCTAAAAATAGCACCTTCATAGCGCCGGAAAAAAAACGGCCCCTTTCACTCCAGTGTGAAAGCCAGAGGGCGTACACACTGGAGCGGTGAGCTAGTAGGACAGTGAAAAAAGTCCTGCTAGCCGCATCTTTGGAGTGGTGAAAGGATCGGTGTATTAACCGCTCCTAAACCGCTCCTAATCAATGGGGCAGCGAGGTTATACCGCCGGCAAAGCGGTGCTGCAGCAGTACTTTGCTGGCGGTTTTAACCCTTTTTCAGCCACTAGCGGAGGTTAAAACCGCCTCGATAGCAGCTTCAGACCACCGCTAAAACGACGGTAAAGCGCTACTAAAAATAGCGGCGCTTTACCGCCGACACCCGCACTGCCCCAGTGTGAAAGGGGCCTTAGTGAAAGCTCTGGTTCTCTCCATTTGTTTAGTGAAATATCATGTCTGAGGAGGGTGGTTACACTGCCACTCGGCACCCTGGTTGAGTAGGTGTGCACAGGTTTTTTCTAAGGAAGATGCCTTCTCAGGGGTGAATGTTCTTTTAGGTAAAAGCAGGCAAGAAAACCCTAAAGTGAAGATCTGATAAAAGAATTGCATCCTCGGAAGCAGTTGAACTAATTCCATCTATATACCTATAAATAAATACTCTATATTGCAGCTATAACAGCTTCAACTCTTCTGGGAAGGCTGTCCACAAGGTTTAGGAGTGTGTCTATGGGAATGATTGACTATTCTTCCAGAAGCGCATTTGTGAGGTCAGGCACTGATGTTGCTTTCAGTCTCTGCTCTATCTTATTCCAAAGGTTGAGGACAGAAGGAGGTAAGATGCAGGCCAGTCAAGTTCCTCCACCCCAAACTCGCTCATCCATGTCTTTATAGACCTTGTTTTTTGCACTGGTGCACAGTCATGTTGGAACAGGAAGGATCCATCCCCAAACTGTTCCCACAAAGTTGGGAGCATAAAATTGTCCAAAACGTCTTGGTATGCAAGCGCCTTAAGAATACCCTTCAAGGGGCCAAGCCTAACTGGAAGCTGATTGGTTTCTATGCAGAGCTGCACCAGATTTTGCACTCCCCAGCTTTAGTAGATCAACTCCATTGCACATAATATTATGGAAAAGCAGAAAAGTAGAGGACATTTTAACAGGAAATACCAAACTTTTATTAGCACATTATTAAAGCAATTAGCATAATTACCCATAACACTTTTTATGCGTGTATATCATAGATAAAAGTATTACCCATAAACATGTAATAATCAAAATAAATAAATAACATTGACACTAGCATCTGTACTGTGAGTGAGCTGTGAACATCTGATACTCAAGTTTTGACATGTTTTAGTTGCTGAACAAAATGCCTACATTATGCATAAGTAGACGACATTGATGGCTATAAGATCATTTCAAGCCATGACTACAAAACCCCAAAGAGTCTTAGTGGCCACTCATGTTCTGGAATGCAGCAGAAGTTGTTTGTGCTTGGCTGCAAAGTCACTAAGATAATGTGACATATTTGCCAGGGGCCATACAACTGTACATTTCTGATGAGAAAGCCGAGCAATGCTGAACACTCTGAGCTGCCACTCTCAGTCAATGGAAGGGCTGTGGCTTTAGATAGTATTTTTACCTTTCTTGGGTTGAAAAAATAATTAAAATCACAATTTGAATATAAATAAATTAGTAAATATATATATTTTTCTCTTCTTTTTTTTTTTCTGTGCTGCTATGTGTAGCAGGGTGGCACCCATAGTACTTAGGAGTCCCTATTTTAGTGGTATCATATGGTCCTTTTCACTCAAGTGAGGTAGGAACAGTGTGCAAGAGTCCACAAGTAGAAGGGGGTAGGGAATGGGGAAAGCAATGTTGCTTTTTTCCTTCAGAGCTTAGCTGAAACTCTAGATGGAAATGGAGAGGAGAATCACAACAATACATAAGGGCACGGTATGGAAAAGGATGGGGGCAGGAGGGGAAGTTGCCCCTGGCACAGTGAACTTATGTGATGGGGACGGCACAGGGTATGTTCCCACTGCTACTGCGGCAGAAACTCCCTGCAGGAGTAGTGACAACAGCAGAGGGGAGGAGCGAGCTGGGAAGAGGTGCTGGCTGTGCTCTTCCCCATCCAGCTCCTCCCTTCTGGCAGAACTCAGGAGGATATAGCAGTTAACACAGGACTGCTGTCAGATTGGGTCTGTGCAGGATTTGCTTACCCGTCCTCTATTTCCTTCCTGTCCTGGTAGCAGAGAATGCAGGTAGGATGCAAGTAAGCAAATTGGCATTGCTAGCGCCTGGCACCCAGGGCATGTGCTCCATATCTCCTGCAGGGTGCCCTGGGTCCCAGACGTTACAACCCCCCACCACTGCACCAGCCGGCATCTCTAAGCTGCCTGTCAAAATTAGTAAACTTCAAAGCCGAGGGAAGTTTCCCTAGGTCTGTAAATTTCAGAGAGGGGTGGGGGGGGGTGGGGGAGAGGCACTGGGGACCCCATGAGGGGGTGGTAAGAAACATTTGTTAATAAGATTTATGATAGGAGGAGGATTTAGGGGGGGGGGGGGGTAGAGAATTTTAGTATTTATACTAGGAGCGGGAATTTTTTAGGAAGGGGATTCTGTTCTGGAAGAGGGGATTCGGAAGGATTTGTGGATCTGTGCTGGGATGAGGAATTGGGAGTGGAGAAGACTGCTAGGAGAGGTATTTTAACATTTTTGCAGAGTGGGATATTTGTACAGTGAGGGGGAATTGGGGGGAGTTTGAGCTAAGAGGGGGGATTTGTACTGGAAGGAGAGTGAATTTTTGAGATTTTATTTTGGGGAGAATTTTGGCTTAAAGAGGGGATTATGGAATTTATGTTTAGGGCAGGTGAGGACCCAGATTAAAGTGGATTTTTAGTCAGAAAATGAAGTCCTGCTAGATCATTTCAGGCTTGTTCCTCTAAGCCCTTGTACACGCGGTCGGACATTCCGACCACAAAATCCGTCTGATTTTTTTCCGACGGATTTTGTCCGAAACTGGTGTTGCATACACACGGTCGCACAGTTGTTGGAAAATCTGATTGTTCGGAACGTGGTGACATTCATTTGTCATGACTACGTTCAGGCTAGTAGCCAATAGCTTTGGTCTCGTAATTTGATCCGAGCATGCGTGGCACTTTGTCCGATTGCAATTCTCTACAAACGATCGGACTTTGTCCGATCGGATCATGTTTTCGGAAAATTTTATATCCTGCTCTCAAACTTTGTTGGTCGGACATTCCGACGGAAAAAGTCAGATGGAGCCCATACATGGTCGGATTATCCGACAACACGGTCCGATCGGACATTTTCCGTCTGAATTTCTGACCGTGTGTACAAGGGCTTACAGGTATAGCTATGTAAGATAAGTGTCTATGCTGCTGTTAAAAATGCAGTAATGCACTGTCTCCCTACTTTACGCAAGCTCAGTTTCTCTCCATTTTTGACATTGTGCTGAAAATCAGAGCCATTGAAGGCTGATCTGTTGACAGCACAAAGATTTACTGCTGCTCAGGGGCTCTGGACTTCAGCAAAATGGCAGCCTCCAGCAAAAAGAAACCAGAACAATGCTGGAGGCAATTTACAGCACACGCTAATTTTGGTAGCAGACTTAGAATGTATGTTCCTTGCTAAAAAATATTATTTCTTATCAAGTTTTTATGGATATCTCCCAACTGTCCCTGATTTCGAGGGACAGTCCCTGATTTGGAGAAATTTCCCTCTGTCCCTCGTTCCTCCTCATTTGTCCCTCATTTTGGTCTGTTCTATATAGATGTATATAAAATGCACTTTTTCTCTATCAAAAAGCGTTTCAGTGCTAAACCTTTCATCCGATTTCTAAATTGCTGCATTTGTAAATTCCAAAAGCAAATATAAAGGAATAGTAGTGGTATAAAAGCACTTGTGGGTTTAACCAATCTTGTTTTTTTCGTACAATTCTCCTTTAAGGGGGCGTGTCAAGGGGGTGTGTCCTATGCCTGCATACTTTTGCTGATTGGTGTCCCTCGTTCTCATCTAAAAAAGTTGGGAGGTATGGTTATGGGTAAAGTTTAATTTCTAAGCGGAACATCACTCTTTTAATCAATATTGACGATTTTTAAATGTTATGCTACTAGCATTAATAAATAGATAAGAAAGCACATGATGCCATACATCTCAGTGGTCTTCAGGAGGTTGGGAGGAGGGACTTTCTCAGCTAACTGCACACTCCTACCTGCATGCCTGTGCTAAGGGCAGATGGATCCCAGGAAGTAAATGCTACATGAATCATTTGCCCTTACGCAAGATGGTCACGGCCAGAAATGCTAGGGAGGTGCTTTTTAGAGGGATTTCTCAACAAAATAAAGCATGGAGTTGAGAATGGATGTGGGATTTTGCTTTGAGTATTAAAAATAAATAAAACATTCTTTTTAGTTTGTGGTGCTCATCAGTATAGTTCTGTTTTAAAGAGGCTGTAAACCCGAGAAATAAAAAGGCATAATGAGCTAGTATGCATCACATACTAGCTCATTATGAAATACTTACCTTGGAATGAAGCCTTCCAGCGGTGCCCACACACCACTGAGATGGCTGACATCTTCCTTTTGTGTTTCTTTCGAGCCACCGGTTACGGCACAGGGCTCCGAAGGAACGGACGCTGTGTATAGTAAATATCTCATAAACGGTGCAAGTTTAGGAGATATTTACAGTACCTACAGATAAGGCTTATTATAGTCTTACCTGTAGGTACAATTAAAAAAGAAGACTTTACTTCCTCTTTAAGCTGTTTTCCTGGAGTTCAGTTTTATTTTTGTAGCCCTATTCTCCTAAACAGGGGCTACTATGTCAATTTCGATTTTGGCTGGGCTGTAGTTAGCTCAGACTGATTGTATAGTTTTTCATCTGTGTGTTTCCTAAACGTAAAGCATGTGTTACCCTAACACTTTATATTCCTGATATGTGGCTGTTGTACCATGTACTTGTATGAGAAAGTATCCTGTTCTTTTTGTATTGCCTCCTTTATGTGAAATCCCTGTTGTTTCTGCTAGTCTGCTTGATTTCCTATTAAAACTGACCACACTAAGCAGGAGAGCACACTGTGGTCAGTTCTCTAGCTGTGCTGGGAACTCAGCCTTCTCTCCTACCATGATCAGACATGTCCTGACACACCTCCACTACTGCACAGCAATTCACTGGAAAGTTCAGTGTGCTGCTGCTTCTCCCCCCCCCCCCCCCAGCTCTTATACAGCTGAGAACAGGGGGGATGTGATCACTTATAGAAAAAAGAGGAAACATTTATTTATAATGTTTTTTTTTATATCTATACACAAATGTGTTTCCTGTCAATTCTATTTTAAACTGAATTTAGTTGTCTTAGAAGGTGATCATTTACAATCACTTTAACCACTTCAGCCCCGGAAGATTTGGCTGCTCAATGACCGGAGCACTTTTTGCGATACGCAACTGCGTCGCTTTAACTGACAATTGTGCGATCGTGTAATGTTATACCCAAACAAAATTGATGTCCTTTTTTTCCCACAAATAGAGATTTCTTTTGGTGGTATTTGATTATCTCTGCGGTTTTTATTTTTTGTGCCAATTTAGAAAAAAAACACAATATTTTGTACTTTTTGCTATAATAAATATCCCCAATTTATTTCTCAGTTTAGGCCGATATGTATTCTTCAACATATTTTTGGTAATTAACCACTTTCAGACCGGACCATTTTGCTGGTAAATGACCAGAGGTCTTTTTACAATTTGGCACTGCGCTGCTTTAACTGGTAATTGCGCGGTCATGCAATGTTGTACCCAAACAAAATTTGCGTCCTTTTCTTCCCACAAATAGAGCTTTCTTTTGATGGTATTTGATTGCCTCTGCGATTTTTATTTTTTGCGATATAAATGGAAAAAGACCGCAAATTTTGAAAAAAAATGATATTTTCTACTTTTTGTTATTAGAAAAATCCAATAAATTCAATTTTAGTCATACATTTAGGCCAAAATGTATTCAGCCACATGTCTTTGGTAAAAAAAAAGTCAATAACTGTATATTTATTGGTTTGCGCAAAAGTTGTCACATCTACAAACTAAGGTACGTTTTCTGGAATTTACGCAGCTTTTAGTTTACGACTGCCTATCTCAGTTCTTGAGGTGCTAAATGGCAGGGCAGTACAAAACCCCCCCAAATGACCCCATTTTGGAAAGTAGACCCCCTAAGGAAATTGATAAGTGGCATGTTGAGCCCATCGAATATTTTATTTTTTTGCCTCAAGCGATTGAATAATGACAAAATTTTTTTTTTTTTTTTTTTTTACACAAAGTTGTCACTAAATGATATATTGCTCACACATGCTATGGGCATATGTGAAATGACACCCCAAAATAAATTCTGCTGCTTCTCCTGAGTACGGGGATACCACACGTGTGGGATTTTTTGGGAGCCTAGCCGCGTACGGGACCCCGAAAGCCAAGAACCGCCTTCAGGTTTTCTAAGGGCGTAAATATTTGACTTCACTCCTCACTACCTATTACAGTTTTGAAGGCCATAAAATGCCAAGATGGCACAAAACCCCCACAAATGACCCCATTTTAGAAAGTAGACACCCCAAGCTATTTGCTGAGAGGCATTTTGAGTCCATGGAATATTTTATATTTTGCCACAAGTTGCGGGAAAATTACAAACTTTAATTTTTTTTTATTTTTTTTTCACAAAGTTGTCACTAAATGATATATTGCTCACACATGCTATGGGCATATGTGAATTCTGCTGCTTCTCCTGAGTACGGGGATACCACATATGTGGGACTTTTTGGGAGCCTAGCCACGTACGGGGCCCCGAAAACCAAGAACCGCCTTCAGGTTTTCTAAGGGCGTAAATATTTGACTTCACTCCTCACTACCTATTACAGTTTTGAAGGCCATAAAATGCCAAGATGGCACAAAACCCCCACAAATGACCCCATTTTAGAAAGTAGACACCCCAAGCTATTTGCTGAGAGGCATGTTGAGTCCATGGAATATTTTATATTTTGCCACAAGTTGCGGGAAAATTACAAACTTTTTTTTTTTTTTTTCACAAAGTTGTCACTAAATGATATATTGCTCACGCATGCCATGGGCATATGTGAAATGACACCCCAAAATAAAATCTGCTGCTTCTCCTGAGTACGGGGATACCACATATGTGGGACTTTTTGGGAGCCTAGCCGCGTACGGGGCCCCGAAAACCAAGCACCGCCTTCAGGCTTTCTAAGGGCGTTACAGTTTTGAAGGCCATAAAATGCCAAGATGGCACAAACCCCCCCCAAATGACCCCATTTTGGAAAGTAGACACCCCTAAATTTAGGGGTACACTAGTGAGACTAGGTAATAAATGGCGGGTGCCCTGAAACTATAAAAAAAATAACTAACCAACCAGCGTCACCTGTAACAGTTATATGGTGATCACTGGTGTAAGGGTTAACTAGGGGGCAATCAGGGGGCTTTATGCGGTAGTATATGGGGGTCCCTGGCGCTATAAAAAGCTGCGGCGAACCTAAATACCTACCTGCCTAACTAGCGTCACCTGTGACACTAATACAGTGATCAGAAAAACGATCGCTTATTAGGCTGGGTTCACACTGGAGCGATGTGGGAACGCCACGAATGCGCGGCGGGTTCCCGCATCACATGCCTCCCGGCGGCAGTTCACACTGCCCTATGCGAACTGCTGGGAGTGTCAGTGAAATGTTAATGACACCCCCAGATCAGTTCGCATATCGCAGTGCGATCTGCAAACTCGGATTGCATGGTGTGAACACCCATGCGATCCGATTCTGCTGCGGACCAAAAAAAGGGTCCCGTGCGAGTTTGCGGCGGGTGCGGCGGGTGCGACACGAATTCAGCCATACTATCTGTATGGCTGAACTCGAATCGCACAGAGATCGGATGTGATTTGCACTGCAGTGCGGTGCGAATCACATCCGTTCTCATAAACCGCTGCAATGTGAACCCAGCCTTAGTGACACTGGCGACGGGGGGTGATCACGGGGTTAAACCTTTATTGGGGGGGTTAGGGGGGTACCTTAGAACTAAAGGAGGCTAACCCTAACTGCCCTAACAGTTATTACAGTCACAAATGACACCCGCCGGGTGATCAGGGGGTTAAACCTTTATTAGGTAATAAATGGCGGGTGCCCTGAAACTATAAAAAAATAACTAACCAACCAGCGTCACCTGTAACAGTTATATGGTGATCACTGGTGAAAGGGTTAACTAGGGGGCAATCAGGGGGCTTTATGCGGTAGTATATGGGGGTCCCTGGCGCTATAAAAAGTTGCGGCGAACCTAAATACCTACCTGCCTAACTAGCGTCACCTGTGACACTAATACAGCGATCAGAAAAATGATCGCTTATTAGGCTGGGTTCACACTGGAGCGATGCGGGAACGCCACAAATCCACGGCGGGTTCCCGCATCGCATGCCTCCCGGCGGCAGTTCACACTGCCCTATGCGAACTGCTGGGAGTGTCAGTGAAATAATGACACCCCCAGATCAGTTCGCATATCGCAGTGCGATCTGCAAACCCGGATCGCATGGTGTGAACACCCATGCGATCCGATTCTGCTGCGGACCAAAAAAAGGGTCCCGTGCGAGTTTGCGGCGGGTGCGACACGAATTCAGCCATACTATCTGTATGGCTGAACTCGAATCGCACAGAGATCGGATGTGATTTGCACTGCAGTGCGGTGCGAATCACATCCGTTCTCAAACCGCTGCAATGTGAACCCAGCCTTAGTGACACTGGCGACGGGGGGTGATCACGGGGTTAAACCTTTATTGGGGGGGTTAGGGGGGTACATTAGAACTAAAGGGGGCTAACCCTAACTGCCCTAACAGTTATTACAGTCACAAATGACACCAATGCAAAAAAAAAAAAAAAAAAGCAATTGGTGTCACTGTGACTGGGGGGGCAGGGGTAATTGGGGGGGTGATCGGGGGGTAAAGGGGGGGTGTGAGTGTGCCTGGCATGTTCTACTGTATGTGTGGTGTGTTGGTGCAACTCACCGAACCTCTCTCCTCGGTGCCGGAACGAAAAATACCGACACGGAGGAGAGAATACATCACTTCCTCTCCTGTGTTTACATTACAGGAGAGGAAGTGATGTCACGGAGGATTTCCATTCGTCGAGAGCAATCGCGAGGGGGTGGCCATGAATGAATGGCCGCCCCCTCATCCCGGATCGCTCTCGAAGGAATGCCGACCGCCGCAGGCACCGGGGGGGGGCCCGATCGGGCCCCCCACCCGCGGGCAGGCAGGGACTTATATATACGCCCATATGCCTGCCCGTGCCATTCTGCCGACGTATATCGTCGTGCGGCGGTCGGCAAGTGGTTAAAATCTCAATAAGCATATATTGATTGGTTTGCTCAAAAGTTATAGTGTTTACAAAATAGGGGATAGATCTATGGCATTTTTTTTATTATTATTATTTTTTTTTTACTAGTAATGGGGGCGATCTGCAATTTTTAGCAGGAATGCAATATTATGGCGGACAGATCAGAAACTTTTGACACATTTTTGGGACGATTGACAATTATACAGCGATCAGTTCAATAAAAATGCACTGATAACTGTATAAATGTCACTGGCAGGGAAAGGGTTAACACTAGGGGCGATCAAGGAGATAACTGTGTTCCCTGACTGTGTGTTCTAACTGTAGGGGGAGGGGACTGACAATAGGAGATGACAAATCGTGGTTCTTAGCTATTAAGAACTCACGATCTGCATCTCCTCTCAGAACAGAACAGGGATTTGTGTGTTTACACACACACATCCCTGTTCTGCCTCTCGTGCCTGCGATCGCTCGTGCCCGGCGGTCATCTCGACCACCGATCATCAGCATCGGCACCCCAGCAGTGCAGTGGGCACACGCGCGCCTGCTATCCTGCTTAAAGGTACCGACGTAAAGCTATGACGGCTCGTGGGACCGTGCCGACCTGCCGAAGTATAATGACAGTGGCTGGTCGGCAAGTGGTTAAGTTAGCTTGTAGTTTCTCACTGTCACCAGTAGATTTCACTGGTATCACTGGTCATTGTAAGAGATTTCACAAACAAAACTAAGGCCGTGTACACACGAGAGGATTGTCCGTCCAACTAAGTCCATCAGACAATCCGACAGACAGTCCGTCCTACTTTTGAATGAACGGACTTGACCACACACGATGAACAGACAGTCCGCTGAAAGCTTGCGCGATGACGTGTACAGCACGTACGACGGGACTAGAAATACGACGTCCAATACACTGCAATGCAACCTTCGGCCGTATAAATCCTTTCTGAGCATGCGCCATACTTAGTCCGTCCAACTAGCCTACTCACGAGCGGACTGTCCGCTGAAACCAAAGTTGGACAGACTGTATTATGGAAATTCCGAAAGACTTAGTCCGCCAGACTGTCCGCTGAAAAAGTCCGCTGAAGCCCACACACGAGCGGACTGTCCGCTGAAACACGTTTCAGCGGACTAAGTTGGACGGACAATCCTCTCGTGTGTACGCGGCCTAAGTTATGAATATTTATATTTTATTCAGCCAATCCAGTAGGAGGTTTGGGCCACTGGTACATGCTAGAGGAGGATATTTGATATTAAAGACAGGCTTGGGGAAAGGCTGTTGGATGGAGCTCTGTTGTTTAGCCCAAAAGCCTGTTTTGGGGCCTAACATGTACTAAAGTGGTCCTGAAGCTGTCCTGCCTGGTCTGGAGGAAGATGTGCCAAGGAGGAATCCCAGGGGAATCCCCTTGCTGGAGAGAGCTGGGAAAAAGGCTGGTGACTTACTTGAAGGACGCACTGAAATTAGGGAACGTGTTTACAGTGTTGCCTGGTTGGCTTAAAGGTTCTGATACTGTGAAGCTGGACATGGATCGAGTCCATAAGTGATCTGCTACGCCGGTATCTGGGACCTTTAATGCCGCGTACATACGACCAGACTTTCCGGCAGACTAGGTCCAAAGGGATTAGTCCGTCGTACAAACCGATCATGTGTGGGCTAGTCCGATCGTTTAAAAAAGATTTTTTTGGTAAAAAATCCCAATAAGCATATAAGCTTTTCAGGAACACAGAATCCAACCCCCCCACCTCCTGCCAGAACAGCAATATGCCCTGCTTACATAGGCAGATTAAAGACGATTGGTGGGTGCCAGAAGACATTGAGTGCCCGGCACCCGCAGATTGGCTTCTGCTGTGAATATTCACAGCAGGAGTGGCCTGCCGGTGGTGGTGGATGCTCCCGCTGCAGGCAGAAGTGCAGAATCCCATATGTATACGTGATCCTGCTTAGAGCTGCCACCCTGTAGCAGCAAAAGTGCTATAGGGAGATCAGGAAGTAGTTAAAAACATATTTATTTACCTGATCCTCTGCTCCTCCAGGCTTCTAGACTGCTCCCTGCAGCGTCTTCCTCCCTATGCTCCATTGCTCTAATATCCTGACATCATCATGACCAATGTAGGGGATAAGAGCTCGGCATTGGACATGATTTCACCAAGGAACAGTCCACCACCAGAGCATGAGAGAGCACCATCTACCAAGGGAGGGGAGGATCAGGCAAGACTAGACTAAGCGAGTAATTAACCCTTGCAGACTCGCAGAGTGGGCACGTTTTCCAGAGTTGGGCTTTAAAGACTTGTCTTATCATCAGTGCTATTCAGTGCAAAAAAAAAAAAAAAAAAGATTCTGTCCTAAAAGGCCTTGGGTTTGTATCTGAGAATGCGGTACAAACATAACTCTTGTGCGATGGATGATCTGAAGATAATAGATCAGACATCTGAGCACCACATTATTAAACTGTACCATTCTGGATATCGCAATATGTCTTTACCGGGGCTTGTTCTAACCTCGGCTCCTATTTTAAAATCGGCGCACTATTATTTACAAATATGGTTTAAAGAAAGGATTATCTGTCTGTGATCAACACATTTAATGTAACAGTAAAATCAATATTGGGATGGCGAGAAAGAAGTCTCGCAGGGGCCACAAGAAATAACTTTTCTCTGATGTTATCTGGTCTCATTATAAGAACGGTCGTCCCTCAGGCTCCAGAGAGACTTCTTTGATGTGTAACAGGTGAGGCGAGAGCGTTTTCTTTGAAAACTCTAAACGGGAGAATTAACAGCAAAGCACGATCGGGGCATAATATTTAAATAGGGTATTAATATCAACTTCTTAGTAATATATGCAGTATTTATCATGCAGTATGCCTACTGTTAGTTTAGCAAAGTAAAATGGTCTCACAGCAATGTGAATGACACACCATACAATAAAATCACCAATTCATTTAAATGAATTTCTATTATTTAAAGTTTTTTCTTTTGAGAAGGTTAAAACCCTTGTCAAGGTTTTTTTTATTTTTTATTGCTTTAATGTCTCACTCCTGGCTACCAATAAAATAGCCATGCAGTAGGTTCCTACCCTTTCGCAATAGTAAATACATGTTTGGCCAGATAGTAAAGGAATAAGGTGATATGCTTGTAGGCAGGTGCAGTTAGCCACTTTGCCACTAGGTAGCAGTGTACCAGAATAGTGTCTGTTTACAGTAAGGCCTTGTTTAGACTTCCGGTTGGAGGGCAGCAAAAATGTGCGATTAAGGTCCGTTTTTGCCACCCCTCACAACTGACCCTCCCTCCCCCTTAAAGCGGAGGTCCACCCGAATTACTAGTCCTATGTCTATGTGATCCCCCCCTTCCCTAATCGCTAGATATCCCCCTTACCTTTTTGATGTCTTCTTCTGTTTTCTTCTTCTTTCAAATTTCCTGCCTCTGGATATTCCGGAAAGGGGCGGTGCTGCTGCGGAAATGGGTGGGGCTTCAGTGGCAGGTCACTTCTTCCTGTCGGCCGCAGGGGCTCCTGGGATCGTTGTTTTTATTTCCCAGGAGTCTGTGCGGCGCCCAGGCTCGAGTTTTCGCTGTTGTCAGTGCTCGAGCGGTATAATCTGCGCATGAGCGAGATCGCATATTAGACGGGCGGTGCATGCTGGGACATTAGCTGCACTGTGTCCCGGAAGACAATGCCTGTGGGCTTCACATGCCCACAGGCAAAATGGAAAACGTCTGGAGACGTTTTCCTAATGACTTTAGAAGAAAGAAAAACGGCTGCAAGAGACTCTGACATCATTTAAAAGTAAGTAAAATATTTAGAATAGTTACTTTTAAAAATTAATGTGGAAAAAAAAAAGGCGGTGGAACCCCGCTTTAAGTTGCAATAGCTAGCAGGGGGTATAATTACATGCCGTGGTCTTGATTCTTCACTTTGCAGCTGCTGCAAAGTTGACCCGACATGTATCACTCTTCAGGCGGCAAGCCACCTGAACGCTACACATTTATATCAATTGGAAAGTGCCGTTAATGCCACACAAACGTGTGCAATGAACATGGTTGCAGGGCGATTTGTCTTCAAAAATGGGGTAAAAACAGACAGTGAGGACGCATTGCTTCCTCACCTCCTGTCGGTAGCCTCTTTTGTATCCTAATGTGGAATGGGCTTCAGAGGCAACAGAGATTAAATGCACGTCTAAATCTACTCTTAGTAAGGTCATCAAGTGTTAGGCACCTTCTAGGTAGAGCCCCCCTGCTGTGATGTCATGGGTGTGTCAGTGCCCAGTTATAAGTCAGGTTATAAGGAGCAATAGTGCACTCGGTGCTTGGGAGCCAAACACCCAACATCTTTATGGATGTAACCAGTACGCGTGGGCCCTGGATAGGGCAGGGGGCCAGGAGAAGTAGACCTGCATTAAAGAAGAGCCAACTGTAGTCTTTCCAATCTTTATGGAGGTGGGGGTTAGCGTGGATTGCAAAAGGTAAGAAAAAAGGTTTACACCAGAGCATGAGTTCCCTGTGTGCGTCTGATTCCCTGAAGGGTCCCAAGAGGAGGTGACTACAGAGAGCACAGTCCTGTGAGTACTAATGACTTCTGCTAGAGGACAGATTGTATGGGAGATGGCTCCTGAGGTGCTGCATATACTTTCTACTACAAGCTTCTGACTACTACAGACTGGCCACTAAATGCGATTGGTTGCTTAATGTCAATTGACCCCCCCCCCCCCCCCCCCCTCCCAAGCCACACAACCCACTACATGGGCTAATTTAACAGTAGTTAGTTGAAGGTCTTTTGCTGTCTGTGTACCCGCTTAGTAAATTCAGCCTCTTTTAGTCCTGGGGACCAATATGACCAAGACAAACAAGGATGGAAAACCAAGATTTTCAAGTTGTCTTCAGTAGAATAGTTGAGGGTAAATCTTCCAATGGAGATACCTGTTGCAGTGACAGCTTTCTAAAAGGGTAATTCCCTTGACTTTGCAGATATTTTCTTTCTCTTCCTGTTGTATTTCTTGGACAAGAAATAAAGGGAAACCCAACAGGAAATAAATAAATGACATCTGATTCAATCTTCTTTTTTGGCTTTACATACACTTTAGCTGTGAGCTGCAAGTTGCAGATAATTTCCTGGCTGTTACAGACAACATGCAAACTGTCCTGTCCCTGACACACGTTTCCCTGTGTGTAGCTCGAAATGCAGCTAAACCCTTCTATTCTGCAATATGCCAGACTGAGTGTCATTTTGAAGCTTGAACAAAACCAGAATGGGGTGAAACTTTTGAGAAAAGCAAATACATATACATATAATCCGTATATGAACTAGACAGATATACAATGAACAAGCTAGGCTGTAGATAGTGTGAGGGGTTAGCTCGGCAGCGGGTGTGTGTGACCCCCTGGATGGGTTCACAACACAAAGTCAGGCACAGCAGACAGCGGTGTAGGTTAAAAAAACAAAAGATCCGGTTTATTTATGCTACATGCAGTGATACATATAACAGCCAAACAAAATAAAACAAGAAAATAAATCCTGGTCAGCTTGACCTCTAACTACACACGTAGACTCCCTGTCTAACAACTGGGTGCAGCCTTGTGCTGTACCAGTCCCTGCCTTTGTTGTAAAGGTTTTGCCACACAGGCGTTAACTCACCGCACAGTACAGGTGACACACTCCCCAGTCTATACAACACAAAACTGGTTCCAGGATGGAGCATCTCCCTATGCATGCTGGGGTTTTTTGTAGAGGTCTTAATGAGCCCACTTACTACAGCTGGGCTCATTAACTCTTCCCCTCTAATTGTAAAAGTCTGCATAAAGCCTGAATCTAGGACACACATATTTCCCATCCTGGATACAACCAGGTGATTTTACCTGCGTGCTGCCACATACCTCCCCCTCTTGTTTCAACCTTGGGGTTGTAACACAAGCAGCCAGACACGCATGTATCCGAGACAAAGCATCCACATTCCCCATTTTAACACCAGGGCGATGCTTAACTGTAAAGTTAAATTCCTGTAGGGCCAGGAACCACCTATTTACCCTTCTATTGGTCTCCTTGTTTTGAGCCATCCACTTTAAAGGAGCGTGATCAGTCACCAGGTCAAAGTGCCTACCTAGCAGATAGTACCGAAGGGAATCTAGAGCCCACTTCACTGCTAAACATTCCTTCTCAATCGTGGAGTAATTTACCTCATGGGACTTCAACTTCCTGCTGAGGTAAATGACTGGGTGCTCTTCCCCGTTCCAGACCTGGGATAACACTGCTCCTAACCCAACGTCTGATGCATCAGTTTGTACCACGAAGTCCTTAGAGAAGTCTGGTGAGTACAACACTGGCTGGCTACATAAGGCTGTTTTTAAGGACTGAAATGCTTCTTCAGCCTCTGGGGACCATTTAACCATGACCGACTCTTTCCCTTTCGTCAGGTTGGTGAGGGGCACAGCCTGAGAAGCAAAATGGGGAATGAATCGTCGATAATAGCCAGCGATTCCCAGAAAGGCTCGTACCTGTTTCTTGCTGTTGGGACGTGGCCAACTCTGTATGGCCTCGACTTTATTGACTTGGGGTTTTATCACCCCCCTCCCAATAGTGTACCCAAGATATTTGGCCTCCTCCTGTCCAATGGTACACTTCTTTGGATTGGCCGTAAACCCAGCTTCCCGGATAGAGTCTAGGACTGCTTGTACTTTTGGTAAATGTGAGACCCAGTCTGTGCTATGGATAATCACATCATCCAGGTAAGCTGCAGCATATTTCTGATGGGGCCTCAGAATCTTATCCATTTTCCGCTGGAATGTTGCCGGTACATTCTGTAACCCAAACGGCATTCTTATATTGGAATGCCCCATCTGGGGTTACAAACGCAGTTTTCTCCTTGGCCGACTCGGCCAGGGGAATTTGCCAATACCCTTTGGTGAGATCAAGAGTTGTCATATATCGGGCTGTTCCCAGCCGGTCAATCAACTCATCTATACGCAGCATGGGGTAGGTGTCAAATTTTGTAACTTTATTTAATTGTCGAAAATAGTTACAAAACCGCCACCTCCCATCAGGTTTGGGCACTAGTACGATAGGACTGGACCAGTCACTCTGGGACTCCTCTATCACACCCAATTCCAGCATCCTTTGAACCTCCCCACGTATTGCCTCCCGTCGGGCCTCTGGTATTCTATAAGGTTTTAGTTTTACCCTTTCTCCTGGCGGGGTGATAATGTCATGCTCTACGCCAGATGTTTGTCCCGGCAGCTCAGAGAAAATCTCTTTGTTACGAAGTACAAACTCTTTAACCTCCTGTTGTTGGGCTTTCGATAAGGTGTCTGCTATTCCAACCTCAGGAACTAAGCAATCAGGCTGTACTTGTGACAAAGTCTCTGCGACTAGGGATTCCCTATCCCTCCAGGCTTTCAGCAGATTGACGTGATAGATCTGCTCCGGCTTTCGCCTTCCTGGCTGTCTAACCCTGTAGTTCACCTCACTAATTTTTTCAATTACTTCATATGGACCTTGCCATTTGGCCAGAAATTTGCTTTCAACCGTAGGGACTAGCACCAAGACCCTATCCCCCGGGGAAAAAGTATGTGTCTTGGCCCCACGGTTGTACACTCTCTGCTGTGCTAACTGCGCTTGGGTTAAATGTTCCTTTACAATTGGCATTACCTGTGCAATTCTATCTTGCATCAGGGCGACATGCTCAATCACACTCCTGTGAGGAGAACTCTCATTTTCCCAAGTTTCCTTGGCGATATCCAGCAGCCCTCTTGGGTGTCTCCCATAGAGCAACTCGAAGGGTGAGAAACCCGTAGAGGATTGGGGTACCTCCCTAATGGCAAACATCAGATAGGGTATTAGACAATCCCAATTCTTTCCATCTCTATCCACCACCTTCTTTAACATTTGTTTTAGGGTTTTGTTGAATCTTTCAACCAACCCATCTGTTTGGGGGTGATACACAGATGTACGCAATTGCTTCACTTTGTACAACTTGCATAATTCTTTCATAACCCGGGACATAAAGGGTGTACCTTGGTCCGTAAGCAGTTCCTTACAAATACCCACGCGGCTAAAAACAAGAGATAGCTCTTTGGCTATGGTTTTGGCCGAGGTATTTCGAAGAGGAATTGCTTCCGGATATCGGGTGGCATAGTCCAATATAACCAAAATGTACTGATGCCCCCTAGCGGACTTCATTATCGGACCTACCAAATCCATTGCGATCCTTTCAAAGGGGACCTCAATGATAGGAAGAGGTACCAGCGGGTTACGGAAATGTGGCATAGGTGCCGACTTCTGACACACAGGGCAGGAGGAACAATAATTTTCTGTTTCCTTCATGACCCCAGGCCAATAGAATCTCTGCAATACCCTCTCTCTGGTTTTTTCGGTCCCCAGATGACCTCCCAGAATGTGCCCATGGGCCAATTCTAACACCAACTTCCTGTAAGGTTTGGGCACCACAAGTTGCTCAATGGTTTCTTCTGCCCTTTGAGCCACTCGATACAGCAGGTCCCTTTCCACAGTGAAGTACGGGTAAGTGCAAGTCTTATCTGGGTTCACTAACTCGCCATCTATTTTCACCACATTTTCCCGTGCCTTTATTAGGGTGGGGTCTTTTAACTGTTCTGTGGCAAAATTTTCCCTGTGAACCTCAAGATCCGAAAACTCCACAGACGGCATGTTTTCAACTGAGGATGTTGGCTCCTCCCCAGTTTCTCGAGTTTCCCCCGCCAATACCGACAAGGGAAATTCAGGAGAGTCCTCACCACCCCCAGAGGAATTCTGGTCATCTTCCTGGTTTATAGGGGCACCAGTGGGGGGCTCAGGACAATCCCAGAGTTCCCAGAATTTTGGAAAATCCCTTCCCACAATAGCATCATGTGGTAAGTGAGACACTAACCCCACCTGATGAGAGAGGTTACCTTTGGGGGTCTCAAAAAACACTGAAGTTACAGGATACTCTCGGGTGTCCCCATGCACACAAATAACAGCCACCCTGTTCTTCCCAGAGACCTCTGTAGTAACTAATTCAGCTTTTATCAATGTTACCAGGCTACCTGAATCTAGCAACACATCAACATGTCTACCATTAATACAAATTTTACATAAATGTCTCTCAGGTCCCCGAATGGCAGTGCATGCAACTGTCGCAAACAGCGACTGACGTCTCTCCCTTATAAAGTCACATTGCATAGGCTCATCCACAACTGGGCAATTGGCTGCAATATGTCCCTCTTGCCGGCAGCGGTAGCAAATAATCTTTTCCGCTGCCTCTTGCAGCATGGGCTTCCTGGGTTGCTCCCGCCAGACCTTAGGTAGAACTCCCACCCTCTCACTCTCTCCACCCTCACCCCTTGGAGTCATCTTACCCGCCACTGGGGATGATCTGGTCTTAGGGGGGAAAGTCCGTGAGTCCCTGGAAGAGGTGGTCAGGTTCTCTGTAGCCAAGTACCTCTCAACCAGATCCACAAGTTTATCTGCATTTTCTGGGTCTCCATGGCTTACCCATTTTTGGATGGCAGTAGGAAGAGCTCTCAGGAAACGATCCATAACAACACGTTCCACAATGTTTGGTGCAGTCAAAGTCTCTGGCTGCAGCCACTTCCTGCTCAGGTGAATGAGATCATACATTTGAGACCTGGGAGGTTTTCCAACCTGAAAAGTCCAGTTATGCACACGCTGAGCCCGGACGGCCAGGGTGACACCCAGCCGTGCCAATATTTCTGCTTTTAGCACCACATAGTCTTTTGCTTGGCCAGGCTCTAGGTCATAATAAGCTTTCTGCGATTCCCCAGTTAACAGAGGGGCCACCAGTCCAGCCCATTGCTCCTTAGGCCACTTTTCCCTTTCAGCAGTCCTTTCAAATGTGGTCAAAAACACCTCCGGATCATCCTCTCCAGTCATTTTTGTCAGTAAACGGCTCACACCAAAGGATGCGGTATTATTGTAACCACTTGCTTCATTGGTCTGCGGACGTTGCTGTATTAATGTCTCTATTTTCTGTTGAAAATTCTGCTCTTGCTTCTGCAACAGGTCTATGAAGCGGGCTTCAGATCGCTGCTGGGCTTGTTGCTGAGCTTCCAAACTCTGCTGGTGAGCCTTCTGCTGATTTTCCAAACTCTGCTGCAAAGTTGCATTTATCTGCTGCTGGGCTGCAAGGCTCTTTTGTAAACCTGCATTTGTTTGCTGCTGATTTGCATTTGCTTGTTGCTGGTTTGCATTTGCTAGAGCCAGCTGTCTCAGTATCTCCTCCATGCTGGCCTTAACAAAAAAAAAGTGCCAAAATTCTCCACCAACTGTGAGGGGTTAGCTCGGCAGCGGGTGTGTGTGACCCCCTGGATGGGTTCACAACACAAAGTCAGGCACAGCAGACAGCGGTGTAGGTTAAAAAAACAAAAGATCCGGTTTATTTATGCTACATGCAGTGATACATATAACAGCCAAACAAAATAAAACAAGAAAATAAATCCTAGTCAGCTTGACCTCTAACTACACACGTAGACTCCCTGTCTAACAACTGGGTGCAGCCTTGTGCTGTACCAGTCCCTGCCTTTGTTGTAAAGGTTTTGCCACACAGGCGTTAACTCACCGCACAGTACAGGTGACACACTCCCCAGTCTATACAACACAAAACTGGTTCCAGGATGGAGCATCTCCCTATGCATGCTGGGGTTTTTTGTAGAGGTCTTAATGAGCCCACTTACTACAGCTGGGCTCATTAACTCTTCCCCTCTAATTGTAAAAGTCTGCATAAAGCCTGAATCTAGGACACACATATTTCCCATCCTGGATACAACCAGGTGATTTTACCTGCATGCTGCCACAATAGTGATAAGTATTCTCACAAGCGATGCTGCATTTAGAGGATGCAGGCGGACACACGCTTTAGTCCAACACATACTCTGGTAGCTGGTTCCTTCTTTCAGTCTCTAAGATGGAGTCTGATTTTCCAGGATGCACCAGTTTCTCTTCCTTAGACTGAATAATTATGGGAACTTTTGTTAAAGGTGAACAGTTTCTAGTTTCTGAAAAAAACAGTACATTTACCACTGGCTCCCTCTTGTAGTCAAATCTGATATTGCATGCAAAACAACTATTAAATGTTCTGCTGGAGGCAAAAAACAAACTCCATGCAATATAGTTCTAGGTGGGATTCAGTTCCATTAGGGCACATTTACACTTTGGTGTTCCACTGCACTGCTTTAATGGATTATGAATAGGGTTGCACCGATACTTGTACTTGTGCAAATGCTTCCAATACTTGATCCGAGACCTGGGCAGTCATGGGTGATCGGTGCGGCAGGCAAGCACTGATCACCCTGTATAAATTTAATTAAAGCAGCTGAGAGCTGCTTCTCCTCCTTTCCCGCGGCTTTCAGCTGCTTTATTGAAATCTATACAGGGAGATTGATGCTTGTAACTCCCATCACCCCTGGCTGTCCTCTGTTTTCTTCTCTGTGCTCCTCCGGTCCCCCTCCGTGTCCACTTCCACCCCCCTCTGTGCTCCTCCGTTCCCCATCCATGTTCTCCTCCAGTCCCGCTCTGTGTCCTCCTCCATGCTCCTCCAGTCCCCTTCTGTGTACTCCTCCTCCAGTCCCCTTCTGTGTACTCCTCCTCCAGTCCCCTTCTGTGTACTCCTCCTCCAGTCCCCCTCTGTGTACTCCTCCTCCAGTCACCCTCTGTGTACTCCTCCTCCAGTCACCCTCTGTGTACTCCTCCTCCTGTCCCCCTCTGTGTCCTCCTCTGTGCTCCTCTGGCCCCCCTCCGTGTTCTCCAGTCCCCCTCCGTGTCCTCCTCCATGCTGCTCCGGTGCCCCTCCGTGTCCTCCAGTACCCCTCTGTGTCCTCCTCTGTCCCCCCTCCGTGTCCTCCAGTCCCCCTCTGTGTCCTCCTCCATGCTCCTTCGGCCCCCCTCTGTATACTCCTCCTCCAGACCCCCTCTGTGTCCTCTTCCTTGCTCCTCTGGTCTCCCCTGTCCCAGACCTGTCAAGATGGAGAGCGGAGGAAGGAGCTGGTAAATCTGTAATTTGCTGAATGCACAGAGTCAGTGATTACTGGCTCTGTCCATTAATTACTGAGCATCTTCAGTGCAGGGGAGGCTGCTGAGAGGAACTGGGAAATCTGTATTCATAGTCCTTTTCCCTGTCTCAACGGTGAGATGTCAGGGGTCTGTTTAGACTCTTCATAGCTCATCAAACCCGCCCCCCCCCCCAACACAGGGCTGAAAAAAAAATAATAATACAATAATAAACAATTTGAAATAAATATTTAAAAGAAAAGCATTAAAAACAAATAACCAAAGAAATATAAAAATTGTAAAAATAATAAATTGTCAAAAATAAAAGTGTAAAAACAAAACAAAAAAAAAAGCTACAGCCACGGTCCGCGCGTCATCAGTGCCCATAAGTGCTGCATATTAGTGCCACTGTCAAAGTATCAGTAATAGGTATCGGCGAGTACTTGATAAAAAGTATTGATACTTGTACTCTGTCTTAAAAAAGTGGTATTGGTGCAACACTAATTGTAAATTAACAAACAACACACGCAACAGATGAAAAAATGGAGATTACCCTTTTTTTAAAATACAGCTCATCACAATACACGGTATTTTTGTTGTGTCCTGTTATATTGCTTTTGGCACCACTCAAATTAGAGGTAAAAGCATATGCCTATGTCCCAGAGCAAGGGGTGCAGGCTTGTCCTGATACCAATCCAGAGCACTAGTATATGTGAAGAAGAAAGGATTGCTGCTACTCCTGACCAGCCCAGGTAAATAAACAATAAGGAGCGGCCTCAGGCTACATATCTCCACCAAATCACATGCATTTTGCCTCGTCCACCAGGGTTTAGCCATAGGGTCATATTTGTGTTGTAGTTTACTGTGCTGTGCATAGCTCCTTACTGTACAGTTCAGTAGAGTTCTATTTCCAATGAAGGGCACCGCAACACACAGAGCAGATGAGTTGCCATGCATTGAGGTAATGTATGTGTTTTTACCATGTGTTGTCATAATGCCCAAGCCATCAGCCACTGTGCTGCTTTGAGGTACCGTATTTATCGGCGTATAACACACACTTTTTCCCCCCTAAAATCAGGGGGAAATCGGGGGTGCTGTTCTCGGCTATCTTCGGATGCACTCGGCTATCTTTGGACGCACTCGGCGGCTTTCGGGAAGCCGAAAGCTGGCAGGAACGGCCGAGTGCGGCTGAAAATAGCCAAGAACGGCCGAGTGTGCCTGAAAATACCCGAGAATGGCCGAGTGCGCTCCAAAAATACCTGAAAGCCACCGAGAACGGCCGAGAACTACCGGGGCCATTTTTAAACTGACTGACAAGGCTGCAAATGCAAGGCTGCAAATGGCTGACAAGGCTGCATATGACTGACAAGGCTGAAAATGCAAGGCTGCATATGACTGGCAAGGCTGCAAATGACTGACAAGACTGCAATGGAAGGCTGCAATGCAAGGCTGCAAACGGCTGACAAGGCTGCAATGGAAGGCTGCAAATGACTGACAAGGCTGCAAATGACTGAAAAGGCTGCAAATGACTGACAAGGCTGCAAATGACACTGACAAGGCTGCATTGATGGGCATTTAAATGTAAGTTTTTTTTCCTTAAACTTCCCTCCTAAAAGTTTTTTTCTTTGAAATTCCTTCCTAAACTTGGGGCGCTGATAAATACTGTAGGTACGGTACCTTCGAAAAACCCCTGTGAAAAAAAAAAATTGAATTAGGTTTAAAAATTCCTTCTTTCATTTTCCATCACCTTTGTTTGTTTTGTTTTTTTCCTAATTCTATATGCAGTGCCTTGCGAAAGTATTCGGCCCCCTTGAACTTTTCAACCTTTTGCCACATTTCAGGCTTCAAACATGAAGATATAAAATTTAAATTTTTTGTGAAGAATCACCAACAAGTGGGACACAATTGTGAAGTGGAACGAAATCTATTGGATATTTTAAACTTTTTTTTAGCAAATAAAAAACTGAAAAGTGGTGCGTGCAAAATTATTCGGCCCCTTTACTTTCAGTGCAGCAAACTCACTCCAGAAGTTCAGCGAGGATCTCTGAAAGATCCAATGTTGTCCTAAATGACTAATGGTGATAAATAGAATCCACCTGTGTGTAATCAAGTCTCTGTATAAATGCACCTGCTCTGTGATAGTCTCAGGGTTCTGTTGAAAGCGCAGAGAGCATCATGAAGACCGAGGAACACACCAGGCAGGTCCGTAATACTGTTGTGGAGAAGTTTAAAGCCAGATTTGGATACAAAAAGATTTCCAAAGCTTTAAACATCCCAAGGAGCACTGTGCAAGCGATCATTTTGAAATGGAAGGAGTATCGGACCACTGCCAATCTACCAAGACCTGGCCATCCCTCTAAACTTTCAGCTCAGACAAGGAGAAGACTGATCAGAGATGCAGCCAAGAGGCCCATGATCACTCTGGATGAACTGCAGAGAACTACAGCTGAGGTGGGAGAGTCTGTCCATAGGACAACAATCAGTCGTACACTGCACAAATCTGGCCTTTATGGAAGAGTGGCAAGAAGAAAGCCATTTCTCAAAGATATCCATAAAAAGTCTCGTCTAAAGTTTGCCACAAGCCACCTGGGAGACACACCAAACATGTGGAAGAAGGTCCTCTGGTCAGATGAAACCAAAATCAAACTTTTTGCCCACAATGCAAAACGATATGTTTGGCGTAAAAGCAACACAGCTCATCACCCTCAACACACCATCCCCACTGTCAAACATGGTGGTGGCAGCATCATGGTTTGGGCCTGCTTTTCTTCAGCAGGGACAGGGAAGATGGTTAAAATTGAGGGGAAGATGGATGCAGCCAAATACAGGACCATTCTGGATGAAAACCTGTTGGAGTCCGCAAAAGACCTGAAACTGGGACGGATTATCTTCCAACAAGACAATGATCCCAAACATACAGCAAAATCTACAAAGGAATGGTTCACAAATAAACGTATCCAGGTGTTAGAATGGCCAAGTCAAAGTCCAGACCTGAATTCAATTGAGAATCTGTGGAAAGAGCTGAAAACTGCTGTTCACAAACGCTCTCCATCCAACCTCACTGAGCTTGAGCTGTTTTGCAAGGAAGAATGGGCAAGAATTTCAGTCTCTCGATGTGCAAAACTGATAGACATACCCCAAGCGACTTGCAGCTGTAATCGCAGCAAAAGGTGGCTCTACAAAGTATTAACGCAAGGGGGCCGAATAATTTTGCACGCCCCACTTCAAAAAGCCAATAGATTTCGTTCCACTTCACAATTGTGTTCCACTTGTTGGTGATTCTTCACAAAAAATAAAAATGTTATATCTTTGTTTGAAGCCTGAAATGTGGCAAAAGGTTGAAAAGTTCAAGGCGGCCGAATACTTTCGCAAGGCACTGTATGTATTTAAAGCCAAAATGTTCGATTTCTTTTCAATGGCAAGGTGACGGAACCTGCAGTTAAATTTTTTTTTGCTCAGTTATACAAGAAGCGGTTATGAGTACACAATAATAGCCAATAGGGGAGATTTACTAAAACTGGAGCACACAGAATCTGATGCGACTGTGCATAGTAACCAATCAGCTTTAACTTCAGCTTGTTCGATTTAGCTTACACAATAAAGAATTGGATGATTCACAGGGCCACACATGTTAATTGCCACCATCCCTTGGGAATACATAGAATAAACCTCAAGAACATGGGATTTTGTAGGCAATTAAAGAAATAAAACATGTCATATATATAAAATTGATATTTATTGTAGATAAATTACATAAAAAAATCTAATTTTGAAATGACAAAACACTGCATCAATGATTGTCAATATTGCACATTTAACTATTAACTATGAAGTGGTAGTCCCCATCTATTTGCTGATCCCTTCTTCATTAATTGTCCAGAGAAATACAGCAGAGGGGGGTATCCAACACATTTCAAAATATACTGTTATAAGTGAATCTTCTTCAGGGAATAATACCACTTCTGAAAAAAACTGCTTAGATTAGTGCAACATTGATACATAACTGTATGGAAAAATACATGTAAATCATCATCCACATCCACTTACAATGAAAAACTATGTTTAGCAGAAGCACTCCTCCAGATGGCAAGGCTACCATACATAGGCCATTAAAGACCTCCGCCATAAATTCACCAAATCATCAGCATCCATTAATTGCCTGATGTGAGATATCCCAAAAAGCGATGTATGGCTTGCACTGTAGGATAAGGGGGAAACAAAACAAAAAATGATGGTAAATCCCCGGGAAGATAATTAGTCTCAATTGCAGGGGATACTGGGTCATAAATGGCACATATCAGGAATATAAAATTGTGGGGTTACAAACAGTTGTTGAGACTTTATTGTCAATCTGAAGAGATCATTAGAGATGCTTTCTTCAGTATACTCTCTCACTAAATGTACGTGGGAGAGTAGTATATAGAGGGACTTCTGTGCCTCAACAGGAATACACAACAGGAAAAATCATAAAAACATAGTCTTTATTAAAATGGTTAAAAATATTTAAAACCAGAGAACCATATCACACATGTGGTAAACACATTGATATAATTACAAAATTGGTGCAGTAGATCAATGCATTTTGCAAAAATCTGGTTGCTTCCTCAGAACTCACACCAATTTTCAAAGAACAATTTGGCATAATCTACATAATCTATAAAATATCAACTTTACACAGTGGCCAAACGGTCTGATGGGCATCACTTCAAACTCGCCCATGCAGAGCAGTGTTGCCAACCTACCAGATTGAAATTTACTGTCACAGCCAAGTTTTTATTATTTATTGTATTTCCAATAAGCCACAGCCGGGCGCCCAAAGTGACTATGCCAATGCCACAGAGAGGAGGGGAAGACGAGCGGGGCTTCATTCCCCCGCATTACTGGACCATGGGACGGGTAAGTGTCTAATTTTTAAAAGTCACGGTACTACTTACAGTGAACCCACAGGCGAGCAGGTGACACGGGACCCCCCAGGGCGTGGAATCTAAGAATCAGCCGGTGGACCCTCTCGCCAGGGACCCTCTCACGAAGGTTTGGACTTAGCTGCGTGCTGACCCCAGGTCACGACCCCCGGGTTCACCCTGCTCGCTAGGGAAGTACCAGAAGACACTGTAGACAAGGATGGTTGGATGGATGAAGCAAGGAAAGCCAGATAGTTAGCCAAGGTCAGGGCGGGCTGCAGACAACGTAATCAGAACAAGCCGGGTCAGTACACAGGAGATCGGTTCACGAGAAGTCAGGTAAAACAGGTTACACAGGGGAGCTTCAGAAACAAACGTTGCTCAAGTAGCAAGTTATGAAGGGATTTAAATAGAGAAGCACATGAGGGGCTGGACAGGAAGTAGCAGGAAGGAAACCTATATCAGGCAACAGGTGAAGGGCGTCGATGCCCATAGCTGCAGAGTGCACAGAGCTGAACACCTGACAGTGGACAACAGATGCCAGCCGACCCACTGCAGTAAAGGTGAGACACAGATCAGCTCCGCAGCTGATCTGTGACAGTACCCCCCCCTCTTACGAGGCCTCCCTACACGTCTGGGGGCTGGCTTGGAGGGAAATTTGTAATGGAATCTGGTCACCAGACGTGGAGCAGAGACATCAGTGGCAGGGACCCAAGACCTCTCCTCCGGACCATAGCCCTTCCAATCAATGAGATAGAATAACCTCCCCCGGGAGTACTTAGAGTCCAATATTACTTTATTCTCATACTGATCCGAGGTATCAGCCACAGGAGCGGGGTGAGAAGAAGGGTGAGAAAAGCGATTGAGGACCAGTGGCCTGAGCAGGGAGACATGGAAGGTGTTGGGTATCCTGAGATGAGAGGGTAGACGGAGCTTGAAAGCCACTGGTTTGATCTGGCGGAGAATAGGAAATTGACCAATGAAGCGAGGGGCAAATTTCATCGAGGGTACCCGGAGTCGGATGTGCTTGGTAGAGAGCCAAACTCTATCGCCAGGCAGGAACTTAGGAGCCAAACGGCGATGACGATCTGCCGCCGTTTTATGCCTGGAAGCAGCTAGATGAAGATTCCCAGAGACTTCTTTCCAGATTGAGTTGAAGGACCTTTGGGTCTCGGCTGCTGTTGGTACCACAGGAGAAATGGGAACTGTGAAGAAAGGAAATTTCCCAGAACTGGCATTGGTGTGATGGTTTAAGGCAAATTCTGCCCAGGGCAAAAGGTCCACCCAGTCATCTTGGTGAGCAGAAATGAAGGCATGGAGAAAACGTTCTACATTTTGATTGACACGTTTTCGTTTCCCCATTGGACTGGGGATGAAAGGCAGATGAAAAATCCAATTTAATCCCAAAGGAGCTGGCCAAGGCTCTCCAAAACCGGGCAGAGACGATATGGGAAGGCATCCCATGAAGACGAAAGATCTCCTTAATGAAAGTTGTGGCAAGACTGGGAGCAGAAGGTAGACCTGGGAGAGGAATCAAGTGACACATTTTGGAGAACCGATCCACCACTACCCAGATGACTGTAGAACCTGTTGGGGGAGGCAGCTCTGAGATAAAGTCCATGGCAATACAAAGCCAAGGTACATCGGGCACTGGTAAGGGCAAAAGCAACCAGCAAGGGCGGACGTGGAAGATTTGGAAAGTACACAAACCGAACAAGCTTGAATGTATTCCTTGACAACCTTTACGAAGAGAGGGCCACCAATAATGACGCTGAAGAAGGTCACAAGTACGAAGTATGCCAGGATGTCCAGAGAACTTGGAGTCATGTGCCCAAGCAAGGAGTTTGGGACTAAGTGCAGGGGCTACAAAAGTTTTACCAGGAGGAGGCTGCATAGACTGGAGCTGAGTGGTGGCTAGAATACGATACAGAGGAATTAT
This sequence comes from Lithobates pipiens, assembly GCF_037356315.1. Classification (NCBI taxonomy): domain Eukaryota; kingdom Metazoa; phylum Chordata; class Amphibia; order Anura; family Ranidae; genus Lithobates; species Lithobates pipiens. The sequence goes on from NW_027507784.1 coordinate 73,250,694, forward strand.
GGGACCAGGATCTAGGTGATTCTTAGAATCAATGACATCAAACGACATGGACAAGGCATCGGCTCGAAGGTTCTTGGCACCTGGATGGAAAGTAATGTTACAATTGAAGCGGGCGAAAAAGAGGGCCCAGTGAGCTTGACGTGGGTTCAAGCGTTTCACGGATTGTAAATACTGCAGATTTTTATGATCAGTATAGATGGTAATACAATGGGGATAACCCTCTAGAAGATGTCGTCATTCTAGAAGAGCTAGTTTAATGGCGAGTAGCTCACGGTCCCCAATGGTATAGTTTTTCTCAGCATCAGAAAACTTATTTGAAAAGAATCCGCAAGGTTGAGACTTGCCCTGCTGAGCTTGGAGTAGGACGGCCCGACTCCTACTGAAGAGGCATCTACCTCCAAAGAAAAGGGTTTAGTAATGTCCGGACGTAGAAGAATAGGGGCGGAGAGGAAGGCTGCCTTGAGTTTGAGGAAAGCTTCAATGGCTTCAGGGGACCAGAGCAGAGCATTTACACCTTTGCGGGTGAGCGATGTAATAGGAGCCAACAAGGTGGAGTAGTTACGAATGAATTGGCGGTAGTAATTGGTGAAGCCCAAAAAGCGTTGGGTGGCTTTAAGACCAGAGGGCTGAGGCCACTCGGAGATGGCCCGAAGTTTGGCTGGGTCCATGAGGAGATCTTGTGACGAGATTATATAGCCCAGGAATGGAACTTGTGTTTGTTCAAATAGACACTTGTCCAATTTTGCATATAGACAATTGTCCCGTAGACGCTGTATCACAGTTTTTACATGAAGATGATGGGTAGGTAAGTCTGGCGAGAAAATTTGAATATCATCCAGATATACAATAACACAGACATACAGAAGGCCGCAAAAGATCTCGTTAACAAAATTTTGGAAGACAGCTGGGGCATTGCATAAGCCGAAGGGCATCACAAGATACTCATAATGCCCATCCCTGGTGTTAAAGGCGGTCATCCATTCATCGTCTCCCTGGATTCTTATTATATTGTAGGCCCCTCTAAGATCCAATTTAGTAAAGATTAGGGATGAGCTTCGTGTTCGAGTCGAACGTACGTTCGACTCAAACATTGGCTGTTCGGCCGTTCGGCGAATTCCGAACGTTTTGGCCGTTCGCGTCAAAATTCGAGTGACGCGCGCGCGGACCACAATGCACTGCGTTGGCGCAGTGCATTGCTGCCCGATGATTGGCCAAGCATGCACTGTGACCCCGCATGCTTGGCCAATCGCAGCGCCGGCAGCGAGGAGAGCCATGATTGGCCACAGGCATCCTGCCTGTGGCCAATCATAGCTCAGGCTGTGTAGTGCACGCCCCACACTATATAAGGCCGCCTTTAAGGCGGCCTCCTGTAGTGTGTTACTTTGCATCTGAAGCAGTGGGTGTTCTGTGTACCTTCAACACAGTACACACCAATCGTTTTTGACTGATTTCCTATCTTGCTGCTGTGTAGTGGTTGTTGTCTGTGCCCTGACTGCAGTATACACCACTATATTCACCTCACCTATATAGCTAGTGATCTAGCTTTAACCACTTAACAACTGCCCATTGCCGATTAACGGCTTCAGGGCGGTTGTTTAACTCAGAGAGGCCGTTAATTAACGGCCTCCCAGAATTCTGCTCTCGCGTGCCCCGAGGTGTGCGCACTCGAGAGCATCCGTGACCGCCGGGTCCATAGGACCCGGCGCATCACGGTAAACGGCCGCTCATAGCGGCCGTTTACCACGTGATTGCTCCGTCAAATGACGGAGTGATCACTTGGAAACAAACCGGCGTCATGTTATGACGCCTGTTCCTCCCTCCCCTTTCTGTACCGATCGGTACAGCGGAGGGGAAAGAGATCGGTGTCAGCAGCGATGTGGGCTGCATCTGCAGTGCCCACATCACTGCTCACCGAATTTAACCCCTCAATTCCCTGCCAATACTCTGCAATACCAGTGCATACTCTGCAGTACCCTGCCATTACTCTGCAGTACCCCGCCATTACTCTGCAGTGCAGTACCCCGCCATTACTCTGCAGTGCAGTACCCCGCCATTACTCTGCAGTGCAGTACCCTGCCATTACTCTGCAGTACCCCGCCATTACTCTGCAGTACCCCGCCATTACTCTTCAGTGCAGTACCCCGCCATTACTCTGCAGTGCAGTACCCTGCCATTACTCTGCAGTACCCCCCATTACTCTGCAGTAACCCCCATTACTCTGCAGTACCCCCCAATACTCTGCAGTACCCCCCAATACTCTGCAGTACCCGCCATTACTCTGCAGTACCCCCAATACTCTGCAGTACCCTGCTATTACTCTGTAGTACCCCGCCAATACCCCGCCAATACTCTGTAATACCCTGCCATAAATTGCCATACCCAGCCATACTCAGAGATACCCAGCCATACTCGGTGATACCCTGAAATACCCAGCCATAGACGCCCCCCACCCCTCACCACCCTCCGGTGCTTCTACCAACTCGCCAGTACGATCAAAGCCAGAATCTTTTTTTTATTTTTTATTTCAGGCTTCCCAGCCTAGAGGTGAGATGTGGGGTCATATTGACCCCCCAGATTTCACTGTAAAGAGGACCTGTCACCCCATATTCCTATTACAAGGGATGTTTACATTTCTTGTAATAGCAATAAAAGTGATCAAAAATATATTTTTGGGAAAAAAAATGTCAAACTAAAATAAATAAAGTAAAATGAACAATAAAAAAATAAAATAAAAATTAAAGCGCCCATGTCCCCATGTGCTCGCATGTGCCACACATGTGAGGTATCGCCGAGAATGTTAGAGCGAGAGCAATAATTCTAGTCCTAGACCTCCTCTGCAACTCAAAACATGTAACCAGTAAAAAAATATTTAAAGCGTCGCCTATGGGGATTTTTTAAGTAGCGACGTTTGGCGCCATTCCACGGGCATGTGCAATTTTGAAGAGTGACATGTTTGATATCTATTTACTCAGCATAACTTCATCTTTCACTTTATGCAAACATTGGGCTAACAAGTGGTTAATAATAGAGCTTGCAGTCAGTAGTGTTAGGAGATAGTGCGTGCTGTCTGCGTGCTCTGTACCCAGTACATACCGCTATAATATAGGGCAGGCCCCTACTTTCAAACATCCAACTTACAAACATCTCCTACTTGCAAACGCAAGGAGACAGCAGCAAGTGAGATGAAAAAAGATGGACGACAAAACAAATTATACAGGGGTGATAACCCTTCCCTATGTTTTCCAAAAAGCTTAAAGATAGTTTTTTTGACTGGAGCTACACTTTAAAAATGTACCGGTTGAAAATGACAAACAGATTCAACTTAACACAACAAACCTACACAGTCCCTGTCTTGTTTGCACCGCCTGTATACTGCTGTTCTGAGTATATAGGGCCTGGGGGCCACACGCATTTCCTTTTTTTAATATGGGTACGGGGTTCCCCTTAATATGCGTACAAGACCCAAATAGGCTGGTAATGGGCAGGGAGGGCTACCCATGCCATGTTTCTCAATGATTTTCAACCATATTGCAGGAACCAGATATAACATTAAAACCGCAAGCAGTTTTAAATGGTGTTATTTCCGTTTAATGTAATTTTGTGCAGGGACTGTTCTAAACACGGGAAACACGTGGCACTTCACAGGCATACTACAGACACCCCGCAGGCACCATATTTAAAGGAATATTTCACTTTTTTTTTTTTCACTTTAATCGTCATTAAAATCAGTGCTCCCGCCAAAACGGTAGTTTTTAAAACTTTTTTTTGCAGTGACCCATGTCCCCTGAGGCAGGAGGCAGGTCGCCAAACCCTTTTTAGGACACTATCTTGCATATTAGCCGTTAAAATGAGCACTTTCCAATTCGAACGTTCGAGTCCCATAGACTTCAATGGGGTTCTAACGTTCGTACCGAACGCGGGGGTCGTTCGCAAGTTCTGGTGCGAACCGAACCGGGGGGTGTTCGGCTCATCCCTAGTAAAGATATGAGAACCTCGCAGTCTGTCAAAGAGTTCAGAAATTAAAGGAAGAGGGTATCAGTTCTTCACGGTGATGGTGTTAAGACCCCTGTAGTCGATGCATGGATGGAGAGAACCATCTTTTTTCGCTACAAAGAAGAACCCGGCTGCAGCAGGTGAGTTCGATTTCCTGATGAAACCCTTTTGCAGGTTTTCCTGCATGTATTCAGACATGGCTTGTGTCTCGGGGATAGATAGAGGGTAGACTCGGCCACGGGGAGGAGAGGTCCCAGGTAAAAGCTCAATGGAGCAGTCAAAGTCTCTATTAGGAGGAAGTCGATCGGCGGCCTTTTTGCAGAAAACATCTTGGAAGGATTGATATTGGGCAGGCAACATGGGAGTTGTGGAGGTCTCAGCAAGAGTAATGGAAGGAGGAGGTAGCACCCTGGAAATACAACGTTGTTGGCATGGAGGGCTCCAAGCCAATACTTGTCCAGAATTCCAGTCAAGATGTGGAGAGTGTTTCTGCAACCATGGAAGACCCAGGATGATCGGACTGGAGGATTTAGGCAATATTAGGAAAGAGATCTCCTCACTGGGCAAAGCCCCAATGCGTAACTCTATAGGAGAGGTTTTAAACTGGATTGGACTCATAGGCAAGAAGGAGCCGTCTACTGCGGTCACGGAGAGAGGCATAGCCAAGGCAACAAAGGCAATGCCCAACTCGGAAGCTACAGACTATTCAATGAAATTCCCGGCAGCACCAGAATCCACGTATGCAGAGAGTTGATAGGCATTCTGAGCCCAGTGGATAGCTACAGGAAGGGTGAAACGAGGGAAACGAGGAAAATTAACGGATTGGTCTAGATCACCTCCCTCTGAGTGAGCTAGACTCTGGAGTTTCCCGGACGGAATGGACAGGAGTTCAAAAGATGTCCTTTATCGCCACAGTAAAGGTACAAACCCAGTCCCATGCGTCGGCCATGCTCCTTGGAAGTGAGGCGGGTTTTCGCCCAAGCTGCATAGGTTCTTCCAACATGTGAGAGGTCGAAGACGGAGAGGATTGCACCGATCTTTGAACTACCTGTGCTGGACGGCCAGCAGGGGGATGACTGGATCTGGATTTCTCCAGAGCCTGCTCCTGGAAGCGAATGTCAATTTGAATGCTCAATGCGATTAAGTCATCCAATGTGGTGGGAATGGCACGTCCAGGGAGTTCATCCTTGACACGGTCAGATAGGCCTTGCCAGAAGGTAGCAGTAAGGGCCTCATTACTCCATTTGAGTTCAGCGGCCAGCGTACGGAATAGAACTGCGTATTGGCCGACTGTCATTTCTTGATGATGAAGACGAAGGAGGGCCCCAGCAGACGAAGACACTCTGCCGGGCTCATCAAAAGTTTTCCGAAATGCATCCAAAAAGAGCTGGAGGTCAGAGGTGATAGGAGCGTGTGATTCCCAGAGTGGAGAGGCCCAAGCTAAAGCATCATCGGAGAGGAGAGAGATGATATATGCGACTTTGGTGCGATCAGTTGGAAAATGGTGGCTGGAAAGTTCGAAGTGGATGGAAGACTGATTAATGAAGCCCCGACAAGCCTTAGGATCACCGGAGAACCGAGGAGGCGACGACAGCTGCAGGCAGGGATTGCCAGGTGCAGCAGGTAAGACCGGAGCAACTGAAGCAGGAGCAGGAACGAGAGGAGCTGAAGTTGCAGCGAGTTGCAGACGATCCAGACGAGAAGCCAGATCCTGGAGAACCAGCATTATTTGCTCTTGATTAGCTTGCTGGGAGTTAAGTCTCTGAACTAGATGTTGCATAGGATCCTCGGTCAATGGCCGATTCTCAGAGACGCTCATGGCTTGAGCAAACTGTCACGGTACTACTTACAGCGAACCCACAGGCGAGCAGGTGACACAGATCCCCCAGGGCGTGGAATCTAAGAATCAGCCGGTGTTCCGCCAGAGACCCTCTCACGAAGGTTTGGACTTAGCTGCGTGCTGACCCCAGGTCACGACCCCCGGGTTCACCCTGCTCGCTAGGGAAGTACCAGAAGACACGGTAGACAAGGATGGTTGGATGGATGAAGCAAGGAAAGCCAGATAGATAGCCAAGGTCAGGGCGGGCTGCAGACAACGTAATCAGAACAAGCCAGAAGATCGGTTCACGAGAATTCAGGTAAAACAGGTTACACAGGGGAGCTTCAGAAACAAATGTTGCTTAAGCAATGGTAGCAAGTTAGGAAGGGATTTAAATAGAAAAGCACATGAGGGGCTGCACAGGAAGTAGCAGGAAGGAAACATATATCAGGCAACAGGTGAAGGCAAAAAACGCCTTATGAATCCCCTGATGAAGTCACGTGATGTGATGCCACACGTAGGGACAGGAAGGACGCCCTCTGCTGCTGCATAGAGATACGAGTTCGCTACTCGTTTTTACACTGATATTTTATGAATGAAAAATTGTGAATACCTTGTGTAATTTTCTTTAATAAACTGGTTATCATTTAAAATTACTACACTATGGAACCCCTTTTGTATTAATTTACCATGGTCCCCTGGAGCTCCAAACACATTGGAAAGGAGAAGTTTTAACCTGGTGGGAAGAACCTTAAAGAGACCTCCAGCTTAAGGCGTTTTTTGCCTTACCATAAGGTAAGGGGCCACTGCCCACCTGAGTGTATGGTCACGAAAAAAGGAATCCACTGGGAAGCGGTGTTTCTCCAATCAGATTGCACAGTTACAACAAAAATACGAGCACCTTGAGGAACTATATATATATACTGTTGAAGTGCCCTCACTGTTCCCTCCCATCACCTGTGTGTTGGACTAAAGTAGATTCAGCAGCTTGCTGATCCATGTACAGCTCACTGCACATATGAACTTGGCTCTGTAGTGTGTTTATTATTTTGATACTTATGCACTTTTGCTTTCACATATGTTGCTCTAGAGTCTCTTTAGCGTATCGGTACCTAATCTTTATTGCACTTAGCACTTTTGGAATTGTGTGTTTTTTTTTTTAAAAAAGCTTAACATACTTATCTAGTGGCTCTGTAGGGTATTTGCTTTTATCTTTTTTTTTTTTCCACACTATGTTTTGGTCTACCTTATGAAATTCATGTTTATTAATTTATTGCACTTAGCACTTCTCAACGAGTTAAACCTTATATACCTGATATAGAGGCTCTGTAGGGTATTTATTTTTCGTTTAGAAACAGATTTTATAATTGTATCATTTTTTTTCTCACATAATGTTTATTCTATCTTATGATAAGCATGTTTATTAATCTATTTTGGTCACCTGATTTCACTTTTATTTTAAATTAAGTTTTATACATTGCACCAAGAGACGTGTAGTTGTTATTTATTTACCCTGGTTTTATTAGCACATAGCACTTTTTTGCTTGCTGGGTCTGCTGAAGGTGATGGAGCTAAGCTTATATTTCCATTCTGGTGCATGTTTAGTCAGCTGACTATAGCTGGCTTTGCAGTGTGTTTACTTTTCTGATAATTCTTCTGACTATATTGTTCGTATTGGTTTACCACGATTACACTGAACTTACCTTTCTGGTCAAACAAGTATTTTTCTTGTGTGGGGTCTAGGTGCAGGCACCCCTGTAGTGCGTTTACTAATTTAAAAAAATAAATACTTTTTTTAATAGCCTGGGTTTATTTCAGTGTCTGATAATTTATATAAATATAACTATATCATATCACTAGCTAGAGGGGAAGAGTTTCATATTGTGTTAAGGGATAATACCCCTCCCCCATATATTTGAGTGTGAAATACCTCTCCCACTCATATTTGTTGAGTGAGAAATATAGGGAACTATCCCCTCCCGTGTAATACCTTTAATACCTTTTAAACCAGAACAGCGCGACACCAACCTACCCTCACGTTAAAACTAAGTGGATTTGGTTTGATCCCTCTCGGTGAACGCAGCAGTTCCTCGATCTATCTCATAATAGTGGCAGCACAGGAATAACTACCCTATTAACAGGTGAAGGGCGTCGACGCCCATAGCTGCAGAGTGCACAGAGCTGAACACCTGACAGTGGACAACAGATGCCAGCCGACCCACTGCAGTAAAGGTGAGACACAGATCAGCTCCGCAGCTGATCTGTGACATATATATAAAAAGCAATGTATGTATGTCCCAGACAAAAACATCAATCCTATGATGGAGCTCCCAAGAGGTCTCTTCCAAAAAAACGCTCCTCCAATGTAATGTATGCCATAGATAAGAATCCACACAGACACCACTGATAAGACACCACCAAACCAATGGTCTGCAAATTAAGGTATTTTTTGCTCAAATTTTGTGCCTGATAAACTGCTGCACTCATATTGTGTACATAAAAATATATAACTGGCAGCATTGTATTCTCCAGGGTCTCTGCTATTGTAAAATATATAATGCTTAGGGGTTTTAACTAAGCTACAGACCAAAAAATTATTTTTAAACATGTGTACAAAAAAAATAAAAATAATTGTCCCTGGCAGCAAAAGGGTTGAACGTAAGTGCACACCGCTAATTGTTGCGTGATCACCACCCTCCAGTTAATCACTAGTGATCATCGATCAGTCAAACAAAGAGGGCAATGGAGTGTTGCATGCAGTAGCAATGAATCCTTCATGATAGCACAAGGATGTCAATAGCTACTACATTCAACATACCTCCCAATGTTTTGAGATGGGAAAGATGGACACCTATTAGCAAAAGCATGCAGGCATATGACACACCCCCTGCCATGTCCCCTTAAAGGAGAATTATACAAAAAAAATGATTAGGCAAATCCACAAGTGTTTTTTTTTTTTTTTGTTTGTTCCCTTATATTGGCTTTTGAAATTTGCAACAATTTATGCTGCGTATATACGACCGTTTTTTCAGAATAAACTCTGATGGTTTTTTCCGACGGAGTTCCGCTGAAACTGTCTTGACTACACACAATCACACCAAAGTCCGACCGTTTAGAACACAGTGACATACAACACATACAACGGAACTAGAAAAAGGAAGTTCAATAGCCAGTAGCCAATAGCTTCCGTCTCGTAGTTGCTTCAGAGCATGCGTTATTTTTTTTTGGTCCGGAACAGCATACAGATGAACGGTTTTCCCGATAGGAATTGATTCCGTCGGAAAGATTTAAAACCTGTTCTATTTTTAGGTCCGTCAGAATTTTCGAAAAAAAAAAAAAAAGTCAGATGAAGCCCACACACGATCGGAATATCCAATGAAAAGATTCCGTCTGACTTTTTCTGCCAGAAAGTCTGACCATATGTACGCGGCATTAGAAACTGGTGAAAGCTTTAGCACTGGGAAAAACTTTTTGAAAGAGAAATAGTGAATTTGATATACAACTCTATAGATCAGACCAAAATGAGGGACAAATGAGGAGGAAAAGGGGACTTTGTTCCAAATCAGGCACAGTTGGGAACATTGCATTCAACTGTATGTGCTCTGATCGCTATCGTAGGCATATTAGTTCACCGGAATTCACCAACTGCCTCACAAACTTTTAATAACACCAACAAATGATGTAAAAATATTGAGGACAGAATATATCCGGATTTGTATAAAAATCCCCAAAAATCGTATTACTATTAAATAATAAGCAGTTACATTATTTGTAGTGTAGCAGTATAAAACACATAGAATAAAGGGGAAAATGAAAACATTTTGTGTTTATAAAAAAAAAATAAAAAATCTTTTAATCTGTAAAATTTTTATCATTTTAGTAGAAAAAACACACACACATTTTTAGGCTACCAATAGGGGGCACTCCTGTATCACAAACCAGCATTGTGCTTCATTCTTCGCTGCCTCTTAGGTGTTTTTAGGCTGGATAGGGCAGACTCCAGGGTATGCTTTTAAATTACTTGTTACAGCCAGAACACAAATGATCAAAATAAGAGGAACATCAGACTTAGAAAACCAACAAATTATTTAAAAGAATAATTGAATGGCGATATTAGCAGGTGTATAACAAGAGAAGATGGCTAATTAATACTGTAGCTGTTGTTGGGGACAGAAGAAGTAGCTATGTATCAGCTCATTATTTTTCAAGGAATTTATTATTTTTGAATATTATATACAGTTGCATACATATTACTACAGTGTATTCATACCTGGCGGCATGGCTCTTAACTGTGACAGCTGCTTCTCATATACAGAGACAGTGCATGATGTCTATTGATGGCTTCATAGGTCATCTCTGCTCTGGAATTAGCACTATTCTCAGGTAAAGGGCAATAGAAAAATCCAGTGTCTAAATTAGGCCTTCGCTGTAAAGTGTTATTACTGGTCTTATGGCTTCTCTGATTTCAACTGAAATTACCCCTTTAAAGCTCACTAATTCTTAAAGGCATATATATATATATATATATATATATATATATTCACTAATATCACTATATAATATACAGTATACTAGTATTATATATATATATATATATATATATATATATATATATATATATATATATATATATATATATATATATATATATATATATATATACCATATATATATACCATATATATATATATATATATATATATATATATATATATCTCATCCTCTGGGACTGTGACATCATAAGGGGCAGGGTCACCATGTGACCCCACTCCTTGTCCCTATATAAGTCGCCGCACAACGCATCCCCAGCATTACGGTCAGAGAGAGCGCCGTGTCAACATCGGAAGAAGGAAGAAGAAGAGAATAAGAAGCAGAAGGCGGCGGCGACAGAAGACCGGGCCAATGCTAGTAAAAGAGCTGGAAGAAGAAAGCGGAGGCCTGGCAAGAAGAACTGAAGAGTGGGACAAGACCCCTGAAGAGCAGGACAAGACCCCGAAGTCGGAAGAAGACCCCCGGACGGCGGCGTGTAGTGTGTTTTTTATTTATACTTTTTTCTCCAGGTGAAAGAGTAGGGGTACCATGTACCCCATACTCATTCACATAGGGTAGGGGGCCGGAATCTGGGGGCCCCCTTATTAAAGGGGGCTCCCGGATTATGATAAGCTTCTTGCCCGCAGACCCCGACAACCAACGGCCAGACTTGTCAGAAAGAGGCCCTTGTCCTCATCAACATGGGGACAAGGTGCTTTGGGGTGGGGAGGGCTGCAGGGCCCCCCTTCCCCAATAGCACCCCCCCATGTTGAGGGCATGCGGCTCAGGAGGGGGCGCTCACTCGTCTCCACCCCCTTTCCTGACCGGCCGGGCTGTGTGCTCGGATAAGGATCTGCTATGGACTTTGGGGGGACCCCATGCTGTTTTTTCGACGTAGGGCTTCCCCTTTAAATCCATACAAGGCAACGGGGCTAGCGAGGGGTCAATCTCGCCGATGGAGGCGACGACATTGACTTCCTGTGCTAGTTCCGTCTACCTGGAGCCACGTTCAAAATGAACGGAGTGTTTCAAAAGTCTGGCGGACTAACACACAGACGGGCGGACTGCCGAGTCTGGTGGACAATTTTGAGTCAAAACTTCTTTCTAAGTCCGCCGGACCTTTGGGAAGAAAAAGTCTAGTCCACTGGACCAAGTCCGCCGGATAATCCAATCATGTGTATGCGGCATTAGAACCTTTTGCTGCAATTAGAGCTGCAAGTCTTTTTGGGGATGTCTCTACCAGCTTTGCACATCTAGAGAGGGACATTTTTGCCCATTCTTCTTTGCAAAATAGCTCAAGCTCTGTCAGATTGGATGGAGAGCGTCTGCGAACAGCAATTGTCAAGCCTTGCCACAGTATCTCAGTTGGATTTAGGTCTGGACTGTGACTGGGAAATTCTAACACATGAATATACTTTGATTTTCACCATTCCATTGTAGCTCTGGCTGTATGTTTAGGGTCGTTGTCCTGCTGGAAGGGGAACCTCCACCACAGTCTCAAGTCTTTTGCAGACTCTAACAGTTTTACTTCTAAGATTGCCCTGTATTTGGCTCCATTCATCTTCCCATCAACTCTGAGCATTTTCACTGTCCCTGGTGGAGAAAAGTATCCCACAACATGATGCTGCCACCACCATGTTTCACGGTGGGGATGGTGTGTTCAGGGTGATGTGCAGTGTTAGTTTTCCGCCACACATAGCATTTTGCTTTTGGGCCAAAAAGTTAAATTTTGGTCTATTCTGACCAGAACACCTTTGTCACGTACCTGGTGGTTGAGCCCAGTGTGCAGAGAGTGGCTTCTTGTATTCTTGTGGTTCGAGAACCCCTGATAGAGCAAACAGGGGCTCGGGAGTGCAAAGGGGCACAAGTGCCTGACAGGTAAGCTGATGCAGGGTCTGATCCAGACCTCCGATGTGTAGTGAAGAGACCAGTAGCAGACCAGGCAGGAAGCAGGAACAGACTGGAAGCTGGAGACAACACGTAGCAGGGAGGTGTTCTGTATTTCCGAAAGAACCGACTGGTAGCTGAAGAACGTAGACAGCAGGGAGGTGTTCTGTGGCTCAGGAGGGTCAGACTGGTAGCCAAGATCAGCAAACAGCAGGGAGGTATTCTGTAGTTCAGGGCACAAGCGGGTGCGGGCAAGCTGGGTTATATACAGGTGGACAGATAAGGTACAGGAGCAGTAGCCAAACCAGAGTCGTTGAGCAAGCCGTATCGGTCTCAGGCAGACAGCAGAGGGACCAAGGGAGAGGCAGAAGAGACTTCAGGACAAGCCAGGATCGGAGATTGGCAGCAAGCAGGAATGGTCAAAAACAAGCCGGGTAACAGGAATCGGGTAATGTAATAAGCAGCAAGGGTCTCAAGAAATGCTGTAGACTGAACAGCAAGGCAGCAAAGTGACAGTCTCCTTTAAATAGTGCTTCTTGGCGCCAAGTGCTGTCACAAGGTGCCCGCATGCACGTGTGCCGGACGGCTTTTTTAATGGGAACCCTGCGCAGAGGTATTCTTCTGCCATTCTGATTGCTGGAATGTCTTTCTTGACAACCTTCTTTCACATGTTTGCTGTGTCCCCCACATGGCTTCTTGCAAACTGCAAACAGGACTTCTTATGGGTTTCTTTCAACAATGGTTTTCTTCTTGCCACTCTTCCATAAAGGACATTTTTGTGGAGAGCACGGCTAATAGTTATCCTTTGGACAGATTCTCCCACCTGAGCTGTGGATCTCTGCAGCTCTTCCAGAATTACCATGTTTCTCTGATGCTCTCCTTACTCGACCTGTCAGTTTAGATGGACGGCCATGTCTTTCGTAGGTTTTCAGTTGTGCCATACTCTTTCGATTCGCAGATGATGGATTTAACAGCACTCTGTAAGGCTTTCAAAGCTTGGGGTATCTTTTTTTATTACCTAACCCTGCTTTAAACTTCTCCACAACTTTATTTCTGACCTGCCGTGTGTGTTCCTTGGCCTTCACTATGCTGTTTGTCCACTAAGGTTCTCTAAAGGCCCATACACACGATCAGACTTTTTGACAACAAACATGCAAATTAGCTGTTTTGGAGCAACATCCGACCGTGTGTACGCTCCATCGGACAAACTTTTTTGGTTTTCATCAGACTTGTGTTGGCTGTGTGAACGGACAAACTTTCTGGCAACAAAAGTCCGATGGAGCAAAGTCTGATCGTGTGTACAGAAAACCATAGGACTTTTATACCAAGTACAAACAGGCATGCTCCGAACCAATGCAAAAGATCAGACAACAATACAGAAGTTGACCAAAGGTGGCGGTAAAGAGCAGAAAAACCACATGATTTGGTGAAAGTTGGCTGAAAAAGTCCTGCTGTGTGTATGCAATACAAGTTCAGGGCCGACGCCCTTTGTACAAAAATCCAAGGTAAAGTTTGTACAAAGTCCTATCGTGTGTATGAGGCTTAAGAAAACCTATGAGGGCTTCACAGAACAGCTGTGTTTATACTGAGATTAAATTACACACAGGTGGACTCTATTTACTAATTCGGTGACTTCTTAAGGCAATTGGTTCCACTCGATTTTAGTTACAAATGCACGCCACACTTTTCAGATATTTATTTGTAAAACATTTTGAAAACCATTTACCATTTTCCTTCACAATTTTCTTTCACAACTATGTGCCACTTTGTGTTGGTCTATCACATAAAATCCCAATAAAATACATTTACTGTACTTTCTGGTTGTAACATGACAAAATGTGGAAAATTTCAATGGGTATGAAAACTTTTTCACGGAGATATATATATATAAAGAACGGCCAAACTTCAGGTGCTCTTCCGGCCCTTGCTTGAGTGACTTCCCCTTTCTGCACTAAAGATAGAGCATTGGTTGCTCCCGTACCTCAACCACTCGTTAGAAGCCTTTTTTTTAACAATGATTACAAGGCATTCTCTGATTGGCTGAGGCAAAGATCATGATGGAATATCCCTCTGCTCTACCCCTGCTACAAAAATGTCTCCAGAACCCATCAGAAGAGGATTCCATTTACTATATGTAGCAAAGGCTACAAGAGCAAAGTACAGCTTCACTTTTTGCCACATAGGGATGGCATCTAGATAATTTGTTTTAGCCAGGCTAGCCAAAAGTAAGTTTATAAATTAATCTTATTAAAAAAAAGTCCTGCTTTAAGTGTTAACCAGCAGACCAATGCTCCTAAAGCCGCGTACACACGTAGCCGTCTGTCCGACGTACTTAGTCTGGCGGACTTCCTGCCAGACTGTACGTCGGACTTTCCGAACGGGCTACTTGCCCACACTTGGCACTTTTTCAGCGGACTAATACGGCGTACTAAGTCCGCTGTACTATCCGCCCTACTTTTGAAATGAATGGACTCGCCCACACACGCGGAGGAAAGTCCGCTCATTTCGAGCGCGTCTCCAGGTAGGCGGGGCCCGCGAAGGAGACGTCGCTGGCTCCGCCGCCTAGTATGGACTTAAAGGGAAACCCCAACGCCCCAAAAAAATCTGCGTGGGGGTCCCCCCAGGTCCACATCAGACCCTTGTCCGAGCACGCTACCCGGCCAGCCAGGAAAGGGGGGGGCGAGCGAGCGCCCCCCCCTCCTAAGCCGTACCAGGCCGTGTGCCCTCAACATGGGGGGTGCCTTGGGGAAGGGGGGGCCACGCGGCCCCCCCACCCCAAAGCACCTTGTCCCCATGTTGATGAGGACAAGGGCCTCTTCCCGACAACCCTGGCTGTTGGTTGTCGGGTTCTGCGGGCGGGGGCTTATCGGAATCCGGGAGCCCCCTTTAATAAGGGGGCCCCAGATACCGGCCCTCCACCCTATGTGAATGAGTATGGGGTACAATGTACCCCTACCCATTCACCTGTAAAATAAAGTACAAAAAAAACACAACACACAAGATAAAATAGTTTATTGCACAGCTCCGGGGGTCTTCCGTCTTCGGGGGTCTTCTCCCTGGACTCCTCCGCTATCTTCTTGTAGCTCTTTTACTAGCGGAGGAGCCCGGCTTTCTTCCTCGCCGCTGACCTCTTCTTCTGACTTCGGGGGTCTTGTCCCCCTCTTCGGTTCTTCTGCCGGGCCACCGCGCCTTCTTCTAGCTCTTTTACAGGCGGTGGCCCGGTCTTCTGTCGCCGCCGCCGCAGCCTTCTGTTCTTCTGTTCTTCTCTTCTTCTTCAACCCATGTGACATCCACCGAAGACCCCGCCCCTTGTCCCTATATAAGTCGCCGCGTGCCCAGTCCCCGTCATTGTGAGCGGAGGACTCGGCGAGGCAACATCTTCTTCTTCTGGAGAAGAAGAACAGAAGAACAGAAGAACGGAAGGCGGTGGAGGCGGCGGCGACAGAAGAACCGAAGAGGGGGACAAGACCCCCGAAGTCGGAAGAAGAGGTCGGCGACGAGGAAGAAAGCCGGGCTCCTCCGCTAGTAAAAGAGCTACAAGAAAATAGCGGAGGAGTCCGGCGAGAAGACCCCCGAAGACGGAAGACCCCCGGAGCTGTGCAATAACCTATTTTATCTTGTGTGTTGTGTTTTTTTTGTACTTTATTTTACAGGTGAATGGGTAGGGGTACATTGTACCCCATACTCATTCACATAGGGTGGGGGGCTGGTATCCAGGGCCCCCTTATTAAAGGGGGCTCCCGGATTCCGATAAGCCCCCCGCCCGCAGACCTCGACAACCAACGGCCAGGGTTGTCGGGAAGAGGCCCTTGTCCTCATCAACATGGGGACAAGGTGCTTTGGGGTGGGGGGGCCTGGTACGGCTCAGGAGGGGGGGGGCGCTCGCTCGTCCCCCCCTTTCCTGGCCGGCCGGGTAGCGTGCTCGGACAAGGGTCTGATGTGGACCTGGGGGGACCCCCACGCCAATTTTTTTTCGGCGTTGGGGTTCCCCTTTAAGTCCATACCAGGCGGCGGGGCCGGCGTCGTCTCCTTCGCGGGCCCCGCCTACCTGGAGACCCATTCGAAATGAGCGGACTTTTCTCCGGGCAGGAAAAGTCCGCTCATTTCAAAAGTACGGCGGACTGGCATACACACGGCCGGATTGTCCGCCGAAATGCGAGTCCGGCGGGAAGATTGGAGTGTAAAACTACATTCTAAGTCCGCCGTACTTTTGGGTCAAAAAAGTATGCCGGAGGCTACACATGGGGGGATTGTTTGGCGGACTTCAGTTTGCTGGACTTTTCCACCCGCTTGTT
This sequence comes from Lithobates pipiens, assembly GCF_037356315.1. Taxonomy (NCBI): domain Eukaryota; kingdom Metazoa; phylum Chordata; class Amphibia; order Anura; family Ranidae; genus Lithobates; species Lithobates pipiens. Next base: position 73,267,218 of record NW_027507784.1, read on the forward strand.
TGATCGTGTGTACGCGGCATAACAGAATGAACACAAGTATGTTCCATCATTTTCTTTTGCCAATTCAATGAGGACCCACCACAGGGTACGGCATTCCACTGGTGGCCCAATCCAAGCCTTCTGGCACAATGGTGTTTCCTGTTATGTTAGAAATAATTTGAGCTATTATATTAAAGATTTGGCCTTGCCCTTTTCAACATAACCTGTCTGTGTGTCTTATTTCGGCAAAGCTATAAGTTATAGTCTTTTTTAATGGATTTAAGGCTATGCTTCTCAGCAATCATAGGACTTACGTTCGAGTAAAAGTCATGGGTTATTCTGGCAGGGCACCCAGGATTAGGGCTTTCCCAATGAAGGATTAGATATTTACAGGAACGCACAATCAATTCCCAGTGTCTACTCTTAAGCCACATTGTTAGTTTTTAACACTGAATCCATGTGGCAGGTTTGCTTTAAGGTTTATAATATCAGGACAGTAATTTCATGTGACATTCAGCTTTTTGAAGAGATATGGAGCAAAGAGCATCTCACACATTGGCGCACAACAAGCCTTTGAGTCTGATGAACAGACTTCTGACACTGTCAATTCACTTTGGATGACCCACAGGCAAATTTAGAAACCCGTACATGTTAAATGCCAAGCATTGTAGCATAAATTCCCTAAAATAATTATGAGATGCAGCAATTGCTATAAACGTGGAAATCTATAGATGGGAGGCAGAGAATCTGTAAAGGACAATGTAGACTTTTGAAAATGATGATGATTGGATTTGAAAAGACTAATTTAAACAACATCTCAGAATGACCCATTTAGCTTAATTATTTAGTTTCAGTAGAATCAGAATTCTGGATAAAAAGCAGCTTTGCTATCTCCAAGTGTTTTCATACAACTAGCGGTCCTCTTATACTATAGACCAAAAATATCTATCCCTCTTCTATCTTCTATTTTCTTTCCATTGTCTGAATTTATATAAAAACATAATTGATCTAATGACCATTTTTTTTTTTGGTCCGATGTAAAGTAGATGTTAAAAAGGATGGAATGGGCCAACTTGTATGTGTAGCCAAGTCCCAGGCCTCTCCCGACCTAATGGTGACATCCTTCTGTGCAGAGTGCGTTATGAGGCATGGTGGGTGTAATGTAAGGCTGAATAATGGGTGCCAGACACTTCTTGAATACAAAGAGATTTATTTTCTCTTAAACAGAACTGTGGGAGAGAGGGTTAGGGCCAGGACACCCTTTAGTAGTTGCAATGCTAATTAGCAGACTCCGAGACTTCTATAGGTAGACAGCCATGCAGGGAAAGGCACCCAGCCAGACACCACGTCTGCATGTGTAGAAACGCTGTCTCCTATCAACAATCTTGAACAGTTTCTAACAAAGTTTGTAATGAACTGTTTCACTTCCTCCATAATCTCCTTTTTAGATCTTCACTCAACTGAGCTCCCAGTCTATCACTTAGACCTGCTGATCCACTGCCACTGCATCTCCTGAGCTCTTCCACTCTTCTCACTGAGTATCTTCCCCAAGCGTCACCCCTGCGTCCCTAGCTTGGCACTCACAGACACTCGTCAAGCTTCACGCCACTGGTTTGCTCAGTCCCTGGCTTGGCACACAATAATGCTCTGAAAGTTTTACCTACACTGGCTGGGTCCCTGGCTTGACCTCTGCTGCAGTTTCTCAATTCTTCACCATATCCGGTTGGTGAGAATACTGCTCAGGTACTTGCTTCAGCTACTCAAAGTGGTCCCTGGGAACAAGGTGGGTGGTCCCTTAGTGGCGACAGCTTCCCCTCTACCTCCAACCAAGACAGGTTCTGCTGGCAGAACTGTTACTTCTAGTTGGACTGCAAGCCTCAATACCAACCCTACGCTGCTCTCTTGCTTCTGGATAGGCCCTCAAATACCCTAATAGCCAGATGCCCCTGGGATAGGCCTCTGGCCCAACAGCCCAGGGCAGCACAACACATGTCCACCCAGACAGCTTTCCAGGTGGCAGAGAAAACCCTGATCACCTGACTCCACCCAAATAAATAGGTTCTCCCAGCAGGCCAAGGGACCCAAGAAAATCCCTGCCTGGCTGAGACACCCCATTCATTCCTAATCATTGTCTTTAATCCTCCCTGTAAAAGTGGTGTTACACCAAAAAACAAAAATGTATTATATTGCAGTTTACCAATCATTGGGTGTGATGACGACATTTGTTGTCTTTTCTTTGGCTTTTTCCCTCTGTTTTCACCTGGTGATCTGGCCAGTAACACACGTCCTGTATTAGCGAGACACCACTCTGGAAGAATAAGCAGAGGAGGGACAGCATAGAGCTGCATTGTCAGTCGAGGGGGGGAGGGGAGTGTTAAATGTATTAGCAGATTTAAAACCACTAACAAATTGAAGCCAATCATCAGCTCACATCTTATAATCAGTCACAGCAAACAGTTTTTTTTCCTTTTGTGAAAAAGGTTTTGCATCAGTAACCAAAAGCTGATCATTTTAATCACCCCTGCCAGTAGTAATAGTTTATTTCTTCTCTGTAAACCAATACATCTGCAGGACAGCATGTCCTTTTGCAAAACAGGCCTACTGGCCAGATAACCGTGTGAAAATAGAAGAAAGAAAGTCTAAACAGGAAAACTGATGCAGCCATCACATCTAAGAATTGGTAAGCTGCAAAATAATAAATGTTTGCTTTTGAGTTTAACACTGCTTAAAGCTTAGATTAACCTCCCCTTTAAGTGTATCTAAACCTAAGAACAAAAATGTAATATGTTGCAGTTTACCAGTCCTTAGATGTAGTGGCTGCATTTGTTTCCTTTATTCATGTTTTATTTCCTTTATTTTCACTAAGAAACTTTCTTTTTTAGGGTGACAACGCTCACTTAGGCTGGATTCCCACCTATGCAGTTTTAGTGTTTTTTGCAATTTGCAGATTTGCGCTACAGTCCATTTAACATGGTTTCCTATGGAACATGTTCTGTAGTGCAAATCTGCAAAATGAAAAAAGCATTAAAAATGCCTAAGTGTGAATCAAGCCTTACTCTACTGTATCTATGGAGGAACACTTTTAGCAAATTCAACAGGCAAAATAAGTAATGCAAAAGTTTCATCATATGACAATAATCGCTGCCCTGAAACCGTGTTTTGGCCTCTTATGCCGCGTACACACGAGCGGACTTTCCGGCAGAAAAGGTCAGATGGAACAATTCTGTTGGACATTCCGCTCGTGTGTGGGCTTCATCTGACTTTTTTTTGCAAAATTCTGAGGACCTAGAAATAGAACATGTTTCAAATCTTTCCAGCGGAACCAGGTCCTATCAAGAAAAATTCTTGTCTTTATACTGTTCTGACGGACCAGAAACGACACATGCTCTGAAGCAAGTACGAGATGGAAGCGCTCGGTCTGTTAAAACTAGTGTTCGTATTGGAGCTAGCACATTCCTCACGCTTCAAATTTTGTGATCGTTTAATGCAGCGCGTTATTGTCTTCTTTATAATGCTAGAAGAACGTTTTTTTGCTGCTCCTATTCACACAGAGTTCTCACAAACAGATTTCTGGATTATTTCTCCTGATCTTGTGAATAATATTGTATTTTTATTTTTTAAAAGCCCAATCTCCATAATAATGTTTACAAATGTTTTTTAGAGTCATCTTTTATCATTTTTGATTTCATCAAGATCCTTTTTTTTTTTTTTTTTTTTTTTTTTTTGTCAAGTTACCACAATATAACATTATTAATGTTTTATTTTTTTTGTGTTACAAGTTACCACACTAACTTTATATATATATATATATATATATATATATATTTTTTTTTTTGGAACCTCAAGGAGATTGGTGTCCCTTGTTAATTTGACATTGTCTTTTAGAAATGTATTTGAATAAAAACACATAGGCAAGTATTTTCAGAAAATAAAATATCCATTTATTCTGGTTAAGAAATAAAGATGAAGGCAACGCTGGAGAAACCAATTCTTCGTCCATCAACTCCTCCCCACCCTGTTCATGGACTGGGCTTGGGGCGAAGAATGATCCCAACACCAAGCCCAAGCAAAGCACAAACTCTACGATGAGTACGTACATGCAACATGGCTTCAAAATGGTCGGCTGGTCAGAACAAACTTAACTGAAGAACAGCAAAGCCTGTGAAGAGAGAGCTGAAAATCACCAACGAGCAGACAAGAACGCACTGAATTAACAAATGCGAACTGACTACACACACTGAAAAGCAGATACAAACCTCACAAGCACAAACTGAACAACAGTTAAATGCTCTGAAAAAACACGAGTCTGAAAAGTGTGAATCGCCTTTCACCAAACTTCTGCTAACACGAGATAAACACAAAATTAACAGAAGGGACCCAAAGGGTGGTTCACTCGCAAATTGAACTTCCGTTTCCTAGTCTCATCAGACCTGATGTCACTGCGTTCTAGACGGTCGGACTTTGGTGTGATCATGTGTAGGCAAATCCGTTTTGGCAGAACTCCGTTGGAACTCCATCGTAAAGTCCTTCGGAGTTCAGTCCGATGAAAAGTCCGCTTGTGTGTAGGCGGCATTAGTACGTTTTTTTATTTTTTTAATGATTAGTATAGTATTTTATTTTATTTTACATTTTTCCCATTTTTATTTGTTTGTTACATTTTTTACTATTTTTTTTGTAGCGCTTCTGAGATTTGTGTTTGCTAGTGGGTCCCACTTTTTTTTGGCTCTCCTTTTGACCCCACCAAGTTGAGCATTTACACAACATAATAAAGGATGGTTTTAACCACTTCAGCCTCGGAATAATTTATCCACTTCCTGACCAAAGCACTTTTTGCGATTCGGCACTGCGTCTTTTTAACTGACAACTGCGCGGTCGTGCGACGTGGCTCCCAAACAAAATCGACGTCCTTTTTTTCCCACAAATAGAGCTTTCTTTTGGTGGTATTTGATCGCCTCTGTGGTTTTTATATTTTGCGCTATAAACAAAAAAAGCGACAATTTTGAAAAAAACGCATTATTTTTTGCTATAATAAATATATTCCCCAAAAATATATAATTTTTTTTTTCCCTCAGTTTAGGCCGATACCTATTTTTCTACATATCTTTGGTAAAAAAAATCACAATAAGCGTTTGATTGGTTTGTGCAAACGTTATAGCGTCTACAAAATAGGGGATAGTTTTATGGCATTTGTATTTATTTTTTTACTTGTAATGGCGGCGACTAGCGATTTTTTTTTTATCATGACTGCGACATTATGGCGGACAGATCAGACACTTTTAGTGTGATTTTGGGACCATTTCACATTTATACAGCAATCAGTGCAATTAAAAATGCATTGATTACTGTGTAAATATGACTGGCAGTCAATGGGGTTAACCACTAGGTGGCACTGTAGGGGTTAAGTGTGTCCTAGGGAATGATTCTAACTGTGGGGGGGGGGGCTGTGCGTGACCCAACACTGATCACCCCTCCCGATTTACAGGGAGCGGTGATCAGTGACAGTGTCACGAGGCAGAACGGGGAGATGCTTGTTTACATTAGCATCTCCCCGTTCTTCCTCACCGTGAGACGATCACGGGTAACCCCATGGGCATTGAGTCCACAGGACCCGCGATCAGGGGTGGACTGACAACTCATGGGGCCCCCGGGCAATAGATTATGGGGCCCCCAGGCAATCAGAGATTATGAGGGCCACACAGTATACACAAACACACACACACACACACACACACAGTATAGAATCACACAGTATACACAAACACACACACACACACAGTATACAATCACACAGTATACACAAACACACACACACACACACAGTATAGAATCACACAGTATACACAAACACACACACACAGTATACACAGAGATGTTTCTATTGGCTGAGAAGGTACTGGAGAGGTGGGGCAGCTATAATCTCTGGATTTTTAGAACAAAAGGATGTCGGTAAGGGACATTTCAGAGACAGATGTAAATAAAACGCAGATTTTTACATACTGTCCCTGGTTTTGCTGATGCTGGCAACCCTGATGGGGCCCCCTAGTGGCCCGGGGCCCTCGGGCAGTGCCCGAGTGGCCAAATGGTCGGTCCGCCCCTGCCCGTGATCAAGCTCACGAAGCTCCTGGCGGGCAACCCCCCTCTTAAAGGGCAACGTACAGGTACGTGAGTCTGCCTGTACGTGTTCTTCTGCCGCAGTATATCTGCGTGAGGCGGTCGGGAAGAGGTTAATGATTAACTCATCTGTAAAGTTGTTGCCCCCTATACAAAGAGCAGGATTTATAATCTTGCACTCGCAATTTTTAATTTTTTTTCCACATATGGTTTCTTTCCATCAGCATTCAAAGAGGTATTCAATATAATATATAAAGGACATTGTTTCCATATGACTTTCTCCTTTGCTCTCCTTCCCACCTCTGCTTGCTTGTTAATACAGAATAAATAATTATGTAAGTTATAATAGAATCTCTCTCTCCCCTGGTAAACCTCACAGGTGCAGAAATACGCATATCTAAATTTAAACTTATAATTAAACACGAGTTCCGAGCCTGGACAATGTGATCCTCTAGTGACTCTTTCGGCCACCTTTGCATGAACTCCAACAAATGTACATCCCTGGGCCCATGATTGCAATATTCTGTAGCAGCTGAGTGGAAAGAAGATACATATCATGGAAACGTTAAAAAAGCAGTATACTAACCAGGCTGCCTTGTATCCAGATGTTAAATGGCTTTTGCTGGTAGCTTATCACCTGGGGTAAGAACATGTGATATGGATAGAATGGTTTATCTCTAGGGGATTAGTAACGGTAGAAGCAGCGACCGCCGCCACCTTCGCCTCTGAACAGATGTACCGCTGTGGACTGGTGACCGGTAGGGGGGCACATTATACCTGAATATCTATACATGTGTACCTTCACGTAATCCCTTAATATTCTCCATAATTAGGAGGCAGGGTTCTGTTTAAGGCTCTTAAATGCAACATTTTCCCACGACACTCCAAGGTTTTTCTAGGTTCTACCTGTAGAGAAGTATATTAATGCATGCATTGCTTAAAGCCAAATTGAAGGCTTACACTGGGTTTTCTTTTTATAGTGCTGTACCGCCATTAGTTAAGATTTTCTCTGGTTTCTCACCTAACAGTGTCTTAAAGTAGAACTTCATTCTCTAAACCAACATTACCTCTTTTTAATCCTTATGCTGCTAGTATTAGTAAATACATAGGAAGGTATATTAAATTTACTTGTTTTTATTTTAAACATTTCTTTAGTTGCTTCCTGGTTTTTAGCCTAGGCCAAAATGATGTCATCCCAGCGGGCTTAAAGCAGAGTTCCACCCAAAAATGGAACTTCCACTGATTGGATTCCTCCTCCCCCCCCCCTCCGGTGTCACATTTGGCACCTTTCAGGGGGGAGCAGATACCTGTCTAATCCAGGTATTTGCTCCCACTTCCGGCATAGATCGCCGCAGGCTCCGCAGCAGTCTACGCAGCAGTCTACGCCCTGTTCGGCCCCTTCTCTGTCTCCCCCGCTGTCTTCTGGGAGACACACAGGTGCCAGAAGATAGCAGGGACCAGTGAGCAGGCGCAGCACGACTCGCGTATGCGCAGTAGGGAGCCAGGCTGTGAAGCCACAAGGTTTCACTTCCTGATTCCCTTACCGAAGATGGCGTCTCCACCCGAGAGCCGAGGGACAGATCGGCTTTGGGTGAGGACGTCGTGGGCGCCCTGAACAGGTAAGTGTCCATATTTTAAAAGACAGCAGCTGCAGTATTTGTAGCTGCTGACTTTAAAAAAATAAAATAAAAAAATTTAAGCGGAACTCCTCTTTAATGGGCAGGAGAACCGACTGTACTGTCTTATCTGCTCCCCCTGAGATGCTGCCAGCTTCTCCTCCTCTCCCTCCCCTTGAGGTGCTTCCAGCTTCTCCTCCTCTCCCTTCCCCTGACGTGCTGCCAGCTTCTCCTCCTCTCCCTCCCCCTGAGGTGCTGCCAGCTTCTCCTCCTCTCCCTCCCCCTGAGGTGCTGCCAGCTTCTCCTCCTCTCCCTCCCCCTGAGGTGCTGCCAGCTTCTCCTCCTCTCCCTCCCCCTGAGGTGCTGCCAGCTTCTCCTCCTCTCCCTCCCCCTGAGGTGCTGCCAGCTTCTCCTCCTCTCCCTCCCCCTGAGGTGCTGCCAGCTTCTCCTCCTCTCCCTCCCCCTGAGGTGCTGCCAGCTTCTCCTCCTCTCCCTCCCCCTGAGGTGCTGCCAGCTTCTCCTTCTCTCCCCCCCCCCCCGACAAGCTGCCTGCTTTTCCTCCTCTCCCTCCCCCTGAGGTGCTTCCAGCTTCTCCACCTCTCCCTCCCCTTGAGGTGTTTCCAGCTTCTCCTCCTCTCCCTCCCCCTGAGGTGCTGCCAGCTTCTCCTCCTCTCCCTCCCCCTGAGGCCCTGCCAGCTTCTCCTCCTCTCCCTCCCCCTGAGGTGCTGCCAGCTTCTCCTCCTCTCCCTCCCCCTGAGGTGCTGCCAGCTTCTCCTCCTCTCCCTCCCCTGAGGTGCTGCCAGCTTCTCCTCCACTCCCTCCCCCTGAGGTGCTTTCAGCTTCTCCTCCTCTCCCTCCCCCTGAGGTGCTTTCAGCTTCTCCTCCTCTCCCTCCCCCTGAGGTGCTGCCAGCTTCTCCTCCTCTCCCTCCCCCTGAGGTGCTGCCAGCTTCTCCTCCTCTCCCTCCCCCTGATGTGCTGCCAGCTTCTCCTTCTCTCCCTCCCCATGAGGTGCTGCCAGCTTCTCCTCCTCTCCCTCCCTCTGGATGCACTGCAGGGAGATTGGTTCTAGCTTAGCGGGGCCTTCCATCTGCTGTCCAGGCCCCCCTAAGTGCCCGTTTCCCCTGCAGTGCTGCCGGATTCCCTCCTCTCCCACTGGTAGCTTCTGCAGGCACATAGGGGGATTTTTCAGGCTCTTTCCTGAATGAACAGTGAGCGATCTGTACCATTCACGCACTGTGTCCATTCATCACGGAAGCATAAGAAACTGTGTTTGCTATGCTTCAGTTTGTGAATGAGCAGGAAGCCTCAGAGTGCTTCCTATTCATTTATCTGTGCAGCTGAGGCTGTAAAGGAAGCCACTGATAAATCAATGTCCTCAGTCACTTTCAACTTGGGGGGGGTTCCTGTCAGGTAGGCTGTATGGGTCCCCGTGATTTCTAACAGCAGCCTTGCTCTTTAGTTATATGTAATGGTGTATATTCCATTACCTGCAGGCAGCATCTTCTTATAAAAATCTCCTGTTCAGTGCCTTCATCATAGCCACCATCTTTTTAAATGTGGCATTCGTTATTTCGGATAATTTGTAACTTTGGATAAATTTGTATTTGTTACATTCACTAACAGGCAAACTTAAAAGAAAATTCTAATACCTAGAATTTAATAATTAGTTATTTTTGAATTTAGGAATTTATGAATTACAATCATAACGAATGACCCGGAAAATACAAAAAAATAATGAAATTAAAACAAATTAATTTTTTTTTCAGCAGTGCACATGTCTAACAGCAGCCACTGATACTGAGAAAAGTTGCATCTATTGCCCACTCTCTTCTGCCCTGTAGCCAATAATAAAGCTCATATTACTGTTCTCCCACAGCGTTGTTGCATTCTGTGAATGAAGGAGCATGAGTTACAGTAAATGACAGGATTTCCCTTGCCCATTTACAGAATGCAATGCAATATGTATAATTGAAGGGAAGAATGCATGGACAGACGGTGCAACTTATCTCAGTAGCAGCGGCAGCTGTTGACTCCCATGGCACCGGAAGACAGCTGCTTAGGGCAGTATCCATAGTCTATGAAGAGAAGATTTTTTTTCCCAGAATCAGCCGCCTGAAGGTAACGGAATACAGACCATTGCATTTAACTAAGTTTTATGGTTCTGTATCCCAAAAAACAAACTAAATTTCAGTTTTAGAGATTATATGAGATCTCAAGGTTTTGAGTTTACTTACACTTTAAATTGCCTTTTTTTGCTAATTGGACCACACAAACATTTTTTAGAAAAAAAAATAAAAAATCTATTCAAGTTTATATTCCTAAAGTATATGTAAACTTTTATTTTGTAAAACAACCCATTCAGTTTAAAATAGAATAAAATAGAAATGAAAGGCAAAACATGTCAATAAAAAAAAAATATTAGAAATACCCCTTTCCCCCTTTTTTTTTTTAACGTTATTACATAAGAGAGCTAGGGGAGGAGAAACAGCACACTGATCTTCCCAGTGAATGGCTGTGCGGGGGGGGGGGGCATGTCAGGACAAGTCTGATCATTGGAGGAGGGCAGGCTGCTGAGATGAACTATTGACTGTGTATGCAGTGGCAAGGGGTAATGGGATGTCCTAAAGGGTCCAATGATGCCAGCTGCTGGGAGATCTATTGTTGCTTAGGGGGTTCATTGTTGCTGGGGGGGGGTATTATGTTGCTAATGGGTCAATTGTTGATGGGGGGGATCTACTGTTGAGTGAGGGATCTATTGCTGAGAGAGAGATCGATTGTTGAGGGATAGGTCTATTGTTGCTGGGGGGGTGGGCTTATTTTGCTGGTGGTCAGTTGTTGCTGAAAGAGATCTACTGTTGAATAGAGGTCTATTGTTGCTGGCTGCTGGAGAGTCTATTAGTGTTGGCTGCTAGGAGATCTATTTGTTGCTGGTGGGGTCTGTTGTTCCATTTTGTTCCAGGGGTGGGTCTGTGGTTGTAAGGCAATATTTTGTTGCAAGTGGTCTATTGTTGCTGGGGGGGATCAATTATTGTTGGGGGTGTCTATTATTGTGGGGTGATCTATTTTTGCCTGACAAGGCTATGGTTGCTGGCTGCATGGTATCCATTTTACTGCTTTACTTATTATAATTACATAATTCTATACAGATTACTAAGCACCACAAAATTATATTTGGTTCTGTTTTCTCTTAAAGAGGTGGTACTGGGAAGTGGGTATGAGGGTGGAAAGAAGGGTCAGTGCTCGGAAGTGGGTATGAGGTTGGAAAGAAGGGACAGTGCTCGGAGGTGGGTATGGGGGTGGAACAAAGGGATAGTGGTAGGATGTGGAAATAAGGGACAGTGCTTGGAGGTGGGTAGGAGGTGGAAATAAGGGACAGTGCTTGGAGGTGGGTAGGAGGTGGAAATAAGGGACAGTGCTCGGAGGTGGGTAGGAGGTGGAAATAAGGGACAGTGCTCGGAGGTGGGTAGGGGGTGGAAAATGGGACGGTGCTCGGAGGTGGGTAGGGGGTGGAAAGATGGGACGGTGCTCTGAGATGGGTATGGGAGTGGAAAGAAGGAACAATGCTCAGTGGTGGGTATGGGATGAAAAGAAGGGACAGTGCTCTGAGGCGATATGGAGGTGGAGAGAAGGAACAGTGCTCTGAGGTGAGTATTAGGTTGAAATAAGGGAAAGTGCTCAGGGGTGAGTAGGGGGTAGAAAGAAGGGACAGTGATTGGAGGTGGGTAGGGGGTGTAAAAAGGGACAACGCTCTGAGGTGAGTATAGAGGTGGAAAGAAGGGACAGTGCTCAGGCGTGAGTATGGTGGTGGAAAGAAGCGACGATGCTCAGGGTTGAGTATGGTGGTGGAAAGAAGGGACAGTGTTCAGGGGTGGGTATGGTGGTGGAAAGAAGGGACAGTGCTCAGGGGTGGGTATGGTGGTGGAAAGAAGGGACAGTCCTTGGAGGTGGGTATGGTGGTGGAAAGAAGGGACAGGGCTCAGGGGTGGGTATGGTGGTGGAAAGAAGGGACAGTCCTTGGAGGTGGGTATGGTGGTGGAAAGAAGGGACGGTGCTCAGGGGTGGGTATGGTGGTGGAAAGAAGGGACAGTCCTTGGAGGTGGGTATGGTGGTGGAAAGAAGGGACAGTGCTCAGGGGTGGGTATGGTGTTGGAAAGAAGGGACAGTGCTCGGAGGTGGGTATGGTGGTGGAGAGAAGGGACAGTGCTCAGGGGTGGGTATGGTGGTGGAAAGAAGGGACAGTGCTCGGAGGTGGGTATGGTGGTGGAGAGAAGGGACAGTGCTTCGGGGTGAGTATGGTGGTGGAAAGAAGGGACAGTGCTCAGGGGTGGGTATGGTGGTGGAAAGAAAGGACAGTGCTTGGAGGTGGGTATGGTGGTGGAGAGAAGGGACAGTGCTCGGAGGTGGGTATGGTGGTGGAGAGAAGGGACAGTGCTCAGGGGTGGGTATGGTGGTGGAAAGAAGGGACAGTGCTCGGAGGTGGGTATGGTGGTGGAGAGAAGGGACAGTGCTCAGGGGTGGGTATGGTGGTGGAAAGAAGGGACAGTGCTCGGAGGTGGGTATGGTGGTGGAGAGAAGGGACAGTGCTCAGGGGTGAGTATGGTGGTGGAAAGAAGGTACAGTGCTCAGGGGTGGGTATGGTGGTGGAAAGAAAGGACAGTGCTTGGAGGTGGGTATGGTGGTGGAGAGAAGGGACAGTGCTCGGAGGTGGGTATGGTGGTGGAGAGAAGGGACAGTGCTCGGAGGTGGGTATGGTGGTGGAGAGAAGGGACAGTGCTCAGGGGTGGGTATGGTGGTGGAAACAAAGGACAGTGCTCGGAGGTGGGTATGGTGGTGGAGAGAAGGGACAGTGCTTGGAGGTGGGTATGGTGGTGGAGAGAAGGGACAGTGCTCAGGGGTGGGTATGGTGGTGGAAACAAAGGACAGTGCTCGGAGGTGGGTATGGTGGTGGAGAGAAGGGACAGTGCTCGGAGGTGGGTATGGTGGTGGAGAGAAGGGACAGTGCTCGGAGGTGGGTATGGTGGTGGAGAGAAGGGACAGTGCTCAGGGGTGGGTATGGTGGTGGAAACAAAGGACAGTGCTCGGAGGTGGGTATGGTGGTGGAGAGAAGGGACAGTGCTTGGAGGTGGGTATGGTGGTGGAGAGAAGGGACAGTGCTCAGGGGTGGGTATGGTGGTGGAAACAAAGGACAGTGCTCGGAGGTGGGTATGGTGGTGGAGAGAAGGGACAGTGCTCGGAGGTGGGTATGGTGGTGGAGAGAAGGGACAGTGCTCAGGGGTGGGTATGGTGGTGGAAACAAAGGACAGTGCTCGGAGGTGGGTATGGTGGTGGAGAGAAGGGACAGTGCTCAGGGGTGGGTATGGTGGTGGAAACAAAGCACAGTGCTCGGAGGTGGGTATGGTGGTGGAGAGAAGGGACAGTGCTTGGAGGTGGGTATGGTGGTGGAGAGAAGGGACAGTGCTCGGAGGTGGGTAGGGGCGGAGACAAGGGGGGACTTGGGAGAGGGGAGCTCCTTCACCTATTCTCTGGGGAAAAAAGCTCTGACAGGGAGGCAGAAAAAACACCAGCATAAGGATGTTGTTTTTAGTGTAACTTTAAATTACCGATTGTTTTTACAATGTCTGTCTGAATGTCTATTTCTGAGACTTCAGTTGGGCTTTAAATACTTGCAGGTGCGAAATACGCCGGTGGCATTCTGCCACTCCCACACAGGGCATTAGTCCGACAGATGTGCTAAAAAATGGACACATTATTGGGTGTTTGGTGAAGATTTCCTTGCGCTTTGCATAATCACATCCATTTAGAAGGTTGTTCAGCAAACAGAAGGAAACAAGAAACAAAAACAATATTGGTTCTCTTAATCCTCCGCTAACAGGGTTAGATAATGGCAAGCACACATTGCTTTTTTTTCTGGAGCCTGGATCCACATAGATGATGATTCTTAAATAACAATTCCTAGCTGCTTTTTTTTTTGGCCATCGGCTCCTTATCCTGTGTCAGCAGCTCCCTGGCAACTGCTGTGCGTTCAGAAAGGACCGAGAAGGGGCAGGAATCTGCACTTAAGAATCGTGCCAAACTCAACTTAGCAACCTCGTAGTCACTGCCAGCACTGCCCTTGAAGGCTGAATATATCACCTAACTGACAGGGTTGAACTTACTGGCTCTTAACCCTCTCCGCAAATCCGACAATGGTTGCCTAGCAATGCACAGTGAAGAGGGGGGATGTTGTCCATAGTAACAGTAAACTGCTAACTGCTTGCTTTTTTTTTTTTTTTTCTGTATAAACTCTCATAGGGGGGCATTTGTAAATATTTTTACTGAAAATTCACTCAGCTTTTACCCAAGAGTCAGACATTTTTCTAATTGGATTTACTTGCAAAAATAGAACCCTGTGGGATATATTAATAAAAAATAAAAATAAAAAAAAGGAATTTAAACTGCATGCAAATTATTTTATTTTATTTTTTTATTACATTTTTTGGGGAGCAGTCCACTCTTCTTTGCTCTCTTCTTTTTTTTTTAAGCTCACTTAAAGGGCAGTTTATCAATATTTTCACACAAATATCACTCAACTTTCACCCAAGTTGAGTCTAATTGGATTCAATTGCACAGATACTGTGGAACCCTGTAGAATTCATTAATAAAACTAAAAAATATATTTAATTGAAACTGCATGTAAACTATTTAATGTATTTATTTATTTATTGGGAAGTGGTCCACTCTCCTTTGCTCTCTTCTTTTTTTTTTTTAACTCACTTAGAGGGCCATAAGTAAATATTTTCACACAGAATGTATTCAGCTTTTACCCAAGAGTCAGACATTTTTCTAATTGGATTCAGCTGATAAAAAAAATGCATTGAAACTGTTTCTTTATTATTATTATTAGTATTATTATTATACATGATTTATATCGCGCCAACAGTTTACACAGCACTTTACAATGTATAAGGGGGGACAACACAATTACAGTATAGTTCAATACAAAGGGTACAGGAGGGCCCGGCTCGTAGAGCTTACATTCTAAAGGGAGGGGGTGGTACAAAAGGTAATAGCTGCAGAGAATGATTTGATGGGGGTATCTTAAATCATTCTGTACGAATGGGGCAAAACCAAACGTTCTTGGGCTATATTTCCTGGCACGCATACTCAGTACAAGTTACTGGAGCAATATGGAATGGTTGCTTGGAGCAGCACCCAAGCTTCTATGGTTATATTGAGGTATGACCACTAGATGTCACTGACTATCATAGGAAATAAGTATGTTCCTTTGCACCATCTAATGGCCACAATGTGGTCATTTCCACATTTCCACATCCAAATTGAAAAGAATACAGCCTGAGAACATTAGATTTTTTCCTCATTTGCACAAAAGTAATTTACATACAGTTTTGGTGTAATAGCTATGCAAAGTTTTATAAATACACCCCTTATTGTTTCCTGAGGACAATTTACAGATGGGCAAAATCTTATATCTTTATTTAGGTAATATTGACTAAATAAAGGGGGATTTCAGTCTGAACTAAAACTACATTTTAAACTGTTGTTCAATAAATTGAAACTACATCTGAAACTCTTATAGTAAAAAATCCTCTCCTTTACAGCCTTGTAAACAACAGCAGGATCCTAATCCCTGTGAAGTTCATATTGCTTGTAAGACCAAAATCCATTCCTGACCACTGGGCTGTAGGATCCGCAATATCAGATTTCACCAGCAGGATGCCAAAAAGCCACAACTTGGCATCTTCTTATAGCAATACAGTGTTGCATTGGTAGGATATAACAGTGTTGGGAGATTGATGAGTGTTAGTATTATTATATTCAAAGCTGTACAACTCACTCCTTGGAGCATATCCAAACCCCAAAATAAAAATGTAATATATTGCAGCTTACGAGTTTCCGTATGTGGTGGCTGCATTAATTATTTTTTTTTAAGCTTTTGTTGTCTCTTTATTCTCACTTAGTCTTTCTGCCAGTAACACATTTCCTGTCCCAGGGTGACAACGCTTACTCACCCTAATGTATCAGGACACCCAAAATAGTACAGGACTGCAAAAACCTCTCCCCCCCACACGCTCTATTCTACCTTCCCTTCATTTCTCTTCTCTTCCCTTTTCCTGTCCCTTCTCTTCGCTTCTATTCTATTTTCCCTTCCCTTCCCTTCCCTTCTCTTCTCTTCTCCTCTTCTCTTCTCGTTTCCCTTCTCTTTTCCCTTCCCATCCCTTCTCTTTCCCCTTGCCTTCCCTTTACATCCCTTCTCTTTTCCCTTCCCATCCATTCTCTTCTCTTTTCCCTTCCCTTTCCATTCCTTCTCTTTTCCCTTCTTTTCTCTTTTCCCTTCCCTTCCCTTCCCTTTCCATCTCTTCTCTTCTCTTCTCTTCTCTTTTCCGTTCTCTTTTCCCTTCTCTTGTTTTCTCTTTTCCCTTCCCTTTCCTTCTCTTCTCATTTCCCTTCCCTTCCCATCCCTTCTCTTCTCCCTTCCCATCCCTTCTCTTTTTCCTTCCCTTCTCTGCTCTTCTCTTCTATTTCCCCTTCTCTTCTCTTTTCCCTTCCCTTCCCTTTCCATCCCTTCTCTTCTCTTTTCCCTTCCCTTCCCTCTCAACCCCTTCTCGTTTCCCTTCCCATCCCTTCTCTTTTCCCTTCCCTTTCTATCCCTACTCTTCTCTTTTCCCTTCCCTTCCCTTCTTTTCTCTTTTCCCTTCCCATCCCTTCTCTTCTCTTTTCCCTTCCCTTCCCTCTCAACCCCTTCTCGTTTCCCTTCCCATCCCTTCTCTTTTCCCTTCCCTTTCTATCCCTACTCTTCTCTTTTCCCTTCCCTTCCCTTCTTTTCTCTTTTCCCTTCCCATCCCTTCTCTTCTCTTCTCCCTTCCCTTTTCCCACCCCTTCCATTCCCATCCCTTCTCTTCTCTTTCTCCATAGAGGGGAAGATTTCTGTAGTCCCCAAAGATAATGGAGGGCCCTGATAAAATTGAGACTTCACTGTTTGCAATATGCAGATCTTTTGATGCATTTGCCGAATTGAACCCAAAGACATTTCGCTTATTAATAGTCAATATATGCAAAGCTATAAATAATCAGATTCCTTCATCCAATCGCAAGCATGACAGCTAAAAGCTGATTGGTTGCCTTGAGCACCTTCTATTTTTAAGCTAATATGTGATAGGCTCAGTACCTTCAAAATTCTGACACTACAACAAACCTCTGCAGCAAAGAAAATGTATTATAATTTATTCATATATTGTAAAGAAAATGATTCTATACAGAATGTAAAGCAAATTAGCTCAAGCTACAACTTCCTTTTTTGTGAGATAAAATACATCAGAAATGCACATATGAAATATTATGATTTACATTTTCTCTACTTACTCTGCCGTTGTTTCTGTAACCATAATGTTGATTTAGCTTATGTCTATTGTTTTTTTTCTTTTTCATTTTTTTAGCAGTTAGTTGGCGTGTTTTTGCAATATATTTTCAGAGGTCTCACTCCTGCAAAATGCCACCTGTAGTTACAAAAGGAAGAACACTGTAGGTACACTTTCTGCAAATTATGTTATTGTTAAGTATTTTTTTTATGAATATTAAGGCTAGGTTCACACTATTGCGATGCGGGAACGCCGCGAATCCGCGGCGTTTTCCCGCATCGCTCACCTCCCGCCGGCAGTTCACACTGCCCTATGCGGACGGCTGGGGGTGTCAATGTTATGTTAATGACACCCCCAGATCCGTCGGCATATCGCAGTGCGATCTGCCGACTCGCACAGGAATCGGATCGCATGGTGTGAACCCCCATGCGATCCGATTCCGTTGCGGACCCAAAAAAGGGTCCTGTGCGAGTTTGCTGCGGGACAGCTGCGAGTTCAGCCATACTATCTGTATGGCTGAACTCGCAGTGCTACGGAGATCGGATGTGATTTGCTGTGCGAATCACATCCGGTTCTCCCCCCGCAGCGGTGTGAACCCAGCCTTAAGCAGTATTAAACCCAAAAGCAAACATTTATTACATGCAACCTACCGATTCTTAGATGCGATGGCTGCATTCCTCTTTTCTTTATTAGGTGTTTTTTCTTCTATTTTCATCTGGTAATCCAGCCATTAAATCTGTGTTTTATTTTCCCAGCACAAACTCTGCAGCAAAATGTATCAGTTTATATGGATGAGACAAACCATTTAACATTGGCAGGGGTGATTATAAAAATCAGCTTTTATTTATTTATGCAAAATCTTTATCCTAAAAGGAATAAAAATGTTTTCTGTAACTGATTATAAAGTGTGAGTAGGAGTGTGGCTCCAATTTGTTAGGGTGGTAGTTAGTTTGGTAGTGTAATTAAATCTGCTAATAGATTTAACATTAGCCCAGCCCCCACCCAGAATGACAATGCTGATTTATGCCATGCTTCCTATGCTAGAGAGAGAGAGGTAGGTCAAGAGGTAGGTCAAGTGACAGTGGAAAACCTTCTCATCCAGCTTGGAAGCCCAGGTGCCGGAAATGCATAAAGCAATCAAAAACAGGAAGAAGGTCTGGACAGCCGCACTCAAAAAACATTTTATTTTGCCTTTTATTCAAAAATTCTTGTGAACAAAAATACAAGCCACAGCAGGAACCGACAGGAGCTAACGCGTTTCACACTTCAATGCAGTGTTTAATTTCTGCACTTTTTAATTTCGTTTTTGTTTTGATAAAAAAAACAAAAACAAACATACCATTCTAAAAATCACATTTACGTATGTGCCAACATATTAGTCCCAGTTGCCAAGACACTGACACTGCTGCTTATGGCCCACATGCACATCATAGTGATAGATCAATAGGGAGAAGTAGAAAGGGTCTGAATGTCCTTTATTGCCAACAAAAAGTTTGGAATCTTGAAAATAAAAAAATAGTGGTGCAAAAAAAAAAAGTGCCATTTACTGTAAAGACTGGTGAAGATATGTAAATATTTGTTTGCAGATATTCACCATACTTATTTCGCTGATAGTTGTACAATGAAAACTGAAAGAAATATGGTGGTTGTTGTGTGTCTGATATGGACCGAGGCCACCCTAGGTATCACCCACATGTGATGCTAACCCTCCACCCCTGAAAGAACTGAAATCCAAACCATGAAAGGAGAAGACCCAAGACAATAGAGCCGGGGAGGAGAGGTCTAGATGATGCCGGACATCCTCCAGGGAAGAAATTAGGTAGGCTCTATATGACTTGCTGCAGCTTCTAATGCATGCGTTGAGAAGCTCAGAGTGTGTAGTGAAATCGGAGTAAGCCATTTCAGTTCAAGATAGTTGCCTGTGTAAGGTGGAAGGTAAGGCTGGAGTTAAGCTTTAAGAAGGGTACAAGGAAAGGAAAGTAAGAGGAAGAAGGGCACAAGACAAGGGAGAGAAGAGGAAAGAAGAAAGATACGAGTCAAGAAAGAAAATTAGACATGAAGGAAGAAGCATTCAAATGAAGCACTCCTCCTTCTGGGGTGATGCAGAATGACCCCCTAAGTAGTGTACCTGGCAAAAAGTTCCATCTCAGGTTTTAGAAGTACAGAGGGTGAAAAATACTTTGGGCACTAGACACTTTTATCATTTTACTTTTATTTTCAGACCTCAATTCTAGGAGAGGTTTAGCTGTGCAAGATACTCAATGAAGATACAAAAAATACCATAAGTATTTTGAAAGTAACCGGGTCCTTTAAGAACAGTCTCTTGGTAATAATTGGTTCTGTGAGAGAAGCTAGACCGATCTATTACCGGTACAAACAGTCACAGTCCTATTCTTGAGTTGCAATGAGTCTTTCTCTGCTTAATCAATCTCTTGATGTTTTGATAGCAGTCAAGGATACATTGATTGATGGGCTATGAATACTTGTAATAATGTCCAGAAGTAACTTCTGCTCAGCTTCTCTGTGACACTGTTACATAGTTAGTAAGGTTGAATAAAGATACCAGTCCATCCTGAGTGAGTGTCTACAATTGTCCCTACCCTCAAGGAGCCCACAATCCAAGGTCCCCACTCATATACTAGGGCCAGTTTTGGACAGAAGCCAATTAACCTACCTGCATGTCTTTGGAGTGTTGGAGGAAACCAGAGTACCTGGAGGAAACCCATGCAGGCACATGGAGAACATGTAAACTCTAGGCAGGTAGTATCATGGTTGGGATTTGAACCAGTGACCCTTTTTACTGCAAGGCGAGAGTGCTAACCACTACACCACTGTGTCATCCAACTACACCACTGTGCCACCCAACTACACCACTGTGCCGCCCAGTTCAGCAAGAAGATTCTTTATAAGCCAAGCTACTCCAGATATCCACTCTAGTAGGCAGATAAAGTCATTGGGTCCCTGGCATGTGTCCCAAGCTTGGGAAGGGCTTAAGTAAAAATCCTCTGAACACACAACCTCTTTAGGCAAATGTACAGGTGGGAAAGTGGTACAATAATGTATCTTCTACAACTCTATATCTCTAAACAAGAACATCAGGGATTGGTTGGGCCAGAAAAGTATTCATAACTGTGATTGTCTTTCCCACATTGAATACTGGAAACTCCCTCACTGTTATGCCCTGTACATGCGGTCAGACTTTTCGACTGAAAATTCCGATCATGTGTGGGCTCCATCAACCTTTTTCCGTCAGAATTTCCGACACACAAAGTTTGAGATCTGGATCTAAAATTTTCCGACAACAAAATCCGATCATTTAAATTCCAATCGTGTGTAGACAATTCTGACGCACAAAGTGCCACGCATGCTCAGAATAAATTACGAGGCAAAAGCTATTGGCTACTGGCCTCTTTATAGTCCCATCATATGTGGTTTACGTCACCTCGTTCTGAACGATCGGATTTTCTGACAACTTTGTGCAACCGTGTGTATGCAAGACAAGTTTAGGCCAAAATTACTCTGAAAAAATCATGGATTTTGTCATCGGAATGTCCGACCGTGTGTACAGGGCATAACAGGCAGAAACAATCAATCAACAGAGTTTACAGAAAACCTACATAGCCCAGAAAAAACTGAAAAAAATGCTCATGCTGGTTACAGCCTAGCAACAAACACATTAATTTCAATTAGAGACAAAACAACATAGTGCAGGTTAGAGATCAGCTTGGGTTTGGCTCCAGGATCAAGCCAAGCCCAGAAGCCATCTTTCAGTGCATAGCCAATGAGTTGCAAGTGGGGGAATCCCTGCTCCGTAGCTGCACAGACACAAAGGTATGGAGATTCTTGTGACATCATTGACCTAATATGGTCACATGGCCATATTAAGTCAATATCATTCACCTTATAGGGTCATGTGGCAATATTAACTTAGAGAAAACCTACAGAGCCCAGAAAAGCAGGGCCCAGAAAAAAATAAAAGACATACTCAAGCTTGTTATAGCCTAGCAACAAACACACTAACTTTAATTCTGGCACAATAACATAGTGCAGATTCTCTAATAAGGATGAGCTAGGGTTTGTGTTAGGGAAATCCTATGCACAATCGTGCAAAGACTTGCGAGAAGATGTGCATATGCTAATAATTATTCTCGAGTGACAACCAGAAATTCCCTACCTCACGCGAATGCGCATAATAATTCTCGGTGATGACTAGACTGCCCTAACTCCCGTATGTATCCGCGCACGTGCGGATGCTTGTTAGCGTGAGTGCAAGCGTGAATACTTGACACGTACTTGCCTATTTAAAGTGGCTCCAGAAACCAGAGGATTGCTGCGTGGTCTTCAGCTTCTTCCGTGACCTGATCCTGTACCTCCCAGTTTGTATTAACTCTGATTATTCCTGATACCCTGTTGCTGACTCTGCCTTGTGACCTGACCCTGCTTTCTGCCTGCTGTTTTGGTACCTTCTCCGTTTTCCCAATATTGACCCTGGCTTGGCCCTGACTCTGCTTTGGTTCCTGATTCAGCAACTCTGCTGCCTGGCTGATACCAACTCTTTCTTGCCTAACTACTCGATATCCTGAATCTGTCTGCTTGCAAACCTGCTTGCTGCCAATGGTTCCACACCTGCTGCTGTTTCTCTGCTTCAGCCAGCTCATTAGTCTGCCTGCTGCTCAGCACCTGCTGCAAAGTTTTTCTTGCCAGGATCTCCTACAAGGCACCAGTGGCAATCCGTGCCCTGTTATATTCTATCATCACCTCCAGGAGAAACAGGACATGAGGTGTAAGGGGAAGCCCTCTCATCAGCTTGGCCTCAAACAGGTTGGAGACAGTTTGACTCCATATTTTGGCCAAACCTGGAAGTCAGCTGTCAGTGCAAGGGATTCCCCACCCTGTCGTTGAAAAGACACAAAAGGGTGGGGATGCTTGTCATTGACCTAATATTGTCATGTTGCAATATCGGGTTGTTGATTCAATGAGAATCCCCATCCCACAACTGCATAATAGAATAGAGAAGATTGTGACATCATTGATCTAATATGGACACGTGACCATATTAGGTCAATGATGCCACGATCATCCCTGTCTTGCAGCTGCACTTGCACAAAGAAATGGAGATGCCCGTGATATCATTGACCCTATTTTGCAGCATGGTCTCTGCTGCAGTTGATTGGCCTGGGAATGACAGTTGGATTCCAGGTCTAGCTGAACTCAAGTTCAGATCAAACCTAAGCTCATCCCTAAGCAAGAAAGGGAAAGGAAAAAAAGAAGATACAATGCAAGGAATAAAAGAAAAGAATAATGAAGGAAATAAGGATCAAGGAAATGAGGTGGGATAAGTAAAGAAAGCGAGAATCAAGGAAGGGAGGGAGGAATGATAGGAATCACTTAAACTTTGAGAGAATAATTTTTTCTCTTTTTGCAATAGTCAAAAGTTATGCAAGAAATTTCCTAGTATGTCAGAAGATGTTACAATAATTTCTTACAGCATTTATAAGCATCTCTTACCACCCTACCAATAACCGATACAATGCCTGACCATCCCAAATTGTGCATAAATGTCTTTCTATAAATGTCTTTTTTTTAGTGGCCACCCAGAGCCACCAATCAAATTGTATTTCATTTTAAATTGAAAAGTGTGATAGAATTCTAATAGGTTGTTGTGGGTTACTGCACTGTCATTCCAAATGAACCTGATAGTGTCTGCAGCTTTTAACTAGCAATCGGCAGCATGGGCTGTGTTTGTGTGGTCAGACAGTGAGTCCATGGTTGCCCCACACTGCCAGCAATGTTCTCATCAGTAACAGTAAAAGTTAATTAAAATTAAATGAAATAGAAAAAGAGTTTGCTAGTGGAGAAATCAAAGTCTGAAGGCAACTGGGATCTTCCGGGGACTGCACTTCATCTTTTGCTTCGTCATTGTAATCAGGGTTATTAACACTGACAAGTTAAACAAATGAATCCATCAAATTATGGGATATTATGAAATCTCTTATTGTGATAAATTAGACATTGTAAAACTAATCATTCTTATTTGCCAGTCAAAAACAACACATGAATATTAATTACCAGCCAGTGGTAATTTTGAAATGAGCAATTATGGAAATGTTGATACTTGGACTAGATGTTATAATCGTTTTTGTTAAGATCAGCTTGGATAGGTTGAATTGTTTCTATAACTGGGAAAGTTAAAAGAAAAGAAAAAAGACAGTTTCAGGATTGTTGGTGTGTTGGACTCCAAGTCTCAACTAACCTTTAAGGGCTCTTTCCCACCAGAAGACAGTACAGGAAACCTGCATTACATGCACATTTAGGGCCGGTTCACACAGGGGGCGATGCGAGGCGACACCTACTTGCCTCGCCGCGACCTGCCGCGACCTCAGCGGCGACTTGCAAATGACTTCTGTATAGAAGTCAATGCAAGTCGCCCCGAGGTCGCCCAAAAGTAGTACAGGAACCTTTTTTCTGAGTCGGAGCGACTCGAGTCGCTCCTCTCAGAACGGTTCCATTGTACAGAACGGGGGCGACTTGTCAGATCGCGGCGAGGCAAGTCGTGTCGCCTCGCATCGCCCCCAGTGTGAACCGGCCCTTACGTTTCCAGCACCAACGTAATGGGTGTGGGATCTATTGCGGGTGTCAATATAGTCTTAACAATATGCAAATGCCCTGCACTGGATTGCATAGTACCCCAGTACCGTGCAATCTGGTGTAGTGTGTTTTTGAAAAGTAGTGTGTGCTGTACTTTTGGTGCGATCTAGTGCATTTTCAGCCCATTCAAATGAATGGGCTGAAAATCACACTACACTGAGTCACATAGAAATCAAACTGTGAGTCATGTTCCACAATTTCTTTTACTTGTTTGGTTCATTTGTCTTTTTCTGGTGATACCCACCAGAAAAATGGAAAAATTTGGTAGGGCACCACTACCATATATTGTGGATTTCCAGTACCAACATTTGGAATAGAGCCACTGTTGTCACTATCAGTAAACTGATTCGGAGCAATGATGTGCAATACTGGAAAACAATAGATTGACACTGTTCTTCAACTTGGCTTCACATTAAAAATGCTGCCCTCCTGTATTTTGAACCTCAGTCATGTCTCCTCTTTCCATTCTTTCTTCCAGACTGTACATACAAGGGGTCTTCAAAAAATGTCCACAGTTTTTCTTATTAAAAAGCGTTTACATTTTTTTTGAAGAACCCTTATATTACATTCCTGCAGTCTCTCCTGATATGACTTGTAGTGCAGACCCAGGACTGGTCTGGCTGTTTGGTCCAAGGTCCCATTCCCTGATAAGCACTAGGTACACGATAGTTCACATTCACTTGAGTCAGAAAACAGGCCATACATGTCTTTTTGCAGTTTATTTTGCTTAAAGAACTGGGATAGGGTGAGGGTGAGCTGTGGGAAACTCCAAGAAACTTCTAACAAGCTATAGGTGAGGACTCTATAGCTGATCTGCTCCTTTGGGGTGAAACCCCCACCCCTATATAAAGTGGAGGATAAACTGATTTCAAAAAGAGACTTCTCAGCGGGAGAAAACTTTTTTTTGCATTGATCCATGTCCCCTGGGGCAGGACCCGGGTCCCCAAACACTTTTTAGGACAGTGACTTGCAGAATCTTTTCTCTCTGTCAAATCTTTTTTTCTCTGTCGAATATTTTCTCTATATAATCTTGGACTAATAGAGGTAAGGTTAGGCACATTCGACCACAGGTTCTATAGACAGATTGTTATTGTCAGAGTCACGTAGAATCTCCTATTTTATATCGAACTGTTGTAACAATGAAAACGAAAATAAAGCATTTATTTATGTCGGATCTTTCCTTTTTCGGATTTTGTGCTTTCGTTATCGTGTGTCAAAACGAAAACGAAAATAGCTGAAATTCGGACGAAAATGCATTCGGACGAAAACGAATGCACATGTCTACCCGGAGGAAACCCATGCAGGCACAGGGAGAACATGCAAACTCCAGGCAGGTAGTGTCATGGTGGAGACTTGAACCAGCGACCCTTCTTACTGCTAGGTGAGAGTGCTAACCACTACACCACTGTGCTGCCCAAGTTACAAATAGGCAAACAACTACATTTTACTTAACACATTAAGCTAAAGCTACATGTTTTATCCCCCAGGCCTTTCACCATTTTTGTTTCCCATCTCTGAACTCGTTTTACCTTATCAATATCTCAGAACTAGACACAATATTCTAAGTAGAGTCTAGTCTTGATTTTCCCAGGCATCTGCACTAAGATACAATTTAAATTTAAAGCGGAGTTCCACCCACTTTTGAGAGGTGGTCTTCAACGAAAGACCACCCCTCATTTTCGGATATTAACATTTTTATTTTATTTTCCTTCCTACCTTTTCGTGAAGTACATAGTGTGGTTCCGATCCATCTGGGCTGTGGAGCAGGATGTCATATCCTTTTGTGCGGCGTGCCTCCCCGTTGTCTTCTGGGACTTGTGTGTGTCCCAGAAGACAAGCTGGCCA
This sequence comes from Lithobates pipiens, assembly GCF_037356315.1. Lineage (NCBI taxonomy): Eukaryota > Metazoa > Chordata > Amphibia > Anura > Ranidae > Lithobates > Lithobates pipiens. The sequence continues at coordinate 73,292,774 of NW_027507784.1, forward strand.
TTCACAAAGCAACGTGTGACATGTGCCGTAGGAAACGGGCAGTGAGGCCGCAAGGCTCCACTGCCAGTTTCCCTGAGATAGATTGGCGGAGCCTGCTCCCGATCTGATGGACGGATTGGCCTCGGGGCGGGGGGGGGGGGGGGGGCGACATTGCGGGCTCCCTGGACAGGTAAGTGTCCTTATTAAAAGTCCTCAGCTACAGTGTTTGTAGCTGCTGACTTTTGGAAAAAAAAAATGTTTGTGGCTTGCGGAATCGCTTTAAGGCACTCCCTGCAATAGGAATCTCAGTTTTGGTGACATACTTCACAAAGGTTAAATACTTCTACAGGGATGCAAATTTGTAGACTGAGAGTGCACCAACTGATTATAATGACGCAGACCCTCCCATTCAGAATCAGTCCACAAAGGACATGAAACAAACCGCTATTTCATCAGAGCAACACAAGGTAGGAATCTGCTACAATGGTTGTTAAAATCCCAGCAATCTGCATTGAACATCCAGAGGGGATTGTCTCAACAAAAGTGGAGAAATTACTGGTCTATGCCTGAAATACACTCATCTCTTATATCCTGTTGTAAGCTGACAACACACAACATTTTTGTGGTGTCAGCCCTGCCTAGTTGACTTTGATTAAGCTACTCAAGCCTTTCCCTAAGCCCTTGTACACACGGTCGGACATTCCAACAACCAAATCCGTCGGATTTTGTCCGACGGATTTTGTCCGAAACTGTTGCATACACACAATCGGACAAAGTTGTCAGAAAATCCGATCGTACTTAACGTGATGATGTTATTTCATTAGGACGGGGCTACGTTCAGGCTAGTGGCCAATAGCTTTGGTCTAGGAATTTGATCTGAGCATGCGTGGCACTTTGTCCAATCAGAATTCTCTACACACAATTGGACAAAGTCGTGTTGTCGGAAAATTTTATAGCCCAGCTGGAAAACTTGGTCCGTCAGATACTCCGACAGAAACAGTCCGATGGAGCCCACACACTGTTGTATTATCCGACAACACGGTCCTATCGGTCATTGTCCATCGGAATATCCGACCGTGTGTACTAGGGCTTATCCTATCTTAACCTAAAGGCGCTCACTGTTCTGTAGTCCCAAAACAGAACTGGGAGTGCTAATTAAGCTAGGCGATAAGATAAATACATTCAAAAATGCGAAAATGCATATAATAAAACACCTTCAATGCCATATTTAACGGAGCAAATACAATAAATTCACCCCTCCCCTAACCTACCAGTGATGTATACATTTATAGAGTTGCCTTAGGATCTGTGTACATGTGACATCCTCTGTCTATTCTCCATTCTCCCAGGTGCACCCTTGGTCTTTAGTGCGTCATCTGCTGGGACAGTTGTCTGACAGTCTGCTGGCAGATTATAGAGTAATAAATGTAATGTCAAATATTACATTAAAACACTGTGCTTCTAATTGACTCAGACCTGGCCCACTGAGCTCCTGCATTACATTAGCATTAAAGTGCACCTGTCATGAATTATAATGGAAAAAAATGATATCGTTTTCACTGTCATCTTCTTTTAGAAGTTGCTGGCTGATCATTAAGTTTCATTACTAAAGTGAACCACATATGGAGGCTGCTACTGCTGAGCTGACCACCGTTTAAAAAAATGCTAGTTATCTGACTGTATGCTAATTGCCATTGGCTTCATTACTTTCTAAATCACTGATATCTGGAGCAAGCAATGCATCAACAAAGTCATGGAAAAGTCAGAGCACCTCATCTGTATACTTGTTTTTAGAAGAGCCTCAAAGTCCTGAACCCATTGGATCAGCATGACAGCTGAAGATCTTTTATATTTAAAAGATTTGGCCAATAATATATGGAAGCTGGAGGATCGCCATGGAAGCCAGTCAACTTGTATTTTCATTAAGAGTTCAGTATTGGCAAAATCCATGGTTTTATCACAACGGGTCTCCTTAAAGAAGAATTAAGTGCTTGTTTAAAAAATAAGACTATAGGTATAATAAAGCTATCCCTGTAGTGCATTTGCCTAGTAATTAAATCAGTGATCTGATTTCTAATATTAAAGTTGTACTTGTAAATTCTTACCTCCGTGTGCGTTATAGGCTCTACATACATTTTTCTGCACCCACATTCAAGCTGCGGTGCACATTCAAAATCCACCAGGTGACTTGCCAGCACAGACTACATATCTCAGTGGTCATAGCGCTCTGTGGGTTAATTACTCCCGACCTTTCCACTCTATACATTACTCACTCCTGACCCCTTTACTCTGTGCAATACTCACTCCTGATCCCTGCACACAGTGCGTTACTCACTCTTGACCCCTGCACTCTATGCCTTACGCACCCCAGACCCCTGCACTTTGTGAGTTACACACCCCTGAACGCAGTGCGTTACTCACTCCTGAGCCCTGCTCTCTGTGTGATATGCACTCCTGACCCGCGTACTTGGTGTGTTACTTGTTTCTGACCCCAGCACTCTGTGTGTTACACACTCCTGATCCTGCACTCTGGACTTTACACACTCCTGACACTGTGCTCTGTGCCTTATGCACTCTTGACCCTGTACTACGTGCATTTTACACTCCTGACCCCTGTTCTCTGTATGATACACACTCCTGAGCACTGTATTCAGTCTGTTACTTGATTCTGATCCCTACACACTGTGCCTTACAAATGCCTGACTCCTGTACACTGTGTCTTATGCACTCCTTACACCTGCACTCTGTGTTTTGATCACCTCTGACCGCTAAACTCTGTGCATTATGCTCTCCTGACCCCTGCACTCTGTGCTTTATGCACTCCTGACTCCTGTACTCCCTGTGTTACACACTCCTGACCCCTTCTCTCTGTATAATAATCACTCATGATCCCTGGACTTTGTGTGTTATGCACTCCTTACACCTGCTCTCTGTGCATTACTCACTCTTGTCTTCTTTGTTCTATGCCATATACACTCCTGAACTTTTTAACCCTGTACTCTGTGGGTTATGCGCTTTGACTCCGGCTTTTGGTGCATCACACACACTTGTCCCCTGTACTCTGTGTGACATGTGCTCTTTACCTCTGCACCATGTGTGCTGCACACTTCTGACCCCAGTACTCTGTGTAATAGGCTCTCCTGACCTCTGCAATGTGTGCATTATTCACTCCTGACCCTTGCACCCCAGGTCTTAGGCACTCCTGACCCCTGCACCCTGTGACTTAGGCACTCCTGACCCCTGCACCCTGTGATTTAGGCACTCCTGACCCCTGCACCCTGTGTTTTAGACACTCCTGACCCCTGCACCCTGTGACTTAGGCACTCCTGAACCCTGCACCCTGTGTTTTAGGCACTTCCAACCCCTACACCCTGTGACTTAGGCACTCCTGACCCCTGCACCCTGTGATTTAGGCACTCCTGACCCCTGCACCCTGTGTTTTAGACACTCCTGACCCCTGCACCCTGTGACTTAGACACTCCTGAACCCTGCACCCTGTGTTTTAGGCACTCCCAACCCCTACACCCTGTGTCTTAGGCACTCCTGACCCCTGCGTCTTAGGCACTCCTGACTCCTGCACCCTGTGTCTTAGGCACTCCTGACCCCTGCACCTTGTGTCTTAGGCACTCCTGACCCCTACGTCTCAGGCACTTCTGGACCCTGCACTTTGTGCGATATGCACTCAAGTTTTAAGCACCAACCCCCCCCCCCCCCCCCCCCCCCACATACACTGTGCCTCTAAGCTTGTGCCACCAAGTTTTTCACCTCCTGGGTTCCTAAGGCTTAACCCCCCTCCCCAGCAGAAAAAAAACTAACTTTGGCCCTAGAAAACAATCACCCATAATCAACAACCATTATTTTTTTGGAGGGTTGGAGCTGTGGAAAAGATTAATGAAAGGGAAATACAAAACAAATACTGTAATGTGACCAACAGTATAATAGCTGAAAAAAAAAATAACCTTAATACACAATTTAAAGGGGTTATCCTTAGCAAATGTACCAGTTGGGTTTCTAATTCCCTGGCTACATGCAGGCTCTAAGAGAGTAATTAACATGTTTCAGGTTCTGGGTGCTGAAGGGGAAGTTGTCCAGACAATTCAGAGAAGGGGAAAAGCACAGGGTAGAAATAAAAAAATAAAAAAATGAAAACGGTTCATGCATTTAAATTTTTTCATTTAGTTGTCAGCTGGAGTTCTGCCTTAGGCCCCTTACATGAACCAAGGCATGCTGTAACAGATAGCGTTACCTTATTGTACCAGCATTCCCACTTTATTATCTTACAGACTGAAATGCTTGCAAATGTGCCTTTGGTGCTGTATTTAATCACAGCAAAGCCTTATAATCTAGCACACTGTACGGTAAGTGTATCCGCCGAATTACTTCCATAATGTAATGAGTTAAAGTCGGTGACATTGAAATAATTGCAAGGGGAATAATGAAGCAGGTTAAGGTCCTACACTTTTTATAAAGCGCTATTGATTTTCGGAGATGATTCCCACCAGCCAACCACGGGGCATTAATATACGTTCTGTAATTCTATGTGCGTGTGTGCATTTCAGCGTTTTGCAATACACGAGGTGACAAATGGACTCCAGCAGTAACATTAATGCATACAGGAGCTCTTATGTATTAACGACCGAAAATACTTGTGCAGGGGATCTTAAATGCAATATTTACTGTATAATCTCATATTATTTCATAATGAAGTCATATAATACTGATCCTCGGGACCTCAGCAGCTATTAAAGGAACACTCTAGCTTTGTGAAAGTGAACCTTTGAGGACAGTAGGATGGGAACTGCCCCTGCCAAGTTTTTCAAGTCTACACTGGCCTTTTTCAACCAGGGTGCCTTATGGTTCTCCAGGGGGTGCATTGACAAATGACCTAAAAATTGCCCCAAATTGGCCAAACACTCTAACTTTGTGAAAGTGAACATGTGAGGACAGTAACATGGGAACTGCCTCTGTCTGGTTTTTAAAGTCTACACCAGCCTTTTTCAACCAGGGTGCCTTATGGTTCTCCAGGGGGTGCCTTGACAAACGACCTAAAAATTACCCCAAATTGGCCAAACACTCTAGCTTTGTGAAAGTGAACCTGTGAGGACAGTAGGATGGAAACTGCCCCTGCCAGGTTTTTAAAGTCTACACCAGCCTTTTTCAGCCAGGATGCCTTATGGTTCTTCAGGGGTTGCCTTGACAAATGACCTAAAAATTACCCCAAATTGGCCAAACACTCTAGCTTTGTGAAAGTGAACCTGTGAGGACAGTAGGATGGGAACTGCCCCTGCCAGGTTTTTCTTTTCAAAGGTTTTTATTGGCAACAGGTACAAAGAATACAAAGATGTCAGCCGTATAGCACCATTAGAAAATAAAAAGCGAGAGTTAGGTGCGTTACAAAATAAAACCAAACGAAATACAGCATAATTGCTTGTTGACACAGAGTATGGATTTCTAACAATGACCAAATAATGGGTCCCAGAACTGCCACGGGCTCCAAAGGAGGCCTTCTACGTGACAGGGCGGGGACTGCAGTGTATTTAATACTCTGAGTACAACATATTGTAAACCGCAGAAGACATCACAAGAACAAAACCAAGGCTGCTAATAACATATGTTACCTCAATAGGTATCAAAGACATTTTGGAGAATATACACAAACAGGGAGCAGTAAAGAAGGAGAATAGGGGAACATAGGGGGTAAGAAGAGCGGGAAAAGAAGTGGAGAAGGAGGACTAGATGAAAGAGAAGGGGAAAGAAGGCATGAGCGATAGGAAAGATAAGAGGGGGGACAGGGGGAGGTCGGCCGACTCACACCAAATAAACGGAGATCATGCACTAACAACTGTATATGGGAATATGTGTGTCTATGGGTCTAGCAAATGTCTGTCAAAGTTCGGTGGCAGGTAGTGGTCAACCCAAGGTTGCCAAATTTTAGAGTGTTGGGGGATCTTGTCTAAAACAGTGGCTTCAATTCTGCTATGAATCATAGCTTGTGTGACCCGATTTTTCACCTCGGTTATATGAAGGGCTGGGGTTTTCCATGCTTTGGCAATTGTTTGCTTGGCTGCTGTAGTAAGCTGTAGGGATAGGCGTTTTTGTGCTGTAGTGTAGGAATTCGGGTAGGAGTTTAAAAGGGCGAGTGTGGGGTCTGGAGCTATTGGTTCCCGGAACAATGTGGATAACATTTGGAATATTGTCGCCCAGAAGCATTGCACCACAGGGCAGGTCACCAGATGCCCCTGCCAGGTTTTTAAAGTCTACACTGGCCTTTTTCGGGCCTTATGGTTCTCCAGGCTGTGCCTTGACAAATGACCTAAAAATTGCCCCAATTTGGCCAAACACTCTAACTTTGTGAAAGTGAACATGTGAGGATAGTAGGCCCTGTCGGGTTTTTAAAGTCTACATCAGACTTTTTCAACCAGGGGGCCTTATGGTTCTTCAGGGGGTGCCTTGACAAGTGACCTAAAAATTGCCTCAAATTGGCCAAAAATGTACACGCCAGTGGGTGGATCAAGCCTGCCTTTTTTTGTTACACAAAGCCATAGGTTTTTTAATGTGCAACTTTACAACCTTGGGATTTGTGTTGGATATCACCACATCAGTTGATAAAGAGGACATCTCGTACATGCACAGAATCATTGTTTGACCCTCGCCCCTATCTGTCAGCACTGGGGTCATGTTAGCTGCATGATGGAGAGGAAATGAGGTGGAACAAATGCTGAGATAGAAGTCATAACTTGTGTGCAAAAATGTAAAAATAACTTATCTCTAATGTTGAGTGTTTTACGTGTGTGAATGCTGCTGTGATTATGTAAAACTATTAGGGGTGCCTCACAATTGTGCATAATTTTAAAGGGTGCCTTGACCGGGAAAAGCTTGGGAAACAATGGTCTAAACTACTGCACTGCATGCATTCTCCAGATCAGTGGGGTTGTTTTACTGAAGGCAAATACCCTGTTCAGTTTGCCAGGGAATTTGTCCCAGAGCTTAGAGAATTTGCTGAAATGTAACTTTGCAAAGAATACTCCTATTATATGCAAGGAAATTAAAAAGCATGATTGGATGATGGAGGTCAGCAGAACTTTACTTCATTCCTCAGGCTCTGGGAAAATTTTCCTTCCAAAGTGAACAGCCTCTTTGTCTTATGTAATTCACCCCTACGAAATCGGTATTGCCAAAATTGTAGCAATTTTTGGGGGGGATACTTGCCAGCTTCTGTTTTAAAGATAATAATCTTTGTCATCGAAATACATTTGCTAGAAGTGTGCTTGAAAGGCCAGTTCTAGTATGGCCGCCAGCCCACCACCCCTCACCCAGTATACTCTTCCCCCAGCATTGATTTGTTTTTTTTGTTATGTGTTTTGTTAAGTTTTCACATGTGATAAAACACAAAGGAGAACCATGGTGGTGGTAACAGGACATTGAACAGAGGGAGGTTTGGGCCTGCTATATGTTACAAAACAGGGAAAGCAATAACATGGCAAGTCAGATAGGTTACAATTATTCAATGAAGCCTTGAGGCTATTCTACTTTGAGATCTTGAAGCGATGCTCCAAGGGGAGCTTGCATTGATTTGTTTTTAATTCTTTTAAAACATATGTTCCTTCTAGATGTTTTCTATTTGTCACATGACTCACATGGCACTTCTCTTCTGCCCTCATTGGTGAAGGGGATCTGTTCTATGTAGCATTCTCCGGTGAGCCCAGGCTGACTTGATCTTAGATATTTGCCAGCACAAAAAGGATCAGCACAAAGTGGCATCCAACCGGTTTTGTTTATTGCATGATCACAACACAAAAAAGTTCAACGTTTCGGAGTCACACAGGACCCCTTCCTCAGGCACGTGATGATGAAGGGGTCCTGCGTGACTCCGAAACTTTGCACCTTTTTGTGTTGTGATCATGCAATAAACTAAACCATTTGGACACCGCTTTGTGCTGATCCTTGGTGTACTCGCAAATATCTACGGTTGTGACTTGAACCAGTATCCAGCTGGTTGTTGCTGCAGCACCCAAACCTTTAGAGCTTATATCAGGATCTTGTGCGATGGGACTATGAAGTATTACAGGCTGACTTGATGACACAGGGGTTGTGCCCTCGATGCCCTGGGTTCACAGGCAGTGCATTTGAATGGAGCAGATGTGTCAGTGAATGCAGGAAAGGTGCTCAACCATGAAACAGATATTAGAGGGAAAGTAAGTACTGTTTCTTTATTATAATGTTATGCCCCCCATGTACCGTATATGTCTGGTGGCAAAGCACTTTAAAGTGCTTATAAACCTTGGACATTAAATATGTTTTCATGATACCAATAAAAAAGGTGATGGGAGGGATCTCCAGCACACAGCCCATAATTGACAGCCTCAGCTTTGTTCCTGTGTGTTGTGTGAATGGGGGTACGTCCTTTCCCTCCAACCAGCTCTCTATTTTCTGACAAGCTTTATAAATTAAGCACTTTGAACAGATGTAGAGAAGAGAAGAATGCAGATAGACAGGTACAACTTATGTAGGAGGATTTGTTTAATCTTTGTGTATTGCCTAAGGCCAGTCACTTTGCTGGGTATATGTAAGGTATATGTAAGGGTTTACAATCACTTTAACTCTCACACGCCGCACACACTATGTGTCCACAGATAGCTGAGATTTGAGAGGGTGATTTCCTTTTTCCCCATTTTGTTGCAGGGGATGGCCAAAATCAGACTTGTATCTTAGTGCAGACTTCGGGGAAAATCTATTAGCCAATCACACAAGCAGGAAATAACATTTCTGTGTACAAAACGCCTCGAGGTTGCCATATTGAATTTTACAGAAAACATTGTTGCAGATTGAAAAGGGAAGGTAATTTTTAATAACATTCAAATACAATATGATTTGTGTCGCAATTGTATATGCTATATTATTTTATTTTATTTGCTATATTATTGCTCCTCACAAAAGTGGAGTTACCCTTTAAGGATACATCATCTTCAATTGTCTTTTGTATTGCACTTATTGGATGTTGTTATTATTATCATTAGTTATTTAGGCTGCAGTAATGCTGCCCACTGTATCTTACCATAATTTTGGTCTGTTAGTCTCTATACCCATTTTTTTTAGGTGAAATCTCAATAGGTTTCTCTGAAATAGAGGTTTAACCACTAGGCCTCCGAAAAGGTTTACCCCTCTTCATGACCAGGTCTTTTTTTTTTAATACAGCACTGTGTTACTTTAACTGACATTTGCGCTGTCGTGCGACGTTGTGCCCAGATAAAAGTTTTGCTTTTTTTCCACACAAATAGAGATTTCTTTTGGTGGTATTTGTTTGCCTGACATTCTGAGTTAAAATTCTACTAAAGACAATGGGGTTGATTTACTAAAATGGGAAGGTGCTAAATATTGTGCAGGGCTGCATAGAAGCCAATCGGCCTCCAGGTTTTTTCGTCAAAGCTTAATTGAACAAGCTGAAGTTAGAAGCTGATTGGCTACTGCGCAGCTGCACCCAATTTTGCACTCTCCAATCTTAGCAAATCAATCCCCATGCCTGCTTGGAGTTTTGTATGGTACCTGTGTTATCTAGCATCTATCCATAGTCCAAAAACGTAGAAGTTGCTTACGTAGCTTTCATTCCTGATTAGCTCTAGTGTGGTCAGTGTTGATCAACAAGAAGTTTTGCCATTTGTGCTGAGACATGTCCTGATAATGTGGACTACACTCTTTTTCTCCAGGAACAATGGACTCCTTGTTATAAGCAATCAAAGCTTTATTTAAACACAAATGAGAACAATCAAACATGGCAGGCACTTTGCACAGGATCCCAAAGCTAGTGAGGATCCCTCTAGTTACGGGTCTTAATTCTGTGATTTCTGGCTTCCACGGTGATCGGCCTGGTATGGTGTATGAATAGTTACATTGGGCAATGTGGACCTGTAACTATGTTTAAAATATCCATACCTGGAAGACTTCTTTAACCACTTAAGGACCAGGCCTCTTTTTCAGATTTGGTGTTTACATGTTTAAAACAGTTTTTTTTGCTAGAAAATTACTTAGAACCCCCCAAACATTTTATATATTTTTTTCTAACACCCTAGAGAATAAAATGACGGTCATTGAAATACTTTTTTTCACACCGTATTTGCGCAGCGGTCTTACAAGTGCACTTTTTTTGGAAAAAATTCACTTTTTTTAATAAAAAAATAAGACAACAGTAAAATTAGCCCAATTTTTTTTATATTGTGAAAGATAATGGTACGCTGAGTAAATTGATACCCAACATGTCACGCTTCAAAATTGCGCCCCCTAGTGGAATGGCGTCAAACCTTTAGCCTCAAAAATCTCCATAAGCGACAATTAAAAAATTCTAAAGGTTGCATTTTTTGCGTTACAGAGGAGGTCTAGGGCTAGAATTATTGCTCTCGCTCTACCGATCGCGGCGATACCTCACATGTGTGGTTTGACCACCATTTTCATATGCGGGCGCTACTCACGTATGCGCTCGCTTCTGTGCGCAAGCTCGTCGTGACGGGGTGTTTTTAAAAACCTTTTTTTTTCTTACTTATTTTAATTTATTTTTACACTGTTTAAAAAAAAAAAATGAATCACTTTTATTCCTATTGCAAGGAATGTAAACATCCCTTGTAATAGAAAAATGCATGACGGGTCCTCTTAAATATGAGATCTGGGGTCAAAAAGTCCTCAGATCTCATATTTTGACTACAATGCAAAAAAAAAAAAGATATTTAAAAAAAATATACCTTTAAGAGGTATGGGTGGAAGTGACGTTTTGACGTCGCTTTCGCCCTCCTATGGTATAGAGACGAGTGGGGGCCATCTTAGCCTCACTCGTCTCCATACTCAGCTAGGAAAAGGACCCGATCGCCTCCGCCGCTACCGACGGCTCCGGTAAGCGGCGGGAGGGCGGGTGGCACCTCTCCCGCCGCCAATAGCGGTGATCTCGCGGCGAATCCACAGCAGACACCACCGTTATCGTACAGACGACCGGCGCCTGAAGAGATGGATATCTTGGTTGTGGCAGCAGCTGCTGCCGTTACCGAGATATCCCTCTTCAAAAATAGGACGTACATCGGCGTGCGCTGGTCGTTAAGTGGTTAAATAAACTAAAGAAAGGGATAAAGGGATATAATTATCACAGCTGTGCTGTCTGGCAGGGATGGATGGGCACAAATACAAATTATTTGGCAGGTAAAACAGTCTCCATATATGTTTTCATATATTTATTTAGCTGTTTGTCTGGTGTGCAACTTTAAAGATGATGAAAAAAGGAAAATATATTATCAAATACTTACCGTAATTTTCCTTTCCTGATGGACTCCATGGCAACCTTCCTGTGGGTTAACCCCACCTCCTCTCCAATGCTATAGGACCCCATTCCCATAAATGAGAGCTCACCACTAGGTACTACGTTCTGTAACTCGCCTATTCTTTGACCAATGGGTAGGAACTCCATCTGCCATGCAGTCCATCAGGAAAGAAAAATTACGGTAAGTATTTGATAATAAATTTTCCTTTGTCCTGACAGACTCCATGGCAGCCTACGTGTGGGAAATAACTAGCCAATCCACACGGGTGGGTATGCTGAACAGCAATACATTTAATTTGACCCGTCAACCAACATTTATAAACCATGAGAATAAGTAGGAAATTGCAGACCTTGCCAGCCGTAGATGCGTCCACTTTCAGGCATACTGAGGCAACCTCCCCTCCACCACTGGGGTATCTAGTGCCATGAAAAGCTACTCGCCCGCTCGTAGCTGGGCCCTGAGCTGCACCGCATGAATGGTATGCAAGATCCTTGAAACATTCTGACCGGACGCCAACAGGAACAATCGTGATGTAGGTCCATGGAGGAGGACAAAAAAGGAATGCAGTACCTAGTGGTGAGCTCTCATTTATGGGAATGGGGTCCTATAGCATTGTAGACTCACATGTAGGCTGCCATGGAGTCTGTCAGGAAATAATTATATTATACATTGTTACGACTGGTATAACATTTGTATGTTTCCTGCATTCAATGTGTCTAGGCTTTATATATTTGTAATCATATATTGTTGTTATTACAGTTTTTTAAAAAAATTAAAAAAAATTGATTGGGGGAAAAAAAAATGTTCATACAGTATGTTAGTTGAACTGTACCTTTTATGAAATCACAATGTTAAGTACTGTACATGTTCCTCGTAATCCCCATGTGTGACTGTGTTTGAGAAGAAAGACCTCTGTCCTAAAGGACATGTTTAAGTGATGAGGCATGGTGCATGCATTAGATAAAAATGGATGAAATGGCGCGCATCTAATTACACGCAAGAACATTCCATGCAATCATTGTAACACATTAGAAGTCTATGTATATATTGAAGTGCGATTACTTATTCTTATGTTATGATCCATTTAATATCTTCAATTACATTTGTTATTTTATGGAAGAGGCGCCCTGGTCTTGATTATCTTATCTTGATTCTTTTGCAATGTACCACATTGGAAGGGAAATTACAACATTGCTTCCTTTACTTTATATACAAAAATGGTACTCTTTATTTTACTTTAGAGGAAGAAGAAGTAAAAGTGGAGCTGTTGTAAGAGATAAAAGAACAAGACATATTTGAGTTTTTTCTAAAGAGATTTGAATTGTGAGCTGTTATTTTACCATTTACTCCATATACTCTCAGTATGCCTCATAGAAATTTCTTTGCTAGATCATTCATGATTAAAGTCACTAGTAATCATAAGCTCAGGTTGCGTTATGAGCTGCCTGAGCCTAGATGAGATTAGACTGCTATAGCACAGTCCACAATGAGTATACATCAAACATTTGTATCAGGTGGGGAATAGGGAGGAGCTAAGGTTCCTGTCATTGACCAGATTTGACCATGTGGCTATATTAGGTCAATAATGTCATCATCATTCCCAGCCCTTTGTTACGTGTGGCTCCTGTATAATGAATTCCATGGCAACTGGCAGCCTCCTGTCAGGGGACAGTTTCCCAAGACTTTGGCCAGAACTAATTTTGGCCCAAACCTTTACCCAAACTCGCAAGGAACTTCAGACGCTAATTATCATACTGCTCTCCAGCTCTTCATAAATAAACTGCCTCCTGATACAGCCAATTAATTAAAATTTTGACACCATGCTGTTTTTTTTTCTTTACATTTTAGCGTGGTGTTCCTCTTAAAATCCATACCAGACCCAAAGGGGATGGTATGGATTGGGGGGGGGGGGGGGTCCCCACATAGTTTTTTTTGTTTGTTTTTACCCTTTTTATTATTGAATTTGTATTGCCAGAAATAAATGTCATTTTTTTCCCATTATAAATCTCAGTTTTACTGCAGCAGGTTCTATACATGGTACAGATGTGCCACTTTACAGGCAGACTAACGGACCCCCCAGGCACTATATTTAAAGGAATTTTTCATTTTTATTGTTTCACTTTAAGCATCATTAAAATCACTGCTCATGTAAAAAAACAATCTTTTATAAATGTTTTTTTTTTGCATTGATATATGTTTGCCAGGGCAGTACCTGAACCCCCATACCCCTTTTATGGCTGCACATATAAGCCTTGAAAATGGGGACTTTTTATTTTTCAAATTCGGGTCCCATAGACTTCATTGGGATTTGGCTCCGAACTTTTGCAATGTTCAAGAGTTCTGGCGCGAACCGGACCTAGGGTGGCGGGACTAGAAAAAGGAAGTTCAATAGCCAGTAGCCAATAGCTTCTGTCTTGTAGTTGAATCTGAACATGCGTGGTTTTTTGGTGTGTCGGAATTGCATACACACGATCAGAATTTCCGAAAGTTTTTCCATCGGGAAAATTGAGAACATGCTCTCAAATTTTTGCTGGCAGGAATTCTGCCAGCTAAATTCAGATGGAGCATACACACGGTTGCATTTTCCAATGAAAAGCTCTCATTGGTCTTTTTCTGGCCATAATTCCGATCGCGTGTACGCGGCATAACATGTCACGCTTTAAAATTGCACGCACTTGTCGATTGACACCAAATTTCATTACTTAAAAATATCCATAGGTGACGCTTTACTTTTTTTTTTTACAGGGTTCCTGTTTAGAGTTACAGAGGAAGTCTTGGGCTACAATTGTTGCTCTTACTCTAACGTTCGTGGCGATACCTCACATGTGTGTTTTGAATGCTGTTTACATATGCGGGCACAACATGTATGCATTCACTTCTGCATGCGAGCACGCGGGATGGGGGCACTTTATCGTTTATTTTACTTTTATTTTTTATTTTGACACTTTCCTTTAAAAAAAAATTCAAAAATGTGATCACTTTTATTCCTATTACAAGGAATGTAAACATCCCTTATAATATGAGAAGTCTTTACAGAGTGATCTAGGGTCTATAAGACCCCACATCTCTCCTCCGGGCTGGAAAGACTGAGATTAAAAAGAAATTATCTTGGCTTCCTAGCCAATGCAATAGCAGAGTTTACATCTGCCGAGGCCGGACGTGATGTCACAACGTCGCTCCCGGCATCCGAAGGTCATCGAGACTGCTGTGGACCGTCTGGTCTGTTTTATTCTCTATGGTAATTGTCTACCACTGGCTGATTCATTCTCTGGCTCGCCCATCGCAGGAGTCGGTAGAAGCACCGGAGGGTGGCGCCCCCTCCCACCGCCTATAAAAACAATCAATTGGCTGAACAGCCTCTATGATTGTTTTTACATATAAATTGTAGGGAAATTGTAGGGAATCATCAGCAGAAAAATAAGATATCTGAATGATGCCTGTAACTGCAGACATCATTCAGATTTAACCACTTAAAGAGGAAGTAAACTCTCCCACTCTGATGCTTCTTTTCATTTAGTCCATTATAATAAGTAATTATCAGACTATAGCCCCTGTAATCCAGCCCAAATCGCATACTACTTACTGTTTAAAGAAACTTTAAAAAACTTGTGTCCAGGGGTAAAGCAGTGGCATCTTAAGTATTGTTTTCTGAGTCCACAGTGGAGTGTATTTCCGCCCTTACATTGAGCACTTCCTGTACTGTTAACCAAGCCTCGTTCTCAAGCCAACGTTTCTATGGCAACCCTGCTTCCCTGTTCATAGCTGACTTGTTTTATTTCATAGTATTTACTTGTGCTGATTATCTAGTATTTGCCTGTGTGAGTCCTATCAGCTTCAGCTGATAAGACTGCAGTAATAATGTCCCATGCCCTGCTTTACACTGCATGTGATGTCACATGGTCACATGGTGTGTAGGAGGAAGCTCTGAATGATTCTCCAGTCTCGTGGGATTTCAGTGTTGTGTGCCATAGGAAGTCCTGATAACAGATAGATAAGCACATAGAGAGTGTGTCGTAAATCAGGGGAGATCTGGGCATGCTCAGTGACGTCATTCTAAAGAACAAAAAGGATTACAACTAGAATAAGCAAGTAAGGAGATATCTACAAGCAGTGCTCATTCGGGTTTTTTATGCTGATTTACAGGGGACAAAGTTGTGGGGGAGAGTTTACAACCACTTTAAACTCCAGGACATCATATGAGGTCAACCTAAGGAGAAGTGATTAACTGGTTCTCGTTGGTGCTGGCTCTGCATCTCCCCCCCCCCCCTTCCCCCCTATTGGCCGTTGAGGGACAGTGGAACATATCCAGATGGAGTTTGCCAATTTATGATCTTTTGTGATGGTGCAATGTATGTAAGTACAACACTGATGTTAGCCTGAACCCAACCTACCTGTATCCAAGATTTTGTTTAGGTGTATATTCACAGTATTTACAATTATATTATAGACTATTACACCCGTTTCCCACCCTAAAGAAGGATAAAACATTTCCGAAACACATCAGGTAATTTTTTTACTGTTTGTAAATAAAGTTTTTGTATTGCTCACTCTATTGCATATATCTACTATCTCACATTATGCTTTTAAAATCCAGTTGGGGTCCAATATTGAACATTTTAGGGGACTGGACAGTAAACAAGGAAGCAGTAGAAAGATGATCTTATCTCTGCTCTTTCCTCCTATCAGCAAGCCTCTTCTACTGCAGAACACCTGACTGGCTTCTCATGTTACGCCTTTCTCTCCCAGTCTGAGTTCTGCTGTACATGGAAGAAGCAATACCAAGTCATGTTCAGGTACTCTTACAGCTTGCATGACAAAAAAAATATAAAAAATAAGGATTTATTAATGAGTACAGAGCTGCATTAGTTTGTGTTTGTATATCTATCTTCAGTGTTAAAAAAATAGCAATTGTTTATGATAAAAAGGACTTGTAGTGTCAGTATTTTTATTTATTTTTTAATTTTTAATATTATTTTTACTATTATGAGTTGTAGAGGTAGTGATATCCATAATTATTCTTTCCTGTCAATATTCCTAAGTGCTATTTAATCTTTTGTACTTATCTCTAATGAAAACAAATGATGGCTTAGCTGTACAGTCAGTAACACGCACATTGGTAGATACCGTCTTCACATGTATGTGCTTTATACTGTATGTGTGGCCTCTTCAGCATTTAAACTCTTGTTGCCTGTGACAATCATGTTGGTCTTCCTTCTTTTATCTTGCTCTGGAGAAATGACAGCTAGAGTCGGGTTGCTAAGGACAGCGTCAGATCTTCCCTCGCACTAATTTTCACGTCTCCTGAGGTGCTCTGATCACCCGGGAGCATAAAATAGATCAAATGCTGAACAGACGTTTTCACCTTTGTATGAGGACTTCATTTGTCACAGCCCTGAAAGCAGACGTCCCCGCAGAGGAGGCCATGTGACATCTCAGAAGATCTAAAGCTATGATAGGCAGACGGGTTTATTTAAAACCTCACCTTGACTGGTAAATGCAGTGCACATGCATTACTAGTTTCCTTTTTTCTTTTTTTTCTTTTCTTTTTTTTTTTTACAAATTTTTGCAATTTTCTCATGTCTTTAATATATTTTCTTAATAGTCTCCTTCACTCTAAAAAAAATGTTAATATTCACTTTTTTTTTAATTTATTCTACCTAAGCATTTTAAGCAGTCTGTAAACATTTACTACCACATTACCTCCCAAAAATGCTAATATTCACTTAAAAATCTTATGTATTTATTTATTTACTATTTTATAAACCAGTCTTGTTAATTGCTAATATTTACTTAAAATCATTACTTAAATAAAATACATAAAAAAAAAAAATATATATATATATATATATATATATATATATATATATATATATATATATATATATATATATATATATATATATATATATTTATATAAAATTATTATTATTATTATTATTTTATTTTTTTAAGTAAATATTAGCAATTATAGGGGTAAGGCGATTAACCATACTGCTTTTAAAAAATTGTAAATAAAAAACTATTTTTTAGTAAACATTAGTAGTTTTAGGGGTGGTGAGGTTTATAGATCACTTTATAAAAATTGTATTAAAAATAAATAAGTTAATAAGGCAATAAAAATAAATACATAAAATACATATGAAAAAAAAAAAGATTGTATTTATTTATTTTTATTGCCTTATTAACTTATTTATTTTTAATACAATTTTTATAAAGTGATCTGTAAACCACACCACCCCTAAAACTACTAATGTTTACTCAAAAATCTTATTTTTTTTATTTACTATTTTTTTCAAACAGTCTGGTTAATTGCTTTACCCCTATAATTGCTAATATTTACTTAAAATCTTTTATTTTTATTTTTTTTTAATGTATTTCATTTATTTTTATTAACTTATTTTTTTTATTCACTTTTTATAATTGGTCTATAAACCTCATTAACCCTAAAACTAATAATATTTGCTCAAAAATCGTATTTATTTAATATTTTTTTCAGCAGTCTGGTAATCACCTTACCCCTAAAATTGCTAATATTTACCTAACATCTTTTTGTAAATGTATTTTATTTATTTATTTTATTCATTTATTTACTTATCTTGTTTTTGATAAAATTTTTATAAAGTGGTCTATAAACCCCATTCCCCCCATAAAACTGCTAATATTTACTCAAAAATCTTATTTATTTATTTACACTTTTTTTGAGCAGTCTAGTAATCCCCTAAAATTACTAATATTTAGTTAAAATCTTATGTATTTCTTTATTTACTATTTTATAAACCAGTATTGTTAATCACCTTACCCCTATAATTGCTAATATTTACTTAACATCTTTTTATTTTATTTTATTTTTTATGTATTTTATTTATTTATTCATTTCTATTACCTTATTAACTTATTTATTTTTAATACAAAGTGATCTATAAACCACATCAGCCCTAAAACTACTAATGTTTACTCAAAAATCTTATTTTTTTTATTTACTATTTTTTTCAAACAGTCTGGTTAATCGCCTTACCCCTATAATTGCTAATATTTAATTAAAATCTTTTTTTAAAGTATTTTATTTATTTTTATTAACTTTTTTTTTATTCACTTTTTATAATGTAGTCTATAAACCTCATTACCCCTAAAACTACTAATATTCACTCAAAAATCGTATTTACTATTTTTTTAAGCAGTCTGGTAAATCACCTTACCCCTAAAATTGCTAATATTTACCGAACATCTTTTTGTAAATATATTTTATTTATTTATTTTTATTCATTTATTTACTTATTTTGTTTTTAATAAACTTTTTATAAAGTGGTCTATACACCCCCCCCCCATAAAACTGCTAATATTTACTCAAAAATCGTATTTATTTTTTTACACATATTTATTTTTAGCAGTCTAGTAATCGCCTTACCCCTGTAATTGCTAATATTTACTTAACATCTTATGTATGTATTTATTTATTTACTATTTTATAAACCAGTCTTGTTGAATGTCTTATCCTTATAATTGCTAATATTTACTTAAAATCTTTTTTTTAATGTATTTTATTTATTTACTTTTATTGCTTTATTAACTTATTTATTTGTAATACAATTTTTGTAAAGTGATCTATAAACAACATCACCCCTAAAACTACTAATATTTACTCAAAACTCAAATTTTTTTATTTACAATTTTTTTCAAGCAGTCTGGTTAATCACCTTACCCTTATAATTGCTAATATTTACTTAAAATCTTTTTTTGTTTTTAATGTACTTTTTTTTTATTTTATTAACTTATTTATTTTTAATACACCTTTTATAAAGTGGTCTATAAACCTCATTACCCATAAAACTGCTAATATTTACTCAAAAATCTTATTTATTTACACATATTTTTTTGAGCAGTCTAGTAATCACCTTACTCCTAAAATTGCTAATATTTACTTAATCTTTTTTTTAAATGTATTTTATTAATTTATTGATGTATTTATTTACTATTTTTTAAAGCCGTCTGGTAACCACCTTACCTCTGAAATAGCTAATATTTACTTAACATCTTTTTGTAAATGTATTTTATTATTTTTTATTCATTTATTTTCTTATTTTGTTTTTAATAAACTTTTTATAAAGTGGTCTATAAACCACATTCCCCCCATAAAACTGCTAATATTTACTCAAAAATCTTATTTATTTATTTACACATATTTTTTGAGCAGTCTAGTAATCACCTTACCCCTAAAATTGCTAATATTTACTTAAAATCTTTTATTTTTTATGTATTTTTATTAATTTATTTATCTATTTATTTCTTTTATTTTTATTATTACTATACAGGATTTAAATAGCGTTGTCAGGTCACCTTGAGGCCAGGTGACAGATGCACACCGTAGGGATCAGGAGTGCACCACAAGGTTGTGGACCCTACGGCTGACTGCTGCGGACGGGGGTCAAGGTGATAGGAAGGCAGAACACCAAGATGGATCCCACTGGGGTTAGAGCGTAAGCTTCCCTGGGGCGCGGAGTCTAAGAGCCAGCAGGTGTTCACCAGAGCCTCTAGTGGTGAGGATGGACTTGGCTGCAACTGGCTCCAGGTCGCGACCCCCAGGGTCCCCCAGCTCACACCCACAGTAGGCAACAGGAGGATAGGGATGGTGAGGGACAAAGCCAAGGCCGGGGCCATAAGCAGACAGGAATAGTCAGGGACACGCCAAAAGGTCAGGATCACAGGCAAACATGGATAGACAAGGACACACCAAAGTCGGTAATGGAACAACAGCAGAGCACACGGCAGGTAACAGGAAGCTAACACACAAAGGTTGATCAGCAGGGTTGGCCTGCAGTGCACAGGTTAAAATAGAGTTCTCTGATAGGAGCTAGGGTGGAGTCATGCCAGAGGATGGATTACAAAAGCAGTCAGGTGAGGGTCGGCTGGTCTCTAGATGAACACATGGAAACAGGTAAGCAGACAAACTCTATTGCAAAACCATGACAAGCGTCAAAAGTTTGTGCCTCGCTTTGCAATAACAGTGCAATACAGTGACAGTACAATTTGTTACAATAACCATTTTATTTTTTAAAGCAGTCTGTAAACAAAACAAAAAAAAAACTGTTAACATTAATTTAAAAATCTTTTGTATTTATTTATTTATTATCAACCTTTTTTTTTTTTTCTTTTTAATAAAACAGTCTGTAAACCATATCACACCTAAACATTGCTAATATTCACTTGAAAATCATATTTTTTATTTTAATTTTATTTACTTTATCCTAAACTAAATTTTTTATTTTTTTCACAAGAAGTCTGTAAACTTAGTAACCGCATGACCCCCTTTTACGTCTTCAGTACAGCACAGCTTGTCTATTAACTGTCACTGGGAAAGCGCACCCTTGACAGATACTGAAAAAAAAAGGGTTGCATTGTGTGGTTTGAGATTGGAACATTTCTATCAGAGGAGAGGTAGCGTGACCTCTGACATTCCATATATCACAGGAAGAAAAGCTAGGAGGAATTTATGGAATAACCACAGTGAGGTGATTTTAGGAAACTGGGGGAGGTTATGGAAACCTATAGTTAAAAGCAAAATTATGAAGGATTACTTTAAACCTCATTTGAATAGTAAAAAAAAAAAAAAAAATCTAAAAAACAAATAAAACTGAAAAAGCTAAAAAAAACATAGCAAGGCCTAAAGCAAAAAAAAAAAAAAAATAGGGGAGAAAAGCGTTGAATGGGGTTAATTGTTTGTGTTTAAAGAGGCAGTAAAGGCAAAAAAAACCCTGTAAGGCAAAGGCATAATGAGCTAGTATGCTATGCATACTAGCTCATTATGAATAACTTACCTGAGAACGAAGCCCACGAAACGGTCCTCCGTCTTCCTCTTCGCCGCTGCCATGGGTTCCGGAGCGACTTCTGGGTCTCGCTGCTGCGGCACTGTGATTTCCCGGAGCCGCGATGATGTCACTCCCGCGCACGGGAGCCAACACTCACGGCATATCGCCGCGATCTGCGGCCTGCCCTGTGCGCCTGCGCGCTGCTGTCTATGGCGCATGCGCCATAGACAGCGGTGGCTGTCTTCGGGTAAATATCTCCTAAACCGTATAGGTTTAGGTGATATTTCTTGGACCTACAGGTAAGCCTTAATCTAGGCTTACCTGTAGGTCAAAGTGGTTTGTAAGGGTTTACAACCACTTTAAGTGAGGGGAGCTTACCTGATCGGGGATAGCGTGTGGCTGAGTGTGGTCTTGGGCAGCTTAAGGAGGAGTGGTTTAGCCCTGGTGCCAATAAGAGCTTGGTGGACGCAGGAGACAGCTTCCCCTCACCCTCCCTGTTCTTGTCATTTTTCATTGCTAGGACTTGTTGAATCAATGGATGTTCCATAGTTACATAGTAGGTGAGGTTGAAAAAAGACACAAGTCCATCAAGGTAACCAATGTGTGATTATATGTCAGTATTACATTGTATATCCCTGTATGTTGTGGTTGTTCAGGTGCTTATCTGTTTTTTTAAACTATTGATGCACCCCGCTGAGACCACCGCCTGCGGAAGGGAATTCCACATCCTTGTCACTCTTATGCCCTGTACGCAAGATCAGACTTTCCGAAAACAAAACAAAACCGTGAAATTTTGTTTGCAGCATGTTGGCTCCAACTTGTCTTGCGTACGCACGGTCACACAAATGTTGGCCAACAATTACAAACGTGTGAACGTGGTGACGCACAATACATATGACGAGCCGAGAAAAAGGAAGTTCAATAGCCAGTGCGGCTCCTTCTGCTGGATTCCGAGGATGCGTGAGCTTTTGTGCGTCGGACTTGTGTACACACACTCAGAAATTCCAACAACAAAGTTTTGTTGGTGGAAAATTTGAGAACAAATCTCTGGAGTTGCCCACCCCATTAATTTGTTCAGATCTTCTTGCAAGGTTTCCACATCCTGCGGAGAAGTTATTGCCTTACTTGGCTTAGTATTGTCCGCAAATACAGAGATTGAACTGTTTACCTCATCATCCAGGTTGTTTATGAACAAATTAAACAGAATTGGTCCCAATACAGAACCCTGGGGGGCCCCACTACCCACCTCTGACCACCATCCTCTGAACTCGCCCTTGTAGCCCTTGTAGCCAGTTTTCAGTCCATGTACTCACCCTTTGGTCCATGCCAACAGACCTTACTTTGAACAGTATTTGGGGAACTGTGTCAAATGCTTTTTCAAAATCCAGATACACCACGTCTATGGGCCTTTCTTTATCTAGATGGCAGCTCACCTCCTCATAGAAGGTTAGTAGATCGGTTTGGCAAGAACTAATCTACATGAATCCATGCTGATTACTGCTAATGATACCATTTTCATTACTAAAATTGTGTCTCTAACCCCTTATCATCGAAAAGCTTGCAAATTATTGATGTTAGGCTAACTGGTCTGTAATTCCTAGGGGTGTGTTTTGGCCCTTTTTAAAATATTGGTGCTACATTGGCTTTTTGCAATTAGCTGGGACCATTCCAGTCAGTAGTTGTACCCTTACATATCTTGTTGCATTCTTTGTAAAGTCTGAATGGTGATGATGATCCCTCAGCCTTGTATTTTTTGAAGGCTTTCTCCTTTGCTTTTATATGCATTTTTACATTGGAGATAAGCCATCCAGGACTTTTTTTCACTCTTTTACATATATTTACCAATGGGATGCATTGGCTAATGCCCTTATTTAATATGCTCTTAACGCAAACCCATCTCTCCTCCATATTCTTTGTTCCTAAGATTTTATCCCAATTTATATCTTCTAGCAAGGTTAGTAGTGTACCTAAGTTGGCTCTTTTGAAATTCAGTGTCTTTGTGTTCCCCTTGTTATGGCAGCTGGGCAATTGTTGGTTGCTGGCCGTGGAAATTTGGTCTAAGTGAATGGTTTGGAACCCATCAGTGGTATGTGTCCTTCTGGTGCATTTCTGTTAACAATGATCTAACCTCTTCAGCTCCTGAAGGTTTACCCCCCTTCATGACAAGGCCATTTTTTTTACAAAATTACACTGCGTTACTTTAACTGACAAGTGCACAATCAGTGTGACATTGTACGCAAATAAAATGTTTGTCATTTTTTTTCTCACAAATAGAGCTTTCCTTTGGTGGTATTTGATCACCTCTGTGTTTTTTTTATTTTTTGCGCTATAAAAAAAAAACGACAGTTTTGAAAACAAAGAACAATATTTTATACTTTCTGCTATTAAACATATCCATTAAAAAAAAATCTAATTTATTCATCAATTTAGGCCAATATGCATTTTGCTCCCAATAAGCGTATATTGATTGTTTTTTTGCAAAAGTTATAGCGTCTACAAACTATGGGATAAAGTTATAGAAGTTTCATTTGTTTTTTTATTTTTTACTACTAATGGCTGCAATCAGCGACTTATAGCAAGATTGCGATATTGCGGCAGACAAATCTGACACTTAGGCCCCTTTCACACTGGGGCGGGAGCGGCGTTGGCGGTAAAACTGCACTATTTTAGTGCCGCTTTACCATCATTTTAACGATGGTATTTGGTCACTAGCGGGGTGGTTTTACCCCCCTGCTAGTGGCCGAGAAAGGATTAAAACCACTGCAAAGTGCTGCTGCATCATTGATTTCAATGGGCAGGAGAGGCGAAGGAGCAGTGTATACACGCTCCTAAGATGCTGCTAGCAGGACTTTTTTTACCATCCTGCCAGCGCACCGCTCCAGTGTGAAAACTCTCAGGGTTTTCACACTGGAGACACAGCAGTGGCTGTTTCAGGGTGCTTTGAAGGCGCTATTTTTAGCGCTGTAGCACCTGCAAAGCGCCCCAGTGTGAAAGGGGTCTAACTGACACTTTTGACACTTTTTTGGGGGACCAGTGACACTAATACAGTGAGCAGTGCTAAAAATGTGCACCATCGCTGTATTAATGGCACTGGCAGCGACGGGGTTAACATCAGGGGCGATCAAAGGGTTAAATGTGTGCCCAATATGCGTTACTGTTTGTGCTGTTCTTACTAAGCAATGTGCTTTGTAGGAAGAAAAAACAGCACATTGATGCTGTCAGACGAGAGGCCTGTGTTGTCTACCTACACAGGGCTCTCTTCGGTAATCTCTGGAGCCGATCGTTGGCTGATCACCTCTGCGCTATAAATAAAAAATGAGCGACAACTTTGAAAATAGCCTATTTACTTTTTGCTATAATAAATATCCCCCATTTAAAAAAAAAAAAACGGATTTCTTCCTCAGTTTAGGCTGATATCTATCCTTTTACATATTTTTGGTAAACAAAAATTGCCTGGTTTGTGCAAAAGCTATAGTGTCTACAAAATTATTATTATTATTCACAATTTAAATAGCGCCAACAGTTTACGCAGTTCTTTACAATGTAGAGGGGGGACAACACAATTACAGTACAGCTCAATACAGAAGGGACAGGAGGGCCCTCTACAAAAGAGGATATATTTATGGCATTTTTATTATTATAATTTTTTTTTAAAGTAATGGTGGCGATCATCGATTTTTAGCTGGACTGTGACATTGCAGCGGACAGATCGGACAATTTTGACACTTTTTTTGGGACCATTGACATTTATACTGCAATCAGAGCTAAACATAACCACTGATTACTGTATAAATATCACTGGCAGGGAAGGGGTTAACACTAGGGGGTATCAAGGGGTTAGGTGTGTTCCCTGTGAGTGTTTCTAATTGTATGGGGGCTGGGAAAGGAGAGAGATCGCTGTTCCTAATTACTAGGAACAGCAGATCAGTCTCTCCTCTTCTGTCAGAACTGCGATTTGTGTGTTTACATACACAGATACCCGTTCTGGCTCTCATGCCCATAATCGGGGGTGGCTGGCAGACATTACGGCCCTCAGACACGTGCGCTGGATCCCCTGCCATGCAGCGGGCGTGCATGCGCTCCTGCTATGGCTTCTAAAGGAGCCAATATGTACCCACACATCAATTCGCGGGAAGGAGCCAACAGGCCGCCGTAAATGTGCGTGAGCTGGTCGGCAAGTGGTTCATTTAGTTTGAGTTGTTAACAAAAGGCTATGAACTTTTTTACTCCATTCATTGTGTGTTCTCCTTTTTTAAATAGATAATGTAAAAGGAAGGTGGGGTGAGTCTTTGGTATGGCCTAGTATCCATATTGTTAGAGTTGGCGACTGGTCATATCTCAGACTCATGATTTTATAGCCGAACTCCAGGCGGATATAAGAGGGGGAAAAAAAAGGAATGTACTCATGAATTTATTATTATTGTTATTATTATTAAAGCATTGTAGGTATCTGAATTTGACCTGCTATTGGCCTCTTGAATTCTTGTAAACTGCATTTACCCATAAAGATTGCTAATATTTACTTAAAATATTTATATATAATTATTTATTTATTTAAACCAAGCTTTTTTTTTTTTTTTTTTTTAAGTGGTCTATAAACCACATTACCTGTAAAAATGCGAATTTTCTCTTAAAAATCTGATGTATTTACAATATTTTTTAAAAGATGAATACATTATTATTAGTAGTAGTAGTAGTAGTAGTAGTAGTAGTAGTAGTAGTAGTAGTAGTATTGTTATTATTATTAGTAGTAATAGTAGTCTTTATTTATTTTTATTAGCCTATTGCATTTCCTGTACAGTAGGGCTGGAATATGAGAGGACACAATCAGTTCATATGCTGACAAGAAGCATGCTGTTAAGAGCAGAGAGAAGAGTGACAGACAAAATGACCTCATCACTGCACTGCTTCTTCTTTTACTGTCCAGTCACAGGTTGGGGTGGGTCCAAAACTACCTGGTCTCTGAGGAAGGGAGTTGAATGATACTTGCTCTCAGACAGAGGACATCTAGTGGCTGAAAAAATATTACAGGGAAAATCTATGAATTGAAGGTGAATATTGCTACAAAAGCATTTTTTTTTAATTTCATCTTTTAATTGACTATTGTTTTTCTGGTATTTTTTTTTTTGCTAAAGAGTTATCTTAGGTTGTCCAAAGTATAATACGGTGCTGCAACCCTTTGCAGCCAATAAGGTTATGTTTTTTTTTCTGTTTAAAGCAACTCTGTAGCTAAAAATATAATAATAATAATAATAATAATTAATAATTTTAAAAGGCCTCCTTTTTAATAAACAAAAAAAATAATAATAATGTCCCACCACCAGTAACTCCAACCCTCACTCTCTTGCAGAGCTGTATAAACTACAGAATCTTCAGCATCTGATCCACATCTACATTGACTGCTGTGGCTGCACTTCTTGTTCTCGACATCAGTGGTTCCCAACCTAATTGAGACCGGAGCTGGGTACAGTCTTCCAAAACCTTCCATACTCCCACAGTAAAAAAAAAAAAAAAAAACACAAATAAAAAAAAAAAACAGCCTATATACGCACACAATAAAAGTATGGGAATGCAAAATATGCAAGGCTCTGTATGGAGTTGGGGGTTTTGGAATGGCTTGGGGGACACTGCAGGAGACTTGCAGCATACAAGGTTTCTGAATTGACCTGCGGGCAACTCTAGCAAATTTGTCTCTAGAGGGAGCTGGGGACTTTGTGGGACCACTCTAGGACACTGTTGGAGGTTCAACCTAAGGGGCACTGCAAGGGGTTGGCAGGCACTGTGGGTGGCTGGGCAGCATTGTGGGGGGGCTCTTAAAAGGACATAGGGGCACTGTGGGTGGTTGAGGGGCAATGTGGGAGGTTTAGGAGTACTGTGCAAAACTAGAGGGCACTCTGAGAGGCTGGGGTGCACTCTGGAACACTGTTGGAGGCTGTGGGCACTATGGGGGGGGGGGGGTTGGAGGCTCTGATGCAACTTAAGGGGCATTGCAGGGGGTTACCGGGCACTGTGGGATGTTGGACAGCTCTGTGGAAGCTCCAAAAAGGACCTGGGGGCACTGTTGGAGGTTGAGGAGCACAGCCAGCAAACAATCAAAAAATGCAGCACTGTAAACAAGGAAACATCCTTGGTATCAGTTGCAGTCCACAGGAGGGTGCTCTGGTTACGATGTCCTCACAACAGGTAATAATCAGCACATTCCAATAGAAGAAGCCAGCACTCCAAATCCTTAAAACATGGTAAATAGTTTATTAGGTACACATAAAAGGGTACAAGGGGCTAACATTTTGGCACAACCGCCTTGATCGCAGCTGTGTCGAAACGTTAGCCCCTTGTACCCTTGTATGTGTGCCTAATAAACCATTTACCATAGTTTATTAAGGATTTGGAGTTCCGGCTTCTTCTATTGGAATTTGAGGTGCACAGCGGTCCATTATGGGAGCCTAGGAGGCACAATGGGAGCTGGGAGGCACTTTGGCAGGTTAGGGGATCTGCAGCTTGCTTTAGGCTTGAAGGGAGGGAGGGCGCAAAGGTGCAGTGGGCCACTGTCAGTGGTAGAGAACCTCCACTCTACATCACTACTGTGTCCCTGCAGAGATATAATGATAAAAGGTAATAAAGGAAAGGTGGACTTTGAGCGGTTATTATGGTTGGCATTGATCCTGCACATCAGAACTAATAATAATATTGGTTTCACATCTATTTCTCTCGGACTGTAAGTCCCAGCATGACCTATCAGCTAAAGTTGGGCTTGACGCTCCACAGCCAAGACACTAGAACTAGGTGGTGTTTGTTGGGATTTATAGTTCCACCACAGTTAGCCCTTGTACACACTGTCGAACACTCCGATGGAAAATGTCTGATCGGACCATGTTGTCGGATAATCTGACCATGTGTGGGTTTCATGGGACTGTTTCCATCGGAATATCCGACCGACAAAGTTTTAGAGCTGGACTATAAAATTTTCCGACAACATGATCCAATTGGACTTTGTCAGATCGTTTGTAGAGAATTCCGATCGGACAAAGTGTAACGCATGCTCAGATCAAATTCCTAGACCAAAGCTATTGGCTACTAGCCTGAACGTAGTCCCGTCGTAACTAAATTACGTCATCACATTACGAACGATCGGATTTTCCGACAACTTTTTCCGACTGTGTGTATGCAACACCAGTTTCGGACAAACGACGGATTTTGGACCAACGACAGTTTTTGTTGTCGGACCGTGTGTACAAGGGCTTAGAGTGCTGCCACCAATTTGAACTCTTATGCCACGTACACACGACCGGACTTTTCGTCGGACTAGGTCCGACGCAATGAATCTGTCAGATATTACGATCGTGTATGGGCTCCAGCGGACTTTTTTTCCCAAAATTCCGACAGACCTAGAAATAAAACATGTTTCAAATCTTTCCGCCGGACTCAAATTGGTTCGAAAAATCAGTTCGTCTGTATGCTGGTCCGACGGACAAAAACCGATGCTAGGGCAGCTATTGGCTACTGGCTATGAACTTCTTTATTCTGGTCCATCAGACTTTGGTGTGATTGTGTGTGGCCAAGTCCGTTCGTTCGGAAGGTCCGTCAGAACTCCGCCAAAAGTCCTTTGGGAAGACCGTCGGACCTAGTCCGTTGAAAAAGTCTGGTTGTGTGTACGCAGCATTAAACCTGGTTCACACCTAAAGGAGCAGCCAAGCATTTGCATGTTTCTGCGTGTTTTTGCACGTTCCCATGCATCGCATGTAGGGTGGCACATTCAATTCTATAGGCTGCCATATAAGCGAGAAACACGGAGAAGAATTCTAGGACTCTTTTCCAAAATGCATTGCCCTGAACTGAATGGTAACTGCACCATTGCACGTCCTCTGCGTGGCAGCGCATTTCTTTGCATGTTGGGAAAGCGCGCGATTTTGCGCTCATTCCCGACATGCAGCAGTGTGAAGCAAACCTTACAGCTTCCCCTTCCCTCCCTCATCCAGGCGATGTCAATTAAAATGATATATAACAAAGTTTATAATTATCCTCCACGAATCTCATTATCCTCCGCGAATCTCATTAAACACGGGCTAATTAACAGCATATAAATACAACTTAATGAAAAAAAAAGAATCAAAATCACTTTACCCAAGCCGATGACAATAAAGCAAATAAGAAAATAAAAACAGAAGTAGGCAAAATAATATGGAAATCATCCATACCGTTCCAGAACCATTAAGAGTATCTTTGAAGGAGCGGCTGTGTGTCTAAAGCAAGTTTTTATTTTTGTGCCATTAATGTAACATTTAAAATTACATAGCTTGTGCCTGTGCGGCTGTTCCATAGTTTTCACAGAAATATTTTGTATAGAAATGTGTCCACTAGAGGGCACACCTACCTCTAAATGACATCCAGCTGAAACTTGCTGTAAGATCAAGCACAGCAGAAGCTAAATAATTGTCACGATTCAGACGGGGTGCCAAAAAAATGATGATCATTGAATTTTTGTGGATTTTTATCGTTTCTATTTTGCCAGTTTGAACCAGCAGCAAAGTTCAGAAAGCAGATTCTTTGTGGTGGATCTTTGACTAGGAGTGAACTCATAACAGTGACTTTGGGACTCTTTTATCTGGACACTTCTATCATTTCATCCTGGAGGCTCTGAATCCCACCCACACTCCCTTCTGGAAAATTGGTTCTCTAACCTCCAGGTCCACTAGGTGATTGGGTGTTATAACAATGGTATTGTGCCAGTGGTGTAGCGTGGGCAGGGGCAATTGCCCTGGTGCAAGATTCTTAGAGGCAAAAAGTCCAACATCCCAACTAGGGTTGCCACCTGTCCGGGATTCACCCGGACAGTTCGGGTTTGGAATCATGTGTTTGGGTTTCAAACTGCCTGAAACCCGGACACATTATTGAGACTGGACTATGGCTTTCCAGCAGGGTTTCTGGCTGCAGTTGCCTAAGCTGAGAGTGTCTGTTACACTCTCTTTCACACTGCCCAAAGCCAGCACTAACAAACCGCCCCCCCCCTTGCCACACATACAGACATGAGAGGAGAGAGGGCTTGATCTGCTCCTCTTCCTTCTGCCCTACTCCTCTGTGTCTGCCCACACTCCAATCCCCAGTGCTGTGCCTCAGAAAAGAAAAGTGGGGGCCTGGAATTTTGAAGTCCAGTAGCCTCAAATACATCTGTATGAGAGGTGCCAAGGGGTGGGTGAGCTCACCATCCATCCCTGTCTGTGACTGAAGTCTCCCCCCCCACTCCCCCGTTCTCTCTTCTGCCTCTGAGTACACTAAGGTAAATCAGGGTTCTCAGAGCACCCCTTACATCAGAGCTCCCCTTTACACCAGAAGCCAGAGTGTTCTCCCTTACATCAGAGTCCTCTCCATGCATCAGAGTTCCCCGTGCTAAGGGGGAACAATTGTGCTGAGAGGGGGGATTAAGGGGGAAGAATTGTGCCTGGAGGGGATTGTTTTTTGGGGGGGCTCATGCTGGGAGGGAGGATTTAGGGGGGAAGAAATTGTGCTGGGAGGGGGATTTAGGGGGAGGGGGATTTCGGGGGAATAATTGTGCTGGGAGGGGGCATTTAGAGGGGGAAATAATTGTGCTGGGTGCTGGGATTTAGGGGTCAGAATGGTTCTGGGGGGGATTAAGGGGGGAAGAATTGTGCTAGGAGGGGGGATTTAGAGGAGAAGAACTGTGCTGGGGGGGAGTTTGGGGGGGGAATTATGCTGGGATGGGGATTTAGTGGGAAGAAATGTGCTGGAAGGGGGATTTAGGGGGGACGAATTGCACTTGGAGGGGAGTTGGGGGGGGGTCACGTTGGAAGGGGAGATTTAGGGGAAGAGGGGGATTTGGGGGGGGGGGGGCGTTGTGCTAGAAGAGGGATTTAGGGGGAAAGAATTGTGCTGAGAGGGGGTTGGGGGGAATAATTCTGCTGGGGGGGGGGGGAAGAATTGCGTTGGGAGGTGGAATTTAGGGGTAAGAATGTTTCTGGGAGGATGGATTAAGGGGGGAAGAGTTGTGCTGGGAGAGGGAATTTAGAGGGGAAGAACTGTGCTGCGAGGGGAGTTTGGGGGAGGGGGGAGAATTGTGCTAGGTGGGGGATTTTGGGGGGAAGAATTGTGCTGGGAGGGGATTGGGGGGAATTGTGCTAGGATGGGGAATTAGGGGGGGGGGATTGTGCTGGGAAGGGGTTGGGGGGGAGAACTGTGCTAGGAGGGGGATTTAGGGGGAAGAATTGTGCTGGGACGGGGTTTTAGGAGCAAAAATTATGCTGAAAGGGGGGATTTAGGGGGGAAGAATTGTGATGGGAAGGGGATTTAGGGGAATAATTGTGCTGGGAGGGGGGATTTAGGGGGGACGAATTGCGCTGGTCGGCAGTTGGGGGGATTGTGCTAGGAGGGGGGGGGGGCTTAGTTTACTCAGTGGAGGACTTTAGGGAACATCTTGCCACCATGAATTGGCCCCATACACTTTGAATGCCAATTTAGGTGACCTAACTCACTCAACGCACCCCAAGGTATTGTCTTGGGACAATTCCACAATTTCAGTAAATCTCTAGAACACAGATTCAGCATTATCTGTTTTGTACATCACCAGACCACAGCAAATGCACGTCTAACCCGCGAGACGAGTCCATGAGAGGAGGAGCCGGGCACAACCATCATGCTATTGGGCCTATTTGCATGTAATCGTCTGTAATGCATTTAGGCACATCAAGTGCTTGGGCATTAATTCATTTCATTGGCCAGAATGATAATTTATTCTGGCCATTCAAATGAATTAATTTTCAAGCACTAAATGAGCCTAGTCTGTACATGTGTTTGGATGCATTTAAATAAATGATGGAAAACTGCTCATTTTGCACTGCAGTGTGCTCAGCAAAGACAGTGTGAATGTACAGTGACCCTGCTAGAACACACATCACAGCTGGTCAGACATTACCCTATTCTTATAGGAAGCGCCAGGTAGGGGCTCTGCCCAACAACTAGCCCTATTAACCAATCGTGATAACCATCTGTGATAGATGACAGACACCCTGTGTCTGTCCAAATCAAGCATTGATCAATGACCAAAATCAGTGCTAACTTGAATATAAGAATTCTGGCTTCTTGGCTGTTACTGGTTTCAATGCTTTCTTTCTTTTTTTTTTTTTTTTTTTTTAGGGGGGGGGGGGGGATGGGGTGGTATTTAGTTAGTTTATACATTACACTTAGCACTCTATTTATTGGGAAAAAACAGCTTGACACATTTGGACAGCCATCACAAATAACCTCTATATTTTGTCAAATATGCTTTTCTTTTCATTGTCAGCCCCATCCAGTGGCCATCATGTGTATTTTCCTGAAATACCTCAATAAGGAAAATACCAAATTCCGGCCAGTAGATGATCATAAGTAATAAAATATTGGACAAAATACAGGGGTAAATTGTGACAACTGAGCAAATGCTTGTGTATATATATATATATATATATATATATATATATATATATATATATATATATATATCTATCCCTAAGTGAAATAAATAAAATGCCACTATATGGAGCTAAGTAATAAATGTATTAGACCAATGTTTCTCAACTCCAATCCTCAAGGCACCCCAACAGGTCATGTTTTTAGGCCTCCTATTATTTTTCACAGGTGATTGGATCAGTTTCATTGCCTCAGTAATTACCAAAGCCATTTCATCTAAAGGGAATTCCTGAAAACATGACCTGTTGGGGCACCTTAAGGACTGGAGTTGAGAAACACTGTATTAGACTAAATACGGGGGATCATTTGTGATACCTGTGCAATTTTTATTTATTTTTTTATTTATTTTTATACTATTAGAGGGTAATTTACTAAGATGAATGCGCTGCGCCGGTTCATACCTTTATTTGTGCGCCAGATAAATTAAATATTAATAATAATAAATATTAATTGAGCGCATGACCCGGCGCACGCAGAAGCGCAACAGACAATATGCCGGCGCACACGATAATAATATGCCATTGATAATAGCGCATGCCGTATCATTAAGAGCCCATTCACACAGGGGCAACACGACTTCCAGCGTGACCTTGGGAGGCAACTTGGACACGACTTGAGTATGATTCACAGCGCGACTTGGGGCGACTTACAACATGTCTTGGGGTGACTTACAACACGACTTTAAGTCGCCCCCAGGCCAGGCGACTTTAACTTTAAATAAAAAACCGGCATGGTTCCCCTCCAAGAGCATA
Source organism: Lithobates pipiens (assembly GCF_037356315.1). Lineage (NCBI taxonomy): Eukaryota > Metazoa > Chordata > Amphibia > Anura > Ranidae > Lithobates > Lithobates pipiens. The sequence continues at coordinate 73,326,062 of NW_027507784.1, forward strand.
CCAAGCCCTTCAGGTCTGGAATGGATTTTAAGGGGAGCCCTGCGCCAAAACAAAATGGCGTGGGGGTTCCCCTCAAAATCCATACGAGACCCTTATCTGAGCCCAGGCCACAGGAAAAGAGGGGGGACGATAAAGTGCAACCAGGCCACATGGCCTAAACATTGGGAGGGTGCTTTGGGGTAGGCAGGGGCTTATCGGAATCTGGAAGCCCCCTTTAACAAGGGGACCCCCAGATCCTGGCCTCCACCCCCTCTGTGTGAAATGGTAAGGGTACCCCTACTATTTCACCAAAAAAGTGTCAAAAGTGTCAAAAATGACAAGAGACAGTTTTTGACAATTCCTTTATTAAAGTCTTCTTCTTTCCATCTTCTTCCGGTCTTCTTCCTCCTTCCTTCCTTCATCCTTCAGTTTCTTCCTCCATCTTCTTCTTCCTCCGATCCTCTGCTGACACCCAGTGACCCCCCCCGACACATGCTTCCATTACATGTCAGAAGAAGAGAAGCGCCACACAGCGGGAGCCTCCCATTGAGCAGAGCAGCCCGAGAATGAAGCGAGGAAGAAGAGACACCGTAGCGGAAGATGCCAGATGAGAACACCGGAGCAAGAAGGAAGAGACCGAAGGATGAAGGAAAGAAGAACGAAGAAGACCTGAAGAAGATGGAAAGAAGAAGACTTTAATAAAGGAATTGTCAAAAACTGTCTCTTGTTATTTTTAACACTTTTGACACTTTTTTGGTGAAATGGTAGGGGTACATTTGTACCCCCTTACCATTTTTACACAGGGGGGAAGCAGGGATCTGGGGGTCCCCTTGTTAAAGGGGGCTTCCAGATTCCGATAAGCCCCCCACCCGCAGACCCCCACAACCACCGGCCAGGGTTGTGGGGGTGAGGCCCTTGTCCTCATCAACATGGGGACAAGGTGCTTTGGGGGGTACCCCAAAGCATCCTCCCAATGTTGAGGGCATGTGGCCTGGTATGGTTCAGGAGGGGGGGCGTTCTCTTGCCCCCCTCTTTTCCTGCCATTTTTTTATTTGGCGCAGAGATCCCCTTAAAATCCATACCAGACCTGAAGGACCTGGTATGAATTTTGAGGGGGACCCCACACCATTTTTTTTGTGCAGGGTTCCCCTTAAAATCCATACCAGACCTGAAGGGCCTGGTATGGAATTTCGAGGGACCCCACACTAACATGACCTGTGTGAAAATAGCCTTAAAAAAAACAGAAGTGAACCAGCGTAAAAAAAAAAAAAGTCAAGTTGAGAGGTGCGCCTGTTCAACTTATGCAAATGCATTTACGTTGCTTGACATTTACTAAGATTTTGCCGGCGCAGTGAACCAAAGCATTTGAACGTGCGCAAATGCTGCTTGCGTATGCGCAGTTCATAAATTGACCTTGCGCAGTTCTAAGTGTATTTGCAGGCGCAGCAGGCTTGTTCAGAGAAAGTTACTTGTCATTCTATTTTGGGCATATTTGTTACTCGGACAGTTATAACTATACTTCCTCACATCACCTCCATAATATTGGCACTTCCACCTTCTTTAAATTCTGAATTGAAGATGCCGTGCGCTATGTCTATAGCGGTGCACCGAACGCCGCCTCCCGTGCACCGGCAATATAATAGTAAATGGGGAATTGCGCTGTGTTACAGGCGCAAATGTTTTGTGAATACGAAAACAGCCGTTGCGCCGCCACTCATGGTGCAAACCGTTCGTAAATCAGCCACTTAGTATTCTTAGTATTTACAATGTTTCCCCCTTTCCTTATAAGTATTTGATTGTTATCTGTGTACTGTCATTTTATATGTCTTCTCTTTTTATTTACATTTTTTTAGCTCCCTTTTTTTTTCTTTCTTTGAAAAAGTAAAATAATGAAGGACTAATAAGTGATAGTTTTTTTTTTTTGGCACAAGACCAGGTCCAGCATAATTGGAAGGAGCTTCCATATCCCTCAGGAGCCATATAAAGCTCGTTGCACCCTTTAAAATCCCCCTAAGCCATCCTATTTTCACCTTTGGCCTCGTTGACTCCAATACATTTTCCAAAATAGCTTCATTTCACCAACATCTCCTCATTTTTGCTGACATGTTAGTGCATTAAGTAGGCAAGTGACCTTTTTTTTTTTTCTCAGAAGAGGGGTCAGTTTTAGTCCTCCATATATTCTCTTGATATAATGTTATATTGGCAAGGAATTTAACCTTGCTAAGTCAATGGGGTTGATTTACTAAAGGCAAATGAGATCTTAGCAAATGGGGTGAAGCTTCACATTGCAAAGAATACCCAATTATACAGAGGTGACTGGTGCTTCATAAGTCGGGGGGGGGGCAAGGCAAAAAAAAGCCTGCCACCTCAAAACAACCCCCCCCCCCCAACTAACCTAATCCAGGTCATGGCTGCAGCTTCCCCACTCTGTCTCTTTTGTGTTCTGGCAACCGCTACTTCTCCGTCTGGCCAATAGGGTCTTAGGACTCCTGGGAAATCCGGTCTCAAGACCGGCTTCCTGATTGGTCAGGAGGTGAAACAGGAAGTCATTAGCGAATATTAATTTGCTAATGTCACACAACTGGGTGGGCTCCCCTTTTTTGAAGCCAGTTAGAGCCTCATGCTCCATACACACTATCAGATTTTCTGCTGATTTTTTTTTCTTCAGGTTTACCAAAACCACGTAGTGCAAGGACCTGCCTGATTGCATACAAATTTAAAATCCTAAGGTTTGACCTCATATATTATATGGTTTTGGTAAATCCGAAGGAAAAACCGATAGTGTGTATGGGGCTTTAGGCTCTAATCATGAGCTTCAAAAAACAAACAAACATTGAAATCCATGCATAAAGCCCCTTGCATGTAGATTAGGGGCCGGGCATATTGATTAGGTTGGCGGTGACCCTGAACCCTATATGGAAGGGTCGCCACTGCAATCAAATATCAAAGCACATAAAATAAAACATTTTTGCTTGCACATGATTGGATGATGGAAGTCAGCAGAGGATTTCTCCATTTACTAAGCTCTGGAGCAACTACCATTGCAAACCACACAGTCTATTTGCCTTTAGTAAATCAACCCCATTGAGTTAGCAAGGTCAAATTAGTTGTAAACGTAACGTTGCACTGAGAGAATATATGGAGGTCTAAAGCTGACCCCTCCTCTAAAAAAATAAAAAAAATAAAAAAGGTCACTTGCCTGTTTTTTCATGTTGCATTAGCCTTTAGTAAATCTGCCCCAATGCTGCCAATAACATGCATTTAAAAGCCCCTCTTGGGCTATTCAACTCTTTGCTATCCAGCTGCACTGCCTGCTAAAAGGTCAGCGGCCAACCTGCCATGGCAGTGAACTCCGACAGCTCAGCAGAGCCCACTACCCGACACAATCCTGCCTTCTGCTCGTCTGACATAAGGGGGCATCATTTATGCTCGACGAGGGTCCTGCTAGACTTCAGATCCAGAGCAATCCATGAATCACTCTTTGTGGATACTGTTCATTTACTGGTTAATGCTGAATCATCTATTATGTTGCTCCGGTTCCCTTCCCAAAAGCTTATTAATCCCTCAGCCCACCAAGCACAGTCAGAGGCAGCTAGATGGCAAGCAACCCCCCCACCCCCACCCTTCCCCCCACCCTCTGCTTTTTCTATAGCTAATTACAGAGCTGCTTTTTTTTTTGCATTTGCATTTGCACCAAATCCCTTTGCAAGAGGACCGTTTGGCTAAAATAGCATCTGACGGGAAAAAAAAAAAAAGTGTGATATATCCAATGCCATTATTAAATGACCAGATAGAAAACATCTTCTTTTTTTTTTTTTCTTTTGCTGTAGATGGATGAGAAGTGACACAGGAGGAGGAAGCAGAAGAACAGAATTGTTCTATGCAGTCTTTTTAGGCTGATGTGCATCCCTCCTTGTGTGTTCAAATAGCTCTTTAGCTATTGATGGGGGTGATTTATGGCCAAGGATTGGGGTGTATGTGTTAGATTGTGTGATTAATCAGAAGATCCAATCCTACTGGCATCTCTTCTCTTCTCTCCCTTCTCTCATTTTCTCTCTGCCCCTCTCTTGTGATGTAACATCAGACGTGTATTCTGCATTGAGGAGTCAAGACACACAGGCAGCTCGCACACACATACACACCTACAAGTCCTGCTGGAAGCAGGAGGGGGGGGGGAAAGCAGGCAGGCTGGCTTGCTTTAGCAGAAGAATTTCCATTGACATTTGTAAATTACACTAGACTCCAAGCTCGCTGAGTGTTGTGTGCAACCAGGCAGTCATCAGCAGTCTCTTTTCAATCCTTTTTTTTGCCTGCAACAATGTCTGAGTTCTTCCTAGCCTTGGTGGCTCTATCAGGATTACTGCCTATTGCCAAGGTGCTGAGTCTGGGTGCTGATGCAGGTAAGAAGTCTCTATCCCTTGACACAACTTCAAAGTTATCTTTGTAGCTTCTTAGGATGGGGCTGATGCTCTTCAAAAAGGAGTGTGGTTATTATTATTATTATTATTATTATTTTAATGTTTGCTATGCTTTGTGATGCTTAGGCAGTAAGAAAAGTCGAGTATTTAAAGAAGGGGCTACCGGGTGCTGCAAGATGCTTAGCGGTTAGAAACCTAAGGGTCTTAAATATGGACATTTAGGGATGCTTGGCTGATGTTGGCTTGGTTTCGGTTCACTGGAGACAGAAGGAATTTCAATCAGAAGCTGACTTATCAATCTTCTTACCTGGGCTTGCTGTAGTGCTATGATAGGTTTCACATGTAGATGGTAGCAAGTACCAAGGAAAAGGTTTTTTTTTATAGCACATTATGGTCTGAGGCTTTATAGTTTTGTTCTGCAGAAACAACAATGCCTTATGAACTTGTGTCCTCCTGATATCTCTCTCTCTCTCTCTCTCTCTCTCTCTCGCTCAAGCGTCTGTATTTGTAGAGGATGAAAAAAGCTCCCCTTTTTTTTTTTAGACTGTGATTTTAGCTATGGATCTTTTAAGAAAACCAATGCCAATCAATAAGCTGTCAACATAGCGGCAACAGAGAGCTGTGCTGCTGTAATAACTGTGTTAGATTTGGAACTTTTGCTGCCCTCCATGCGGAGGCAACTGCAGGCATTTAAGAATGGTAGCGAGGTTCTGAGTTATAAAACATGATTTTGTCTTCTTTCTTCTTTTTCTTCCAAGTTGATCTGATGAAATGGCCGGGTGAGGTTTATCGTTTTTGGCAGGGGATGAGTTACAAGCCTGGCTCAGGGCATATTTTTACCCTACAGAAAAGAAAAAAAAAGAATAAAAGGATATTTAATGTATTAATGCATGCATGTCTAATGTGTTCAGTGGCATATGCTACACCTTATGGTAAAACATACGGGGAGGTTTTTTGACAGTGCAGCCTCGCTAACCAAATTCTTAACTTGTCCATTAATATGCATTATTTCAACTTGGAAAAATCCCTTTCGGGATTCGGTAATCCGAAAAATGAAAATGCAGTATGTAAAATAGACTCATGATGGCAAGGGCTCTTGTATCATATTGTGACTCCATGTATAGCATGTATCATTACATTATAAGGGTTTAAATATTTAGAGAGTGTACAGACTGGTGAGGTTACCCTCCCTTTCATTAACCAATCAAATTTCATATTAGCGCCATTGGAACAATTAAATATGATTTCTGCTTGGTTGCCCTTGCTTGGTTCCTATTTACCTTATTAATTGGGTGCTATGAGGATATGAGTGACATGTGTTGTCCTTAGAGACCTCGTGGTCTGCCTTTGAAAGATCTCATTGCCTTATATTGCCGGATTTACAAATCTGCCATAACTCCATCCGTCAGCATCTCTAAGAACATCACACACGCTTTATATTCAAACTGCTACGAGTGACTAACTATCAGTGGTATTGCCTTATGCAGAACTGCCTATCCAAGTATTAAAACAATCTACGGTGTAATGGTGCATATCATTGCATGGCCTGTTTGAAAGGAATTTGTCCAAAATTCAGATAGCCTTTTAATAGAATCCTCCTCATTATCTCACACTGTCCTTTTCTCATTAAGAGACTGTATGGACACAGAGACGTCTAATGCCTCATTCAGCGTGCACCATATGGCATTTGGGTTCTTTAGGCGACATTGTTATGTTTCTGTCACCCGGGGTCCAAGCACATTGCTGCTCCAAGTAATATCGGAGCATTTGTCAGAGGAAGATAGGTTACCAAGGTGATTTGTACAAATGTCTCGCAGAAGAGCTTCTAAGTTGCCTTCTGCGGTTCACCAGATTAGTTAATACCTTCTTGTTAGTTTGCCGGCTAAATAAAACCATCTCTAAATATATTTCTCGCAACTCAACTTGCTTGGAAATGATCCCGGGGAATCGTGCTTTATATATTTATGCTGCTTTGCAGAAAGTTCCATGAGTCATTTATCAGTTGATAAAGTCTGCTTTGTTTGGGGCACGTTAGACGTAAAAAAAAAAAAAATACACATCGCCCTCAGTGTCGGAACGTGGTTAGACACAGGTGTGACTTCTCCACATAAATTAATATAATTAAAAGGTAAACCGGAATGAGTCTATTTTACATCTCTACAGCGCTTGGCCCAAGATTAATGAGTCCTTTGGAGTCATATGGCACTTTGAAAAATATGCTCTTCAGTGTTGGCGTTTTCATTCAGGGGCTGTGATCTTTGCATGGCAATTAGTTTGTGAACAGAATGTCAATGGAAATGTATTCAAATATCCCAGACATCTCAATACCTCACCAGTGAGCGCAAGTGGGAATTAAGCTATGCTGTATCATGGATGTTATTGCAACACAAGGGTCAAGCTTGGTCTTTAATTGTGACTATGGGTCATGTGGTGTGGTCTTTGCCTAAAACACGGTGTTGAAATATATTGGATCCACCAGCCCTCCCAAGAGTTACCACTGGAGGCCAACCAATTTTAATGCGAGATACCGTTATTGTGTTATCATTGTACTGTTAAATTATAATACATTGAATTATAATACATTTATAAAAAGGTCCTTGATTTAAACCCTTAACTAAAAATTAAAGAGGTTCATTGTTGACAAGGTTCAAGTTTGTTCTTTAACTGTAAATATGGGTCATGGGTCATTACCTAAAACTTGGTGTTGAAATATATTGGACCCACCAGTCCTCCTAAGAGTTACCACTGGAGACAACACAAGATAATATTATTGTGTTATCACTGTACTGAGTTCCCTTGTTAAATTATAATGCATTTTTAACCCTTAACCCTTTAACCCTTAACTAAAAATAAAGGAGGTTCATTGCTGATAGTTCAATGTAATAAAATCCAAATGTTCAAGTGTTAAAACAAGCGCAATAAAAGCTTTTTGCTTATGCTTTTATGCACATGTTAACTTTTGGCACATAGCCATAGCATAAAAAGTTTCCCCTGGCTTTTCTTTATAGCAAAATGTTTGCTGAAATGAGCAGTGAGAGGGACAAACTCAGAAAGAACAGACTGCATCCTATCTGATCTCATTTCCGTTTACACTGTTGGTTGCTCTCTCTGTGTGACTTACTTACTTCTGCTTATCTCTTAAGGTGATTGTAGCCATATTAATGCACAATTGTGACAATAGTACTGTTAGAGATTATTAGGCCTGGGGCAAGGAGTGGGTAGAAGGGGTGGCTGCCCTTGGCACAATGGTTTTATTGTAGGGATGCGGGTGCCTTTCTTCTGTTACAAGGCTGACAGGAGTAGTGGCAGCTGCAGTGTTGGTTGCCCTCTCTGTGTGATTTACTTCCTTCTGCCTTTCCCTTAATCTCTTAAGGTGATTGTAGCTGTATTAGTGCACAATTGTGACAACACAGATGAATACTGTATTGATAATCATGGCAAGGGGTGGGTGGGAGGGGTGGCCCGCCTTGTGCCCAATGGTTTATTGTAGTGATGGGGTGCCTTCCTTCTGTTACAAGGCTGACAGGAGTAGTGGCAGCGGCAGTGATTTTGACAAGCGAGTGACTGCTGAGTGTAGGATCTCCCAAACTTGCACATCATGTGGGGTGCACAGTTTGGCACCTTTGCCCTGGGCACTGGATGACCTTGTCCTGGCACTGGTGATAATATTTGTATTTGCTCTAACCATTACATTTTCAGCACAAGCTTTCAAAGCCTACCCCCATTTGTTTAAGGTCTTCAAAGGCAAGTTCTGCTGGGACCTTAGAAGAAGGGGATAGTTCAGAAAATTGAACTTTTAGTTAGTATAAAAAAAAAGGATCAACTGTGTTGCTACCTTCATCTCTTACAAGGTAGTCCTGCTGTAGGCAAAGATAGCAAGTTGTGAGGGTAGTGATTGACAGGTATGAAGAGCTGCAGAAACATAGACAAGTGGAGGTGGTATATGCCCTCTTTAGATGTAATCAAGTTCTCTCTAATGAATTGGAGGACAAGCTGTGAAGGATCTACTTCTTTAAGAAGAAACTATCCAAGTACAGTCAACTTGTGTTGCAATGATAAAATCTTAGCAAGCCTTCCATTGCTATCGTATGTGTGGATCTTCCAGTAGATGCTGTGGGGAGTACGTTATGGAATGGGGACATCAGCTTTTTGGGATTTGGACAGCTTCTCACTTGTGCTTGAGGTTTTGTTTTTTTCCTGTGTTAACTTGATTTCATTAAAGCAGACTTTTCTGTATAAAGAGATTTACAATTTAACATCTAAAATCCTGCATTGAAACTGGTTTTAATCACTTTAAAATGTACTGTTTAATTATTTTCTTGCAGATTCGTATGTTAAGTACTGAATATGTATGGTTGAAAAGGAAACATATTAAACGTTGTTTTACATTTCTAATTGGCATGGCGCTACCCTATAATTGTATATGTCAAAACTAGAATGTTCTAATGATTTATTACTGCATGGCTCTGAAATAATTATTAATGTAATGCTTTGCAAAGGGGCAGACTTATTGAATGGATGGATTCTCTTAGTGATGTTATGTCCTCTGTTTCTACCAACTGCACAACGACCGATATATTTGAGGAAAACAAAAAAATAATTGGGTTCTTTTTTTTTCTTCTGATCTCTCCTGCTTATCCATCGCACAATTGCAGTGTGCTAATAAATCTTGCTGTATCTATGTGTTATTTTAGTTCCCACCACTAGGGGTCTACTTGTAATGAGACAATCTTGCTTTCTGCATCATTAGTTTGTTTAGTATTTGTAATAATAGAGATTCTTTTTTTTAACATTTGCAATATTGTTTAAAAGGACATTGTGGGCTTTGCTAATTATTCATTTATATAATATAAAACCATATTACATAGATCTATACTTATCATAGGTGTTTCTCTATAAACTCTATATGTGGCAAATAAGGTTGCTGCAAACAAAATACAGATGAAATGCATTTCAACTCTTTCAGTATGAACTACCCTTCTCATCATCTGCAATAAAGTATGCACAATAAGCATGCAAGACTGCATCTAATTTGGCAAAAATCCTCACTAAAGCATTTTAAAGTAAAAAAAAAAATAATAATAATAAATAAATCATCAGGGCTTGTACCATTCTATCTATCTATCTATCTATCTATCTATCTATCTATCTATCTATCTATCTATCTATCTATCTATCTATCTATCTATCTATCTATCTATCTATCAAAAACAGTGTTTTTGAACAAACGTAGTATCGTTATCTAAATCAGAAAGTATTGCCTCTATAGGTTAGTGAAATAAGGGGAAGTGGGTACCATCATCCTGAAATAATGTAAAGGGAAAAGGAGGGGGGATTGGACAAGGGCTACTCCAAAGATTGCCCTCAATCACCTATGGTGAAAAGAACCATCAGGGTACCCAATTATACAATAGAACATTGATAAAAAAATAGCATTTATTACAAAATATACAAAAAATATACATAAATTAAAACTAAGCAGTTGTTTCATAGTTAGTAAGGTTGAATAAAGACACCAGTCCATCCAGTTCAACCTCAGGGAGTGTCTACAATTGTCCCTATCCCTGTACATTGCACACTCACATTGGTCCCTACCCTCAAGGAGCTCACAATCCAAGATCCCCATTCATATACTAGGGCCAATTTTGGACAGAAGCCAATTAACCTACCTGCATGTCTTTGGATTGTAGGAGGAAACCAGAGTACCCGGAGGAAACCCACACAGGCACAGGGAGAACATGCAAACTCCAAGCAGGTAGTGTTGTGGTTGGGATTCGAACCAGCGACCCTTCTTACTGCTAGGTGAGAGTGCGAACCACTACACCACTGTGCCACCGTTGCAAAAGTCCACATGACGATAACAATAAGATTAAAAATTATTACTACAGAACCCCCACAGATGTGTAGAGGCACAATGAGGTAGGTATAGACGTGGACCTCAACAAGTTTTGCGGCCAATGCCGCTTCCTCAGGAGGCATCAACCAAAACATCTATAAAAGATATAATTGTGAGGTTACAATAACAAGAAAGCCAAAATACAGCTAAGTTGCCAAGGGCATATTTGTATTGGAGTATTAAATATAAACCAGCACGGCTCACCAATGAAGGCCCATGAGGGGGTGACGGCATAGAATGAGACACCCCTGGGGGCGGATGCTGTTTTTTTTTTTCTTGGGAAGGACTAAAAATATAGACAAAGTATAAATTAATATCATGTGGGTTTCAATACAAAGCTTTCACAAGGGGAAAGGGAGATCGAAATATGAAGGAATGGGGAAAAGAGAAAAGGGGGAAAAGGAAAGAAGTGAAGAAAAAAAACGTAAAATGGGAGGGGGGGGGGACTACAGAAGAAGAAGAGGGAAAAAAAGGGGGGAATGAGGAAGGATGGGGAAGGGTGAGACGTAAGGGGGAAGAGGATGTACAGTGTAAAGGAAGAGAAGCAAGGAGAGGAAAGGAAAAAGAGAAAGAAATAAGGATGATCAAGACGAAAAGAGAAAAAGAAAAAGTCTAAGCAGTCCCTTTAAAAATCAAATTATATTCCGACCTGCTGTACTAAGCTGTAAAATATTATGTGTAAAATGAATTGTGGGTATTCAGTAACTGAAATTCTTAGATTGTATATCTCAGTTAAGGTCTGCTGACATTTGTGTATCCTTTATGGATCAGGGAACATAAAAAAGCAAGTTACCTTTGCATAAAAGAAATAGTAAAACCATGAAGAAATGTGAACTAAAATGTTACTACAGCTCTACAGAAACTGAGATATTTGGCCCCGCATGTGCATAGATATTAAAGCTGAACTTTGGAATAAGTAAATATGATCCAAATACAAGAGTCACATGTATTCTTCCTTGCATCTGAGTGTACGTTGTGTATTTCTTCCAGATCTGTGCAATAATCCAGTGTGAGATTTTTCCTTTGTATATGAGCTTCCTGTAATAAAGACCTCTCACTGCAGCTCTCTCTCCTTGTGCAGGGGGACTGGTCTTGTCTCCGCCCCCTCCTGTAGTTTTCTGCAGACAGACTGTAGTGGGTGGAGTCTGCTGACTCCCTTCCACATCTCTGCTGTCTGCACAGACTATGTACAGCACATTGATGATCTTACCACTACATATACAATGTAATAATTGGGTTTGCAAAGACATGTAGATTTATACCACTTTAAAACTGCTCCTGTTGTCTTTCATTGGTATTAAGACAAGGAAAATAAGCTGTGACCAAAATTCAGGACCAGATAATAAAAAAAAAAAAAAAAAAAAATATATATATTTTCAGGGGGGACTTGGTGGAACTCAGTTCCGCCACCTTTGCCTCAGACCCTTTGGTGCCTGCTCATCACAGTCACTTGTAAACACAGAAGTCCGGTTTCTGTGCTTACAAGTGACAGCTCTGCGCTCTGTGTTTAACCTCCCTGAACTCTGCATGTAATGCAATCCTGATATTCAATGCCCCTTTAAGACCCTCCTACTGTTTGTGAAATATGACCACACCCACCATTTGATGTGATTTGGAGGGTGTGTGTGGGGGGAGGGGTTTAGGGGTCGTGGTTGAGTTGCAGCACCTATTGTTTGAGAAAAAAGCCCTGTTTTATTCATATATATATATATATATATATATATATATATATATATATATATATATATATATATATATACACACACACACACACACACACACACACACACACACACACACACTATCTCCTATCACATTATGAAAATGACACTTTGCTATAATGTAAAGTAGTGAGTGTACAGCTTTTATAACAGTGTACATTTGATGTTCCCTCACAATAACTCAACACACAGCCATTAATATCTAAACCACTGGCAACAAAAGTGAGTACACCCCTAAGTGAAAATGTCCAAATTGGGCCCTAAGTGTCAATATTTTGGGTGGCCACCATTATTTTTCAGCACGGCCTTAATCCTCTTAGGCATGGTGTTCACCAGAGCTTCACAGGTTTCCACTGGAGTCCTCTTCCACTCCTCCATGACGACATCACGGAGCTGGTGGATGTTAGACACCGTGCGCTCCTCCACCTTCCATTTCCCTTCCACAGATGCTCGATAAGGTTTAGGTCTGAGCTTCATCAAAAGTTGACAATAAAAATGCTGCTGTTTTTGATCTCCCTCCTCTGCAAGACCCGGGTGTGCCTCTAAACCAGACTTGGATTTATATGGATTTCTTTGTGACTTCAAACATAGAGTGTCGTGGCTACTCTTCGAATTATGTATACTGTATATATTCCATGTAGTTGGAACAGCAACCCTCCCTGTAACCCTGAACCTGACACTAAATTCTCCCTGTAATAATGCAAATCCTCAATATATAATCCCAATGCTAACCCTCCCTGTAATCCCAACACGAACCCTCCCTGTAATCCCAACACGAACCCTCCCTGTAATCCCAACACGAACCCTCCCTGTAATCCCAACACAAACCCTCCCTGTAATCCCAAATCGAACCCTCCCTGTAATCCCAAATCGAACCCTCCCTGTAATCCCAAATCGAACTCTCCCTGTAATCCCAACAAGAACCCCCCCTGTAATCCCAACATGAACACTCCTCATAATCCCAACACGAACACTCCTCGTAATCCCAACACGAACACTCCTCGTAATCCCAACACGAACACTCCTCGTAATCCCAACACGAACACTCCTCGTAATCCCAACACAAACCCTCCCTGTAATCCCAAATCGAACTCTCCCTGTAATCCCAACACGAACACTCCTTGTAATCCCAACACGAACACTCCTTGTAATCCCAACACGAACACTCCTTGTAATCTCAACACGAACCCTCCTTGTAATCCCAACATGAACCCTTCCTGTAATTCCAACATGAACCCGTCCTGTAATTCCAACATGAACATTCCCTGTAATCCCAACATGAACCCTCCCTGTAATCACAACATGAACCCTCCCTGTAACCCCAGCATGAACCTTCCCTGTAATCCCAATACAAACCCTCCTTGTAACCCCAACATGAACCCTCCTTGTAACCCCAACATGAACCCTCCCTGTAACCCCAACATGAACCCTCCCTGTAATTCCAACACAAACCCTCCCTGTAATCCCAACACAAACCCTCCCTGTAATCCCAACACAAACCCTTCCTGTAATCCCAACACAAACCCTCCCTGTAATCCCAACACGAACCCTCCCTGTAACCCCAACATGAACCCTCCCTGTAATCCCAACATGAACCCTCCCTGTAATCCCAACATGATCCCTCCCTGTAATCCCAACATGAACACCTAAAGGTACAGATTCCGGACAGTAAACCACAGTGGTTTACTGTCTGGCCACTGTCCATTGAGGCTGTAGTGAGCCAGGATTAGGGGGCGGTGTTATGCACGATTCAGCACATCACACCTTTCCGTTTGTTCTTTTTACACTCAACTTTATTTGAAGTGTACAAAAGTGATACTTCATTCACTGCGCTGTTGTACAGTGACAGTGACACGTCCACTCCAGTGTGCTGTGAAAAATGCAGAATCTCTGCGTTTTATTGCAGATCACTGCAGCACAGCTCTGGGCTGCATTTCCCTGTGATGAGGACACACAGAAAACAATTGTTGTAGTGGTGACTGGTGCTTTACGGTGTGGAAACATTTTGGTCACTGAACTAGTGTGAATTGGCTCTACACCCTAACTATACGTTTTGGTATAGTGCATTTCCTACACATAGGGCAGCCCATTAAAATAAAGGGGCCTTCATAAAACATAAGGGAATGCATGGAAAGGCACACACATGTTGTACCTGGATGGTGTGAATGGGAACTTGCTCTAACTCACCTTTTTAGGGCTAGTTCACACTAGAATCCAATGCGGCAAAGTAGCATTCTTGCTCCACAATCCAATCGCACTGCCCTTACGATCTGCTGCTAGGGTCAGCGCAAAGTTAACAACACCCTAAAAGCAGTGTATTTGCTTGCAACGACCCCCACCAGATCGCTTGGTACAAAAGTAGCATGTGATGTGGTTGCCGTGCGTTTAAAAAAAGTAATGCATGCACTAATTTTGGTAGGGTGCAGTACAATTTCAGCCAATTCAAAATGAATAGGGTTGAAATCACACTGCACATATTTGAATGTGAATCACACAGGAACCCCTTGTGCAATTCACATGCAGTTCCTAGTGATAATGGGCCCCTAATCCTAACAATAGATGCTCCCTGTAATCCAAAACTAACCCTCACATTCACACTAACACCTCCTTGCAATTCTAATGCCCTGTAGACACGGTCGGACATTCCGACGACAAAATATTTTTTTTCCAACGGATTTTGCCCCAAACTTGTCTTGCATACACATGGTCGCACAAAGTTGTTGAAAAATTAGATCGTTCAGAACGAGGTGATATACAAAACGTACGATGGGACTATAAAGAGGCCAGTAGCCAATAGCTTTTGTCTCGTAATTTATTCTGAGCATGCGTGGCACGTCGGAATTGTCTACACACGATCGGAATTTAAACGATCGGATTTTGTTGTCGGAAAATTTTAGAACAAGATCTCAAACTTTGTGTGTCAGAAATTCTGATGGAAAAAGTCAGATGGAGCCCACACACAATCGGAATTCTGATCGTGTGTACATAAGTCCGACACACAAAAGTAGATGCATGCTTGGAATCAAGCACTGGCTATTGAACTTAATTTTTCTTGGCCCGTCGTACATGTTGTACATCACCACGTTCTTGACGTTTGGAATTTCCAACAACATTTGTGTGACCTTGTGTATACAAGACAAGTTTGAGCCAACATCCTTCGGGAAAAAAATCCACGATTTTGTTGTCGGAAAATCCTATTGTGTGTTAAGGGCATTATGCCGCGTAAACACGCGGTTAGAATTTCCGACAGCATTTGTGTGACAGTGTGTATGCAAGACAAGTTTGAGCCAACATATGTCGGAAAAAAATTAACGGTTTTGTGGTCGGAATGTCTGATCATGTGTGCGGAGCATAACACTGACTTTCTCTAATGCAAGCCTAACCTCTTGCCTGCATACTCACCTCTGCTGTGTTGGAATCCTTTGTGCCAAAGCTTACCCTTCCTGTGTTGAGATAAAAAAAAAAAATATATATATATATATATATATATATATATATATATATATATATATATGTGTATGTGTGTGTGTGTGTATATATATATATATATATATATATATATATATATATATATATATATATATATATATATATATATATATATATACATTGTGACAGTTGCTTCTAAGTTAAGAAATACATTGAAATAAACACAGAGAGATCAGTACATATGTTACAATAACAATCTGTTCTGAACCGTGATGAATTTGTAAAGTCTGGATGTCTTCGGATGTGAAGTTCTGTGTAAAATAAAGCAAAAATGTATTTGGAGTTGCTCACAAAAAAAAATAAAAAATAAGACCAAACATAACACAGTACCCTGCCCATACATTCATTAGTTCTGTAGCCTTTTCAGCTATATAAAATACAGCGAAAGTGTAGCCTTACAGCTACTAGTGAACTAGCGGTCCCAGCAGAGCTCCTGGCACAAAGCACACAATGCGTGCCTTGCCGGACGCTTGTCTTTAGTACGAAAATACCGTCTCATTTGGAGCATAGGAAGATGTCAGGTCTGGCCAAGTGAGAGAAGAAATGTTGACATAGGATTCAAACCAGCATTAGGCAAGGGAATTGGCTGGGCTATGCAGTGATTCATTGCACTGCCTGTAGGGTTATTGTAAACATACTAGACAGTGGGACTTTGATGTTCTGACTCTTGCTCGGTATGATTAATGCTTGTGTGTATTTTTGGGAGATTGTGCCAGGACAATTTTGAGGCATCAGTGCACCTTGGGCTTAAAAAAATAAAATATAGACAATGGGCTACACTGTTTTCTGTAGGTCTGGAAAGCAATTGTAACCTTGTAAAAATTAAAATACTTTAAGGGTAGCTGAAATGTTTAATAAACCACCACCCTCTGATCTTCGACATCTAAAATGTGTTTGTACATATGAGCCACCAATGAAGACAACAATCTATCTCAGTGCCGTACATGCCCCCTGGGGGTGCCTGCTTTTAATTTCAGAGGCCAGGGTAGGTACTTAGATAAAATGAGAGGTATACGTTAACTGCATTAAACCCAACTACAACCAACAATGTTATTTTAGTTTTGAACTGAATGGGGGAACTCTAGAGCCTCTGTTAAGGCTCTATTGCTTTAAGGGGAGGGGGGGGGTGGAATCCTTTTGATGGGTGTCCTAGGAGAACAAAAAATGGCATACCTTTCAATTAGGAATTGAAGATGGAGTATCAGGTGATGTAGGGTTTGCCCTGAAATCTGCCTGTTCACACTTTAGTGAACAGGTGAACTAAATGGCCTGTCCATCTGCCCTCTGTCTATGCCTGAAGGCATTCATTATGAGGCACTGGTCCTCCTCAACATAGGGAACCCCCCAGCAAGGCATCTTCTCATGTTGAGGGCATGTGGCTTGGTATGGTTCAGGGGGGGGGGGGGCACATGCTCGCTGTCCTTCCCCACCCTTTCCTCCTGTGGCCAGCCAGGGTACTTCAACATGGTCAGGGCTGGTGCTACCACTAGGCAAACTAGGCAGCCGCCTAGGGCACACTGCTGCCTAGGGCGCCCGGCCACTGTTGTTTCTACACTCTTCTCTCTGCAGCAAGCAACTAAGTCTCAGAATCAGCAGGCAGCCACCGCTCCTTTTGCACATAGTGTCAGAGGTGCAGCAGTGGCAAAGGACTGCGTCTGTGTCCCAACTCCAGAATGAATGGAAGCAAGCAAACATTCATTGATGGGCACTGGTAGGCTACATTTGATGGGTACTTCATTAAAAAGGTGGGGTATACATGGACAGGGCAAAGGTGGTGGAGTCAGTCAGGGGTGGAGCCAATGAGGGGGGGCAAAATAAGTCTTTGCCTGGGGTGTCAAAAATCCTTGCACCAGCCCTGAACGTGGTGCAAGGAACATTTGCATTTTCTGTTTTTTTTTTTTTTTTTTAACTGTCCGCCGAACATCCCTTGAATTAAATTCAGGCACATTGTGCTTATCACTACACCCAACGTTGTTAACGAAGAGGAACACCTCTTCATTAAGTAGGCAGAAGACACAAACCATGAAGAATTAATGTGCAAAAAAAGTTGTTGGTAGAACCAACAAGTGCTTTTTTCACCATTGTCATGCCTACCTCTAGCATTGGTCTTCAGGCACTATAGCTTATAGCTGTCTCTGTATTCTTCACCTATAGCAGCTCTCTTTCCCATAAGGCAAGCAGGCCTACTGCTACTCAGTTGCCCCCAGGTCTTATAAACAATGCTATAGTGCCTGGCTACCATGCTGGGGCAAATGTGAGCTAAGCTCAACAAACAAGTGCTTGCAGTTGGCAGACTGGCAGAGTTGTCCAATGGCAGTCTGGGTTCAAGGTAGGTTAGAGAGTAGTCAGGATCAAATCCATGATGAAAAGGCAGGCAGAGTTCAGAGAGTAGTCCAAAGTCAAATCTGAAGTTGATAACAAGGAAATCCAAACTAGCAGGCAGGGATGGGATCATTCAAATGTCAAGGCATGGGAACAAGGCAGGCAAACAGGGAGCTTGAATGTTGAAAACAGTATAACAGCATGACGCTAAGGGTTTGGCAGGGTTAAATCAGGTTTGGTCTCCATTCAGAGCTTGTGTCTACGCCAATCACCCTGCAGGTGTACAGTCAAACAGGGATGCAGCTTAGCCAAAACCAGGATGCTGGAATGAGACCAGGAACTGCCAAGGAACAGGAGCGATACACACTCCTGACAATCACAATTTTTATTTTGGCTTTTAAAAATCACAAAGGCAATCATTTAGAGGTTGGAGGAAAGGTTTAGTGTCCTATAACACTTTTTGTAGTTAGTTATTTCCTTTTATAGAGCAGTCTATACAGGAACCAAAATTAGAAAATAGGGCCAGAGAACATGGGCCTTTAACTTCTTCTTGTCCAGGTGGACAGACAGAAAAGGACATAAGGAAAAAATCTCTCCAGTGGAAAAAGACAGCAATAAGACCTTCCTTACTCCATGGATTACTTAATCCACGACTAAAAAAAAAAAAAATTATGATTAGAGTTGAATTTTAACGGCCTCTAATGTTGTAAGTCATTTTAGGTTTCTTAGAAATGTCCTACATCATCTTTCATTGGTATTATGGCACAGGAAGCTACCTTTACATGGGATTTTTTTTCCCAAGGACAAAAAAAAAGAAACTATTTTCAGTTCAGGTACAACAACCACTGACAATATATTTTAATAAAGTATCCATCCTAGTAAACAATATGTCATCTATATTCACTTCCACATGGACAGATTTGGATTGATCAATGTACTTCTGCACTGTGTGTGGGGGAGGGAAGGTGAGGGCAATGGATGCATACAGGTACAGATCTGATATGCCTCAATTCTTCATCTCGCCTAATCAGTATAGGATCCAAGAACCGTTATCGAAGGGGAATTGTTGGCTCCTACACATTGCTGAAAGGCAAGGCAGGGCAAAGACATGACAAAGGTTCTTAACAGTGCTCATTATCTGTTTTGTTCTTTTGTGTCCAGTACATACAGGGTTTTGAATTATTCACTGAACCCCATGAGAAATGTTCAAATGTTGCTTGTTGTCATGTGGTTGGTTGTTAATCGGTTAATTGCCTTCAAACTGCTCTTCCAGCTACATTACAATGACATTAAATTATGACCCTGCATTACTCCCAGTGGGACTATAAAATACGCCCAAAAAATAATCTTGTCATGTCAATATTTTTCTTAAACGTTGAGTGGTGTTTTAATGGCAGTTCAATATTGTCAATGACTTTTAATTTATCGCACCCTCTTAATGTAATCATAACATATAACCTGACCTTAATTCTAATGGTAACAGTAACCCAAAGACCCTTTATCCAAATTCAAAGCTAGATAGAAAATTACTTAGAACCCCAAACATTATACATGTGTGTGTGTGTGTGTGTGTGTGTGTATATATATATATATATATATATATTTATTTAGCAAGGTGGTCATTGTAATATTTTATGTCACGTGGTATTTGCACAGAGGTCTTTCAAATGCTTTGTTTAGAAAAATACCCTTCACTGAATAAAAAAAAAAAATGAAACAGTAAAGTTAGCCCAATTTTTTTTGTATATTGTGAAACAGGATGTTACGCCGAGTAAATAGATATCAAACATGCTGCGCAACAAACTATGGTACTTAAATATCTCCATAGGAGACGCTTTAAAAATGTTTAACAGTTACCAGGTTACAGAGGAGGTCTTTTGCTAGAATTATTGCTCACACTCTGACAATTGTGGCGATACCTCACATGTGTGATTTGAACACCGTTTACATTTTCGGGCGCAAGGCAATGCGTTTTGTTGCTCGAGCACGCTTTAAAATTATTATTTTTTTCATTTTTTTTAACACTGTCCCTTTTAAAAATCAAAAATCTGATCACTTTTATTATGTCACAAGGAATGTAAACATCCCTTGTGACAGTAATAGGTAGTGACATGTACTCTTTATGGAGGGATCGGGGGTCTAAAAGACCCCAAATCCCTCCTTTGCATTAAAGTGCACTTCAAATCACAAAAATCGACACTTCTGAATACTGTAATTTTTTTTTAAATTCGCGCCATTGGCAGACGAGTAAACCAGAAGTGACGTTGTGAACTCACTTCCAGTATTTTACATCAGAGATTCGATCAAAGCTGAATCCAGCTTTGTTCGGGTCTCAGCCTAGCCAGCGGACGTCCCGGATGGTGGCTCTGGTCTCCCGGTGGGACGGGAGGCCCGGGGAGAGCGGCGAAAGGTGGCGGGAGGGGGGATATCCCCTCCTGATGCCTGGGATAACTGCCAAGTGGCTGCCAAGTCAGATTGGCCATTATCATCAGATAGCCGATCACCCGCACTAAAAACAGTACTGGGGTAAAGCCTGCAGCTACAGGCTTCACCCCAATACATCCACTTCCTCCTACAGATGTACAGGTACAGGATAATTCCACCTTTTGAATAAAATAGCAAATAGAAATAAAATATTACAGCATATCCAATTGCAACAAAAGTCACCATGTGATTCTATGTTATTAAAAATGTACCCTTCCTTTTCAGTTGCTGGCATTTTTTGTAAAATCCAATATAACGTGGCAACCTGGAAGCATTTTGTTCAATGTTGATGTATGGAATGTCCCCAGAAATGTAATTTCTTGTGTGATCGGCTCACTGATTTTCCCAGAAGTCTGCACTAAGATACAAGTCAAATTTTAGGCATCTCCTGCAATTGGAATGACATTTTTGGTTAGATATTTTTTAACCTCCCTGGCGGTATTCCTGAGTCTGGCTCGGGGTGGAATTTCAGTACCACTAGCGGTAACCCCGAGCCAGACTCGGGATCACATTGCAGGATACAGGGAGAGTTATTAACCTTGTCTCCTGGATCCTGAGATGTCTCACCCGCTGTGTGTGCGAGCTGTCCTCCGCTCAATTCACACAGTGCCCGAGTGCCGCTGAGCTCCGTTCCCTGTGACATTACGACGCACGGGAGCAGAGATTGGTGCCAAATTCAAAAAAGTAAAAACACAAAACACATACAGTATACTGTAATCTTACAGATTACAGTACTGTATAAAAAAAAATACACATCCCCTTTATCCCTAGTGGTCTGTGCAGTGCCCTGCATGCACTTTTATATTAGAAATACAGTTTTTTTCTGCCTGGAATTTGGAGATTGTCCATAGCAACCAAAAAGTGTCCCTTTATGTCAAAAGTGATTTTAGACCAGCTATAAAACAGCGATAATAAATTAGAATCACTTGCAGAATTGAGCGATAGCGATTTGTTGGGAAATTTGTCATCAAACACTAAATCTATTGACAGCGACAATTCTGCAAATGAGCAAATTTCATTGGTTTTGGATTTGATTACATTATTGAATAATTTTTATTATTATTTGTTATAATTATTTATAGTTATTTATTATATTATAAACTTTATCATACCCAGGATGTCTACTAGACTCTGATTTGGACAGATTTAGGTGAGTTATTCCTAAGAGTTACAGGACTACAATATAAAACGCCAAATTTTCATGCAAAATAATTGTACCGCTTTCAGCACCTAAAATCAGAAATAATCGTACCGCCAGGGAGGTTAAAGATTAAAACTAAACTCTGGTCAATTTTTATTTTTTATTTTTATTTGTATGTATTTTTTCCATTCGATTCGTTTTTATTAAGGTTTTAAGAGGAAAGGAAACAGGTAATCAATATTCATGGCAAATATAGAATATTGAAGCAGGTGTAACAGAGTAGTCGAGGATAATACAACAGGGTTAGCACATACAGTCATATAGAATGAGCATTGAACATACTTTAAGACAACGCTTCATATTTGCCTTGTATTAACTTAGGTACCTAAAGGGTCCAAGGAAAAGAAACAAGGGGACATTTAAACATGGGGAAAATCACCAAGGAGGGGATTTATTTAGTGAAATTGTTGTCAAAGTGACGTGTGTACCATTGAGCCCATGGGCTCCAGGCCTTTTGAGTTCTAATAGAAGCTTTCCTTTCGTAGGACAGCAGTGTCTCATATGTGTGATGAGTTTGGGTTAATTGAATGATAGTCTCTATTGACGGGGGTACTTTAAATTTCAACCTAGTTATTGACAATCTGTCTGCTAGCAGTATGTGGGTGACTACTGTGGAAATGGGGGGGGGGATATCTTCTATAGAGAGATTAAGTAATGTAAGCCCAGGTGATGGGGATAGTAGAGAATCAGTAACATCAAAGATTAGATTGAATGTTATTTGCCTGAAATCATGGAGCACGGGGCAGCTCCATAAAGTATGGTATAGAAATCACAGTCTCTCCAGCAGAGGGGGGATGTGTGAGTTTTATTTGCTTGGAGAACTCGGTGACACTCTGAGACACTGGGGAACTGTTGACGTCACTTCTGGGTGCTCTGAACATTCGCTACACCCATCCCACCTGGCTAGAAGTGTTTCTAAGTGTGTCAGAGTTCTCCAGAAAGCAATGGGAGCTACCATTGCCCCCGGACATCTGGCCCCGTATACACCAGCAGCTTTACGCAGATGAACACCAGAATCCGTAAAGCTGGATATTGTTTTTAGCATTGTAAGTGTCACCTGTTTAGGGCTTTTTAACAGAAACAACCCCAGCCTGAGTGCACCAATAACCTGTGTTTTTTGTGCCTCTAAGTGTAGCAATATTGTTACAAATGGTTGTTGAACAAATTATCTGAGTTTCCATTATTTCTTATGGGGAAATTCACTTTGATATACTGTACGAGTGCTTTGGATTACAAGCACATTTCTGGAACTAATTATGCACGCAATCTAAGGTTTTACTGTAGAAACATCAGGCCTATACAATGTGTGTTGGCATGGCTGCTTGTAGTTTCCATCAAAGGTTAGCATGGCTGGGTGACAATGCAGATGCACAATTGGAATGGAGGAAAAGAATGTTGTCATACTATAGCAGAACTCCTAGACACTCGGAGACACCGTGGAACTGTTGACGTCACTTCCGGGTGCTCCGAACGTGCGTTACGCCCGCCCCGCCTGGCTGGGAGTGTCGCTGAGTGTCTGAGTTCTCCAGGAAGCACTGGGAGCCCCCAGCGCACCCAAACCTCTGGCTATACACCAGCGGCTTTACCTGGATAACATAACTCCCAACATTTTTAGATGGGAATGAGGGACACCTACTAGCAAATGTATGTAGGCATAGGGCACACCCCCTGCCACACCCCCTTAAAGGATACTTAACAAAGAAAAAGGTTAAATAAATCCATAAGGGACTTTTTTTTTACCACTGCTATTCCTTTATATTGGCTTTTAAAATTTACAAATGCAGCAATTTATAATTTGGATGAAAAGTTTAGCACTGGGAAACACTTTTTGAAAGATAAAAAGTGCGTTTTATATACAACTATATAGAGCAGACCAAAATGAGGGACAAATGAGGAGGAAAGAGGGACAGAGGGACATTGCTCCAAATCAGGGACAGTCCTTCAAAATCAGGGACAGTTGGGAGCTATGGGATAAGCACCAGACTTCTTAACGCTGGATATTATTTTTAACATTGTGAGTGTCATTCCACTTTTTTTACATTAAAACTGTGATCATATTGCAAGTTCATATATCAAGTTACATATTTTTTAAAGCGTTGGTACAGTATTTTTTTTTTACTTTTGCATACAGGTAAGCCTATAATAAGGCTTACTTGTAGGTGAAAATAATATCTCCTAAGCCTGTACGGTTTAGGAGATATTCCCCTCGCAATGAGCCGCTGACTTCAGGGGGTTCTCGGCTGAAAGTCCAGCAGACGTCAGACCTTGCCGGAAAGAAATCTCCTGCGCGCATGTGCGGGAGTGAGGACATTGCGGCTCCGGCCACTCACATCGCTGGAGCCACGATACCCGGAAGACACACCGAGGGAAAATGTCAGCTCCCTCGGTGTGGATCGGGTGAGATACCGGCGCCTCATTCTAAGGTAAGTATTGCATAATGAGCTAGTATTCAGTTCACACTAGGTCATTGTGCCTTTTCCCTTTATAGGTGTAGAAAAAAAAAAAGTCAGCGAATTTAATACCGCTTTAAACATTTTGTCTTTTGTCATGCTCGAGGGCCAAGTTACTTGCAATCAAAGATTTTACTGTATTTGGAAAACGGTTCAGGTCCACTAGGGATGGTGCATGTAGACAGGAAGTGGCAAGTAAAGGAGGATGGAGAGGATCAATTGCACTGAGATAAAAAAAGGTTCAAAAAAGGTGACAAAAAGCAGTTTATAATAATAATTTAAAAAAGCAACTTGGCAGTAAGGGCTTTAGATCCACTTTCAGAATGTTCTTTTTAACCTATGGAAATGTATTATTGAAGGTCTTTCAGAGAATTGCTATTTTGTTAATGTTATCATATTGAAGCTAGACAATTTCCATAAAGTTACTGTTCCCGTCGTAACAAAGACAGACCTGTGCATTTAAAGCTAATATACAAACAGCCTATAATTTGCCAGCAGTTCCGCGAACACAATGCACAGGCCGTTTGTTCTACAAATTAACATATTTGATATATCTGACCTTAAATAGACCATCTGCCTATACAAGCAGCAAGCACTGAATTACTGTACTTAGTCTAAACACTTCCAAAGGCTTCAACAGCAGGATCACTTCCAAATGCAACAAAGGAACATGTTGTGTAACACTTAGCTTTTATTGTACTGTCTGCAAATTACACAGGGGCTGCTAATTGCTCAACATGTTTGCATATTTTTCAACAAACACTCGTTCAGGTAATATTAATACAAATTAACACTCATTAAGTTGTTATTGGAATTTTCGGGAAGACGTTTTTGATGTAATTATAACATTTAATTTGCAATGAACTGTAGTGCTGGATTGTTAACGGCTCTCTATCTAATATGTGATTGGAATTGCCTTTGTATGGGATATTTGCAGACCCCCAAAACCTGCAAGACATTAAAGGAAAAGCCACAGAAGTAAACATTTTTTTTTTTAATGTGGACCTGTATTTAGACATCTGTCAGATATATGATGTAGGAGCCCCGGCAGGAGGGGGGGCTCACGGTAGGGACTTTCTGGTTGGATTTTAGCATTTGCATAATCAATTGTAGATAAGCATGGACAATGCATATATCATTTACTGCTCTCAAGGAATTACAATGTAAGGTCCATATCTTACACGCATACAGGTATTAGGTCCAAATTACCTAACATCATGTCTTATGAGAAAACCTATGCTAGCACAGGAAGAGCATGCAAATCCAATGCAGATAGTGTGCTTACTGGGATTATGAACTGGGAATCCCAGGGCCACTTTCTATGTGTTAACCACTGAGCCACTGTGCTGCTCCATCTAATATGAAAGGTTGCCTCCCAGTCTTCCCTTACAGGGTGCTACATGTTCAACAAGTAGTATAAAAATTGAGAATACCATGCAAAGGGCTGCAACTCACAGCAAAAAATAGGATACTAGGTTTTCATAGTTGTCAACACTTCCAAATTGACTGGGTTACAGGTTCACAAGCACATGCAGCACCACTGTGTACACAGACCCCACCCCCTACCTCCTGCCCCAGCAGCTGAGCTGACTGAAAGGCTTTATTCCATATTGGGGACTCTTACTGGCTGATGCAAGGCTTTTAGCAGTGATTGGTGGGACTGGGAGGGGGGGGGGGGGTTTCCAGCCCCAGAGGAGATTGCTCCATGCTGCCTTCTGGTGCTGCATGTGTGACATGTGAGCATGGGTATTTTAGAGTGGCTCTTGGGGTGACTGCATCTCCGAGGAGCTGGGGAGAAGATGGCTTGACCTTTGTGTGTGTGTTTTTTTCTCTGAGGTGGGGGGGAGGGGGGAGGCAGCAGTTGCTGTAATGGATTGTGTATCTCATGGGAATAGCTGACTGCCCTGCACTAACATACTGCACTGGCATATTGCCCTACACTGGCATACTACCCTGCATTGACTGCTCTGCACTGGCCTATTGTCCTGCACTAACATACTGCCCTGCAGTGACACACTGCCTCTGGGAAAAATGAGTGCAACTGCACTTTCAAGGTTTAGTCTTTTTGCCTTTAGTAAATCAACCCCACTGTATATGAAGACCATTGTGAGCTCTCCATGGTGCTGATTGCTTTCTTAACGTAAACTTGTCATGAATGAAATATTTAAGCTGTCTTTGCTGTTATCCTTGGACAGTAAACGATGTTGCCAGCTCTAATTCTTACCCATTGGTTGCAATGCTTTCTGAGACAGTGACTCAAAGCTGGAGCAATAAGTTTAACATAATAACCAGGCAACTGGCATATTTTCAAAGTAGCAAGTTCTTGGTTCATAACAGGTTCCCTTTCATATACTATGACTAAACCCACAGAATATTGAGTTCTGTTAATTTTAAGGCCTCATGCACACTGGACGTTTTTGGACGTTTTTACAGCAGCTGTTTTTGGCAGTAGACATTTTTTTTCTACAGTCATTAAACTCTCCATCATGTTATCCTATGTGTCCATGCACACATAGGCTGCTATCAGCAGTTTTGGGCAGTGGCATTTTTGAGCAGTAAAAAAAAACTAAAAAAACTAGTGGGTTCTGAGAGGTTTTTCAGCTGTAAAAATGCTCTCACCCCGATAAACGCTCAAAAACGTCACTCACCAGCATTGCGTTTTTTAACGTTTTTGATCCATTGAAAAAAAAAAAAATTTTTCTTTAAAAAAAACGCTATAGCAAAAACGTTGAAAGAAGCTGAAAAAAGTTGAAAAACTCACTACAAAGCTACTGGCATTTTTATAACATTATTTTAACATCCAGTGTGCATGAAGCCTAAAGGTTCAGCTTGCCAGAAGACCTGCAAAACATTCCATTAATTAGAGCGGAGGAGATCAGGCTGGTTGGGATCAGTCAAGACCCAACATGTGTGACTGTGGATGAATGAACCTTGGGTTTGTGGACAGAGCAGTTAACATGCCACCATTATATGGAAGACACATGAGTTAACTACACCAGTATGAATCCGGATCAGACTGAATGACCCAATGGCCATTTGTGGTAATTTTTGACTTAAAAACATTCGCTACTTTGGGCAAAGTTTGTGTTCTAGGTAAATGTTCCATGCATCAGCCGTATAGCTCAATATAGACATTATTCTTACACAGAAGCCCAGCATTCTTTCTCTTTGTACGGATGAGCTGTTCAGAGCAATGAGTATATACATAGATATATAAAGACATATGGCACACCGGGGATTCTGTGATATTACACAAGAGGAACTGGTATAGCACTCTGTAGTGAGAGCTAACTTCTTAATTAAGTCTTATGGGATGTATTACAAAAGGGAGCCTCTACTCTGGGAACACAGAAGAAAAAAGGTCCCGGGAGTGACCGACATGTAGGTTTTGGTCTATTAATCAAATGAAATTTGCCTTGTGGAAGCTTGAGTCATTGCAGATCAGAAATAAGAAAGTGTGTTTCGTGTTCATATTGAAATGGTGCAGTTATGAATAAGTTGAAATAATATCTTTGTTAGTCGATATGCATTTCTTTCATTCATTCCATTCCTTGGGTCTCAGTATACACTGGCTTCTACAAAATGGACTTTGTATCTATTTCGTAATGAGGTTTTGTGGAGATGGGTTAAGGCAGATCATTGCCCTAGGCAAGGTGGAAGTGCTTGCTCCCCCATTCCTTCCATTCACATTGATAAAGGTTGCACTTTGCACAGTAAAGGTGCCTTATTTGCACTGCTCCAGTGCTTGCAGGAATGTTGCATCTGACCACCTAAACATCCTGAAGGGCCTAGGCTCTTGGCTTCTTTGCCTTGGATGATCCAACTCTTGGTCTTGGCATTTCCATCTGTCCAGAAATGTCTACATTTCCACCTGAAAACTTAATAACCCCTAGTGGATACTATGGAAAAACTATAATGCATGAAAAGTATATATAACAATAGAAGTCTGGGTTTTATTGCAAATTTACAACCTATTGGGTTCTTGAGAATGCATGTTATATGTATCCCAGGAGGGGCTGAATTATGAAGTTTAGCAAAGGTTCAATTGTTTGTGCAATAAAGGTTGTATATTAAGTCTAAGGGTGTCTATTGCCATGCCTCAGCCTTTGTTGTTACTGAACATATCCAGATTTGTCTTATACTGAATTTTATTAACTCCAAAGCATAACATGTTGTACGTGTGACAACACATTGGTAAGCAAGCCTAGTACCCATTATCATGCCATACACCAAAGTGTCAGTCCACCCAAAAGTGACATTTTAGTTGTAGGAAGGAGCAATTGGGCTAAACCAAAACCTGACTTCCTACTATAATTTCAGACTACACCTGAGTTTTGAATGTTCCCATCCACCTTTGTGGGTTCTCCTCAACCTTTGTTCATTTACCACAATAGCATAAAACAAATAAAAATAAAAGTCAGCAGGAATCAGGAAGTGTCCCCAAGAACTCAATGGGCAGCCCATAATCTATGATAAGGGGGAAACTCAAACTCAATTCAAATTGCTTCCCAGATCCATTGTGCCAAGCATACTGAAATAGACAGAATGGAAAGAGAATGTTTGTCTGACACCTAGGGGCCACACAGAGCCAGACTCAGCTACATCCCATGAGTAAGTTGTGATGACGAAACGCATTGGAATGTGGCTGTATGGCAACCATTAGTGACATCAGACGCGATACCAGAAGTGACATTCCGGCGGTCACGAGTCCGGTGTGGGTGAGATACTTACTACTACACACTGAGGTCATGGTGACCATGCTTTCCTAGTCTCACGCTGCTGCAGTGGATGTATCACATGTGTAATTTTAATTTAACCTGTGTGAGTGCGATGTTTGAAACCTTTTTTTTAATACATTTTTGATCAAACATTACTGCACTATTGGGGCACTTTGTTTTCTTATATGTGGATCATTCCATGGAATCAATCACATGGATAGGAGATTGATGATTTAACCCTATATGGGTTGATGCTTATTTGCCGAGCATAAGAGTATAAGGCAACTTCATTTGGTGAGTGAACACCCAGAGGGGAGTCGAATCACTGTTTGCACGTGGTGTGGGTGATGAACAATATTGAATCTGCTGTCAACGCATTATGAATCCTTATTGATTAATCACCGTCACATTTAAGGACTTATTCAGTCAATGGACTTTTGTTTTTGTTTTGTTTCCTTATTACTTGTCACTGGGTAATTCATGAATTATTTGATGTTATTTTGGTTATTCATTCGCAGCGCCACAATTACCTTTAGTAATTTATATGGTAGTTTATTATTATTTATTTATCTAAGTAGCAGCGTTAGCATTTAACCATAGTGTTTTACTTATACTGGCGCAGTGGTGGGATCTACAGTGTGGGTGGACGAAACTTTGGACCCTTTGATTTTATCTCTACAGATATTGCCATTGGTTGGTCTAATTTTGGGGTAAGGCCCCATTGCAGGTCAGACTGGGCTAGGCACACTGGTGTCCCTTTTGGGCCTGGGATCTGATTTGCAAGAGGATCTGGACTTCCTGATGCCATGGTCCTTAATTGATATTATTCTATCAGAGGAATCATTTGAGGAATTAATGTTCCCTTTTTAATGGATTTCATGGACTAGTACTGTTGATCCCATTCTTTGCTAATTCTCTGCTATTTCTTTATGAACCCTCAGACTTTGTGTAATGTCATGTTGTTCACAATTGTTGACATTAGACACAACCACTTTTGTACTTTTTTCACTTTTGGCAATAAAAATGTATTTAAAGGAAAAGAGTCAGCAGGGAGAATGTGCTCCCCTCATGAAGGTGTGTAGATTCCAGAACTTGAGCACAGAGAGCTCACAATACAGTTCCTAAAATATAAAAAGATGTGGCACGTAGTTTATCTCTCCAGCATCTACAAATTACTGAATGCTCATCAGTGGTAGTAAATTTAACATTATGTGATAGTATAGACTCAATTAAATGAGCTTATAGCTTATTCAACTGGACTTGCCCTGTAAAATGTTGAATTTTGTAATTTATCCAAGCAATTTCTTCAGTTACAATGAGTATCATGAATACTGTATATGCCAGCATTAGCTTATGTAACTGTAGTACCACAAACTTGTAAAAAATATGAAATCAGCAAAGATTTCAACTGCTATTTAGTGGATCTTGCTTGAAGTTTTGCGAGAAGCAGACCCCACCAAACATGTGCAGTAGGGTTTTAGGAGGATTTAGGAGGACTTCACCTTTTGCTGTGTGCTTTCTTTGTCTATTGTCAGTTCTGTATCTTTTCATTTTCTGTAAAAAAATTCTCTCAATAAAAAATACAATTAAAAAAAAAAAAAATCCACTTACGGTATATTTCATGTGAAGTTTTAGTATAGGAGGGTTTTTTTTTTTTTTTTGCACACTTAGTAAAGTCAGCAAAAAATCTTTTTGCTAATTAATGAAGCTTACCCACTTCATTAATTAGCAAAAATATTTTTTGTTGACTTTACTAAGTGTGCAAAAAAAAAAAAAAACCCTCCTATACTAAAACTTCACATGAAATATAAGTGGATTTTTTTTTTTTTAAATTGTATTTTTTATTGAGAGAATTTTTTTACAGAAAATGAAAAGATACAGAACTGACAATAGACAAAGAAAGTCTGGAGCATACCATATTGGAGAGACTGATATAACCGCATTGTGGCTACAGATATACAGTAACAGCCCAAGAATAAAAATAAATAACTAAAGAAAACAAAGCAAAACAGAACGCATAAAGGAAATAAACAACAGAAAAATATTACGTAAAACAATATAAAAATAAAAAAGAAAGACTGAGAGACATCATATATGTCGTAATGCAGGGGTTGGGGTCTTGAACTGGAGCTTCAATAACATGACTAACATCTGACAAAAGAGGGTTACATACCACTATAAATTTCCTCAAGAGATAAGGTAAGCTTCGGGTGGCCGATGGGCCAGCACAAAAAGACTTAAAGTACCGACAAGATACAAAACATTGGGGAGTGAGAAGGTCAGGGAACACTAGGAGATGGACCCCGACCGGGTGGCTAGGGGTACCAAGGGCATCTGTGGGAGTCCAAAGGTCGAGGCATCCCATGGGGCCCAAATCACGCCAAACCGGTCAATCTCATCCTCCACCATAGCCGTCAAATGTTCCATCCTGCGTATGTCCTTGATGGTTTGTATCAGCTGAATCTGCGTTGGGGGCTGAGTAGACAACCAATTAGAGGGGATAGCTCTTTTAGCAGCAAGCAGCACATAAGAGGCTAATTTATTAGCTGCCTTCCCCAACTCCGGGAAGGGAAGGCCTAGGAGAAGGTGGACAGGATCTAATGGAATGGGGGTGTCAAAGATCTGCTGGAGCATGTGAGATACCATGGCCCAGAAAGGAGTAATTAGAGCACATTGCCAAAAGATATGATAATGCGTTCCCTTGGTCCTCCCACACCTCCAGCACATGGGAGAAAGAGAGGGGTCATACCGATGAATAACCTCGGGGGTCCTATACCAGAACAGTAGGACTTTATATGCTGTCTCTATCTGTGCCACACATCTGGAAATTTTAGAGGTGGAGGACCAAATTCTGGACCATTGCGGGAGGGTGATTTGTTGATTAAGGAGCTGCGTCCATTTATCCATGTAGGAGTGGGATAGGGCAGTGAGAGAGGACCTCTGCTGGAGTATATGGTAAATACTAGAGATAAGCTTTGCTTGGTAGGGGCCCTGGGAGCAGAGCATCTCAAAAGACGTCGGTGTGGCGAGGGAGAGAGAGGGGGAAAGAGTGGAAAAGTAGTGAGTTATCTGGAGGTACGAATACCGCATGTGGTTTGGGAGTTGACTGTCAGTTTGGAGGACCGAAAAGGGCTTAAGTTTACGCGTGACAGGGTGAACGAAGTGGCGGAGTTGGAACAATCCCTCTTTAGCCCAGGGGAACATACGAACATGCGATAGACTGTCAGGAACTAAAGGGTTAAACAGCACATTAGAGAGGGGGGGACAGGGTGATGACAATGCAAATTTGGAAGAGCAGGAACGCCACAGTCTAAGCGTGAACAACATGGGACCCAGGCAGAGATCCAGCAGCCTGGGGTCCCCCATTGTCCCCGGCGACCACGCCAAGGAGCAAGGATTGGTCGGATAGAGGGAACCCATCTCAATCTCCGTCCAGCGATTCGGAGGTCTCAGGCACGACCAAGACACTATCGGGCGTAAATGAGATGCCAGATAGTATTTGTAGACATCCGGGGCACCCATGCCCCCCTGATCCTTGGGGGCAAAAACCACCGACCCGGCCACTCTATGGGCCCTGCCATTCCAAATAAATTTCAAGAACCAGCGCTTAAGCAACTTAATCTGTGACATCGGGATGGGGACAGGCAAGGTTTCAAAGTAATGCAACAGTTTGGGCATGATGGACATTTTTAGCACATTAATTCGGCCTATCCAGGACAGAGGAAGGGAGGTCCATCGAGATAACATACTGTTGATAGACTTAAATAAAGGGATGTAATTGGTCGGATAAAGGGCGGCGTAGGAAGTCATTAGCTGAACCCCAAGATATTTGAGGGATGATGTGCACCATCGGTAGGGGAATGTATTTTGCAGACACAGAAGTTCCTCCGGGGGAACATGGAGGGGGAGGGCCTCTGTCTTCGCCGTGCTGACCTTATAGCCTGATAGGGGGCTAAATTGAGTGAGTAGGGCATGCAGGGAAGGGAGGGAAATGTGGGGACTGGTCAGAGTAAGGAGGACGTCATCCGCAAATAAGGATATTTTATACTCCCTTTGCCGCATGGGAACCCCCTTGATATCAGGGTGAGATCTAATAGCCTCTGCCAGGGGCTCTAGGCAGAGTATAAAGAGGAACGGGGAGAGAGGGCAACCCTGTCTCGTCCCGTTTGTCATAGGGAAGGATTGGGAGGTGAAGGACAGTAATCGGACCTGGGAAGAGGGGTTGGAGTATAGGGATTGTAGTGCGGAGAGAAAGGGTCCCCGTAGGCCAAATCTAGTGAGGGTCGCGAACATGTAGGGCCAGCTTAACCTGTCAAACGCCTTTTGGGCGTCCAGCCTGAGAATCAGGGCGGGGCGATGAACCCTGTTCAGCATGTCAATTAGGTCTATAGTTCGCCGGGTGTTGTCACCCGCATGCCTGGTTGGAACGAAGCCCACCTGGTCTCTGTCTATGAGCTTCGTCAGGAATTGGGACAAACGGTTTGCAAGGATTTTTGTAAATAGTTTGTAGTCTGAATTTAAAAGGGCTATAGGTCTGTAGTTGTCTGGTAGGGTCGGGTCCTTGTCCTGTTTAGGAATGACCGTGATGAAGGAGTGAAGAAAATGTTGGTGAGGTGACTTACCTAGAAGCAGCGAGTTATACAGGGTCACTAGATGAGGCGACAGGATGGGGAGGAAATGTTTGTAATAGGAGTATGGGAGGCCATCCGGACCTGGGGCTTTGTGGGAGGGGAGAGCCTTAACAGTGTTATCCACCTCATCCTCTGTAACGGGTGCGTTTAGTATATGCAGATCCGAATCTGACAACTGGGGGAGCTTCAGGCCCGACATGAACTCCTCAAAAGCAGCCAAATCAAAAGTTGGATGTTGTGCGGGGGTTAGGCAATTATAGAGTTTGTTATAGAAGTCGCCAAACACCTGGGTCATTGTCTGGGGGCAGAAAGTGGGGGACCCGTCAGGGAGTTTAAAGTGGTCCGGGAAGGCGTGATAAAGCCTAGGGTTAAGTCTAGAAACCAACATCCTGTGGGGCTTATTCGAGTACTCATAGAACTTTTGTTTAGCCCACAGGATTGATTTGTCTACGTGAGACATGTCTAGGGATTTTATACGGTTGCGCAGGCCCGTGACCGCGCGCAGCCGATCCACCGTGGGGGAGCGCAGCAGAGCCCTTTCTGCTCTGTGAAGTTCTAGGAGCAAAGAAGTTTTCAAGAGAGCCGCATCTTTTTTCCTTCGAGAACCGAGAGCAATACATTGCCCCCGGAAGAAGGCCTTTTGGGCCTCCCAGAGGGTGGATGGGCTGGGCACGGAGCCCTTGTTCAGGAGAAAATATTCGGTCAGGGCCGCCTAGAGTTTAGCATTGGTTTCAGGGTGCTTGAGCAGGGACTCGTTGAGTCTCCAGTGACATTTCTTGGGGAAAGCAGCAGAGAGGCATAAATCTAGAGTCAAGGGGGCATGGTCCGACCAGGTTATCGCACCCAGGTCAGAGGACACTGCGTGAGATATCAAGGGGGCCGTAATAAAAAAATAATCCAATCGAGAGAACATCTTGTGAGGAGGGGAGTAAAATGAGTATTGCCTACCCAAGGGATGTTTCAGCCGCCAAGCGTCGAACAAGTGGTGTGTACGAATAAGTTTCCTAAAGGAGGTAGCCAGGGTGTGAGAGGCCGGGGGAGGAGTGAGATTAAATAGAGATCGTCTGTCCCGGGCGGGAGAGAGCACAGCATTAAAGTCCCCCCCTAGAACTGTAAAGGGGGTAGAAAGCTTATGCAGACGTGCCAAGGCATCTGTGAGAAATCTCACCTGGCCTGAATTGGGGGCGTAGACGTTCATGATCATCATAGGGTTAGAGAGATAGGATCCCTGCAAAATAATATAACGACCATGAGGATCCACTTGAGAGGACCTAACCTGGAGAGGACATGAGTTTTTTATTAAAATTGCTACTCCAGCCTTCCCCGAGGGGTCCGATGCCACATAAGACACCGGAAAATGTTTAGATGCGAATCTAAAGGAGCCTCCGGCCCGGAAGTGCGTCTCTTGGACTAATATCACATCCGCGCCGGAGGCCATAAACTCCCTCAAGGCCAGCCATCTCTTCCTGACGGAGTTCAGGCCCTTTACGTTATAGGAGACCAGTTTCAAAGCCATGTCGCGTCGGGGAAGTCAGGCCAGTGAACATGGAGGTCAAAGGGCGGAGGCCCAGACACAACCCGGCTCAATAGGGGGCGAGGGAGGGGCCCCAACCCGCCTATCAGCACATTATAATTAAAACAGATATTGCTAACAATAGAGTTAGTTGCAACATGGAAAGAAACACCCAAGGACATATATAGACATAAAATGCACATAACAGTTATCGGCAAATGCATTAGAGGGAAAACCCCAATAAAAGCAATAAAATCAAAAAAATTAATGAAAAGAAAATAAAAAACAAAAAATTAAAATTAAAAATTAAAAATAATAAAAAACAAAAACCAAAACACCAAGAAGACATCAGAGCAATAATATGAAAAAGAGAAGACACATATCAGTCCCCAAAAAAGGGGGCACGCGTGCAGGCCCAAAAAGGGGGCCACTGAATATAGTGATGCGGAGCAACCATAAGGCCAGGACGGCCTAAAAAAAACAAAAAAGGTCAGCAAAAAAAAAACCTGAGAGAGTCAAACCCCTCAGGGGTCCTTAGCCGCAGCTCAAGGACTTGGTGGGGAGCATGGCAGTTCCCAACATGGAAGGGGGTCCGTGACGTCCCGCCCGACGATCCAGAGAGGTCGATGGTGTTGTAAGGGCTCCCCATGTCCTCTGTAACAAAGTCAGTAGCCGAGGGAAGCAAACATAAACTGAAGTATAAAACAGAACCGTAGAAAAAACAGCCCAACTGGGATCTCTGAACCAGCGGTGGAACCGCGCAGGGCCGAAAACCAACTGTAGAGGCATACCTCACTCCACGGGGGGGGGGGGGGGGGGGCATCAAGAAGGTCGCAACCCCCAGTGTGAGGCAACAAAAAAAAAGGGGACAAATCCCGAGGGGACCCCGACAGGTCTTCAGGTGGGGGGTCTGGAGCGTTGAGAGCGTTGGGGTGTGGAGTAGGCCCTTGATCCTCTTCATCTCACCGGGGTCCAGATCCTGGGAGGAAGAGAGCTGTGTCTTGGGGTAGTCGGAGGAGCTTGGTCAAACTCTGCAGGGAGCGGGGGAAGGCCCAGCTTCTTGAGGAAAGCCTCCCCCTCCTGGGGGTCCCGCAGGGTGTGCTGGGCCCCCTCCATGGTGACACTCAAACGGAAGGGAAAGCCCCAATAATAAGGGACCTTGAGCTCCTGAAGGTGGGATGTGATGGGTCTCAGAGAGCGACGCTTGGTCAATGTGATGGGAGAAAGGTCACTAAACAGTTGAATCTTATCCCCCTTGTACTCGATGTTGGACCTGTTGCGCGTAGCCTTGGTCAGGGCCTCCTTGCTTTCATAGAAGTGGAAACGCACCACTATATCCCGGGGCCTGGCCCCCGCAGGGGGTTTAGGAGCCAGGGACCTGTGGGCCCTGTCCAGGCGCCAGTCTATGTCCACTATGTCCGGGGCCAGGGTGTTGAAGAGGCCTAGAAGATACAGCCTGATGTTATTGTCAGCTATCTTCTCAGAGACACCGCGGATCCTGAGGTTTTGGCGTCGTTCTCTGTTCTCGAGATCCTCCTGTTGGAGTTGTAGTTGGGAGACAGAATTTTTAAGAGTAGCGTTTTCCTCTTCAAGGGCCTGCACATAATGCAGAGTCTCGTCAAATTTTGTTTCCAGGGTCGCCGTGCGTTCCCCTAGGGCATCTATTTCCCCCCTAAGTTCTCTGGAGATCCTTCCCATCTCCTGGGCTATGTCCCTGGTAACTTGCTGCGCCAGGGCCTGGAGCTTGAGATCCATCAACTCCGGTGTGAGGGCCTGCGGAGGGGGGGAAGGCGGGGGCTGTCGGGGTGACCGCTGCGAGGAATCCTCCGCCATAAGCGCACTGACATAGTCCTTCGGATCCCCCTGCGTAATCGGGGCTGGGGATGAGGGCCTAGTTAGAAAGCGATCCATATTGGAGGAGGGCTGCGGGGGACGATACGCCGATCGCTGATCCCCGATTTTTCCCATGAAGTGCCTGGGAGGGATGAGGAGGGTCGGAAGCTTGCCCCTGGATCAATCTTGTGCTAGCGTTAGCGCTACAGGGGCCGCGGATCGTGGGACGGGACCGGAACTCACGGATTAAACATCCGCCATCTTGGAGAGCCGCGCTTGCGACCTAGTAGAGATGTTTAAGGCATAAATCAGGTTGGTAGAAGGGCGAACGAAGGCCTTTGAGTGTAGATGAAGGGTTTGGGTGGGCCAAGATGGCCGCCGGCTAGGCCAAGGCCTCAGTCCCAAAGTGTGGAGGTGACCGTGGGGCGGGTAGGAGACCTTCCTGGGGAGCCCAGTCCCCGCTGTGGCGGGGTAATATGTCCTTTCCCCTGGGGACAGTAGTACTGGTGCTGTAGGGGAGCCAGACAGGAGATCCTGGGTGTAGCAAGATGGCCGCCGGAATACACCTTACTAACCTCCGAACCGATTGCCGCTCCGGTGTCCTCTAGCTCGGCTCCCGTCCTCCAGCGGGGGGGCCCCGAGGGTCGAGCGGTGCTGTGTGGTGCCGAGATGGCCGATGGGCGGCCCGGATTCCGCCATCCGGCGGTCGCGGGGATTGAGTAGGCCGCAAGATAGCGGCGCCCGGCCTGTTGTATAGCTCGCGGCCGCAGGCCGGTGCACGATGCCAAGACCGGCCAAATACCTCCCCAGCCCGAGGCAGAGGTGTCCCGCAAGGGAGATGGGTGGTCCAGCGGGCTCCCAAACTGTGTCCTGAGAGAGGACGGACACGGATTGCGAGAGGCGCCAGCGGAGCTCCTCTCTAACACGTCCCTCTTCTTCCGCTGCCGGCCACGCCCCCCCATATAAGTGGATTTTAAGGTGATCATTTATAAATTGGTTGAATGATACAAATGATGATGAGAAACAACAGAAAAATTACGTTATAGTACTTAGCTATACCAACATATTGTTGTAATTATTTGTTATTAAGCCACGCAGAGTCTTTCTCCTTTTAACCACTTAGGGACCGCCTCACGCCGATGTACGTCGGCAGAATGGCACGGCTGGGCACAAGCACGTACCTGTACGTTGCTTTTTAAGTGCCCTCCCGACCCGGTCCTGAGCTCCATGACCATGGCCGCAGGACCAGCGGACCCGATCGCCGCTGGTGTCCCACGATCCGGTCACAGAGCTGAAGAACGAGGAGAGGTCTGTGTAAACAAACCTCTCCCCGTGCTTCCTACTGTGGCTGTCACCGAACATCTGTTCCCTTTTATAGAGAAAGATGATCAGTGACATCACATGCCAGGCCACTCCCACTACAATAAAAAAACACATAACACCTACACTGCCCCCTAGGGGTTAACTCCTTCACTGCCAGTGTCATTTACACAGGAATCAGTGTATTTAAATAACACTGATTGCTGTATAAATGACAATGGTCCCAAAAATGTGTCAAAAATTTCCGATGTGTCTGCCATAATGTCACAGTCACAATAAAAATCGCTGATCGCCGCCATTACTAGTAAAAAAAAAAATATTAAAAATGCTATAAAACAACCCCCTTTTTTGTAAACGCTATAACTTTTTCGCAAACCAATCAATAATCGCTAATTGCGATTTTTTTTTAACCAAAAATATGTAGAAGAATGCGTATCGGCCTAAACTGAGGAAAAAAAAGTATATATTTTTGGGGGATATTTATTAAAGCAAAAAGTAAAAAATATAGAATTTTTTTCAAAATTGTCGCTCTATTTTTGTTTATAGCGCAAAAAATAAAAACTGCATAGGTTATCAAATACCACCAAAAGAAAGCTCTATTTGTGGGAAAAAAAGGACACCAATTTTGTTTGGGAGCCACATCGCACGGCCGCGCAATTGTCAGTTAAAGCGACGCAGTGCCAAATCGCAAAAAGGGGCTTGGTCCTTTGGCTGCAAATTGGTCCGGGGCTTAGATGGTTAAATATTTGTTAGCTTATTCAAGCAACTTCTTTAGTTACAATAAGTTTCAAGGTATAGCTCCCTAAAATGTGTTATGGGTGCCACCATCAATCAATTACTAACCTTTCCCCACCTCTCTAGTGAGGACAAACTTCAACATAGACATCTTTACAGACTGCTTATTGATACGACCAGTAAGGGTTAGACTTAGTACAGGGGTTAGTGCTTAGTGAGACAGTAAAAACTTGGGCTGTGTAGTGCATGTTGCATATACAGACATTCCCCGGGTTACAAACAAGGTAGGGTCTGTAGGTTTGTTCTGATGTTGAATCTGTTTGTAAGTCGGAACAGGTACATTATTTAAGTGTAGTTCCAGCCAGAAAAACAATTGTTAAGCTTTTTGGATAGCATAGGGAAGGGTTAACACCCCTGTAACATTTTTTTTTTTGCTGTCTGTGCCCCTGTCCCAACGACAATTGGATGTTGAAAATGTTGGGTTGTTGTGGAAACAAGTCTTGGTGATAAAGCTTTAGTGAAGATACCCTTTTCCCATAATAACTCTTAAAGAGGGATTCCACCTAAAAAAAAAAATATTAAAAGCCAGCAGCTA
This sequence comes from Lithobates pipiens, assembly GCF_037356315.1. Classification (NCBI taxonomy): domain Eukaryota; kingdom Metazoa; phylum Chordata; class Amphibia; order Anura; family Ranidae; genus Lithobates; species Lithobates pipiens. The sequence goes on from NW_027507784.1 coordinate 73,365,367, forward strand.
TAAATACTACAGCTGCTGACTTTTAATAAATGGACACTCACCTGTCCCGGGTTCCAGCGATGCCAGCAGCCAAGGCCGATCGATCGCTCGGCTCTCGGCTGCTGCCGTCACCATTCTAGGTGAGGGAATCAGGAAGTGAAGCCAATCGGCTTCACTTCCCAGTTCCCTACTGCGCATGCACGAGTCGCGCAGCGCAATAGGAATTGTCCGCGCTGTCACTGGGACCCGTGTGTATCCCAGCAGACAGTGCGGCAGGACAGGAAATGACATAGTCTCCCATGGGAGTCTATGCCCGGAAGTGGGTGTAAATACCTGTCTTTGACAGGTATCTCCACCCCCCTCCCCCTGTAAGGTGCCAATTGTGACACCGGAGGGGGGGAGGGTTCCGATCAGCGGAAGTTCCACTTTAGCGTGGAACCCCGCTTAAGGGGTGAATTTCCCTTTCTAGGGGTCGATTTCCTCTCACTTTCTGTTGTCTCCCTTGATTTTGTAAGTAGGAGTCATTTGTAAGTCGGATGTTTGTAATTAGTGGGCCACCTGTAAACTTTTAAATATACTAACTGCCCTCATTATCAACACAAGTGCATTACTTGCATATAGTTGTGTGCCACCAGACCCTGTAACCCCTGCTTTCTATTGGCTGACATCTTTTCTGTTGCTATTTTAGGAAGGATACCATGAAAGCAATGAGTTTAGGAATGTTATATGTTTTTTGATTTTGCCCTCTGATTAGTGCAGGCCTGGATAGACGTCTAGTTTGCTTTGTTTTCTGGTAATGAGATAGGGATAAGCAGTAAAAAATGTAATTTAGATACAAGTTATGTTGATCATAAGTCATATACAGTATATATGAGGAATGTCCACTGAGAACATACTACATGACTGACGGTTGACTGAATTACTTGTCTACATCTTAGCAATTTGTCGGGAAAATGTAAATGATGTTTGTTTAATCTCTGTTGTAGATGAAATTATAATGAGATGTGGAACTTCTAGCTGACAAGACTCCCATAACTGTTGTGATTTATTGTGCTGTAAATTATGCTTAAAAAAAAAAAAACTCAAGGAACTTTTATTTTACTAACCATTCACTTTATCCTGTAAAATTGTAAATGAATTCAAGTTTAAAACTAAATCCTGAGGTCTTCTGTCCTTAGAAATCCTTTGGTTTTGAGTTACCGTAATGATTAAGAAAATTAAACCCTCCTGTACACCTTCAATTTAAGCAATGCCCAAAGCAATAATTGAATAAGCGAAGAAGGCTCATGCAATTAACTAGACTTTTGATTAGAGCTGATATACTGGGTCATGTAATCCAGAACTTACAACGACTTGGGCTGGTCCACTCAGAGCACATGTTTGGGAAAGCCAATCTATCCATGCTTCACCTTGAATCAGTTTTCTTTGTAAGCCGGTAAAAGGTTTGAAGGACCACTTACAAGTTCACTTCCTGTCCTGGTAGAATGGCCCCCCCACAGGAACCATGTGCTGGGAAACAGCTCAAGCTCCTCACCCTCTAAAAGATCACTGCCCTAAAAAAGAAACACTATATTTCCTCATAAGAATAGCATCTAAAAGGAATGCCAGCTCCTGTGAAAATTACATCCCAGGGGCAGGTATTCTGATCCAATAAACCCTTATGGTGGATACAAATGGGTTATCTTTTACCATGGGTGTTCTGTATGCCCTTTGCCAGCAGTAACCTGTTACGTGTATGTGTAGTGTTCAGCAATGGGCGAATGACAAAAAGCATAAAGTCGTGGAGAGTTTTTCATCAAACGGAAGCACTAGAGCAGGGGTAGGGAACCTCGGCTCTCCAGCTGTTTTGAAACTACAAATCCCATCATTCCTCTGCCTCCAGGAGTCATGTCTGTGATTGTTAGGGTCTTGCAATGTCTCATGGGACTTGTAGTTTCAAAACAGCTGGAGAGCCGAGGTTCCCTACCCCTGCACTAGAGCCTCTGGTAACATCATGAACTTGTCAGCAAAGACTTCAACTGCTATTTAATAAGTCATACTTGGTGTTTTCCATACCGCAGCAAACAGTAATACAGGTAACCCCACTTTTAAGTACACAATGGGGTTTATTTACTAAAGCTGGAAACTGCAAAATCAGGCTCACTAATACATAGAAACCAATGAGCTTCAAGGTTTTATTTCCAAAGCTTAATTGAACAAGCTGGGGTTAGAAGCTCATTGGTTTATATGCATAAGTGAGCCTGATTTCGCATTTTCCAGCTTTAGTAAATAATCCCCATTGTGTACTTAAAAGTGGGGTATGCCTGTATTATGGTTTTGGGATGTTTGGTAGAAGAGGAGATATCCCTGAAAAATGACTGCAACTTTTTGCCATGATTTGCTTCTCATGTTGATTAGGGTAATTCCCATCAATTGGTAAATAGACTTTTCTCTAAGCCCATAGTGAGTAAACAACTGCAATACAAGTCTTGAATTGACTTGAAATTGTTTTGAAGCGATCATTTATAAAGTGATGTTGGATATGGCTGGATGATATATAAGGAATTACAATAGTACAGAAACACTGAATAAAATTACCTGTGTATACCAAAGCATTGTTGTATCTATGTTAAGAAGTCATGTAGGGTCTTGCTGATTTTAGTTTTTTTTTTTTTTTAAATCTTTGTAACTACAATACAATATGCATGTCGTTTTAGCAAATATTAGAATGAATCCTGAATGTGGAGCTCCACAAATAAGCATCTTGACTCTAAATCAGAAGCTAGGATCTATGTAAACCTAGCTGATTTTGTGCCTGCAGCTATATTTATGGTATTTGGCAAAAGAAATGTATAAATTAGATATTGTAGCTGTAGATATGACATTTAGCCAAGCCTTAGGGTTTACGTTAAAGGTTAAGGGTTTGGTTAAGGGATAATGTTGACCACCAGCCAAAATGTCAGTTTTAATTTGGTTAGGATACAGAGGGGTTAGAGCATCTATCCCCATTGGGGAGATTTATTCTCACTTTTTGTTTCAGTGACCACAGATACAAACACATGAGTTGTCCCCCATGTGGACACATGCCTCAAAACACTCACTTATTTAAATACATTTGGAAATAATTATAAACCATAGCATGTTTTTCTTTTGAATTCTTAAAATGCTAGTTGTTTGGTGATAATCCTGTTCCTATGACTTCTGTACTTTAGGGGTATTGACCTGGAAAAGCATGCAGCCAATAAGTAAGAGCACCTTATTTGCACATGTATTTTCTGTTAGAGTCCTAAGAAGACCTGACGCCTTTGGATCAGATTACAGCCAAGCAATTGGCCTTTTTAGAGAGTTAAGGCAGCCATGGCAGGACTCGTACTTCTCTCCGTAGAAGTTTAGTTGCAGTGAGCCTCAGACCATGGATTTGCATGCTATTGAACTACCCCATATATTAAACATTTTTCTATCTATTAAAGACCCACATGGGTCACACAAATAGTCAGTAAATTGTAACTAAATTGAGCCATATCTCTTGCTGCAAACGCTACAAGATAAATTACCCAAAGATGTGTTTTGTAGTAATTTTAGTGTGTCCTTGCGAGATGGCGGCCAAGTCCGTGGAAGTTTCAAATGGAAGTAAAAAGAATTAATCAGAAATGATCAGATTAATTTTATTAAGATCATTTACAACATGGATGAGCGTTCCCAGTTGTGTTGGTCAGGATTCTTTTCCTAAGCTCTAGAGGTGAAAGGTTAATGGCTAATTTACTGAGCTAGGCAATTTTGTTTCATTTTTCATTAGCAATTATCTCTCCTTCTTTTAAAATGTAAGCCGACTTCCAAAAATACTCTCATCTTGTGTATTACGTCTGTCAGTTAAAAGTGCTTAATTATAAATACTACAGTGTGACACTGCCAGTATTGATGTATTCAAATCATTGTGCCCGAATCCAGTAAAGCAAGACGATCCAATTTCATCCTTTTAAAGTGTTAATGCTATTAGTAAAACACATCATTAAAAGAGATTGCAGCTAACTTTGAGGTTAAACACATTTTTGGGGGTAATTTTGAAAACCAGTAATGTAAGAGTATTTTAATATATTGATTTTTCCTTTATGAACTAGAAATTTATTACTAAGATTTAAAGACTAGCTCAAGATGTTTTTTTTTTTGGTTTTAGATATTGGTTTTAGACACATTTTTATCATGTTTTAATCTCTGTCTGTGACCCCATTGGGAGGATTTTCCTTCACTTCCTGCCCTTGTTACACCCATATGACAAATGGGAGATGTCATCACAGGGACAGGAAGGCAGGTCACAAAAAAACAGGTTCTATGCTTATTTTACAAAAACATTTTTTTATTTATTTTTTGTCCTTGTTGGGGAGATTTCTCATCACTTTCTGGGGGTCCTGTCCACATTGTAGGGGATAAATTACCATTTTGTCTTAGAGGGATCTGAATAAGATGAAACACTTACATCATTCCTTGCTCCAGCAAACTTTCTCCTCTTTGCATGTTTCACAACGCCGCTCCTCTTTGTTGCCTAACCAATTGCAGCTCTCAGGCGTCATCACATAACGTTGGTCGTAAAGATGACAAGGGCCCATTCGCATTCAGAGAGCATGGGAAAATGGAGGACAATGGCTGTTGTGAGAACTAGGAAAAAGCATTGTGCTCATTCCTATCTCCCTAGACCAAATCAACATTGAATCCTTCAAGTGCATATGAGGCTCCACTGCAAGGGTTACTTTTTCTCCAGACCGGAGTTCAGCTTTTACAAAACTTTAGGATAGCAGCAATTACATTGATCAGTTTGGAGCAATCACAGCAATGAAATGGGTCTCTGTGATTTCTGTATGTTTTTTAAATCTTCTTCGATGTGTATTTGTAACCATGTCATTGTTCTACATCAATATCAGATATTATTTCCACTTTCTCTGTAATTATAATCATCTTCTATGGGTAGATTACGAAGAAAAAAAGTTAATAACAGCACAAGGCAGCAGCAAATGCCATCTGTAGATAATAATACTAGTCTGCAGTCAACAGCTATACATTTAGCAACAAGTCAGCAATTATCGTGCATTATAGAAACTGTCCGGCATTGGAGGTTATTGGCGAAGACCAGAGGACACCTTTTAAGCTCCTCTAATGATGGGTATCTTGACTGCTCATTTGCGTTGCTGATTGTGACCTGGATTTTGGTGACGTGTTACTTTTGTGACAAAATGAACATTTTCTTAGGCTCTTTCTTTCCGGCTGGCATAAAGAGCTTGAAAACACAAACATACAAGCAGGTAATAGCTTAAATCACAGGTTTGTTAAATTAATGGGGTGATAATAATTGCTATCGGTTTTCCAGTAAAGGTATAAATGGAGCTACATCACATTATTGTTTAGATTTTATTTAATATTTAAATTAGACCTATAGGAATTTTTCTTTCTTTCATTTTGGATAGAATGAGGGAGGGTTATAACCCAACTGAATTGAAGAGGAAATCCCAGCAATTTAAGGCAATCCCTTGCCCTCCCCCCCCCCCCCCCCCCCAAAAGTCATGAAAACTAGTGTTCCTATGGGAAGAATTCCCCTGAATTACTTTTTTGAGGATGCTTGCGGCTGTTGTGCCCCATCCTACCCAATCACAGAGTACTTTGTGTTTTGTAAACAACTTGCACAAAATCCAAAACAATCTGTGAATGTGCAGCAGGGGTGAAGGGTAAGTATAGATGCTGCGTGGAGAAGACAGCCCTACTCCTCCCAGAGCCCCAAGAGTGTGTACTACTGGAGCTACCATAAAACTGTCAGATGTCAATAAGAGATACTTCCATGAAGTAATATGCACCTCACTGGACTTAACTTCTAATAGGCCTGCACATATTACAAAGTGGCTGAATGGATTTCTGCTTTAAGTGTCTGCAGTGTGTTTTTAAGGGATCTTTTGAAGGAGTCAGTGTGCCATTTTCTTAAAAAAAAAGAAGCCATCAGGGAATCGTAATTTGCTGGCAATTCTAATAACTTTTTCCTATCAATGTCAGCGTTTTAAAAAAAATTATGCCCAGAGTGCCCACACCCAAACATATGCTATTTTTTGACAACCCTTTGTCTATTAACCCAGAACATGGGCATGTTTTATTTGACAGATTTGGCTCCCATTGATTTCTGTTGGGTTCAGGTTCAGCGTCTAATATGCTACAGAATCATGCTGTAATTGAACCCAGGGAGTTCTGGCTTATCCCCCTTTGGGAATAGACCCACCTGTTGGGTGCATGGGGATCATGAGTATAATGTCCAGTTGTTTGCTATGTATTTGATGGCTCCAAGGAGCTTTTATGGCACAGTTACACATTGGTTGGCATGATTAATTAAAGACCATCCAATATTGAACATTATAAGAGTTCCATAGGTGGAACTACCTGCTGGCTGCACCCTGTGTCATCAAATTAACCAAAGACTAGCTGCATCATTTTTGGTATGTGGGCTTGCTGACTTCCATACCTAAGAAATCCTTATGTGTAAAAGTGCCCTGACTTCCAATACTATTGCTGTTGTCATAAATGTCTTCATAATGTGTCCCGTGGCATGTCCATCATGGGGTTACCAATACCATTGCACCTTGACCTGTTGCTGTGAGACCCCTATCTGTAATTTTAAACTCCTTCATTTTTCCCCACTGTGGTGCAAAAAAATTGCATATCAACTTCACAGAGATGGATCCAAATTCAGTAGGTCATAGTTTTTCCAGCCTAAGGGCTATTATACACAAGAGTTAAATTTTAAAATCTTAAATCTTTAGCTCATCAATACAATTTTATAGCTTAGCATCCTTACAAAACATATAGCTCACCCATATGATCCAAGCCGCACATTGACGTACTTGTCATCAACCTAAGTAATAGAGTTTGTACATTAATTGTTTTTGCTCCAGATCAATTTTTCCTTAACTGCAAACCAATGGCTCTCACGAGCAAAGCAATATGACTTTTAATAAGATCTATGGGCCTTCTACAACAACAAACAACTCATGGCAATAAATCAAATTCATTGATATATGTTATGGATATTTGTGAATAATCCATCAAAGACTCAAAGGACGTCATTTAATTTTTAATTCTGTCGATGTTTAAAAAATTGAAACCTGCCCATTGTCAAACCACTGGATTTACTGGATTAACCCCTTCATTGATTTACAAGAGAATGTCAAATGGAAAAAAAAACAACTCTCAATTAGACCAGTTTAATTTCTCTTCATGATTTTTTTGTCAGCGTTCAGGAACATAAGTTAGTTTCAACAGAGTATTAACATATTAACACACTTGCTATAATAACTGTTGTTTCTGCAAAAAATAGTTGTTCTCTTTCAGATATGCTTGCATAACGCCCCTGGTCTATATAGCCAAGAGGTGGCAGCACTGTACAGCTGTACAACCTGCTTATTGGACTATAAATGAGCATAATCACATATATTCAATTAGCAGACATGTAACACAGGGCACTGTAAATAAAAATCTAAATAGTCAAGCATCTAAAAAACAAAATCACGAACAGGCGACTATATCTGTACTCTCCATTAGATGTCTTCCAACACCCCATGTATGATTCGACTTGCATTCATTTGTAATGTATACATGAACCATGTTGGTTTCTACTCAAAATACAACCATAATACAGACTGTTTTGTATATACCCACTGTTCTGAATATTCAAATGTACTATGCTTGGTAATGTATCACCTTGTTAAAAATTTAATAAAAACATATTTGACTCTAAAAAACAAAATCACACCAAACAATGAAACTAGGTTGCTGCAGCTAAAATGTTTGACTAAACCATATAATAGAATGCTAAATATAAAAAAAACCTGCACTACCCTACTGTCACTTCCTGATGACGTCTTCATAGCGAAATGCATAAGTGTAGGCCTGTCGGTCATGCAGCAAGTTACTTCTGTCCAGTGGAATGCACGCTGGCTCTAGGGGACTGCAGAGCAGCGGCGTTCATTCGCACACATATTGGCAGATTATTCCCTGGTGCCAGGACATGGCACCTACATTGTGAGTGGACATCCTTCTTTACCTTTTTATGCACATTTTAATAAACATTATCATGCTATGATATTTCCTTTGGCTTTATTCTTCCTTTGAATTGGATCCAGTGATGCGGTCTCCATTTCTTTGGGTACTACAACATTACCCAGAAGTCTTATAGACCTGCCTAGGTATACACCTAGTGGGTCCCTATTTGCGGTTGAGTGCACACCTGGTGGGAGCAGGCACGGGGATTGGCACTGATTTACTTGTATGATTTTGGAGCACCTGTGTATGGAATTCTTTTGAGGATTTGTCTATCACTGCCCTCACTGGGAGCATACTTAAACTTACTTTATGGACTGTTCATTTTTTTACTGTATTGCATTGCATATTGCGTATTGTGTATATTGTATTGCATATACACATTATTAGCACATATATATTAGCATGGTAGGGTAACGCAACTTTTTTATATTTAGCGCAGGAAGCTGAAAAGCTGAATCAGGAAATAGATGGATCATTTCACTGTGTAGTGTGAAAGAAGTTTTCCATTTTTAAATGTAGCGGAGAATAACTATTTTAATTGCCCTATTTCTATTATCTAAGAAACAGCACAACATACACTGCCTAGAGCAGCCTTTCTCAACCTTTTTAATACGGAAGAACCTTTGAAAAAAGTTCCCATCTCTGGGAACCCCTGATAAAAATTTCTGTCTACAACTCATGATATATTAGTGTGCTGATCATTGAGGAGAATGCTCCTTACACTTGTAGTCATTGCACTTACAGATAGCTAAAAGAAAATCAATGGTGTCAGTGGGAAGAGGTCAGAAATTGTTAATTGTTCAAGGAACCCTTAGAAACCTCTGGAGGAACCCTGGGGTTCTATGGAACCCTGGTCTAGAGACTTTTAGCTCCCTCTATAATTAAACAGTGGTCAGTGCCATCTGATAAGACATACAGTATGTTACTGCTCTGCGTTTTTTTTAGTATGTGTGTAATTTTTCATCTTGAGCTCTTGAGCTCTGTAAACATGCATTTTCCAACAAAGGAGGAAGACAACCACGAGTTCCATCTGTTGGCTGGATAGAAAAACATAACATATTAATATGCAATATTTCATATTTAACTGACTAAAAATGTTATTTTTTAAAAGAAAGAAAGAAAGAAAAAAAAAAGAAAAAGAAAGAAAGAAAGAAACAAACAAACTGCTAATCGCTTTTAATTGCTTTAAAAGGCAAAAAGAAGTCTAACGATAAAGTTCTAACAGGATGTCATGGAGTTTAATGAGTGCTGGCTTTAGGTCTTGATGAACTCACAGCCAGAGGGTTTTTGTCTCTTCACATAGAGTCTGTAGCTTTTTGTTGTAATTCAGTTTACTGGCTGTCTCTTGCAATTTGCTCACCTCATCATAATCGGAGGGTTGTGAAATTAGTTTTTTTGTTGAAAATCTCTAAGGGTAAAGGATTTTCTGGTGAATAAAGATGGGAACAAACTTGAAGCAACATTTTTTTTTTCACTTTGCTTTCAAGCTAAGTATTTCTGAACCAGGAACAAAAAAAAAAAACTCATGGTTCCATGGCTGTCCAAATGTATTTGGGATTAGAAGTTGTTTATACCTGGTGAAAAATTTGGGCAAAGAGACAGAGTGTTCACAGAAACTTCTGCTTGGCAAACCAGTTAGAACTGTGGCGGGGACCTTTTATTGTTAATGACGGAAATATACTACATTACAATAAGGATTGAAATATAAGTTAAGGCATTAGGAAGCTAATGGCTCATTCTTAAAAATCAGAAGTAACTTTGATATAGAAATATGGGAGCAGAAGTTGTTGACTTGTCATCCATAAAGTCAACACGTGCCCCTTTTTGAGTTTTATGGTAAATGTGCTGTCAAAGAGCAGAAGTCACAAGATGTCCGGAATTTTTTGTGCCCCTCTCGGATTTGGTTTTACTTTGTTACTGGAGTATAACTTCTTCTGAGTTCATAGCTAAACCTTGCCAACTGTAATTTTCTTGTTCCATGAGAGTATCTTTAATGATCACTGAGGTGATCGTATTGGACACTAAAATAGCAGCTGGCGTAACTATGAAGTCAGATTTCAGTAACAATCTAAAACTAAATCAGAGAGGGGCACAGAAAAGGACCTAACATTAATTCTCTCTATCCCTAAAGGCCCATACACACGATCAGACTTTTTGGCAACAAACATGCAAATTTGCTGTTTTGGAGCAACATCCGACCGTGTGTACGCTCCATCGGACAAACTTTTTTGGTTTTCATCTGACTTTTGTTGGCTGTGCGATTGGACAAACTTTCTGGCAACACAAGTCCGATGGAGCAAAGTCCGATCGTGTGTACAGAAAACCATAGGACTTTTGTACAAAGTACAAACAGGTATGCTCAGAACCAATACAAAAGATCAGACAACAATACAGAAGTTGACCAAAGGTGGCGGTAAAGAGCAGAAAAAACACATGACTTGGTGAAAGTTGGCTGAAAAAGTCCTGCTGTGTGTATGCAATACAAGTTCAGGGCCGACGCCCTTTGTACAAAAATCCAAGGGAAAGTTTGTACAAAGTCCTATCGTGTGTATGATGCCTTACTCTGGCCACCGTTAGGTGATCCCTGAAAACTCATCTCTTCAGGGAAGCCTATCACACATCCAACTACCGTATATACTCGAGTATAGGTCAATCCGAATATAAGCCGAGGCCCCCAATTTACCACAAAAAAAAATGGGAAAACTTATTGACTCGTGTATAAGCCGAGGGTGAGATATGCCTGTCCATCCCTGTGTGTCCGTCCATCCCTGTGTGTCCGTCCATCCCTGTGTGTCCGTCCATCCCTGTGTGTCCGTCCATCCCTGTGTGTCCGTCCATCCTTGTGTGTCCGTCCATCCCTGTGTGTCCAGCCGCCTTGTGTGTCCAGCCGCCCTGTGTGTCCAGCCTACCTGTGTCCTGAGCCTGTGTCCTTCTGCACATACGGCGGCCATGCCAGGATCGCCGCACCTCTTCTCGTCTGTGACAGACGGCGGCCATTCCACTGTTCAAAAGCTGCGCCTCTGTCTGTGATAGGCGGAACACTCAATTTCCCAGCAGTCTGTGTTCCGCCTATCACGGACATCCTCTCATCCTCGTCCGTAGTATGAGGATGAGCGGATGTCTGTGATAGGCGGACCACTGACTGCTGGGAAATTGAGTGTTCCGCCTATCACAGACAGGGAGGCGCGGCTTTTGAATAGTGGAATGGCCGCCGTCTGTCTGCACGACACGCTGATCGGGTAGACAGACGGCGGTGACTCGAGTATAAGCCGAGGGGGGCACTTTCAGCCTAAAAAAAGGGGCTGAAAATCTCGGCTTATACTCGAGTATATACGGTAACCACTGAACTTTTAGCTCTTCCATCAGCTCAACCATAGTTATTACCTTTTGTACCACTTTACCCACCCTATTAGATTATGAGCTCTTATGAGCAGGGCCCTCTTAACCCTCTTGTAGGTTGTTGTATTTTAACTGTACCGTCTCCCTTTATATAGTACAGCACTGCGCAAACTATATCCTGTATACTAATAATATTAATAATTGAATATAATATGGCAATTACCAACAAGTAAAGGCATCATCATCGCTACCATAATATTATCATAGAAAAGAATGTGGTTTTGCAACATGCAAGGCTTTTTTCGATACCCTCATTCATCTATTATTATATCAATACAGTGTACAAAAACATATATGTGAATTTCAACCTTGCAAGGGAATTTTTCATTTGCTTAGTGAATCTGCTGAAAATTTGATACATACAAATTAATTAATTAATTAATTAATTACATACAAGGAAGATAAAAACAAAAAACAGGATTTAAGCTTACACATGACTGGATGATGGAACCCAGTAGAGCTTTACTTAATTAACTAAGAAAAGTTGACAGCTTATTTGCCTTTATTAAATCAACCTCTTTAGCTTCAATGTATTTTGGGTCACTTACTGAGAATGTAAATAAGGGGCTTTGGCTTTCTCATCAGCATGTTTGTACTCATTAAGACTAAAAATATTGAAGATGGAGACAGCCAACATTTTACAAAGGAGGTGGACAATGGTAGCCCTAGTTTTGAAGTTAGTACAGGTTTCCTAAAGCCCCGTACACACGAGAGGACTTATCTCCGACAGACCTCCAAAGGAGTTCCGCCGGAGTTCCGACGGAGTTCTGGCGGACTTTTCGACCGAACGGACTTGGACACACACCATCACACCAAACTCCGACGGAGTCGAACGTGATGACGTACGACTGGATTCGAATAAGGAAGTTCATAGCCAGTAGCCAATAGCTGCCCTAGCGTCGGTTTTAGTCCGTCGGAGTAGCATACACACGAGCGGATTTTTCGACGGGGACCGGGTCCGGCGGAGTTCCGTCGGGAAAATTTGAAGCATGCTTCATTTCTAAAGTCCGTCAGACTTTTGCGAAGCTAAAGTCCGTTGCAGCCCACACACGATCGGATAGTCTGACGGACTCGGTCTGACGGACTTTGGATGTTGAAAAGTCCGCTCGTGTGTACGGGGCTTTAAAGTAACTTAATCCGTTGAAACAAAAAAGGAGCTGCTTGCAGGTTTGAAGAGCAGGCACCTACAGCTTCTAAATTTCTCAACCCCTTTTCAAATAGTGTAAGATCCTACATTATTGGTCACTGATAGAGCATGTCCACTCCCTCTGGCCTTCCTCCATTCCATTAACCCATCACTATGATTGACTGCCCAATGACCAATGCCAGTGTGTGTGAGGTGGAAACCAAGCCACTTGACTAGGAAGTGCCAAAGCTTTCCCGTTTGGAAAGGCTGACTCTTGGAGGACTGTTGTAGATATCTAGGTCACTTAAAAGCACATACAACCCGTGTTATGTGTATGTAGGAACATCATTAGGAAAAGTCTTTTTCTTTTTTATAATAGCTTTTTCATGTCTCATCTTAAATGTGTTTTTTGTTCCAGGAACAAACTCATAAAAATCCCCTAATTACATTCAATTACAAGCTAAACTGTTTCTTAACGTAGAATGGAACAAATATGGTGATCAGGTGAGAGAAAAATTGTAACCGGCTTTTTAATATTGCAAAATCTTTAATAAACACACAGCTCATTCAGCACTATGATGGAAGGTGAATTATAAATATCAAGTTAGTTTAATCCACAATATTCCAATCCACAAAGCTGATAGTTAATAACATTTAGACGATGATTAAGTAAGGGAGATGTTAGGAGCATTTTATCAGTTAAGTGGAGTAATAATTTAACAATTTTAGAAAAATTAAAGGAAGAATATTAGCTTTGTTGTTTTAGAAATCATTTAGTAGTTTAGCGGGCAGTTATTATATGCCGCTGCGATAATTTGTTTATTCATTTATAGTTATTGCCAGTTTTCATCTCAAATAATAAAATCTGGCAAAAAAGGATAGCTAGCTTAACCACTTGAGATCCGCGCTATAGTCAATTGACGGCTACAGCGCGGATCTCCTTTTCCGGGACTACGTCTATTGACGTAGTACCGTGTACGAGCGGCCTGCGCGCCCCCTGAGGGGCGCGCGCGGCGCGCTCTGTGATCGGCGAGTCCATGAGACTCGCCTGATCACCGATCCGTGCAAGGGGTCGATCCCGACCCCTTATCACGTGATCAGCTGTCAGCCAATGACAGCTGATCATGTGATATAACGGAGCCGGTAATCGGCTATTATTCCTCCTCGCGCTGACAGCGCGAGGAGAAAAAAAAAAGCCGATCACCGGTGGCCGTGATCGGGACATCAGTCCCGATCACGGCCAGCCCTGCTAGCGACCACCTGCCCCCTGCCAGTGCCCACCTGCCCCCTGCAGTGCCCCACTTATTAAAAGTAAGTGCCCCCCGTCAGTGCCACCCAGCAGTGCCCATAGTGCCACCCAGCAGTGCCCACAGTGCCACCCAGCAGTGCCACCCACAGTGCCACCCAGCAGTGCCCACAATCTGCCTCAAAGGTGCTGCACCCCAGTGCCGCCCATCAGTGCCCAGCAGTGCCGCCCATCAGTGCCACCTATCAGAGCCACCTATCAGTGCCACCTATCAGTGCCCATCAGTCCCATCTATCAGTGGTACCTATCAGTGCCCATCCGTGCCACCCATCCGTACCACCCATCCGTGCCATCTTATCTGTGTCCATCTTTGCCCATCAGTGCCGCCTTATCTGTGCCCATCGGTGCCGCCTTATCTGTGCCTATTAGTGCCGCCTTAACTATGCCTATCAGTGCCCACCAGTGCAGCCTATCAGTGCCCACCAATGCAGCCCATCAGTGCCCACCAGTGCAGCCTATCAGTGCCGCCTAATCAGCGCACTTCAATGAAGGAGAAAAATGAAACGTTTGCAAAATTTTATAACAAACTATTAAAACATGATTTTTTTTTTGCATCTTTTTTTGTTTGTTTAGCAAAAAATAAAACTCCGAGCTGTAATTAAATACCACCAAAAGAAAGCTCTATTTGCGGGAAAAAAATTATAAAAATTTCATTTGGGTACAGTGTTGTATGCCCGCACAATTGTCATTCAAAGTGCATCAGCGCTGAAAGCTGAAAATTGGTCTGGGACTGAGGGGGGTTTAAGTGCCCAGTAAGCAAGTGGTTAAATGGATGTTGGAATATTTTAGCAGTGGGAAACCCAGGTCTCAGTACAGGGTATGCCAAAAGTCACCATACACAGGGAAAATAGGAAATTGTAGCTAAATGTACCTTTATTTACAAAATATTTATATATATTTGATTTGATATGATATGGGATTTGTACTGAGCTAAATGCGCTTCCTATATTGCCATGAAGTATGTACATATATACTTCCTATATTGCCAAAAGTATTGGGATGCCTGCCTTTATTCACACATAAACTTTAATGGCATCCCCCGTCTTAGTCTGTAGCTTTTAATATTGAGCTGGCCCACCCATTGCACCTACAAAAACTTCAACTGAGAAGGTTGTCCACAGTTTTAGGAGTGTGTATATGGGAATGTTTGCCCATTCTTCCAGAAGTGCATTTATGAAGTCAGACACTGATGTGGACGAGAAGACCTGTCTCGCAGTCTCCGCTATAATTCATCCCAGAAGTGTTCAAACAGGTTAAGATCAGGACTCTGTGTAGGCAAGTCAGGTTCCTCCACCCCAAACTTGCTCATCCATGTCTTTATGGACCTTGTTTTGTGTACTGGTGCACAGTTGTGTTGGAACATGGTGAAATAATGGCCAAATCAAAATTGAACACTACAGACTAAGACTGGGATGCCATTAAAGTTCATGTGCGTGTAAAGGCAGGCGTCCCAATACTTTTTCCAATACATCCCCACTTTTAAGTACACAATGGGGTTTATTTACTAAAGCTGGAAAGTGCAAAATCAGGCTCAATTCTGCATAGAAACCAATGAGCTTCAGGGGTTTATTGTTTTATTACCACAGGTTAATTGAATAAGCTGGGATTAGAAGCTTGTGGGTTTCTATGCAGAAGTGAGTCTGATTTTGCACTTTCCAGCTTTAGTAAATAAACCCCATTGTGTACATATTATAATATGAGTTCATTTTTCCTTTGTATGGAGGCTTTTGGTACACACTGCAGTATTTAGGAATTTTTAATGCAGCCAATGCTATTTTACCCTTGTTGATTCAAATAGTGGCTTTTTTCATGTACAAGCATACCCCACTTTTAAGTACACAATGGGGTTTATTTACTAAAGCCAGAAAGTGCAAAATCAGGCTCCCTTCTGCATAGAAACCTATGAGCTTCTAATCCCAGCTTGTTTAAGCTTTTGGTAATAAAACCTGGAAGCTCATTGGTGTCTATGCAGAAGTGAGCCTGATTTTGCATTTTTCAGCTTTAATAAATAAAGCCCATTGTGTACTTAAAATTGGGGTATGACTGTAGAGCATCACTAGTTTTATCAATGGTTCATGATGTCTCCAATTTAATCAATAATCTATCATAAAACACGGTTAACTGTGGATATACATATATAACCAAGAACAAAAATGTTATATATTGCAGCTTACCAGCCCTTGGATGTTGTAGTTACATTTGTTTTTATTTTTCAAACTGAGAACATTTTTAGCAAATACAAAAAATACCCACAGAAAATGCAATATCCATGTCCCTTCCTGTGCATTGAAATGAAAGCACAAACAATCATATCTTCTTTCCAAGCTATCTTCTACAATCTAGTTTCCCTGCCCTTCATATGTAATGGAGATGAACAGAGGAAGACATGTTTATAGTCCAGATTAGGAGAGCAGCCTGGGTGACAACCATGGCTCCTTACTATAAAGTGAGAGAGAGTAGGCACCCTTAGGCAGATTATGCTATTTTCTTTCCTGCAATCGCAGGATGCAGGAAAGGCGATCACTTGATTCCACCATCAAAACAGTCGGTGTTGATGGTGTCAGGAAGCCGTCCCTGCTGTGAAAATACAATGGTTACTACAATCAACTATAGCACTGGCAATAATAACATGCTGGAAATCTGACATGCTGGTTGTACCCAAGTCAATCGATGGATCAAATTGGGTATAATCAGCCTGCCCATAGATGCATCAAATCTCGGCTGGTTGCTGCTCAACCAGAAGAGATTTGACCCATCTATGGCCGGTTTTAGGCAGGAAGTGTATTTTTTTCACTAGATCACCAGGTGAAAATAAATATGGAACTCCTGCTAATGCAGCTACTACATCTAAAGACCATATATTAATTTTTTTTTTTTTCAGGGGGTTTAGATACACTTTAATATACCCTTTTATGCGTACCAATATTCTGCAATTTGTACCAAACTATCTCCATACAGGAGAACATATGGCCACAAAAAAACAGGATATCATTTTGTTAACTATTGATCCGTGTAAATATTAATTGAGATCATTTTATTTCAAATTAAAAACTTCATGATGTGATTTTTTTTTTAACATCATTACTTTGGCTGGTGAGCATGTAATAAATAGAAATTAAAGCAGCTGTGTTTGTTTTTATACGGATCAGTAATTAGGACAATTAAGTTGATTTAAATAAGATATTTTCCTTTTCATAGTCATTGGCACAAATCGGTCGTGTAGTCATAACTTTGGTTTTATAGTGTCCTCCAGTCTATAGCTTCTAGGAAGAGGGCATTTTATATTAGGGGAAACTATAATGGTTTTGGGTGAATTCTATTTATTTAAAAATTCTTTTTTTTTAATACATATAAACATATTTAAATTATTGCTTTATATCTTTTTCTTGTTTTTTTTTTTTTTTTTTTTTTTTTTTTTTTTTACTGCAATGAAAATAATCGTTGTTTTTTTTTTTAAATACACATGTAATACATGATACAGGATTCACAAAGTGCTATTTGTTGGCTAAAGACAGAGAGCACAGCACATGAAAGCCCAGAGAGAGCCTTACCACATGGAATGATTCACTTCTCTTTCTCAATTTGTTTGATTTACTAAAGGGGCAGAACCTGCTTACTTAGCAAAATGTATGTTAAATTAGCGTGGAGAGTAAGGTGAACTGTTGTGTTAATTTTTAGACCCAATTATGTGCAAGCGTAATTAAGAAACAAGATTTTTAGAGGTAAGGGCAACAAGATCAGAATAGACACCACATCTCATGTATTCTTCATAAACATTGGGAAGAAGAAAACCACAGGACTTTAAAGGTGTCAATAAATTGAAAAATTAATTTTTATAGAAAAATAAAAAAAATATTTTTTACAATAAAAATTCATAAAAATTCCTTGTTATACTTGATCAAGTCATATACAAATATAGACACTACCACTCTACATGTTTCGCTTCAAGTGAGCTTCTTCAGGGGACTTTATAATGCTGTATGAAGTGAATGCTAAAGAATAACAAAAGAACAAGAGAAAAGGAATAATTGCATACAGTTTTACACAGAAATATTGCATCTATCATAGCATAGGCATAGATGAGTACTTTTCTTTAATATATTAACAATAATTAAACATCTTTTAAAGTATAATGTAGATTGAGACAAAGAAGGACTTGCCAGATACAAATAGACCAGAATGAATCGCAAAAGCAGTGGGCTTCTAAATATTAAGTAATTAAGAAACCAGATGGTTGCTTGCACATGATTGGATTATTGAAGTAAACACAGCCACACTTTACTCCCTAAGCTAAGTGAACGTTAAAGCGGGGTTCCACCCACTTTTGAGAGGTGGTCTTAAATGAAAGACCACCTCTCCACCCCTCGTTTTTGGATATTTAAATACATTTTTTCTTTAGTATCTTTTTTGGAAGTACTAAGTGTACTTCCAATCCAGATGGGCCGCGGCCTAAGATGTCACATCCTCTTCTGCTGCGAGCTCTGCCCCCGTTGTCTTCTAGGACCTGTGTGTGTCCCAGAAGAAAAGCTGGCCATTCACAAAGCATTGCATGACTGGCGCATGCACAGTCGGAAACTGTCAGTGCAGCCTCAAGGCTGCACTGCCGGTTTCCCTTAGTTGGAATTGCAGCGCCTGCACCCAATCCGATGGATGGATCGGCCTGGGGGGGTGACTTTGTGAACTCCCTGGACAGGTAAGTGTCCTTATTAAAAGTCAGCAGCAACAGTGTTTGTAGCTGTTGACTTTTAAAAAAAAAAATGCAAATTTGCTCTTGCTAGAGACTTGCCACTCAAATTTGCTATAAATTGTAAAAGTGTCAACTAGAACTTGTGCTTCAAGTGCTCTGCAAGTGTTCAACTTGGCAGTGAAAGTGTGCAGCAAGTTAAAAGACTTATGCCACGTACATATGATTTGATTTTCCAATGGGAAATTTGGATGTGAGCTTGTTGGCGGTAAGTCCAACCGTGTGTATGCTCCATCGGACATTTGTTGTCGGACTTTCCGCCAACAAATGTTGGCTAGCAGGCTCTCAAATTTTCCGCCAACAAATGTTTGTTGTCAGACTTTCCAATCGTGTGTACACAAGTTCGTCGTACAAAAGTCCACGCATGAATCAAGTAAGAGCTGGAAGCAATCGGTCTTGTAAAACTAGCGTTCATAATGGAGATATCACATCGGCTTGTACGTCACAATGTTCGTAATTGTTGGCGAACATTTGTGTGACAATGTGTATGCAAGACAAGTTGGAGCCAAAACCCTTCCAACAAAAATCCACAGTTCTGTTATTGGAAAGTCCGATCGTGTGTACAGGGCATTACAGTTCAAAACTGCCATAAATTTGTGGCAAGTTATCCTTGCTATCAGGGTCGAGGCACTAGATAAACCTTGGTGATAAGTGCTCCTTTTTCTGGTTATGCTACTATGTTAACATTGGATAATCTCTTGCAGTAATGCTTTGCGAAGCACTGTTCTTGATCTGTTTATGCTACAGAGTAATTATAATTATCTTACATATGCCCTGGCCAAGCAGGGCCCTAATTTGGCTGGACTTACCTTTTACAATTGTTTTTGTATTATATTTACAATGATCAGACACGTGGTTACCCTTGAGGGTGCATTCATTTTTCTATATCTGTATGATACTGTTTGTATCCTAAGACATTTACGAAATATTTGAATAAAAATCTATTGCAAGCCAAAAAATATTAGGTATATGTATTTAAAGTGTGCATCTATTTGTTTGCCCGGAGCTTTAAAGCATGTTGGGAAAATAATTGCCCGTTCGTAGGCATAGTTCTATTTCAGTAGCTTTCTATCATTGATAGCTAGTTCATAAAAAAAATCAGTGTGACATCATTCCCAGAAGCCCCATATCCCACAGTGTGGAGGCAATAAAAAAAAAATGCCGCATCAGATAATAATTCCAAGGACGCCCGCCAGCTCGCCAAGCATCGTCTTACTAAGCTTTCATAAAGAATTTCATTGGTCTCAAATGAATTGGAAAAATGCTTTCCTTAAAAATGAATCTGGAATTGCCTGATTATCCATTCAATGCATATGAATGTCACCCAGAACAATGCTGTAGAGGTGCCATTTTCAAGAAAATGGGGCCATTTCTAGCATGAGCATTTTTAAAAAAAAATTATGATAATGTGCATAAAAGGTTTGGTTCAATTTAAAGTTAAGTGATTCTATGTATAAAAGCAAAAAACTTAAAAAAACTAAGCACTTTATGATGAACATTGTCTATTAGTGATGGACGAACTTCCGACGGGACGTTTCGCGAACGCGAAACGCGAACGGGCACAAACGTTCGCGAAAACGACCGTTCGCCGCGGGCTCCATTGACTTCAATGGGAGGCGAATTTCGCAAACCTTTAGGTCGAATTTGCGGCCACGGGGTAATTATTAGGGGGTAGCACGTAGTCCCACCACCTGGACAATAGCATAATACATGTATGAGGTGAATTTGGGATCGATAACTACAAGCATTTTTTTTTTATTTGGGAAATTGTTCTGACAATTCAGGACTATGGAGCTAATGAAGGCAATGGAGGAGAGGGAAGGTCAGGGACCAGGGTAGGCAAACAAGAGGGTGCAGGAGATACAGAGCACTGACAGCAGCACCGTAATACAGAGCACTGACATCAGCACCGTGACATACAGCGCTGACAGCAGCTCCGTGACATACAGCGCTGACAGCAGCTCCGTGACATACAGCGCTGACAGCAGCTCCGTGACATACAGCGCTGACAGCAGCTCCGTGACATACAGCGCTGACAGCAGCTCCGTGACATACAGCGCTGACAGCAGCACCGTGACATACAGCGCTGACAGCAGCTCCGTGACATACAGCGCTGACAGCAGCTCCGTGACATACAGCGCTGACAGCAGCTCCGTGACATACAGCACTGACAGCAGCTCCGTGACATACAGCGCTGACAGCAGCTCCGTGACATACAGCGCTGACAGCAGCACCGTGACATACAGCGCTGACAGCAGCTCCGTGACATACAGCGCTGACAGCAGCTCCGTGACATACAGCGCTGACAGCAGCTCCGTGACATACAGCACTGACAGCAGCTCCGTGACATACAGCGCTGACAGCAGCTCCGTGACATACAGTGCTGACAGCAGCACCGTGACATACAGCGCTGACAGCAGCTCCGTGACATACAGCGCTGACAGCAGCTCCGTGACATACAGCGCTGACAGCAGCTCCGTGACATACAGCGCTGACAGCAGCTCCGTGACATACAGCGCTGACAGCAGCTCCGTGACATACAGCGCTGACAGCAGCTCCGTGACATACAGCGCTGACAGCAGCTCCGTGACATACAGCGCTGACAGCAGCACCGTAAGCAGCCCCAGGAGGAAGTCAGCACAGCACAGGGATGGTGTGATCCCCTCATAATAAGAACCCCCAGGAGGAAGTCAGCACAGCACAGGGATGGTGGGAGCCCCTCATAATAAGAACACCCAGGAGGAAGTCAGCACAGCACAGGGATGGTGGGAACCCCTCATAATAAGCAGCCCCAGTAGAAATATGACACCGCTCAACCTCTTCAAAGAGGAGGGTAGGGGCATATAGTACGGTGTGCTTTTTTGGGTCAGGGAAGTGAGCCAAATGAATTAAGAAGGTCTGTGTGCTTGATTCCAAAAATTGTTTATAGACATATACATGGTCTACTGATCACATGTGTTGAATTCCTCCGAGATCCATGCCTCATTCATTTTTAGAAATGTGAGGTAGTTAACACTGTGGTGAGCTAGGCGAGTACGCTTATCGGTCACAATCCCCCCTGCTGCGCTGAACGTCCTTTCGGACAGGACACTGGATGAGGGGCAAGCCAACAGTTCGATTGCAAATTGGGCAAGCTCTGGCCAGAGGTCAAGCCTGCCCACCCAGTAGTCTAGGGGTTCATCACTCCTCAGAGCGTCCACATCGGCCGTTAACCCAATGTAGTCGGACACCTGACGGTCTAGGCGTTCCCTGATGCTGGATCCGGATGACACCTGTCGATGGGTCGGCTGAAAGAATGACCTCATATCCGAAGTCACCAACACATCTTCAAACCGGCCTCTTCTTGCAGGCGCTGTTGGATTGGTACCCGCAAATCCTTCTCTGGGAGTGGGAATTGCTCCTCTGCCAGCGCACGCAAAAGCAGAATGCAGCATTTCTCGAAGCAAGGCCTGGAAGTGCTGCATTCTGACAGCCCTCTGCGACGGCGGTAACATTTCCGCCATTTTGTGTTTGTACCGGGGGTCTAAGTACGTTGCCACCCAGTACTGGTCCTTGACCCTCATGCTTTTTATACGGGGGTCCCTATTAAAACACTGGAGCATGAAGGCCCCCATTTGCACTAAAGTGGAAGCGGTGTGGTGGCCTGGCTCCTGCTCATCATCCAGGATAATGTCGTCCTCTTCATTCTCCTCTCCCCATCCTCGCACAACAGGGATCCCAGAAAGGTTTAAAGCATGCTCTTCTTGCTCCTGCTCATCCGCCCCGGCACCATCCTCCTCTGACTCCTCATCAGACTCCTGTTGTTGACTTGTCTCAGATAGAGTAGCCCCCCCTGGGAATTCATCCAGCATTGCGACTTCCTCATCTTCCCGCTCCTGCTCCTCCACAGCCTGATCAATGACACGACGCAATGCACGCTCCAGAAAGAAGGCATAAGGTACCATGTCACTGATGGCGCCATGGCTGCGACTGACCAGTTTGGTGATCTCCTCAAATGGCCGCAGAAGTCTGCATGTGTCGCGCATGAGCAGCCACTGGCGCGGTGAAAAAAAACCCAGCTCCCCAGAACCGTTTCTTTCGCAGAGTTCATACAGGTAGACGTTAACTGCACGTTTCTGCTGGAGCAGCCTATCAAGCATATAGAAGGTTGAGTTCCATCGCGTCGGGCAATCGCAAATAAGACGTCTGACCGGCAGATGGTGTCGCCGCTGAATGTCAGCAAGGCGAGCCATGGCCGTGTAAGATCTTCTGAAATGGGCCGAGATTTTCCTTGCCTGCCGCAAGATGTCCTGGACCCCAGGGTATTTGACAAGGAATCGCTGCACGACCAAGTTTAAGACGTGTGCCATGCACGGCACGTGCGTGATTTTGCCCTGTTTCAATGCGCTAAGCAGATTGGCACCGTTGTCACACACCACTTTACCAACTGTCAAATTGAGCGGTGTTAGCCACTCATCTGCCTGTGAACGCAAAGCTGAAAGGAGTGCCGGGCCAGTGTGGCTCTTTGCTTCCAGGCACAACAGACGCAGCACGGCATGGCAACGTCTCACCTGGCATGTGGAATAGGTTCTGGGGAGCTTGGGCGGTGCAGTGGAAGAGACGCTAGCAGCGGAAAAGGAGGAGGCAGCTGAGGAGGAGAGGGAGGAGGATGGAGTAGGAGGAGGAGAAGAAGAGTCAGGCCTGCATGCAATCCGTGGCGGTAAAACCAAATCTACACGGGTGCCACGGGTTACATGCTTGACGGCCGTCAGAAGGTTCACCCAGTGGGCAGTAAAACTGATATACCTTCCCTGCCCGTGTTTGCTAGACCACGTGTCTGTGGTCAGATGTATCTTGGCACCGACACTGTGTGCCAGAGATACATTCACTTGCCGCTGAACATGGCCATATAGCTCTGGGATGCCCTTCTCTGAGAAATACTTCCTTCCTGGGACCTTCCATTGTGGTGTTCCAATGGCCACAAATTTGCGAAAGGCCTCCGAGTCCACCAGTTTATATGGCAGTAGTTGGCGGGCTATGAGTTCTGACAAGCCAGCCGCCAACCGTTGGGCAAGAGGGTTATCCGGCGTCATCATTTTTTTACGCTCAAACATTAGGCCCACGGAAGCCTGCCTTTTTGCAGAAAAATGTGAGCTTGGCGTGATGGAAGGTGGAGTGGAGGACAATTGTGAGGAGAGAGGAGAAGGAGAAGTAGAAGACGAGGCTGGACGGTGAGAGCCTGCAGTGTGGCTTTGTGTGTTCCGTTGCTCCCACTGGGCTCGGTGATGGCTGCTCATGTGCCTTCTTAAGGCGGTCGTCCCTAGGTGAGTATTGGGCTTACCGCGACTAACGCGTTGACTGCAAAGATTGCAGATGGCAACGCTATTGTCAGCAGCGGACACGTTAAAAAAAGCCCACACTGCGGAGCCATGTGCCGGTGTCCTGGGAGCGCCAGATGTGACCGTACATGGTCGATGACTCGCTCCTGATACATTTGCAGTCTGCTTTGTCCCTGCTGTGCAATGTAAGTCATTGCTGCTTCTCCTCCCTATCTGCTGGTCCATATCTCCCTCTGAACTCCCCTCCTCTTCCTCTCTTGTGGGCACCCACGTGACATCACTAGACACGTCATCATCAACGTCACCTTCCCCACCGCTATAAGTAGAGATCTCGGAGTAGGCAGCAACACCGGGGACCAACCTCCTCCTTGGGCTGATCTGGGTACTGGCGTCAGACTGCTGAGTAGCGCTTGTTGCTACCTCCTCTTCCTGATCCAATACCAAGAGTGGCTGCGCATCAGAAATGTCCTCTTGATATGGATCGGAAAATAATTCCAGTGACTCAAGCGGAAGGTATGTGGTGGTGGTGGTGGTGGTCGTGTTGTTGGTGGTAGTGTCTTTGGGGGTGCACATAGCAGAGAGTGAAGAAGAGGGTGCAGATCGAGAGGATGAGGAGGGTGCAGAAGAGTAAGGCTGAGCGAGCCACTCAACCAAGTCTGGTGCATCCTTTAAAGTAATTGAACGCACCTTCTGCAACTTCCCACTTTGGCTCAAGCCTGTTGCTCCTGCCCTACCCCTACCACCCCTGCGGAAGGGCCTGCCTCTTCCTCTGCATGTCATTTTTTAAATGACCCTGTGACAAAACTCTTAGTCCCTATACCGCTGAAGGACTGCTGCAGTATAGGTGAGCGGTCAGCAGTGGTGCACGTCAACCCTATCTATTGTGGACCTATAGCGGTCCTTACAGAACAGCAGACTGTACCCCCCTCAAGCCTATGTACCGTAGCACCCTATACCAAGTTACCAGTCCTTATAAGAACTTTTGTGGACCAAGCAGGTTGTGTATTAGTGTTTAGCAGACTGTACGTCAGTCCCTATACCGCTGAAGGACTGCTGCAGTATAGGGCAGCGGTCAGCAGTGGTGCACGTCAACCCTATCTATTGTGGACCGATAGCGGTCCTTACAGAACAGCAGACTGTACCGCACTCAAGCCTATGTACCGTAGCACCCTATACCAAGTTACCAGTCCTTATAAGAACTTTTGTGGAACAAGCAGGTTGTGTGTTAGTGATTAGCAGACTGTACGTCAGTCCCTATACCAATGAAGGACTGCTGCAGTATAGGGCAGCGGTCAGCAGTAGTGCACGGCAACCCTATGTATTGTGGACCGATAGCGGTCCTTACAGAACAGCAGACTGTAACGCACTCAGGCCTATGTACCGTAGCACCCTATACCAAGTTACCAGTCCTTATAAGAACTTTTGTGGACCAAGCAGGTTGTGTGTTAGTGATTAGCAGACTGTACGTCAGTCCCTATACCAATGAAGGACTGCTGCAGTATAGGGCAGCGGTCAGCAGTAGTGCACGGCAACCCTATGTATTGTGGACCGATAGCGGTCCTTACAGAACAGCAGACTGTAACGCACTCAGGCCTATGTACCGTAGCACCCTATACCAAGTTACCAGTCCTTATAAGAACTTTTGTGGACCAAGCAGGTTGTGTGTTAGTGATTAGCAGACTGTACGTCAGTCCCTATACCAATGAAGGACTGCTGCAGTATAGGGCAGCGGTCAGCAGTAGTGCACGGCAACCCTATGTATTGTGGACCGATAGCGGTCCTTACAGAACAGCAGACTGTAACGCACTCAGGCCTATGTACCGTAGCACCCTATACCAAGTTACCAGTCCTTATAAGAACTTTTGTGGACCAAGCAGGTTGTGTGTTAGTGATTAGCAGACTGTACGTCAGTCCCTATACCAATGAAGGACTGCTGCAGTATAGGGCAGCGGTCAGCAGTAGTGCACGGCAACCCTATGTATTGTGGACCGATAGCGGTCCTTACAGAACAGCAGACTGTACTGCACTCAGGCCTATGTACCGTAGCACCCTATACCAAGTTACCAGTCCTTATAAAAACTTTTGTGGACCAAGCAGGTTGTGTGTTAGTGATTAGCAGACTGTACGTCAGTCCCTATACCAATGAAGGACTGCTGCAGTATAGGGCAGCGGTCAGCAGTAGTGCACGGCAACCCTATGTATTGTGGACCGATAGCGGTCCTTACAGAACAGCAGACTGTACTGCACTCAGGCCTATGTACCGTAGCACCCTATACCAAGTTACCAGTCCTTATAAGAACTTTTGTGGACCAAGCAGGTTGTGTGTTAGTGATTAGCAGACTGTACGTCAGTCCCTATACCAATGAAGGACTGCTGCAGTATAGGGCAGCGGTCAGCAGTAGTGCACGTCAACCCTATGTATTGTGGACCGATAGCGGTCCTTACAGAACAGCAGACTGTACTGCACTCAGGCCTATGTACCGTAGCACCCTATACCAAGTTACCAGTCCTTATAAGAACTTTTGTGGACCAAGCAGGTTGTGTGTTAGTGATTAGCAGACTGTACGTCAGTCCCTATACCAATGAAGGACTGCTGCAGTATAGGGCAGCGGTCAGCAGTAGTGCACGTCAACCCTATGTATTGTGGACCGATAGCGGTCCTTACAGAACAGCAGACTGTACTGCACTCAGGCCTATGTACCGTAGCACCCTATACCAAGTTACCAGTCCTTATAAGAACTTTTGTGGACCAAGCAGGTTGTGTGTTAGTGTTTAGCAGACTGTGCGTCAGTCCCTATACCGCTGAAGGACTGCTGCAGTATAGGGCAGCGGTCAGCAGTAGTGCACGGCAACCCTATGTATTGTGGACCGATAGCGGTCCTTACAGAACAGCAGACTGTACTGCACTCAGGCCTATGTACCGTAGCACCCTATACCAAGTTACCAGTCCTTATAAGAACTTTTGTGGACCAAGCAGGTTGTGTGTTAGTGTTTAGCAGACTGTGCGTCAGTCCCTATACCGCTGAAGGACTGCTGCAGTATAGGGCAGCGGTCAGCAGTAGTGCACGGCAACCCTATGTATTGTGGACCGATAGCGGTCCTTACAGAACAGCAGACTGTACTGCACTCAGGCCTATGTACCGTAGCACCCTATACCAAGTTACCAGTCCTTATAAGAACTTTTGTGGACCAAGCAGGTTGTGTGTTAGTGTTTAGCAGACTGTGCGTCAGTCCCTATACCGCTGAAGGACTGCTGCAGTATAGGGCAGCGGTCAGCAGTAGTGCACGTCAACCCTATGTATTGTGGACCGATAGCGGTCCTTACAGAACAGCAGACTGTAACGCACTCAGGCCTATGTACCGTAGCACCCTATACCAAGTTACCAGTCCTTATAAGAACTTTTGTGGACCAAGCAGGTTGTGTATTAGTGTTTAGCAGACTGTGCGTCAGTCCCTATACCGCTGAAGGACTGCTGCAGTATAGGGCAGCGGTCAGCAGTAGTGCACGGCAACCCTATCTATTGTGGACCGATAGCGGTCCTTACAGAACAGCAGACTGTACCGCACCCAAGCCTATGTACCGTAGCACCCTAGACAGACCAAGTTACCAGTCCTTATAAGAACTTTTGTGGAACAAGTGAGTTGTGAATGATTAGCAGACTGCAGCAGAAGGGCAGCAGTCAAGTATAATATTCTTTCTATATTTGGAAGAAAGAATATTATACGTGTACAAGCCTATTACCGTACCACTGATACCAGTCCTGAAAAGAACCTTTGTGGAACTAATAGTAACAGCAAGTCTTTAAAATTATCCTCACTGCCTGACACACTGCTTCCTGCCTGTCCCTATACAAATTGGCAAAAAAGAGTAGGCTGGAACGATTAGCTGGAACAGCTCTTTTGTGGACCTGATAGTAACAGCTAATGATGATGATGATGATGATGATGAAGAAAGACTAATCTGGCTGAGCTGTCCCTAAAATAGCAGCATACAGCGCTCTGTCCCTTTATCTAAACTGACAAAAGAAACTCAGGCTGCTGACCTAACACCTATACCAGTCCTGAAAAGAACTTTTGTGTACCAAATAGCTAGCGTTTTCTCTGTCCCTACTCCACACAGGATCCTTTCCCTACAGTGACAGAAGAAAGAATGTAAAATGGCCACCGGATCGGGTGTATTTATAGGTTAGGGGGAATGTCCAAGTGTCCATGAGCTGTCATGTCTCAATTGGTTGTCCTGTAACACATGATAAACGTGTCACGAAAGGTTAAAGTTCTTGTATACATTAAACACGTAAGTCCGCCGGGGCGAACGACGGAAAAAGGCGTTCGAACCCGCGGACGGCGAAAGTCGGAAATTCGCCGCGAAACGACCGCCGGGCGAACCGTTCGGCCATCACTATTGTCTATCAGTCTGCCTAAAATGCATCACATGACCGAGTCTGAAGAATTGAGTATGAAGTCAACCTGTTTGCTTCAAATCTATTTCTATGTACTGTATGTATAATAATTAATTGTAGTTATTTTTATTGTCATTATAATAGCTACTGTCACTGATTTGGTGTTTGTTTCTAGGCTCAGAAGTCATTTTATTAAAGCGGAACTTCACTCTCTCATGCAAAACTGACTATGTTTAATCCTTATGCTACTAGCATAATATGAATAGATTGGAAGGTATATTATATTTATCTTTTTATTTATGTATTATTTATTTATTTTATTTATATTCTTTTTTATTTAAATGTTTTTTTTGTTTTGTTTTTTACATTCCTTCCTGGTTTCTAGCCTAGGCAAAATATATTTAGCAGTTTATATTTACTAAAATAACTTCATTTCCATTTTCTGTGTACTGTGGGAGACCAGATATAGTGAATTCTTTAAATGGCATTTTTGGTTTGCAGTGCAGTGTAGTTTTGCTTAAGACTCCTTTCACACTGAGGCAGTTTTCAGGTGTTTTAGCACTTGAAATAGCCTCTAAAAAGTGCCTCCCGTTCTGTGCAGTGAGTGCTTTCACACCAGGGCAGTGCACTTGCAGAAGGTTAGAAAAAGTCCTGCAAGCAGCATCTTTGGGGCAGCTTAGGAGTGTTGTATTTAGCGCTCCCAAAACAGCCTTGACCATTGCACTGAGTGGGCAGCGCTTCCAAAGCACCTTAAAAGCACTTTGAAAGCGCTGCAAAACTGGACTTTTAACCTTTTTCTTAAGGTAAAAACCACCCCGCTAATGGCACGGCACTGCAGGGTGAAAGCCCTTTTAAAGCCTGATTTCTTGCAGTTATGAGAATGTAAAAAATACTCCATTTATTAATTGAACAAAAAAAAAATACATACAATTATAGAATCCCTTTTCCAACTATTTTATTTTGCCTTACCAAGTTTATTTTCTGTGAAGTGAGTTCAAACTAGAAAGGGGAGAAGGAGCACAAGCAGCCAATTAGTTATGATGCAATACTTACGTATTTACAAGGGGCATGGGGGGTTATTTACTAAAGGAAAATCCACTTTGCACTGAAAGTGTACTTGGAAGTAAAGTCGCTGTAGATCTGAGGGGGACATGCAAGAAAAATAAAAAAAAACAGCATTTTAGCTTGTACATGACTGGATGATAAAATCAGCAGAGCTTCCCCTCATTTCAGATCTACCCCTTAGATTTAGAGCGGCTGCACTTCCAAGTGCACTTTCGGTGCAAACTGGATTTTCCTTTCGTAAATAACCCCTATAATCAAGAACTTGGGGGCATGAACTCAAAGTAGCAGGGGGAAAGTTCAAAACTAATCTTAGAAGGTAATATTTTACTAAAAGAGTAGCTGGCACTTATGCCCTGTACACATGGTCGGACATTCCGACCACAAAATCCGTTAGCTTTTTTTTCTGACGGATTTTGTCCTCAACTGGTGTTACATACACACGGTCGGACAAAGCTGTCGGAAAATTAGTTCGTTCGGAATGTGACGACGTTCGCTCGTTACTACGGGACTACGTTGAGGCTAGTAGCCAATAGCTTTGGTCTCGTAATTTGATCTGAGCATGCGTGGCACTTTGTCCGATCGGAATTCTCTACAAACGATCGGAAAAAGTGATCAGAGCCGACAATATAATCCGATCGGACATTTTCCGTCGGAATTTCCGACCGTGTGTACAGGGCATAAGAGTAAACTTTAAACAGAGGTATTCAATAACATGATTATCTAAGACAATGGCATCAGAAAGTGGGTGGGATAAATTAGGTAAACATTTTTTCCCTGAAGTTGATGTGTTGAAAGCAGAAAAAAATGGGGATCAGAACATCTCCAAAGCTGCAGATTTTGTATAATACCAAAAGTGATCCAAGCAAAGGAAAACCAGTGAACCGGTGACCAGGGGTCCTGGGCGGCCAAGGCTCGTTGATGCACGTGGGGAACAAAGGCTGGACTCTGTAGTCCAATCCAATAGAAGAGCTACTGTAGCTTAAATTGCTGAAAAAGTCAATGCTGGTTCCGATAGAAAGGTGTCACACAGTGCATCCCAGGTTGTTTTGTATGGGGCTGCATAGCCACAGACCAATCAGGATGCCCATTTTGACACATGTCTACTGACAAAAACACTTCCAATGGGCACGTGAGCATCAGAACTGGACCACGGAGTTGGAACTGGAAGAAGGTGGCCTGGTCTGATGAATTCAAGAATGGTTTGAGGAACACAACAATGAGTTTGAGGTGGTGATTTGACCTCCTAATTTTACAGGAAGGAAGGAAAACTAGAAAACTGGTGACAGGGTCATGGGCGGCCAAGGCTCTTTGATGCGCGTGGGGAACGCAGACTGGACCATGGTGTCCGATCCAAAAAAAGAGCTAATGTAGCTTAAATTTCTGGTGGTTTGAGAAGCACAACAATGAGTTTGAGGTGGTGATTTGACCTTCAAATTCTCTAGATCTCAATCCAATCCAATAAGTCCATGGAGGTGCCACCTTACAACTTACAGGATTTGAAGGATCTGCTACTGATGGCTTAGAGCCAGACATTACAGCATACCATCAGAGGTCTAATGGAGTCCATGCTTTAGCGAGTTATGGTTGGTGATCATAGGGGTTGAGATACTAAAGGCAAATAGACTACGTACTTTGCAAAGTGTTGTTGCACTCTGCAAGTGCAGTTGCTCCAGAGCTTAGTAAATAAGGTAAAGCTGCACTTTGCAAAGAATACCCAATGTGCAAGGAAAATAAGAAAAACAGCATTTCTGCTTGATCTGCACATGATTGGATGATGGCAGTCTGCAGGGCTCCTGCTTATTTACTAGGCTGGAACAACTGTTCTTGTGAAGTGCAACTGCAAAGTGCATGGCCTATTTGTCTTTAATGTTATGGCTGATTCATGTGTACAATATATATATATATATATATATATATATTATATTATATAAATAAATAATTGGTGCAGACTCAATGGAATAACACGTACAGGTCCTGTCCTTCCCCCAGTAATATAAGGAAAAGCAGATCAATGGGCTCATCTATCGGTCTCTTTGGTCTCTCCTCCTATCAGCAGGCCCCTTGTTAGCACAGGAGTGCTGCAGCACAACTGACTGACCGCTTCCCGCTGCTGAGCTTTGCTGTACAGGGATTGCAAGAGGATGATAAAATGTCACATTCAAGTACTTTAATCTAATGATGTATTAAACAACAACTTTAAAATCTGCCTGGAGTTCAACTTTAAATAAAATCAGTCTAAATTGCTCTTGAAGAATGTGTTTGAACTAGCATGATGTTTAAGGCAAAAAATAAAAGAGAGAAGACAACAAATTTTATTTTTCCAACTTTATTGTTTAAAATCATGACAGTTTGGAAAAAAATACAGCAATTGACATTAAAAAAAAAAGATCACCAGCTCCCTGCCGCTGAGTGAATTAAATGTTCTGCATACAGAAGAATCCCATGATAAATCGCTATTGCGTTGTCATAATTTAATCTTATTTCTCTTGTATTGCAGCACCTTAAATATTATAGTACCTTAAATATTATGCTAGGATTGTCACCGCTGGAAGTTTTTTTTCCGCCGTTTAAATATTATCCGTTTATTTGATTTATGATATACCCCAAAAAAGTATTGATTTACTATGTTAAATGGCTCTTTGGAGTCTCATTAATATTCTTTTGTCAGATTGTATTTATTCTCATAGTGAGGCAGGATTCTAGAATAGATTAGATTTAAGCTAACACATATCTTCAGTGATGGGATGGTTTTTACATCATTTTTTTTTTTAAATCCCTAAATACTTAGCTATAGAAAAACATATGCACAAACACTTTTCTTTCACATATCAATATAACCACTTAAAGGATAACCTCACTTTTCAAAATGAATAATGAAATAATATAACATTTGTAATTGATACACAAGCCTTTCCTTTCAATCTGCAGTCGCTGCAATTTTCTAATTCAATGCAATATGGCAACCTCACAAAATGGAATATCCTTCTTGTGTGATTGGCTCACTGATTTTCCAAAAAGTATGCACTGAGATACAAGTCACATTTTAGGCATAACTGCAATAAGAATTTCAGTTTTGGTAAAATAGTCCCCAAGGGTTAAATACTTCTATGGATGCCAACAGTTTTGTTCTTTCTTTGTTTTGGTTTTGTATTATAGGATACAGCTTTCCCCAGTCAGATCCCATATGGGGTGGAAGGTGGGGGCCTTGTATAGGGGATCTTAATATTCTCAGCGATATATGTACTTTGATTTCTTTGTCTATATTATTTCTATCTGCTGAATTGTGTGGATATTTATATGCTCCATCTACAAATGACTACTGCTTTCATTACTATGTTTGTATTACTTGACCTCAAAGCGGCCATATAGCATTAAAAATAGCGCCTGCAAAGTGCCCTGAAACAGCGGCTCCATTTATTCCAGTGTGAAAGCCCGAGCGGTGCTGGAGCAATGCGCTGGCAGGGCATCAGAAAAAGTCCTGCCAGCATCTTCTTTGGAGCACTTTCGGAGCGGTGAACTCACCGCTCCTAAAGCGCCCCTGCCCACTGAAATTAATGGGCAGTGCCACAGAACCGCCAGCAAAGCGCCACTGTAGCAGCGCTTTGTAGGTGTTTTTAACCCTTTTTAGGCTGCTAGCAGGGGTTAAAAGTGTCTCACTAGTGCAGCAGAAATGACAGTAAAGTGCCGCTAAAAATAGCAGCGTTTTACCGCCAACGCCCAGGGTGGCTCAGTGGGAAAGGGCTCTAAAAGTCAACAGCTACAAAAAGTGTAGCTGCTGACTTTTAATAAGTGGACACTCACCTTTCCTATGGTCCAGCAATACGAAGCCCCGCTCCTCTGCCCCCTCCTCTCTGTGGCACCAGCATTGTAACTGTGGACGCCTGACTGTGGCTTTACAGCCGGGCACGCACTGAGCATGTGCGAGCCATGCTGCACGCTGTGAATGGCCGGGCAATCTACTGGGACCTGTGATGTATCCCAAAATGTTGCAGGGAGGGAGGGGGGAGAGGTGAACTTCCTTCTGGCTCCGCGGAGCCCCGGGAGAATATGGTAGCTGGATGACGCAAAAGAGATCCACCCCCCCCCCCCCAAAAAAAAATGACTTGCCAAATGTGACATGTCAGATGGTCACTATCACTTAAAGTTCCATTTTTGGGTGGAGCCCCACTTTAAAGGGCTTCTAAAGGCATGCATTATGCATTAAGATAAAATGCATTAAGATAAAAAAAAATTCTGTGTACAGCAGCCCCCCTAATACTTACAGTACCTGAAACCCATCTCGATCCAGCGATGTTGCCTCAGCTGTCTGGGACTTTCCCTCCTCATTGGCAGAGACAGCCGTAGGTGACATTGGCTGCTGTTAACCAAAGTAAGTGGGCCAATCAGGAGAGACAAGGGGAGGGGCCAAGCCACAGCTCTGTTTCAGAATAAACACTCAGAGCAGTGGTTTCACTTTAAGCTCTCTCCTTCTTTTCACAATGGAAGCAGATCACAGGTCAAATTTGAAACTGATCACTGTTTCTTTTGGCCATTTGGGCAGCATGCAAGTTTTTTACATACACTGTTTTACATATACATGTGACATATAGTTATTGAGTCTGATCCACACTGGAAGATTGGCAGGTGGCAACCACAAACAATGTCAAAACAAATTTTATTTTTCATCAAAAATATGGCATTGCGGATAAAAGAATAGATTTATGTGGACTATTTCTGGTTAAGCTGGAATATTTTGTGGCTACAGCCCTAGAAACAAACATTCCCTGTGGAAAAAAAACAAAAAAAAATGTTACCTGTTCATTATATTGCATAGTAAATGCTCACCTCCCCTTCATTCTCTTTGCCACCACTTGTATTAGGCAAGTACTTGGAGTTGAAAGGAGCACCGGGTATCACTGTGTGAGCTGCATCTTCTTGCAGCTCCGTTGGACAGCCTGGTCGTACCCTGGTTGTACACAAGACCGTCTGTTTTTCCCAAAAAATTAGTACCACATTGTGTTCTGCTGGCAGGGAAGTCTCTCCACGCGCAATAGCACTGCGGGAGGGATTATCCCATCAACACAGTAATGCCCCGTACACACGATCGGACATTGATCAAACATTCTGTCAACAAAATCAGTGGGATTATTTCTGACGGATGTTGGCTCAAACTTGTCTTGCATACACACGGTCATACAATGATGTCGGAAATTCCGAATGTCAAAGCGCGGTGACGTACGACGAGCCGAGAAAATTTAAGTTCGATAGCCAGTGCGGCTCTTCTGCTTGATTCTGAGCATATGTAGAACTTTGTGATTCAGAATTGTGTACACACGATCGGAATTTCCGACAACGGATTTTGTTGTCGGAAAATTTGAGAACCAGATCTCAAATTTTGTGCAACAGAAATTCTGACGGAAACTGTCCGAGGGAGCCTACACATGGTCGGAATTTCTGACAAAAAGCTCTCATCGAACATCCGTGTGTATGGAGCGTAAGTGAATCAAGTAATTTTCTTTCCTTCCATCTATGGCTGTTTTACAAAGCATGTAGGAACACTCAAACTGCATTAAGAGTTATTTTTTAATTGACATTGATAAAGATTGCAATAGGCTCTGAGAAGCTGCCTCATTTGCATTGTCCATACCGACTTGGACCCGTCAGACACCAACTGTACAAGTACATCCCCCAGTTACAGATACATGAACAGTTTTGACCAACAGTGCTATCTCCTTAACTTATTTCAGGGGCATGAAGTTTTTAATTCTGCCCTTTGGACCTCCGCCAGACCCTCAGACTCCTGCCTAGGTTACCTTGTGGGGTATATGGCTCTGATTAGAGGATAGGTCAAAAATGATAAACTATCTCTAGAAACAGATTCAGGTGTTCCCTTTGCAGCTGTTTTTATGGTAAAACCGTACAGAGCTCCTCCCTGCATCCTGTACGTTGTGAATGTCTCAGTCCAACATTGTTGAGAGTCAACTAAGAAAGCCAATCACAAAATGGTAATAATAAAAATCTTCCTCTTGTCTCCTGGGGACGGGGAAACTAGTGCCAGGTTTCTACTTAGACATTTTTTTTTTTTTTTTAAGAAAAATGTACATAGATGGAACCATTTAAAGATACTAGGCACATATTAAAAGTGCTTAAAGGGTAGTAATACATGCATGGCTGCCCACTCTTGGTAGAAAATAAAAGACCTATTATAACAGATTGTCATCTTTTTTTTATTTCGATGCGCATGAATCTGTGAATGATACACTTAAATTCTATGGATTTTTTCACTGCTGAATATCAGGGAATTCATCATTATCAGAAATCCAGCCATGCCGTAGATATTTGTTAATTCCAGGCCTGTGTAGGATCCCTGTTTATGAATTTCCGTCTAATTGCTGTTTTCTGCCTGATCAAGAATGGAAGTCTCACGAGCTTTCAGCCTCTGGAGCTGCATAAAACCGAAAGATTTGCATATGTTAAAATCTGCATGTTTTTGAAGGACAGTAGGAGCACGGTGAATAAAGAATAGTTGGTTTTGTTGTTGGAAGTGACTGTAATTGATTATGAGAGACTTACCTATACAATGAGTCAACTTTTTTATTGCGATCTAGGCTTGTATTGAGTGAAAATGGTCTCTGCTTGTTTCCATTCCACGTGTTAAAGTTTTAATGAATGGAAACTTTTTTTTTTCTGATTCTTTTGTTCTTTGGGTAAAGAAGCAAAGTCAAGCAGTATTACATAACTTCTTTTATGGCAGGGGTATCCAACCTTTTCTCCTTCCTGGGCTACATTGGAAGAAAAAGAATTGTCTTGGGCCACATATAAAATACGCTAACAATAAGGATAGCTAGTTAAAGTGGTAGTGAACTCTGTTACACCACTTGTTGCCTATAGCAAGGCTTAACTGTAGGTACTGTAAATATCTCCTAAACTTGTTTAGGAGATATTCCTGAGTGCATGCAGCTGATGACCTCACTGGTACATGCGCTCTGAAGGCCCGGCTTACAGGGCCGGACCTTCAAAGCCCGTGCCAGAACAGTGGCTCCCGCCGTATCCGTGGGAGTGACGTCATTGCGCCCCTGGCCACTCATGCAGCCGGAGGCCACGTACAGGGAAGAAAGATTGGGGTACGATAGCACCCTTCCCAGCAGTGAAATTGCAGAACTAGAGGGCTTCGTTCTAAGGTAAGTTTCTCATAATGTGCTAGTTTGCAGTGCATCCAAGCACATTATGACATTTTTTTTTAACCAAGCAAAAGGGTGCATCCGACCCCTGGGCTGCAGTTTGGAGACCTCTGCTCTAGAGATTTGGCAAGGGTTTGGAATGCTTATTAATTTTAGTTTTGCAATATGCATGTATAGTCAGGTTTGCATTCATCATAATGGAACTTTTGGACCAGTAACCAGGGAGTGCTAAGACAGTAGGGTGGGATTGATAGACATATCTAAGCCTTGGATCAGCTGTATCATTTAAAAAATATATATAAAAAACAGCAGTCTGTAAAAGGAGAATATTGGAGACTCTTTGGTGGACCATAATTCCTCATATTGTTTTCTTCAAGAGCTATGGTCTCACATTTTCCTTCATCTGACATTCCTAAAGCACAATGATGTAAGGTCTGATGAGAAGAACAACGGTGAACAATGTAGGACGAGGCATGTAACACACACATAGGCATGTTGGATGTAAGATTTTTCTGGAGGCCTTAGTTGTTTTTGAGAATAACGCTGGTGCTCTCCACCATCTGGAGATTGATGGAAATTGACGGAATTTTTTTTGCAGCTTTTTTTAACCTTTTAACTTTACGAAATTACACAAACATGGTAAAGATTATTTGAGATTTTAGTGATTGGCCTTAGAACTACTGGCCATAATAATCAGATAATCAGACATCAATTTGCCATTGGGACCAACCATAACCTTTTCTTTTATATTAATATGTTAGCTGATGCATTTATTATTGGAAAAAAAAATCTGCAAAGTCTCTAATTCTTGGAAGGGCATGTTTTCTCTCCATGGGGTGCAATGATCATTAAATACTCCATAGAGATGACTTATAGGTTATAATACTTAACCAATTGCTTACCTCATAAGATGAGCAGGTCATAGCCATCCAAAGTCTTCATGCACATCCTATTGATGTGCATTGTGAAGATACCTACTAGCAGTGTACGAAATTAGCAAAATTGACCAGTATGCAGTACGTATGCCGAAACATGTCTGCTGCTAAATGTACTGACTGTGAAGGCTTTACAATAATTACGCTTGAAGTTATGGAGTTTCTGGATGCTTCTTTTTCTTGATGACCGTTTGTCTATTGGTGTGTGAGAGGACACCTCGGCTTGGACACCCTGACTGCAAACTTCCAAATTAAGAGTCAGTTTCTCACTGTTCTGAGCCATACAACCTTTGATTGAAGTATGCAGTACATAGCCTTGCTAAACATTTGGCTGTACAACACTGCATTAGGCCTCATGCACACGAGACGCAGATGAAACCTCTGTTAAAAAAAAGCTGAAACGCGCGTTTAGAAACGCGCGTTTTGCCGCGTTTGCATGCCGCGTTTAGACGCGTTTAGACGCGTTTAGACGCGTTTGCGTTTAGACGCGTTTATAAAGATAACATCATGTAGACCCTCCCCAAGCTCTCAAAGCATTTTTTTTAACTATTTCTGTTATTTGGATCAGAGTGAGCAGCAGCAGCATAGAGAGCAGTTGTACACTTGCATTTGCCGTGTCACTTGCCACGGCACCTGCCACAAGTTGTGGATTGTCCACTTGCCACGTCACTTGCCACAAGTTGGGGATTGTCCACTTGCCACATCACCTGCCACGTCACCTGCCACAAATTGTGGATTGTCCACTTGCCATGTCACTTGCCACATCACCTGCCACGTCACTTGCCACGAGATGTGAATTGTCCACTTTCCACGTCATCTGCCATGCCACCTGCCACAAGCTGTGGATTGTCCACTTGCCACGTCACCAGTCACATCACCTGCCACAAGTTGTGGATTGTCCACTTGCCACGTCCCTTGCCACGTCCCCTGCCACGTCACCTGCCACAAGTTGTGGATTGTCCACTTGCCACGTCACCTGCCACAAGTTGTGGATTGTTCACTTGCCACGTCACCTGCCACGTCACCTGCCACAAGTTGTGGATTGTCCACTTGCCACGTCACTTGCCACAAGCTGTGGATTGTCCACTTGCCACATCACTTGCCACGTCACCTGCCACGTCACTTGCCACGTCACCTGCCACAAGTTTTGGATTGTCCACTTGCCACGTCACTTGCCACGTCAGCTGCCACGTCACTTGCCACGAGATGTGGATTGTCCACTTTCCACGTCATCTGCCATGCCACCTGCCACAAGCTGTGGATTGTCCACTTGCCACGTCACCAGCCACATCACCTGCCACAAGTTGTGGATTGTCCACTTGCCACGTGACTTGCCACATCACCTGCCACGTCACTTGCCACATCACCTGCCACAAGTTGTGGATTGTCTACTTGCCGCGTCACTTGCCACTTCACCTGCCACGTCACTTGCCACGTCACCTGCCACAAGTTGTGGATTGTTCACTTGCCACGTCACCTGCCACGTCACCTGCCACAAGTTGTGGATTGTCCACTTGCCACGTCACTTGCCACAAGCTGTGGATTGTCCACTTGCCACATCACTTGCCACGTCACCTGCCACGTCACTTGCCACGTCACCTGCCACAAGTTTTGGATTGTCCACTTGCCACGTCACTTGCCACGTCAGCTGCCACGTCACTTGTCACATCACCTGCCACGTCACCTGCCACAAGTTGTGGATTGTCCACTTGCCACGTCACTTGCCACATCACTTGCCACATCACCTGCCACGTCACTTGCCACGAGATGTGGATTGTCCACTTGCCATGTCACTTGCCACGTCACTTGCCACGTCAGCTGCCACGTCACTTGCCACAAGATGTGGATTGTCCACTTGCCATGTCACTTGCCACGTCACCTGCCACGTCACTTGCCACGTCAGCTGCCACGTCACTTGCTACAAGATGTGGATTGTCCACTTGTCACATCACCTGCCACATCACTTGCCACATCACCTGCCACGTCACCTGCCACAAGTTGTGGATTGTCCACTTGCCACGTCACTTGCCACATCACCTGCCACGTCACTTGCCACAAGATGTGGATTGTCCACTTTCCACGTCACCTGCCATGCCATCTGCCACAAGTTGTGGATTGTCCACTTGCCACACCACTTTCCACGTCACCTGCCACGTCACCTGCCACAAGATGTGGATTGTCCACTTGCCACGTCACCAGCCACATCACCTGCCACAAGTTGTGGATTGTCCACTTGCCACGTCCCTTGCCACGTCCCCTGCCACGTCACCTGCCACAAGTGGATTGTCCACTTGCCACATCACTTGCCACATCACCTGCCACAAGTTGTGGATTGTCCACTTGCCACGTCACCTGACACAAGTTG
Organism: Lithobates pipiens; assembly: GCF_037356315.1. Lineage (NCBI taxonomy): Eukaryota > Metazoa > Chordata > Amphibia > Anura > Ranidae > Lithobates > Lithobates pipiens. The sequence goes on from NW_027507784.1 coordinate 73,405,213, forward strand.
TGGATTGTCCACTCGCCACGTCACTTGCCACATCACCTGCCACAAGTGGATTGTCCACTTGCCACGTCACTTGCCACATCCCCTGCCACAAGTGGATTGTCCACTTGCCACGTCACTTGCCACGTCACCTGCCACAAGTTATGGATTGTCCACTTGCCACGTCACATGCCAGTCACCTGCCACAAGTTGTTGATTTTCCACTCGCCACGTCATCTGCCAAGTCACTTGCCGCGTCACCTGCCAGGTCACTTGCCACGTCACCTGCCACAAGTTGTCTATTGTCCACTTTCCACGTCACTTGCCACTTCTCCTGCCACGTCACTTGCCACAAGTTGTGGATTGTCCACTTGCCACATCACTTGCCACCTGCCATGTCACTTGCCACAAGTTGTGGATTGTCCACTTGCCACGTCACTTGCCACAAGTTGTGGATTGTCCACTTGCAATTGCAATTGTTTAAAATATTTTTCTAATGGTTTTTCATCATTTGCAATCATTTTTGAGATTTTTAATGTAAAAAAAAAGGTCACCTTTAAAAACGCATATAAACGCGGCTAAACGCGGCTAAACGCGGTAGCGGCGTTTTGCCGCGTTTTACCGCGTTTTGCCGCGTTTTGCGTCTGAAACGCAGAAATTTTTGTTTCTGAACGCATTTTTTTGCTTCTGGAAAAACGAGATTAAACGCAACTGCATATAAACGGAAAAAAACGAGACTGTGTGCATGGACACATAGGATAACATTGAATGAGTTCAGGTGCAGTTGAAAAAACTGTCCAACTGCATCTGAACGCGCGTTTAGCTGCGTCTCGTGTGCATGAGGCCTTAGTAGGTATTTTGTATGGAAAATATAAAAAAAATAGATTTTCTTATAATAATGCTTTAGGAAGAAAGTGCAAAAGGAAGTATAACTTTCTATAAATCAGAAAGTGTTTTCTAAGAAAAAAAAAACTGGTTTCTGTAGACAAAATTAGAAAATTGCTTAAAATGCAGCAATCCATAGTCTGAGGTTCAGTCCCCTTTATCCTCAGTCATTCACTTAAGTGATTGTGCAGCCATTAGATTGTGACAACCACAACGAAGTAAGGAATAGCAAGACTTAGAAGGCTTTAAAAGCAAGCTTTAGAGATTGCGGAAAACAAACATGAGTATTTCTTTTGTTGTTGAGGACATTGTTATTTAATTTATTCTTTTAAGGCTTACCATAGTTTTCAATTTGAAGAGTAGATGGTATAAAACTGATCTGGTATATCTACTTTGAATTTGTGTTTAAAATTGAACTCCAGGAAACTATAAATGACAGGGATGTATTAATTCATTAATACATAATTACGGTAGATGTAAATTTTAAATCTCAGCAGCGCCATGTTCATTGAGAACTACAAGCCGGCAGCCACTGAGGATGTCGGGACATGTAGTGCATTCATTCACAGAAATCTGTGAATGAATGATGCGGCCATATGGGCAGAACACTACACGGCTAGTACAAGAAACTTCTCCCCGTACTGCTGACACACAGATTGCTGAGCGGTTTGCAGGAGCAGTGACATGTTAGATTTTTCCACCCTAAAAATGAGTGGAACATGTTCCTGAAGGGGAACTTATCCTTTAACCACTTCAGCCCCAAGCCATTTTTTGTTTACACTTGTTGTTTACAAGTTAAAATCATTTTATTTTTGCTAGAAAATTACCCCCCCCCAACATTATATATATATATATTTTTCACCCTAGAGAATAAAATGGCAGTCGTTGCAATACTTTCTGTCACACCGTATTTATGCAGCGGTCTTACAATTTATTTTGTATTAAAGATAGTGTTACACCGAGTAAATTGATACTTAATATGTCACTCTTCAGAATTGCGCCCGCTCGTGGAATGGCCACTTTTACCCTTAAAAATCTCCATAGGCAACGTTTAAAAATTTCTACAGGTTACCAGTTTTGAGTTACAGAGGTCTAGGACTATAATTATTGCTCTCGCTCTAACGATCATGGTGATACCTCACATGTGGGGTTTGAACACCGTTTTCATATGTGGGCGCTACTCACATATGTGTTCGCTTCTGCGCGCAAGCTCGCTGACTATTTTTTTTTTATTATTATTTATTTTACTTTTCCTATTTTATTTTGACACAGTTTTTAAAAAATATATATTTTTGGCCCACTTTTATTCCTATTACAAGGAATGTAAACATCCCTTGTAATAGAAAAAAAGCATGACAGAACCTCTTAAATATGATATCTGGGGTCAAAAAGATAAAAAAAAATAATTGAAAAAAAAAATCAAAATTCTACTTTAAGAGCTATGGGCGGAAGTGATGTTTGACCATGTCATGGAGCCGAGCAGGGGCCATTTTTCCCTCAGTCGGCAGCCAGGCATCTACAAGACAGGAATCATTCATCGCCGCCGCTACCAGAGGGTTCTGGTAAGCTTTGGAGATAACGGAAGCGTGGCGGGAGGGGGAGAAGCTCTCCCGCCGCCGATAAAAGTGATCAAGAGAAACACATGCTGTTCCCGAAAATAGCTAGCTACTACCATAACCCCGGTATTTAGAGTCAAAGTTCTGACGTATGGGTGAGGCGATTTGCGTGAAGTGGTTAACCACATCCCACCTAGCCTATAGCAAAACGATGGCTGGGCGGTGGTTTAATTGTTGTGACTGAACATCATATGAGCAGCACAGCGATCAGTGGTGCGGTGTGTTGTTCGGACATACCGCATCTCTGATCATGGTTATGAGCCTATGACATAGGCTCTTTACCATGTGATCAGCTGTATCCAATCACAGCTGATTGCAGTGTAAATAGGAAAATAGGAAGTGCTGGTTATTGGCTACCAGCGCATAAGTAGAGGAGAGCTAATAAGTGATGTTCCTGACAAGGGGGGTCTGTGCTGATAATCAGTGCAGTGATTATCAGTGCAGCCCCATCAGCGGTGCCCGTCAGTGCCCACCAATGACAACCCACCTATGCCTATCAGTGCTGCATTTAAGTGCCCATCAGTGATGCCTGTCAGTGCCTCCTCATCCTTGTGTCACCTATCAGTGCTGCCTTTCAGTGCCCATCAGTGATGTCTGTCAGTGCCTCCTCATCAGTGCCACCTATCAGTGGCATATCAGTTCTGCCTATCAGTGCCCATCAGTACCGCCCATCAGTTCCGCCTATCAGTACCCATCATTGCCGCCTATCAATGCCCATCAGTGCTGCCTATCAGTGCCTATCAGTAATGCATATCAGTGCTGCCTATCAGTGCCTATCAGTAATGCATATCAGTGTTGCCTATCAGTGCCCATCAGTGTGCATATTAGTGTCACTTTTCAGTGCTGCATGTCAGTGCCGCCTATCAGTGTCCATCGGTGCTGCATATTAGTGCCTCCTCATTAGTTCCCATCAGTGCCGCTTCATCAGTGCCTATCAGTGAAGGAGAAAAATTACTTATTTAGAAAATTTTATAACCGAAATGCAGAAAACCTTTTGTTTTTCAACATTTTTGGTCTTTTTTCATTTGTTTAGCAAAAAAAAAAAAAAAACTCAGTGGTGATTAAATACCGCCAAAAGAAAGCTCTACCTGTCTAAAAAAAAATATAAAAATGTAGTTTGGGTGCAGCATTGCATGACTGCACAATTGGCATTCAAACTGCAACAACGCTGAACGCTGAAAATTGGCCTGGGCGGGAAGGGTGTAAAAGTGCCGGTATTAAAGGGGTCAAATACTGTAAGCAACAAACTTAACTCCAGCTAACACTTTTTAAGCAGTTATATTCGTAATTTTTCCTTTGGGGAAAAAGTTATGAAGCATGAATTATAGCTGACCATTTAAAATAGCACCAGTGTAATAGTTTGTCCCAACCCCTGTAACTTTCACTTTTGCTGAACAGCTTAATCTTCATGTAAATGTGCTAAAAAAATAAAAATAAAGTCATGCAGATAGAAAAAAATAAAAATGATATACTTAATGCTGTCATTACAAGTAATAACCACATATAGTTACCTGAATATAATATCTTTCTTTGTAGTGGTGTTAGCTAGCAGGACATGCCAATAATCCATGCATGCTCTGTTTCCAGGTTAATCTACGGATTCGTCTCAGCTTCCCTCAGGCCGTTAACTCTGTTTTTACTATGTCCAGTATTTAATGATCATTGCACCCATTTCCAATCATTTAATTAAAATGAAATTTGGTCAACAAAATGAGCCAATTATATTAATATCCAAGCAAATGGTCTAAGAAACACAAGACTTGCTTATGCAGCAAGTCCACTGATAAATTAAAGTATAATTTTATTACTGCTATCTTGTCTGAGTATTTCCAGAATTCAATCTTGCTGGATTGCTCAGGCGGATAATCTAAATGTGTACTTTGTCACTTAATACATTAAGGGGCCTTTTGTTCAATAACAATAAAAATGAGGCGCTCGTCAAAGCCTCAATATTAACGAGATATCACAATTCTGATATGAAAAAGACATTTGACTTTTTTTTTATTTTCCATTTAAGCAAATCTAACTTAGAGGCGCAATCTCGGTTGCCCTGACTACAGTGATCAGCAAGAATTGATTATCTTGTCCTTCTTAGGGCAAACAACCGCTTTTGGAAAGAAAAAAAAATTGGAAAATTGTTGCGTATTCTACATTTTAGCTTTAATTTGATTTGTTATTGTCGATGTTTATCCCGAAATATAATGAACTGCATATCTTGCCCGCTGATAGCTAAATGAAGCATTGTTGTATAATTCAATTTATGATAATTGAGTAACGTACGGTAGAAGAATTGTTTTATTACATTATTCTCAGCATATTGTTGATTTGTACCAATGCTGGCCATGCGCTGACAAATGTCTAATCCATTCTGACAAAAGATGAATTTATGGCTGAAGAGTTTTCCGTAGTCATCACTCATAATAAGTTTACCACAACTTTTATATATATTATTTATTTATAATATATGAACCACATTAACATACAGGGAAGAGAATAGACACTGATTAGGGCAGAATGAGCCCCTAGGCAAGGTTGCAGTTTTTTAGTTTTTTTTTTCAAAACAAATTAACATTTATTTATTTTTTTACAAACAAATTTAGAGAAAAAAAAGCATTTACAGAAAAAAAAAAAAAAAAAAAAAAAAAATATATATATATATATATATATATATATATATATATAATTATTATTATTTTTTTTTTTCAAAACAAATTAACATTTTATTTTTTTACAAACAAATTTAGGGAAACAAAAGCATTTACAGAAAGAAAAATATTATATATATATATATATATATATATATTTATTTATTTAAACATTTTGGTTGCAATTCCTATGTATGAAGTTCCTAGACCCACCTTGCGCTTCATATTGTGATAGTTTGCCCCAAGCACCTAATTCCCGGTAAGTTGCAGTTTTTTTTTTAACTATTCTCCATCCTTTGAATAAAACTTCTAAGAAATGCAATTGCCACATTTGTATTTTCTGTACTAGCCTGAGGGTTGTAGCAAACCCGCTAGATATCCACCAGGCCTTGGGTTCCTGCATGGGTTGCTTTGTGGACTGTCACCTGACAATCCTAGGTACTTTTCTTTGTTTATGAGGGGGCTGGGTAGTTGTGTTTGTCTTAACCACTTGCCTACCGGGCACTTTTACCCCCTTCCTCACAAGGCCAATTTTCAACTCTCAGCAATATCAAACTTTGAATGAAATTGCACGGTCCTGCAACACTGTAGCCATATGATCTTTTTATAATTTTTTCACACATATCAAGCTTTCTTTTGGTGGTGTTTATTCACCACTGAGTTTTTTTTGAAACCCAAAGAATTAAAACAAAATCAAAAATTTTTTTTTTAATAGTTTATTATAAAATTTTGTAAACTGGTAATTATTCTCCTTCACTGATGTGTGCTGATGAGGTTGTGCTAGTGGGCACTGATGAGGTGGCACTGATGAGGCAGCAAAGGTTGGGCACTGATAAGTGGTACTGATGGGCACTGATGAGGTAGCATTGATGAGGATGCACTAAGGGGCACTGATTGGCAGCACCGATGATCACTGATTGCCAGCACTGATGAGCACTGATTGACAGCACTGGTGGGCACAGTGGGGACTGCACTGATAATCAGGACACTGATAATCAGTGCCCTGATTATTAGTGCTGATGTCCCTTTAACACAAGCTTATTATCAGCTCTTTTTCTTTCCCCATGCTGTCAGCGGGGGAAAAGAAAAGCCACTTTTTTTAGGGTTAAGTGTTAGGGTTTAGGGTCAGGGTTAGGGTTTAGGGTCAGTGTTAGGGTTAGGGTTTGCCCTTAAAGAACAAGGTTAGGACTCATGGATTGGAATAGGGACCTCCTACAAAGGTCAGGGTTTACAACCACTTTAAAATAGTGCTCTGACTACACGGATCTACCATGTAATTGAAGATTCTTTTTTTTTTTTTAATGCAAAAAAAAGTTAATTTTCACTTAATGTAATGAAGCCTTGGTCTTAACCTTCCCACTTAAGTCACTTTCTGTGTTGGTATTGAGCAAAGCCTCCTTTGCAGCACGTTGTTGGTTGTCAAGTTGTGCTTCTCAGCAGTCTAGCTAGACGTCAGCATCCATTGTCGCAACCCGCCTCAACAAAATATTGTAAGCTTGTTTTTTTCTAAGACACATGTCTTTTTGTAAGATAGCACTAATTGATTTGTTTGGTCTTTTGGCCTTGTCTCAACACACTTCAGGTTTACTAGTGTTCTAGAACAGATCAGCTTCATTTAGGTTGATTGACAAGGAACTTGCCTCTATCACATCTGAATCTTCCCGAAAAATAAAGTGCTATGCCATGCTTGTGGAAGCCAGGTCTCCTGGGTCTGTGGGCTGCTGAAGGTTTCAAATCTCGATAATTAACAAGCGGTGGGTCAATTATGTTTGCGGTGTACATTATTCACTTGAATATTTTATATTATTGACCTAAACACCTGTGCTTTCAGTAAATGTCCTGAGGCAGAGATACATAATGTTTAGAATACAAGTGATCCGTAATGTGAAGCTTCATTTTTAAAGTACATTTTCAGAGTATTAAATATGTAAAATAGAGAAGTAAAAATGAAAAATGAAGACACTCTGGCTGCAATATTCACCCTATCTCCAGTGTTGTCCTTCACAAAAATTCTCCTCCATGTTGCTAGATGGCAGTTGTCTTTTGGTTTCAATGATGTCCAGCCTAATTGAATTCACTTTCTCATGTCACGAACGCTCCCTCTTGTGGCATGTCATCTAGCTACCCTGGGCCCCCAAAAAATAAGCCTTTAAAATCTGCTGCAATACAGGGAGTTAAAGTGGTTCTAAAGCCTCAGGCCGGGTTCACATACACTATATTACCAAAAGTATTGGGACACCTGCCTTTACACGCACATGAACTTTAATGGCGTCCCAGTCTTCATCAGTAGGGTTCAATATTGAGTTAGCCCACCCTTTGCAGCTATAACAGCTTCAGCTCCTCTGGGAAGGCTGTCCACGAGGTTTAGGAGTGTGTCTATGGGAATGTTTGACCATTCTTCCAGAAGTGCCATTGTGAGGTCAGGCACTGATGTTGGTCTGGCTCGCAGTCTCCACTCTCCGCTCATCCCAAAGGTGTTCTATTGGGTTGAGGTCTATTGTGCAGGCCAGTCAAGTTTTCCCACCCCAAACTTGCTCATCCATGTCTTTATGGACCTTGCTTTGTGCATTGGTGCATAGTCATGTTCCCACAAAGTTGAAATTCGGCTTGCAGCAGCCCTGGGGATGGGAGCTGGTCACTATCTCCTGTCATTCAAATTGGATGTGAAGAAACCTGCATCCAATTCACACTAGTGTGAACCCAGCCTAATACTTTTCTTCTTCACTCCTCCTGAAGAAGAAGAAGATCATTGGTCTAAGAAACACGTAGAGCAGGGATCGCCAAACTGCGGTCCTCTAACTGTTGAGGAAACTATGCGTCTAATGAGGCATTGTAAAATTCTGACATTCACAGACATGCCTAGACATGATGGGAATTGTAGTTCATGAAAAACTGGAGGGCCGTAGTTTGGAGACCCCTGAGGAATATGTAGTAAATATCCCTATCCAGAATTTCAAAATCAACCTTGAGATAATAAAAATTATAACCATGATCATGCAAAGGAAAGACTGAGTGATATGGGAGCCTGGTGATTCAAAAGTATATCAACTGTTCTTAGGAATAGCATGTGTCAGTATATGTTTTTAAGACAAGATAACAATAATAAGAAAAAACATTTTAGTGTACTTTGACTCTATGGAGTACTAATGAAAGTCTACATCTAATCTATAGATAAAAATAGACTGATGCATGGTTTATTAACCCTTGAGCTGTTTTAGAAAATGAACTAAAAAAAAACCCTTGAAAAGTACCGTAATTATTATCTCTCAGTTCTCAGAATCTAACAACCTCCAAACATTGGCTATAAATACAATTTGATGTTCCTTTCTTGGTTGAACCCTCAGCAGTGTGGAGAAAGACTAGGACTTTGTTATCTTTTTATTGTTGCCTGTGTGTCAGGGCTGGGCTCAGCCCTTCCTTCTCTGAGCTGGCTGCTCAGATGCTGGCTAATTTCCAGCTCCCATCTCTCTCCACAGTTACCCAGCTGTTGATGATATCCTGCTCGTCAGTCCTGCCTACTTAAGCCGTCCAGTCCAAAGGAGCTCTGCCTTTGCCTTGGTCAACATCACAGTGACAATCTCCTGCGTTCCTGTTTAAAGTGGTTGTAAACCCTTACAGACCACTTTGACCTACAGGTAAGCCTAGAATAAGGCTCACCTGTAGGTGCAAGAAATATGTCCTAAACCTACACGGTTTAGAAGATATTTGCAAAAGACAATCGCCGCTGTCTATGGTGATCATGCCGTTAGCAGTAGCTCCTGCGCTCATGCGAGGGAGTGATGTCATCACGGCTCCGGAACAATCACAGTGCCGTTGCCGCGATACCTGTAAGGAAGATGGACGCTTCCTGGAAGAGGGGACAGCGGTGACATTGCTGGCTCCTGTGTCATGTGAGTGACACATAATGGGCTACTATGCGGTGCATAGTAGCCCATTATGCTTTACCTTTGCAAGGAAACAAAGAGGAAGTAAAACCCATCAGGGTTTACTTCCTCTTTAAAGACTTGCTTTGCTGACATCCCTTCTGGCTCCAGATCCTGCTTGCTGTTTCCCTACATTGATCCCTGACTTCTGGCTTGGCTGACTTTGGCTTTGTTTTGACTACGTTTGTTCTTTTTACTTATATTATTAAACAAGTGTGATCAAACGGTACTTCTGTCTCGGTCTGATTTCTGACACTGTGTATTGGAGGTGTCCCCTCTCCTCCTCCAAAAATGACAACGGGACACCAAAGAAATCAAAAATAAATTCTGACGGGTGTTCTAAACGGTTATCCAAAAACAATAGGTAAAAAGGTATGTCTGTTGGGCTATAGATACTCCTCAAAGTATCTTTCTTGGTTGAACATTCAGCATTGTGGATAACAAAAGTGACGGAAACCATCAAACTTTTTTTTATTCAGTTCAGCTAAGGACAGCAAAACCATTATAGCCCAACTAAGCAAATTGTACATCTATTTTTTAAAAGATAATTGAAAAGAACTGCTACTTTTTTTTCGACACGCACATGTGGTATGCTCAGTCCTCACCTCTTGAGAGGATGCCCATGGAATTAATGTATATGCCTCTCGCACCCTGCTGAGCTACCACTGTTATATTGTTCATCATATTTGGCGGGCTGTTCTCCCTGACCGGCTCTCGTTATGTGAAGCACTGAAGCTTTCCTTTTCTTTCCTTGATCTTCTTCTATTAAAAACACATTTTCCATAGTTTTACCTCATTATTGTCTGTCACCAAATGCGGTACTGAAGTCGAATTTGTTTATTTCACCATAGTTTACTGTTTCTTAGAAATATGCATTTATCAAACTTTTTTTTTTTTTTTTGTGTAGTACTTGTAATGATATACTATATGTCTATAATGAAAATAGATCGAATGCAATTTGTTTTTGTCTTTGCTGAAGTCAGCTTTAAATGTAAATGTATGAGATGCAGTGTTATAACAATGTTGCAATTACAAATTAGCACCAAACTGATTAAGTACAAACTTAAAATAACTTTGAACAATAACACTATTATTTGAACAGAAATGCGTTAAAAGCTCCACATTGTTTTCTTGTTTTGTGTGTTAAATAGTTTAATTTGAAGCTTGAAAATTTTGGTGGAAATAGTCATCTGTGCCAAACAAGAAGGCTATGAAAAAAAAAAGAGCAACAAGACCACCCATTATGGCTGGCTGAAAAATAATCAAGATACTCTTAGGCCCCAATCACTAGCGTTTTCGGGCAGGAAATTGCGCTATTTTACAGCGATTTTGCAGAATTTTTTACCGCAATTTTGCAATGTTTTTTATGGCGTTTTGCCGCGATTTTGTGCAGGGCAAAAGGTCACCAATGTAAAAAGAAGAAAAATGCCCAAATCTGCCCGATTCGAGCATTGAGAATAATAGCTTTTTCCCCTCCAGTGTTTTGTAGCTTCAGGCTTCAAGCTACAAAACGCTCAGGTGGGAATGGGGCCTCAAGGGCTGAGGGGCACCGTGGGCAATTATTGGCGGTTGGAAGCACTGTGGGAGCTGGGTGGCACTGTGGTAGGTTAGGGGATCTGCTGTTGACTGGAAGCCCAGGAGGAGGGAGGTCACAGCTCAGGCATGGCCTAGTGGTTGAGAACCACTGCATCAGATAACGATTCTGACAGCAACTTGATTGATAAATCCTCCAATCTATGTTCAAAATGCATTATGTTTAGACATAAGCATTTAATTCATGCAGAACTGCATTCCTCTTGGCTGCAAGGCCAGTTTAAAATGTACTGATGATGCTCTACTGTTATCCATACTGTATACACTATATTGTCAAAAGTATTGGGGCACCTGCCTTTACACTCACATGAAATGTAATCGCACTCCAGTCTTAGCCCTTGTACACACGGTCAGAGATTCCGACAGAATATGTCCGATCGGACCGTATTGTCGGATAATCCGACTGTGTGTGGTCTCCATCAGACTGTTTCCGTCGGTATATCCGACGGACCAAGTTTTCCAACTTGTCTATAAAATTTTCCGACAACATGCTCCGATCGGACATACTCCGATCATGTGTAGCCTACTCCGACGGACAAAGTGCCACGCATGCTCAGAACAAATTCCTAGACCAAAGCTATTGGCTACTAGCCTGAACGTAGTCCCGTCATAATGAAATAACGTCATCACGTTATGTACAATCGGATTTTCCGACAACTTTGTCCGACCGTGTGTATGCAACAGTTTCGGACAAAATCTGTCGGACAAAATCCGTTGGACAAAATCCAACGGATTTGGTTATCAGAATGTCCGACCGAGTGTACAAGGGCTTAGTCTGTAGGATTCAATATTGAGTTGGCCCACCCTTTGCAGCTATAACAGCTTCAATTCTTCTGGGAAGGTTGTCCACAATGTTTAGGAGTGTAGCTATGGGAATGTTTGACTATTCTTCCAGAAGCACATTTGTGAGGTCAGATACTGATGTTGAACAAGAAGGCCTGGCTCGCAGTCTCCACTTTAATTCATCCCAATTGTGTTCTATCAGGACAATTCAGGACTCTGTACAGGCCAGTAAAGTTCCTCCACCCCAAACTTGCCCATACATGTCTTTATGGTTCTTGCTTTATGGACCTTGCTTTATGGACCCGCTGATCACTCAGGTCTTGGTCTACACAGAGTGAAGAGCAATGACTGTCAGTCACCGCTCTCCACTCTGCTCCTCTAGAACTCACTGGAGCACAGGTCTAAGGAGAAAGTGGGCACAGTTGGCTCCGGCTCCAAGCCTTGCCAATCTCCTCCAATCAGGCAGCCTGATGGAACCTGACAATATTGTTGGAATCCTTCCAGATCCTGGAGCAACTCTACTCTGTAAGCTGATAGTGGGTAAAAAGCCCACTACAAGCTGACTCTGGGTCACTGAAGAACAAAAGTAGGTGCACTCCAGTAACCCACAAGAAAAGGTAAAAAAATATACCTTACCTGTAGTATTCCACTAGAACAAGATTTCTTAACCAGGGTTACATGTAACCTTAGGGTTCCTCCAGAGGTTCCTATAGGTTCCTTGGACATTGAGCAATTTCCACTTCTCAGATAAGTTCCCACTGACACCATTGATCTTTTTAGCTATCTGTAAGAGGGTAATTATTCCTGATGACCACAAGTGTAAGGAGCTTACTTCCTACTGACCACCACACTAATGCATTATGAGTTGTAGATATAGCAATTTTTAGCAGGTGTTCCCTGAGGTTCCAGAATGTTCTTCTCCAGTCATCTCCACTAGCTTCCAGGTCCCATGCTGAGAGGCTTCTCTGATGCATCATGAACACAGGAGATGGCCACACAGCACTGGCGCCATTCAGAGAATGCTTTGCATGTTCTCAGTGAATGAAAATCATTCTCTGGTAGGACGAGGGGGTAATTCAGAAGATCTCTACTCATGGAAACCAGCTCAGCATATTTTATTAGTATTGGTTCAGGGGCAGCCCAAGCCTGGTTCTTGACTGCCTGTCTAATTTATATCGGATAAGGTTGGGTCATCTACCCACTTTGCTTTTGTAAACATGAGTTCTCGTTGTTTGCTACAGCACCATACATGTCAGAGCAACATAATCCTAGTGTCAGAATTTTTTTGTCAGGCGTTATTGCTGCCATAATTAAAAAAAAAAGAGCTTTCATCATCCTAAAATAAGAATCTGCACAATGACATCCTTTGTGCTCGCCCGTAGCAGCGCCAGTCAGGTGACAGGGTGAGAACCTTGTCTGTCAAATTTGAAATGAAGGAGTCGTATTCTGTGTGGACTGTATGAATGAAATTTCCATCAGACTCTGTGCCTGCTTCAGTCAATCATGTGCAGCCCAGAGAGATAAAGCTGGATGTGCCAGGCTGGATCATTGACTTTTATTGTGCAGTGTATTTTATTCTCCGCAGGAAAGATACATTGTGGCTCCAGTCACTGTTTTTAATAATCTATTCAAATGATCATATGCATTCAGGGAAATAAGTATCTTGCTGCAAGATCCAAGCCTCTCTGTATGGCGGATGTGCTGTGCGGAGTCTGAGTTATTTCTGTAGGTTCTCTACAGGATCATATTCAGTGATTTATTCATGACATTTTTTATTCATTTATTTAATAAGTTCATTAGTCCTGACACATTTTGCAGAGTTCTACAGATCATTCACAACAGTCCTTACTGACAAAGGAAGTCAGTCTGACTTCCCTGCCACTATCATAGAGGCACATATAAAGAGTTTGGTAAAAGACGGTAGATAGTAGTAGAAAAACAAGACAAAATGTTAGGAATTCTCCTCTGGTGTGCATGCAAAGCTCACAGAATGACTCGCCCCCTATAAAGTGGAAAAATAGCGCTGGACCTGTGGCTCAGAGGCTCCAAAATGGCGGGGGATTGGCGTATAACACGCACCCGTGATTTTACCCTGATTTTAGGGGGAAAAATGTGTGTTATACACCGATAAATACAGTACTTGGTGAGGTTAAGATTAAACTAGAAGACTAATAGTACAATATTTATAAAGATTGATTAAACAAAGTATTGTCTATTTATGACAGATCATCTATCTAGGGACAGTCAGGAAAGGAGTCCATCCAAACGGTGGCCAGGTTCCAGCTATTGGCCTGGTTTGTCCCATATGGATGGACAATGATCCTGGCTTGGCCTGATGATTACCACTTGGTCCAGGAAATATCAAACCGTGGCCACCCATATTCTTATTGCCGCAAGGTTGGCTGTCGCAAGGAAATGGAAATGTATTCAACCCTCTGACATCTTGGAAGCAATTACAATCTTAAATAACAACTTCAAATTGGAACATGGCGTCTCCAAAGCCCAACTCACCACTGCAAAATTCTATAGACATTGGGACCCGTGGATCAATGACCCCAGAAGTTTACAGCTGAACTGACCTTTCATTCACAAAAGATTCACATTACTCTTTAAGCTCCCATTTTAATCCTCAACAATAAACAGGCAGCACCCACATCTCATATTGTGCACTCAGTATCAATCTGTAGCACATTAAAACTACACGTGTGACTGTCTACTGGTTCTACTTCCTATAGGTAGCAAGACAAATGCCCTGTACACACGTTCGGGAATTCCGATGGAAAAAGTCCAATTGGATTTTGTTGTCGGAAAATCCGATCGTGTGTGGGCTCTATCGCACTGTTTCTATTGGGCTTTCCAATGCACAATGTTTGAGAGCAGGATCTAAAATTTTCCGACAACAAAATCCGATCGCATAAATTCCGATCGTGTTTAGACAATTACAACGGATAAAGTGGAACTCATGCTCTGAATAAACTAATGCCGCGTACACACGATTGGAATTCTCGTCGGAAAAAGCGCTGATGGTTTTCCCAACGGAATTCGGCTCAAGCTGTCTTGCCTACACACGGTCACATCAAATTCTGATCATTTATAACGCAGTGACGTACAACACGTAAGACGTGACTAGAAAAAGGAAGTTCAATAGTCCAGTAGCCAATAGCTTCCGTCTCGTAGTTGAATCTGAGCATGCGTGATTTTTGGCATGTCAGAATTGCATACACACGATCGGAAATAACTGATAGAAAGTTTTTCCATCGGGAAAATAGAGAACGTGCTATCAATTTTTGACTGGCGGAAATTTGGACAGCTAAATTCCAATGGAGCATACACACGGTCACATTTTCCGATGAAAAGTTCTCATAGGTCTTTTTCTGGCCGGAATTCTGACCGTGTGTACGCGGCATTAGAGACGAAAGCTATTGGCTACTGGTCCATTTATAGTCTCAACGTACGTGTCTGACGTCACCTCGTTCAGAACGATCAGATTTTCCGACAACTTTGTGCAACCGTGTGTATTTAACACAAGTTTCGGACAAAATCCGTCTGAATTTTGTGGTCGGAATGTCCAACCGTGTGTACAGAGCATAAGGTTCTAGTTAAAGCGGTTCTTCACCCTAAAGGGGAAGTTCCGCTAGTATTATCCCTCCCCCCCTCAGGTGCCACAATCGGCACCTTTCGGGGGGGAGGGGGGTGCAGTTACCTGGATAATCCAGGTAACTGCACCCACTTCCGGCCAGACCGCCGCAGACCCCCGCATCGGAGACACAGCGGGGGACCATAAGAGAAGCGCAGCGCAACTCGCGCATGCGCAGTAGGGAACCGGGCAGTGAAGCCCTCATGCTTCACTTCCCGATTCCCTGACAGAGGATGGCGGCGGTGGCTGCAGCGAGACGAGCGATCGCTCGTCATCTGCCGCCGACATCGCTGGAACCTGGGACAGGTAAGTGTGATATTATTAAAAGTCAGCAGCTGCAATATTAGTAGCTGCTGGCTTTTAATATTTTTTTTTTAGGTGCAGCTCCTCTTTAACTTTAAAACTCATAATGTTGTTTTTTGTTTTTTCTGGTTACTACCTATACAGGAATACCTACATACGTGCTGTAGCTCTTCTGTTAGCATACTTGTGAATATTATAGATACATATCAATGTGTATACGCACCATAACCTGAGAATGTATCTTTGTACCACTCTGTTTGTTACTTTTTGTACCCTTTGAAAAATGAATAAATCTTGAAGTAAAAAAAAAAAGTCAGGGGGACAAATTCAATTCTACTCTTTGGGCTGTCCCCCCAGCTTTTTTTAGAATAAAATTGTATCTGGACTAGGGTTGCACTGATACTCGTATTAGTGCTGATTGGTACTCGTGCAAATGCTCCAATACCTGAAACCAATACTTTCAGGCTCGGTTCTTTCAGTTGACAATGGGATTCCCCCACTGATAGCTGAAATATATATAAAAAAAAAAAGCCGGCAATTATCGGTTGTTAAGGAGCCGGGCCGCCGCATCCCCAACAACCGATGACTCATTCAGCTGTCAGTGTGGTTCATCTGTTGACAGCTTGAAGTGTAAGTCCCGCCAATTGGGGCTGTCAAAAAACAACATTGCTTAATAACTCAGCCGAAAGATAAAAAGAAACATTTTTTCTCTCTATATTTTACAGATCAAAGGGATAAACTTCGATCTGCAGATGAAGTCATTTTAAAGCAACCTGTCAAGAAAAAAAAATGTTGTAATTTTTTTAAATGTTTTAAAAGGTAATACACTTTTGCAAAAAATCTGTAAGAAGAACTTACACTGGAAACCCCCTAACCCACCCCCCCCCCCCACCCCAGTCTCACTGTATCTGAGACCAGCGATCTCCCGCTAGGAGACATCAGGTCGTCACTTCACCGGTTCAGAGATTTGAAATCCCTGTGACCTAATCTCCTAAATTCTAAATAGTCAGTGCCGTCCAAGTGAGAGCGATGACCAATTAGAATCTGCCTAGCCCAGTGATGGTGAACCTTGGCACCCCAGATGTTTTGGAACTACATTTCCTATGATGCTCATGCACTCTGCAGTGTAGTTGAGCATCATCAGAAATATTGTTTCAAAACATCTGGGGTGCCAAGGTTCACCATCACTGGCCTAGCCCATCCTGTCAGTGGGGGAGAAGAAGAGAGAAAGCTGTAGAGATCTCAAATCCCTAGACCGGTGAAGTGGTGACCCAATGTCTCCTAGGGGGTGATCACCGGCCTCAGGTACAGCAATACCGGGGGGGGGGGGGGGGGGTACCAGTGTAAGTTCACCTTACAGATTACGGCCTATCCCAGAAACCCGGAAGTGCTGCCTTGAAGCATAAAAAGTGTAAAAACAACAAAGAATAGAATAACATATTTTAGCATTCGTGTAAGAGAGAGGGGAAGGCATAGGATACGATGATGTTTGTTTGAGTTTAGTTCTGCTTTAAACATGATGTGAGAATATATATATATATATAGATATATAGATATATAGATATATAGATATAGAGAGAGATATATAGAAAAAACAACGGGATACATTCTCCACTGCAAAACATTCTTTTATCTCTGATTGTTCTTTCAAAACAAGACAGTGCATCACAGTGTCTTGTTTTGACAGAACAATCAGAGCTAAAAACAATATTTAATATTTTGCATTGGAGAATGCGTCCCGTCATTTATTCTATTGAATATCGGTGGGGAACTGAGAGTCCACCCTGACACTATACTCCAGAAAGGAACAAAGGAAAGAAAAGGAAGTAACTCACTCTATTTTATCTATCTATCTATCTATCTATCTATCTATCTATCTATCTATCTATCTATCTATATATATATATATATATATATATATATATATATATATATATATATATATATGTGTGTATGTGTGTGCGTGTGTGTGTATGTATATATATGTATAAATATAAATATAAATAGTATAGCGGTAGGCCATGCCACCACAAAGGCTTATAGATAGCTGCAGAATGCAATCCATGAAGACAAGATGTAGATTTCCAAGAAGAAAGCAGGTGCACTCTATGGGACTTACAAAAGGGAGAAGGTTCAATAAGGTGTTCATTATGTTGCAAATCCCCTGGAGTGCACCTGCTTTCTTCTTGGAATTCTACATCTCGTCTTTATGGATTGCACCCTGCCACTATCTCTATACACACAATGCATGATGGACTGTCATTTGCATTGGTTTAACAATTTATAAACATAAAGCATACTGTAGCTAAACCCAAGAACACACACTAAATATATTTCAGCATAGCAGTTTTTTCATTTGAAGTGTGCATTAGCTTTCCTTTATCAGGTTTTTTTATACAGTATGTTTATTTATTTATTTTTATCCAGTGATACTTTCAATGACAAAATTCTATCCTAAGGTATAAATGCTTATTTGCTGCACTGTACATATGTACCCCTAGGATAGGAAGACAGAACGCCTCCCCCTCCTCTCCTCGCCCCTCCCCTCTCCTCTCCCCTCCCCTCTCATCTCCCCATCCCTCCCCTCTCATCTCCCCATCCCTCCCCTCTCCTCCCCTCCACTCCTCTCCTCTCCCCCCTCTCCTCTCCCCACCCCTCTCTTCTCCTCTCCTCTCTCCTCTCCCCACCCCTTCCCTCTCCTCTCCTCCCCTCTCCTCTCTACTCCTCTCCTCTCCTCTCCCCTCCCTACCCCTCCCCTCTCCTCTCCCCCCTCTCCTCTCCCCACCCCTCCCCTCTCCTCTCCCCCCTCTCCTCTCCTCTCCCCACCCCTCCCCTCTCCTCTCCTCTCCCCTCTCTCCACCCCACCCATCCCCTCTCATCTCCGCAGTCCTCCCCCCTCCCTCTCCTCTCCCCACCCCTCTCCTCTCCTCTCCTCTCCCCTCTCCCCACCCCACTCCTCCCCTCTCCTCTCCGCATTCCTCCCCCTCCCCTCTCCTCTCCCCTATCCCCACCCCATCCCTCCCCTCTCCTTTCCGCATTCCTCCCCCGTCCCCTCTCCTCTCCCCATTCCTCCCTTCTCCACTTGTCATACTGCGCCCCAAGTCCACCCTTTTTTAAGCAAATTAGAGCCTTGGGCTGTAATCATGTGTGCTTAAAAAAAAAAAAAAAACATTGGAATCCATGCGACTGTCACCCTGCATGTAGATTAGGGGCCGGGCACATTAGGGGGGTGGCCTCTACGGCGCGGCCGCCACTGATTAGACTTGTCCTGACACGCCCCCTCTGCACAGCCAATTACTGGGAAGCTCCGTGTGCTGTTGCTTCTCCTCCCCTCAGCTGGTATGCAGCTGAGAACAGAGGTAATGTGATGACTTATAAAAAGAGGGGGAAAGGGTATTTATATGTTTTTTTTTATATCTGTACGAAAAAATTTATTTTCAACGGAATGGGTTGTTTTACAAGGTGATCATCGCAATCACTAAGAATACATACCTAAGTCGAATTTGTCTTTTTAAACCAGAGTTTAATGTCACTTTAATACTGTCCTAAATGACCCCTAATACCATATAGATGCTACAATCTCAGCGTCAGATGCATTTCTTCTTATCCGTATATAATAGGATCAGTGGGTTTCTCCATGCATTAGTGAGATTTACAAAAGATTTCTTTCTTCAACTTTTTTCAATATCTTTGTGCGGAATAAGCTTGGCAGTACCAATTTTTTTTAGTGTGAACGTTTCCAAATTCATTTATTCCTATACAGGCAATTATGGAGGTTGCTTGACTTGCAAATGTCTCAGAATAGCAAATTATGACTTAGAATTGCAAATCTGTATTGAATTCCTGAGTTTATCTGTGGACTTACTGCATTCATCACACAGACTTTTTCAGAAGAATACCGGGATTCTTTTGAACAAATCTGGAGCAGAGGGAAATCGGTGTTTCCGAGCGTAATCCACCGGTTTTCTTTTTCTAACCTCTATGGGGAAAAAAAATAAAAAATGACGTCTGGAAAGAGTTGATATGGATATATATGAAATGCAGATATGGAAAATCTGGAGGAAAGATGCTGAAAGATTTGTAATTCTGTGCAGCCAGTTTTATGATGCAGATGCCACAACTAGACCTCCACTGCAGCAACACTGCACCCACATCAAGTGTAGAGGCTTTAGACTCCGCACCTTCAGACTGCCACCGAACCGGACCCATTCAGGTGAATGAGGCTGCATCACAACTGCCCTGCAACCCCGTGTAATGGACATAAGTGCAGCACAGTGGGGTTAAAGTGTAACTAAACCCAGGACCCTGCATTCACTATATCTGGTCTCCCGCAGTGCACAGAACATGGAAATGCAAATATTTTAGTAATTTTAGTAAATATAAACTGCTAAATACCTTTTCTCATCAGCAGTAAATCAGTGTCACTTATCAGTGCCACCCATCAGTGCCACCCATCAGTGTCACTTATCAGTGCCACCTATCAGTGCCCATCAGTGCCATCCATCAGTGTCACTTATCAGTAGTGAAGGAAAAAAAAAAAAACTAAATTTTTATAACTAACTATGAAACAGTTTTTTTTTTTTTTTGGGGGGGGGGGGGGGGGGGGGTGGTTTTGGTATTTTTTTTAATCAAAAAATAAAACCCCCAGCTGTGATTAAATACCACCAAAAGAAAGTTCTATTTGTGGGGGGAAAAATGATAAAAATGTCATATGGGTACAGTGTTGTATGACGTGCAATTGTCATTCAAAGTGTGACAGAGCTGAAATCTGAAAACTGGTCTAGGCAGGAGGGGGGATTACGTGTCCAGTAAGCAAGTGGTTAATACAGACAACATATTGCCTCTCCGCTCGTCAACTGCCTTCTAAAAAGCAATTTATTATGGATCACTTTCAGAGGGGCGGCAAAGCCTACTGCAGGTGTGAATGAGCCCTCGGGGGCTTCTCCTTTCTGTGCGGTGCGATTTGAGCCCATTCAGTAGAAATGGAGCACGCCCAAAGCGGTGTATGCACTACTGTACAAAACACACTTCTGTACCATGCGATTCGGGGCAGCGAAACGCACTGCAATTGAGACCTGTAAGCTGTGTCATTACCATTGACACCCACTGCAGATCGCAACTGTGCAGCGTTTTGACCGTTGTGCATAGATACCTGAACACATCACAGCGCCCTCCCTCAGTACTGCTCTCTGATACAAGCAGTGGGTGGCACAATTAAAGCAGTATTAAACCTAAAAATAAACATTTATTATATTGCAGCTCCAATTCTTAGATGTGACGGCCGCATTCATTTCCTTTTTTTTGTCTTTCTTTCTTTTATTTTCATCTGGTGATCCAGCCAGCATGTCTGTTGTCTTTCAAAAGAACAAGCTCTCCAGCACAATGTATCAGTTTGCATGGATGAGGCAAACCACTTAACTCTGGCGGGGGTGATTACAACGATCAGCTTTTATTTATTTATGTAAATCCTTCATCCCAAAAGGAAAACATCTATCTATCGATCTATCGATCTATCAATCTATCTATCGATCTATCTATCTATCGATCTATTTACGGATCTATTTATCTATCTATCTATTTATTGATCTATTTATCTATCTATCTATCTATGTATTGATCTATTTATCTATCTATCTATTTATTGATCTATTTATCTATCTATCTATGGCTGGCCATACATTACAATTTTCTTGAACAGTTTCCTTTAGACAAGACAGGAAGTCACCAGTCACTTTCACTCCAATCAAGAGAGGGGTCACCAGCACCTTATATCCGTTTCTTGACACTGAAGATATACAGTCATCAGTTATCCTGCACTTTATATATTAAAAGACTATCACGTATACATTAGCACTTTAGTTCACTTGTTTACATTTTATGAAAAGAATAATTTTGCATGTACAGAGTATTTCTATGGACTTATTTGATGCTTGAGAATATCATTGCTTCTATCTGATGAGTACTATAAGCACGTGATATTTTTTTCTTCTATATACTTTTTGTTTATATCAACAATCTAAGGATACTGATTGTTTATTTATAAGGCCCCTTTCACACTACCGATCCGTTCAGGTCCGCCTGTCAGTTTTTCAGGCGGACCTGAACGGATGCTCCATAGAGCTCTATGGATCGTCGGATGTCAGCGGTGAAAAGTCCACTGACATCCGACCCGCTCCGATCCGAAAAAGTGTGACGGAGGAAAAAGCTATTTTTCCATCCATCATCGGATCAGATCGGGTGACGACGGACGCTGCGGCGGCCCGTCGTCACCCGATCTCCCATAGGGGAGAGCGGCACTGTGACAGGTCCGTCCCTGCACAGTGTGCAGAGACGGACCTGTCATCTTCCTGCTCAGCAAGCGGATATCCACGGGGCGGATCAGCCCTGATCTGCCCCGTGTGAAAGGACCCTAATGCCCCGTACACACGAGAGGGATTAAGTCTGACAGACTTCCGACGGAGTTCTAGCGGAGTTCCGCCGGAGTTCTGGCGGACTTTTCGACCGAACGGACTTGACCACACACCATCACACCAAACTCCGACGGAGTCGAACGTGATGACGTACGACTGGATTCGACGTAGGAAGTTCATAGACAGTAGCCAATAGCTGCCCTAGCGTCGATTTTAGTCCGTCGGAGTAGCACACACACGAGCGAATTTTTCGAAGGGGACCGGGTCCGGCGGAGTTCCGTCGGGAAAATTTGAAGCATGCTTCATTTCTAAAGTCCGTCAGACTTTTGCGAAGCTAAAGTCCGTTGCAGCCCACACACGAGCGGATAGTCCGCCGGACTCAGTCCGTCGGAGTTTGGATGTCGAAAAGTCCGCTCGTGTGTACGGGGCATTACAAGAATTGCCACTATTTATGTGTATTTAGCACTGTGCACCTGGTCACTTTATTTTGCACATTTGCACTATTTCATTGTATTGTTTTATATAGCGCAGCACTATTTTATTTTATGTTATTTATGGTTAACTCTAAAATGATGGCCTGTTTGTCGCTGCGTCATATGGCGCACATAATTCTAGTGCTGGACATGTGTATTTATTCACTTGGCGCAACCTCAGCTTTTATATATTACCATAAATTAAGTAATATTTTGCTTTTGTTTGCGAGATTTGGGGGGGGGGGTCACATCTGTGGGAGAGGTGTAAAGGCACCATGAAATGGCCTGGTGGGCTGGATTTGGCCCGGGGGCTTTGTGTTTGACACATTGGGGGTTATTTACAAAAAGCAAATCCACTTTGCATTGCACGTGCACTTGGAAGTGCAGTCGCTCTAAATCTAAGGGGTAGATCTGAAATGAGGGGAAGCTCTGCTGATTTTATCATCCAATAATGTGCAAGCTAAAAGGCCATTTTTTATTTTCCTTGCATGTCCCCATCGGATCTACAGCGACTTTACTTCCAAGTGCACTTGCAATGCAAAGTGGATTTTCCTTTAGTAAATAACCCCCATAGTCTCATAGTTAGTCTGATTGAAAGAAAAAAGTCTGTCTAATTTAACCAATAAAAGATAAAATTAAATAAAAATGTCTAGGGTGCCTGCTTTCAAAAAATATATAATGTTTTGGGGATTTTAGTTAACCTTCAGGGCTAAAATATTTTTTTTATATGTGTGCAAAAATGGCTGAGGAATTGTTTAATCCTACAAGATAGGTTAAAATAGTAATTATATGTTTTTATTCCTTTACTTTCTTGCCTTATAAGCAGAGATTTAAAAAAAAAATGAAATTTGGTATTTTTTTTTTTATTCGCCAGTTTGTCCGGCCTCCATAGAATTTATACAATTCATTAATCATGATTGGATAGATTTCTATTCTGTGTGATTCCTTGCCCACCAGGCAAACTTACATGCATGGAATAAGCAATGGATCAGCACATTTTACTCTTCCAAATGAAACTTTAGTCTTCTAAGGTATAATCTAGCACTGCTGTATGGAAAAAAGGATACTTGAGGTCAAGTTCTCTGAGGTTTTATAATAACACCGGTAGTATTGAGTTTTCGTAAGGAAACAGAATTCCTCTCTCTCTGCCCTCTTACTATCAATTATTCTTACATTTTACACCAGGAATCATTTGATTGCCTTTTTTCTCTTACGGCATCCTAAATATAGAGCGCCAACCACAAGATGTTACATAAACAATGGAAAACAGCACAAGGGAAGAATAATGCATGAAATCTGATATTAACCCCTTCGCGCCTATGGGTAAAACTAATTTAAAGGGGTTGTAAACCCTCATTTAAAAATATAAAAATAACAAACATGTCATACTTACCTGCTCTGTGCAATTGTTTTGCACAGAGTAGCCTCAAACCTCTTCTTCTGGGGTGCTTCAGGTCTCTCGTCTTCATCAGGTGCCCCCACGGAAAGCCGTTTTCCCTGGGGCACCCATGTGGGCTTGTTTCCGAGTCTTGCTGCTGCGTCCATTGACACGGTGTGATTTATTTATTTTTTTACCAAAAATACGTAGAAGATTATATATCGGCCTAAACTAATGAATACAGTATTAAAGCAAAAAAGTAAAAAGTATTTTTCAAAATTGTCACTCTTTGTTTATAGTGTAAAAAATAAAAAAACGCACAGGTGATCAAATACCACCAAAAGAAAGCTCTATTTGTGGGGAGAAAAAAAGGACATAAATTTTGATTGGGTGCAGCGGCGCATATCTGCGCAATTGTCAGGTAAAGCGACGCAGTGCCATATCGCAAAAAATAGCCTGGTCATTAAGGGGGCAAATCCTTCCGGGGCTGAAGTGGTTAATACTGCAGTTGAAGATAGGAACAGTAATGCTCAGTAATAAGACAGATATCAATGTAAGTTTCTCTGCTCCATCCCATGAACTTAATAATAGACTTCAATCAGGGTTTTAATGAACACAGCATCAATGGCAGTGTAATCATTTCTAGATTCTGTTGGTAGCAAAAATAATTTACAAAAAAACAGAAAACTGAATTCAAATACTTACCATAATTCTCCTTTCCTGACAAGCTCCATGGCAGCACAGCTGTGTGAGGCCTCGTCCACCCTCTACCTAATCAGGACTTAACTATACATTTTTCACTCACCTCAGCCTCAGCATTTCGTAACTCGTACTACTTAACTGGGCGGGTATTGTGCTGCCATGGAGCTCATCAGGAAAGGAAAATTATGCTAAGTATTTGAATTCAATTTTCTGTTTTCCTGATGGTTGCATGTCAGCACAGCTAGGAATTAACTAGCCACACACGGGAGGGTAATGCTTGAGAACATTTTTTAATCTACTCTGGAGGTGGAAGCCAGAACACTCCTGCCAAAATCAACGGTAGTCAGAGCCGCCGGCTCCACGCAATAGTGTGCCATGAAGGTATGTATGGACGTCCATTTGGATGCCTTGCAGATCGTCTCCAAGGACGCTCTCCTGCCGCTGCCCAGGAGGTAGAGACTCCTCTAGTGGAATGCACTGTGACCCCCTCAGGCACAGGCAAACCCTTTGTTCTGTGGGCCAAGGATATAGTCTTGACTAACCATGAAGCGATCACTCTACCAGGAGCCCTCAGGCTCTTCCGAGCACCATTCTGGATGATGAAGAGATGCTCCGACTTTCTAAGTTCAGCCATCACGTTGACATATGCTTTCGATGAAGACCCCACATCAAGTGGATTCTGAGAGTTCTCTGTGAGAAACATTGGGAGCCTGATATCTTGAGTCATATGAAAATGAAATGGGACGAATCCCAGCAGGGGAGCACCGCGCTACCTGCGAAGAAAGAGAGGAAGGGTTCTTTAAACCTGAATGCCGCTATCTCGGATACCCTCGGATACCCTTCTGGCTGAAGTTATTGCCACGAGAAAGGCAGTTTTCAATGAGAGATGCCATAGATAGACAGGAGAAACAAAGGTGTCTAATGAAAGGAAATCCAATATTAGAGGTAAGTCTCATTTTGGAAATCTTAGAGACCTCGGCGGTCTTAGGCGGATTGTCGCTCTGAAGAATCGGATCACTAACTTATCCATGGCCCACTGGGTACCAGTGAAAGCCAAGATAGCAGACACGTGGGCCTTCAAAGTGCTTGGGGAGAGGCCTAGTTCTAATCCCGCCTGGAGGACCTCCAGAATGTGGCAGACCCTTGGCGAATCTAGCAAAAGTCATGTTTGTATGCAAATTCCACAAACTTGTTCCAAGTTCTAGTATAGGTATTGTTGATACTGTCTTTGCTGGCTTTCATTAGGGTACTCGTGACTCTGGCTGAGACTGATTAGCCTTCGCCTCTCAAGACGAAGGCCATCAATTTCAGGCTCTCCGGGGCCGGCTGTAAGTTGGTTTGAACCCAATCCATGATCAGGGGTCACCTATCTCAGAAGAACACTGCTGCTAGTGCTTCCCTGCCTGCGGATGTAAGCCATTGTTGTCACATTGTCTAACTTCAAAAGGATTGGCTCTCCTTGAATCTGACTCTTGAATGCCAGGAGAGCCTGGAAGGCTGCCCTCAACTCCAATATATTGGAAACTACATCGGCAGCCTGAAAAGTCTATTGTCATTGGGCCCAGTGGTCTTTGTATAGGGCTCCCCAGCCCGTTCCACTGGCATGCGACTGGACTATTTGCCACCTTGTTGTGAATGAGGAGTGGCACTGAAGATCAGTCCAGATCAGATCGACCACCAGTCCAAGTTGACCCTCATCTGAGTTGTGATCTGGATTTTCCGACCAAGATCCCCCGATCTCCATTGATCTAAGAGACCCATTTGGAAGAGGCACAAATTCCATTGAGTCCATGTGACCATCGGAGTGGTTGAGATCATTATACTAAGAAGTCGCATGCAGTCTATTGTTGGCAGGTACGCCTTCTTTTGAGCTTCTGACATCGTCTTCAGGATACAGGATATCTTGTCTCTGGGTAACGGCACTGATGTCATCTATCTTTGCACCTAAGTATACTAGAGATTCAGTAAGCACGAGGTGACTCTTTACTTTATTGACCAGCCAACCAAAACTCTCCAAGGTCAACAAGATTGTCTTCCGGTGTGTAAGGAGCGTGTCCTTGTCTTGGCTTTGAAGTAAAATGTAGTCCAATTAGTGGTGTATACGGATTCCCTGCAATCATAGGTATACCACCAGGGCCACCAGGATCTTCGTGAATACCCTGCGGGACATGGTCAGCCCAAAGGGCAGGCATACAGATTGATAGTGAAGTTGTCCTACTGCGAACCGAAGAACCTCTGGTAGAATGGGCCACGGTTACATGGAACTACACATCCCTGAGGTCCACCGACAGTAGCCAGTCTCCTGGTTGAATGACCTTCAGGATTGTTTGGAGCGACTCCATCCTAAATGGCTCCTTCTTGATGGATCTGTTGAGGTCCCTGAGGTCTATTACCGGCCTCCAAGTCCCCGACTTTTTCCGAACCAAGAACAGAGGCGAGTAGACCCCGGAAAAACACTCCTGTTGAGGAACTGCGACTATCGCTTCTTGCTCCAGAAGGGTCCGTATATACTTTCAGAAGACATCCTGTTTTCACTTTTCTGGAGGCATCTTTGTTGAGACAAAGGCTCTGCAGGGCTACTTGAGGATTTTCTAGATGTGCCTGTACCCGATGGTCTAAATCACCCATGGCTCCGTTATCCTTTTTGCCCACACTCGACGAAACCTGAATAACATGGCTCCTACCTGGCAAGTGTGATCGGGTGGGTATTCAAAAAGACTTCTAAGGTTCTTGACCCAAGGAAAAGGTTGGTCTTCTAGATTTGTGGTTTGTCGCAGAATTTGACCATTGCCGGCGAAACTCCCTTCCTGGCCTGTAGGACCTGGCGTTTCTGCCTCTTCCGTTTCTTCACGTGTTTTTGAAGGTTGGGTTTTTCTTATGAAGCAACCTCTGATCCTGCGGGATAAATACAGATTTCCCACCAGCCACCTTTGCGATGGCCATGTCTAATTTATTCCCAAACAGGGAGTGACCCTCAAATGGTATCCTGCACCATCCCTGCGTGGATGCTGGGTCAGCCACCCAGGGCCACAGGGCTCTTCTGGTAGTTACTATGTTTATCATAACTTTTGCCAGAATCTTGATAAGGTCGATGGATGCTTCGGCCATAAACAAAGCTGTTAGCTTCAAATGAGTCTAAGACCTCAGCTTTGCCCAGGTCATTCTCCACTGTCCCCTCGGCTTTGTGCATCCAGACTTCCATGGCCTTAGAAATGGTGGCCAATGCATTATCAACAGCCTACGTGCTCCATCAGCCAGTGCGTAGATCTTTTTAAAATCTACAGCTACCCTCCTATCCAGTACGTCCCTGAAGGATACTATGTCATCCAGTGGCAGGGTTTGGCGAGGTGCATGGTTCCCAGGGTTTTTTTCCTGTTATCAGCCTTGCTGCCGTGTTTTGGATCAGTTGTAATCGCGCAAGTTGATATTGTGGTAATCCTATGTAAAGCGAGTTTGCGTAGTCCAGTCGTGAATTAATGATTGTTCCAACTACCACTGCTTTGTCGTTCTTTGGGATAAAAGGGATGAGTCTGCGAAGCATGCGCAGCAGATGGTGAGATCGACTGACTACAGATCCTATTTGCGCATCCATTGACATTTGTGCGTCTAAAATAACCCAGAGACTCTTCGCTTTGGTCTTTGGGGAGATAGTCTGCCCAAAGACGGTTGGTGGAGACCAGGAGGTTTTGGTTGCGGGCTTATGATTTTGGTGTAAGATAAGGGATGAAGGGAAAATTCACTGCTTCCCTTTTCATGTTTGCAAAATACTTCCTTTGGTTCTTAAGCCACATCAGGGCCTGCCTAATCTCTTTCACAAAAGGTTGAACCAAGGTGAAGTTGAATCCATCATACTGGGTCTCCTCCTCTTCAGCAAAAGATGCATCTGAGACCATTTGTGCTTGTGCCTCTGGGATAAGCTGAGTGGTCGGAAGTATTTGAGGTGATAGGGAGCGAAAGGTAGAAGGCACTGGAGCAGTTGAAGCCTGCTTCTGCATTGCAAACCACTTCAGTGTTTCCTCAAACACCTGTTTCATTAATTATACCACCTCTGTCTTATTAGGTTCCTGGCTCTTTGTCGCTTCTTTGAAGCAGTCCACACAAGCCGTCTTACCCACTTTTTAGGGCAAGCCAAGCAACCTCCTGGCTTTGCCTGTTCATGATGTGCCTCCCTGCAGTGATGCAACTGAAAACACTGAAACCTTGAGGAAGAGCGGAAATGAGAAGCCTCTCTTCTTCCGTGGGAGTGTCAATCTTCCTGTGAGGATGAATGTCTCCCATTCCTTCCCGAGCTTCTATCCTCTGATCGTCGAGAAGAGCCATGACCGAGACCTGAGGAGCTGGAGCAGCACATATAGGCATGATGAATTAGTCTGCCAACATAGAAGAATTTTAACATATATATATATATTCCTTGATATCTCCCCTACCTTCTTTATGAGCACTGATCTTTAGAGGGGATAGGCATTTTGATCCTGCTGGAATAAAATATAAGATGTTATGTCCTGGTATTTGCAAGGAATCCCTGAGGGGAGGGGTGTAGGAGGCACAGGCAGCCTTAGAGAACACGGAGCACAGTCAGCTGTAACAGTAGATGCTTCTTTAGGTAGAAGCACTTTTTAAAAATGGCTCCCCTAAGGCTTGCTTCCCCCCCCCCCCTCCCGATTGGCCAGGCAGCTCTGCACAGGATCAGCAGTGGGACTCCCTGACAAGGTTGCTATTAGCAGCTTATGAAGCAGGGACCGCATCTAGCAGCAGACAAATCCGGGCGGACAGTCAGCACTTTATACCGGCTAGGAGGGGAGACACCATTAGTCCTGGAGGAAGAAAAGGGAATTCTGAGGCCGAGGTGAGTGAAAAATGTATAGTTAAGTCCTGATTACGTAGGGGGTGGGCGGGACCTTACCCAGCTGTGCTGCCATGGAGCCGTCAGGAAAATGTATTTATGCAAATTATAAAACTTGAATCTGAAAAATAATAAGTAAGTCCAGAGGTATCGGGGTCAAGAAGACTGTAGAAAAAAAGGGAACAATAAAAAAGGATTGGGTTGATTGTCTATCAAAGCTTTAATGTGCTTTGACACTCCATAAGACAGGGTGCTCACAGGGAATATTGATAGGCAGTACACATGCAGCTCACTAGTTTGAATTGCAAATTACTCAAACAATATTCCTGCAAGCGTTAAAGTACACCTTTCATGAAATTTACAAGTCTACATAAATAAATGCCTGGCATGTCACAATTTGTAGCCACTGTTTTTTTTTTTTTGATTTTCAAAAAAGCTCTACCTCTGTAGCACTACCCCCACAGGAGTTGCTGATGTGTGGGTTCCCCACTGCTGTACAGCCAGTCACACAGCATATCCTTCTTGCTTCCAGACACAGAAATCAGTCATTTGGCTTGTTGTTGTTGTTAATAGGGGATGATAACTTGGATGGGGTAAGGGGTTATGGCATACCCAACTTGAAAAGTGTCCATCAACCAGAACCAGGGACAACTTCCTCCCTATTTAAAGATTCCTCACATTCCTTCCTCATACACAAACTTGGTTCCTTTGTACAGCTTCCACTGGTTCACTCCTGGGGGAACTAATAGTCTCTAGTTAGTTCAACAACAACCCATTACAGGCTAGGAACTCTCAGTCCCTTAGTGAAGTAGCACATGTGGGGTGAACAGCACCTCACACCACCTTTTGCTTCCCTGTAGACACTGATCCCAGTTCCACTGCTTGCAGAAATGACAGCCCAACTGGCTGCTTTCCCTTCCCAGTCCTCCTGATTGACATACACATGAAGACTTCCCAAGGCAAGGTTGGTTGAAGACTTGGCACATCACTACTCCTTGCAGTCTCTCCCCTTGTCTGTCCCTGCACGGTGCTGATCTACTCACTGTCTCTCCTTGCTCCTGCTGCCTCTCCATTTAGGGTCCCTCTAACTGCCTTCTCTGGTGGGATCCTTAAAGGCCAACCTCCTGAGCCTGAGGTAAACCCCCCCACAGTTAGGGGTCCCTCAAAGGCCACCGACAGACTCTCTCAGCACTGCTTCCTCATCTTCCACTCGACTCCCCTTCTGGCGTGGCTCATCTCTATTTAAGGCAGTGGTCCTCAACTCATGTTCTCAGGACCCACAAACAGGCCATATTTTTTGTATTACCTTGGGGAGATGCAGACTAGAATACTGCAATCAATGAGCAGCAAATTATATCACCTGAGATGTATTTCAGTTATCTTGCAAACCGGGCCTGTTAGTGGGTCCCGAGGAAAAGAGTTGGGAACCACTGATGTAAGGGCTCCTTAATTCCCTGCCAGGACCCCAACCTGGGGATTGGCTAAGTGACCCTAAATATTTAAGGCAACCCCTCCCACTATCTACTAGAATGTTCTCTAATTTTCTAGAAATGGGGAGGCACCAGAGTCCTGCCAGGATAAATCATCCAGCCCTGGCCTCTAGTAAACCTGACCCAGATGCAGTGACTCAGGTTTATCCCTGTGCCAGACTAAATTTTGCTTGCTCTTATGCCCTGTACACACGACCGGTTTTCCAGTCAGAATAAACTCTGAAGGTTTTTACGACGGAGTTCCGATGGAATTCCGCTGAAACTGTCTTGTGTACACACTATCACACCAAAGTCTGATTGTCAAGAATGCGGTGACGTACAGCACGTATGACGGGACTAGAAAAAGGAAGTTCAATAGCCAGTAGCCAATAGCTTCCGCCTCGTACTTGCTTCAGAGCATGTGTCGTTTTTTGGTCCGTCGGAACAGCATACAGACGAGTGGTTTTCCCAATAGGAATTGGTTCCGTTGGAAATATTTAGAACATGTTCCATTTCTAGGTCCGTCAGAATTTTCAACGTCAGATGGGGGTGATCTGACCAGTAACACACTGTATTAGAGCACCCCCACTCTGGATGATTGACAAAGCTACTGTCTGCTGTGGTCACTCATCCAGAGTAGGGGTGCTCTAATACAGTGTGTTACTGGTCAGATCACCAGGTGAAACCAGAGGGAAAAAGCCTAAAAAAGAAAACCGATGGAGCGCCCTCCCTGTGAGCTGCTGCTTTCATAAACCCTCTGAAAGTTCATTACCTGCACAGTCTCTCTCATAGAACAAAGAATAAAATGCGGATTAAGAATAGCAGGATATGAGAAATTCCCCATTTAGCTAAAGATCAGGTCGATGCAGATATTTCACATACTGTAGTGTCTGGCATGAACATTATTCCCAGATCCAACAGCACAGAAAAAGAACATCTTTTTCTGTTCATAGACACCAAGCAATATGTCACCATCAAGGGTATATATACTGCGAGGCAAACAGGGTATTTGCAGTGGGTGGCATTTTTAAGGGAGGCGGCTCCTGTAACAGGATGATGCCTGCAGCTGCAAGCATCAAAACCGGTATTGTTTTTTTTAGAGCCAGTGATTGGCTTTCTTGTAATAGCAATCGGAGCAACTTACTAGCCACCTGATTGCTATTACAAGCAGTGGGAGGGGACATCCCCCCTCCCGCTACCTTCCGCTGCTCTTTTAGGGATCAGCTGTTTGTAACAGTAACCCGGCAGCCATGGCATGACATCACTTCTGGTTCACTCTGGAAACCATTGGCACCATTTTTAAAAATCGAAAGCATTCAAAAACACAGATCTTATAGCCCTCAGATCGCTCCATAAAGAGTGCCTGTCACATGCCTATTGCTGTTACTAGGATCTTTACACCCAATTTTAGTCTTGCCTAGAGCAGCACAAAACCAAAATACACCACTGGTCACCATACCGTTATATGATATCACTATATGGACTTCCTGCCCAGCCAAGAAGCTCATTACAAGTGTTCATTCCTTCTATACCCTTGCATTGTTAGAATCATACACCAATCACTTTGCCAGTTGTGATTTAGTGATCCAAACAGAACACAGTGATCCAAACATAAAATGCTATTCTGTGCAATGTTAGTGTTTCTATGGTAGGTGGTAATTGTGGCTAACCACTGCACTTCTTCTATGTGGCATAGACATGAAGCCAGGGTCAACAGGAGGAAAGATGTGGCCTGGCACTGGGCCTTGGACTGGTGGATGAGAACCACTGGCTTAAATCGCATTACTGCCTTAGTGATCCACACCCAATTTTTCAGAGGTGTTTCAGACAGGGGCTGTGTTGTCTCCTAACAGCCTAGGTTAACCCTTTAAGGACTCATTCACACATACGTTGAGGGGCTATAAAACTACCCCTTTAGCTGCAGAGGCAGCAGCAAGGGGGTACACTAGTGGCCGCCACCACAATGCTTTGCTTTGTGACCATGGCAGGCATTATAACTCCTGTAGCTTTCAGTGGGCATAGCACCAGCCAAATATAACCCATTCAAGTGATGGGGCCACTCTACAAGCACCACAACCACGCTCAATGGTATGTGGTTGCAGCTTGTTAGTCGGTAATTAAAGTGGTTGTAAACCCTTACAACACACTTTGACCTATAGGTAAGCCTAGATTAAGGCTACCTGTAGGTCCAAGTAATATCTCCTAAACCTACACGGTTTAGGAGATATTTGCTGAAAGACAGGCACCACTGTCTACGGCGCATGCGCCGTAGACAGCAGCGCGCAGGCGCAATGAGCGCGCTGCAGTCAACGGTGATATGCCGCGAGTGGCGGCCCCCGTGCGCATGGGCGGGAGTGACGTCATTGCGGCTTCGCCGAATGACAGCGGCGGAGAGGTGAGACCCACCGAGAAGTTGGAATGCGCCAGACTACAGGGGGCGGCGGTGACTTCGCTGGCTCCTGTGTCAGGTACGTGACACATAATGGACCACTATGCGATGCATAGTAGTCCATTATGCTTTACCTTTGCAGGGAATGAAAGAGGAAGTAAACCCATCAGAGTTTCTTCCTCTTTAAGGAGTTACAGTGGGCAGCAATACACCACTTGTTAAATGCTCTCTGTATAACTATCTGAATGTGGACCACTCTTTAGAGACCAAAACTCATGTAAGCAAGCCCTAAATATTGCACTACCACACCTCAATGACATGCATTGCACATGGTTGTGGTGCCGTTACAGTGTGACCCCACAGACCTCCATCAGTTGTGTTTGACGGCAGCCGAGTCCGCCAAAAGTTGCATGTTGTTAAACTTCTTGGTGCTGACCCCTCCTGACCCTTTGAGGGGTTTAGAATACCGGGAGGTGGAGCGGGGTTTATGATCATGTGACCGCCGTGATTGGCTGTGACAGCGGTCACATGATCGGAAAATCCCCGATCGCAAGTAGCGATCGGGAGCTTTCCATTAGCCACTGCTAACTGTGTCGGGTGCACGCAGGGCGCATGCTCTTGGCACACCTGTATTTACACTTATTCATGCACATATGCGGCCTCTCAGCGCCAAGGCCCACCCGCCATGAGGCTGCATGTTTACATGAGGCCGGCACCAATGGGTTAATTTTTGCCTGTGTGCAGCATTGAGCGCTTGCATGTCTCATTTCAGGTGGGCAGTAAACTGAAGCTCAACTGTTTGGTTTTACTGCCCTTGTCCTCACGTGTGAATGAGCCCTTACTGAACAGTTAATTTGCAATAATATATTTGTTGGTGTTTTTGTCAAATTAGATGGATTATTAACTCTGATCTTCTCATCCATTTGTTGTAACAGAATGTGATATCCTCATTTAATGTGATATTCTTATTTAAGCAACTAGGTTTGCACATTTCAGCCACCATGAAGTTTCATATAATAACTCAACCGAAGGTCAGGTCCTCGTATTTATTTTTGGCAGTTTTTACATTAAACTGGTGGGATTTTCTGTGTGTAGTTGGTTTCTCAGTTGAGAAAATAATTACCTAAGAAGGAAATTATAAGTGACATTCTTTAATGCAATTATCTCAAAACTTTTTTCGGCACAGAGGTTAAAAGCATGCAAATTGGTAGAATTAGAATTTTAAATCAGTAATTATTTCCCATATTACATTGTCTACTGGAGACGTATGGTCTGGTCTACTTTTTGTTTTAAAGTAGCATCACAATTACCGGTAAAAGTAACTTTCCAGAAGAAAGCGCAAAGGTTTTTTTTTTTTTTTTCTATATCATAATAAAACATTTTTATGATTTTTCAATGTCAGCATATATAGACTACATACTCTGTGCCTGAAAAGTGTGAATTAACAGCTGTTTTAACTTCAAGAAATTTGAGAATATGCATTCTACATGCAAAGTAAAGCAACAGGGTCACTCCCCTCCCCCCCCCATAAATTATTTTTATTGAGAAAAGGTTACAAAAGGATCAATAGTCTCAACTTTAGTGTTACAGCAAACTGTAGTACCTCACATACAAGGCAGAAACCACTCTGGACCTATTGAGGTCCCTTCGAAATCAGAGATAACATTATATACGGCAACATAGATAAAACAGTATTCCTGATGGAAGGCAACATTGCACGTGAAAAGAGAGAGTCTCTATAAAGGATTCATTATAAAAAATAAAAAAAAACGTAGGTATAAAAGGTATATTAGACTTTACTGGAACCAAGGAGGGATGCCCACACAAGATTATAAAAATAACAGTATTTTATTACAAATGATTAAAAATATTTGTATGTTAAAAACATTAGACTATAGTTACAAATGAGATGTCGGTCATGCTAATAACCATCACTAATAATCTTTGCAAATTGATCTAAGAGGTCGACATGTTTCGCCTTTTAGATTCCTTAGGACCTCCTTCACTTGGTTGCAAAGAAAATTGGCCTAAACAACACTTTTCAGGTATCGCCTGGAGATGGTGGTGCCATATGCAGTATCGGGTAATAGGTGAAATGTGTCAATCTTTTGGATCCATTTTCAAAGAATATTAGGTACCCGCTCCCACTTCCAGGTGACTTTGCTCTGGCAAAGTCCACAGGAAGTTCAGCCCCCTCCTTCTACCCCTACCGCCGGACCATTCACAAAGTGAAGCGTGCCTCAACCATGCACAGTAGGTTGCCTTATGGTTTTCCCCACAAGGAATGGCGGTGGCAGCACCTGAGAACCAGTCAGCAGCTACAGTATTTGTAATTTTTTTTCTGAAGGAGCCTGGAGCTCCTCTTCTAGCTTAGCTAGAGCCTGGATTTCCACTCTAAGGAAAAAAAAAATAAGTAAAATATATACAATAAAAATGTTGAAAAATTATTTCTCAGCACATTTTTTTTTTCAAATCTTGTGGTGGAACTGAAGCCAAAACTTTTTCTAAGGTTTGAATAAAGAAGGCTAGGGTTCAAACTAGAGATGAGTGGACGTTTAAAAAGTTTGATCATTTGTGATTTGATGAAGCTTTTAAGAAAATAGCTACTTTTTAATTGTTTCAACTGCAAGTACCATTGGAGGCAATTCAAATTAAAACCAATACTACAAAGCAGCAAATGTAGAATGGTTTGGGAAGCTCCTGTCAGCCCTGCCTGGCAGTATGATGGGGCCAAAAGACAACTTAAGCCACTTCCTATAAAAAGTCTACCAAGGAAACTAAGATAAAAGGATGGAACCTGGTGGAACTGGCAGTCCGAACAAGAGTGCTCAAACAATGGCAGATATATGGATACCATTGGCTATTGCATTGGATTTATGCCATAGAAGCCTTTCAAATGTTTTATATATAGATATAATTAGTTTTGTGCATACGGTTTTTTATATATTTGATCATTTGCCTTCATTTAATATATTCGTAATAAAGTCTCTTTTAAACAACATTTTTTTAATTTACAAAGTGTTCAATAATTCTTTTTTTTTAATGTATATATGCATATTTATTTAAAAGAATATAAAATTATAGTGATATTTTTCCTTTTCTTTAATATTTATAATTTTTGTACTCGGATCCCCATCTTTCAGGATGACAGATGCATGAATTACAATGCGGGGTGGGTGTTTTTTGAATCACCAGTAAAAGCCAGATGCTCTAATAGGCTTCAAAATAGGGTGGGCTTGGCAAGCAGAGAATATGCTCGGAGCTCACCCAAGTGTGTGAGAATAGCGAATGAATATTAAATCCCGATTGGCCTAAAAGAAAAGTATTCTGATTGGCCACAGAGGAGGAGGGAGGAGACAGAAGCCACCGAGCAGCGGAAGGAGAAGCTGCTTTTGAGGCCCATGGAGGAAGCCGTCTGTGATTGCCCTCCATGGATGAGGTAAGTGCACCGACCAACCAACCCAACCGGCTGCCACTGCTTAGTTTTAAGGACTACATATCCCATGGTACCTTGCTTCCTGCAGGCAACAGTTCCTGTACTGACTCCACCTCCTGAAACTCCTCTGTAGTTCAGAAGGCAGGCTCTGTGAAATGTGTGACACCACAATGCCGACTCACAGGACATAGTGACTACGTGTCACAGAATTCAAGGAAGTAAATGTGTGGGGATTTTCACAAAGTATGTTTATAAACTTCAAGATCATTCAGACTAAACACTTACCGACCACCTTATAGCAGTTTTACTGCCACAGGGTGGCTGCTCTGCGCAGGATCATGTATATATGTGATCCTTCACTTCTGGGTAGCAGGCTCTATTGTGCACAGCTGGAACGCATCAATGGGTCCGGCAGACTTGATGTCTGCTGGCACCCGCTGGTTGTTTGGTAAACAGACAGAACGGCAGTCTGCCTATGTAAATAAGGCAGATTGTCATTCTGTCAGTAAGGAAGGCATGGGTCCTGTGTTCCTGCAAAAAAAATTGTAAAAGCACCTCCCCACTACACTAAAAAACTGGCTAGGCACACAGTTAACCATTTGATCACCCCTAATGTGTCACCAGTACAGTGACAGTGCATATTTTTAGCACTGATCACGCTATTGGTGTCACTGTTCCCCAAAAAGTATCAATTAGCACCAGAATGTCTGCCGCAATATCGCAGTAAAACATTTTGTTTATTGTTTTTTTTTTTCAAAATTGTTGGCCTTTTTTTATTTATAGTGAAAAAAAAAAAAAAAATGCAGGGGTGATCAAATACCACCAAAAGAAAGCTCTATTTGTGAAAAAAAAGGACATAAATGCTAACTTGGTACAGCATCGCACAACCGCACAATTGTCAGTTAAAGTAATGCAGTGCCATATTGCAAAAAAATCTGCCTGGTTATGAATGGGGGGGTAAATCTTTAAATCCTCCGGAGCTGAAGTGGTTAATAGAAGTAGGCTAGCAATAACTGAAATACAATATGGAAATGAATATATGATTTTATATTTTGACCATAGATACACTTTCATGTCTTTTTCCTATGTGGTCAGTGGGGCAAAAGGTGAGCCGAGCTTTGCAATGGGGAGAAAATGTAATGAGTGGAGAAGTTCAACATCAAGTTTTTCTTGGTATGTGTGCCCCCCCCCAGTTGGGCCCCCTCATTTTCTGACCATTTCCTATTCTATCCAAGAAAAAAAAAATGGCTGTATTTCCACTTTAACGCACACTGATAAGACTAGGCTGATCTCACCTTAATATCTCAAATATATAAATTAAAAAAGGCCGCAGCTTCCTGCAAAGTTATTGCATGGTCTCTTACGAGCCGTGGTTGACATACATACAGAAGGAACGGTGATGACATCACCTTTTAATCAAAGCACTGCAACAAATATAGATGGGCTTGGGTCATATCTGATGGAACATTATTAATGATCATCTGATATAGTTCTCAGGGAGAAAGAGAAAGAAATATAGATTTCCTCAGTTTATACAAGGATGGGGAAAATTGTTAGGTACAGACTGCACATTAATTATAACCGCATTCATCTATAAAAATAAGTTATTATGTAAATGAGCCATGCTAATGTATGAGAAATAAGCAGATGATAAAAAATGCCATACTAATAACAAATCATTTATTATCTCTGCAGAGGAACATGAGGCCTTTGGGGTTGTACAAGCCAAATAAACAGTAATTGGCAGGAGATCGCAAGGGGTTAACACTATAGCCATGTGTGTTTCACTCATCTTTGTCTATTCATCCTTCTCTATGTAGCTCATCGCTGCTATAAGTCACTCATCTAGTACACCGCAGGCCTTGGACAATGATACTTTGCGAGATAAAAAATGGACAGAGAAGAGGGTTCTTACTGCAAGGCATTAGAGTCTAAGTTAGTGATGGCGAATTTTGGCACTCCAGATGTTTTGGAACTTCATTTCCCATGATGCTCAACCACACTGCAGAGTGCAAGAGCATCATGGGAAATGTAGTTCCAAAAGATCTGAGGTGCCAAAGTTCGCCATCACTGGTCTAAGTGAATCACATAGAGGGCAATAGTGAGCTTCTTTTGGATCAGATTACATGCACCTTGTTCATTCTGAAATTAGTGCCCTTAAGGCTGGGTTCACACATGTGTGGTGTGAATTGCAGCTCCGGTTTCCCTGTGATTTCAGTGGTTTCTCTCCATTGTAGCTGCGGATCAGCTGACCAGGAAGGGGTGGGTGGTGTAGTGAGGAGGGGGAGACCTGGGTATGCCCCCCCCCCCCCCTTAACATAGTACCATACAATATACAATAAATGTTATTATTTTAATTTCATTTTTTGGTTAGAAGTTGCCTTCAAAGTCCTATAAAGAGCAATTGTGGTTTTCCAGACATAATTAATAAGGATGGTGGCAACGACACCCAGAGTTGCACACAATAATTGTAAACCCACTGGGTGGCTGCAAACAAAGTGATTGCGTTTCCACAACCCCTAATGAAGTGAATAAAATACAATGTTTTGTTGTGTCTACCCCCTTAAATATATAAATTATATATAGAAATTAATAACAGTCTACTACATATAACGTAAATTCCACACATGTATCTGAATTCAGTGACTTCAATATATAAACACAAATCTCTTCATATGTCCCTTTTTCATACTGTAACAATTCAGTGATTTCAATATATAAACACAAATACCTTCATATCTGCTTTTTCCATGCAATAGTTCATATACTGAATAGTGATCCAAACTTTGTGCCGATCCTTGTATATCATGCAAGTGACTCCAACCGGCATTCATACATGCACTCTTCTCCACACTAGACCTGTCAATCCCAGGTGAA
This sequence comes from Lithobates pipiens, assembly GCF_037356315.1. Classification (NCBI taxonomy): domain Eukaryota; kingdom Metazoa; phylum Chordata; class Amphibia; order Anura; family Ranidae; genus Lithobates; species Lithobates pipiens. The sequence continues at coordinate 73,444,551 of NW_027507784.1, forward strand.
CCTTTCCCCATATTGGGGTGCAAAACAAGGCTCCTCTTTAGTCCTCCTCCTAATCCACATTCCGGGTGTATGTCCCTTTAAATCCACCCTATTGGCACTAAGGGCAAACTCACATAACACAAGATATTCTCATTAGTGTAGTATATTAAAACAATCCTAGTTTATTAAAAAGTAATGCACTTACATTGAGACAAACAAATAACAGCTAGTAATGTAGACAGTGGGGCCCGCGGCTCCCACGTCACTTCCGATTTCGGTAACTTCACCCAACTCCGCCTTACGTGTGTAGGAAATTATGTGACCATGAGGGGAAGCTCTGTTGACTTCCAACATTAAATCATGTGCAAGCAAAAATGCAGTTTTTCTTATTTTTTTTCTTGCATGTTATTGGATACTCTTTGCAAAGCGAAGCTTTACCTTATTTACTAAGCTCTGGCGCAACTGCACTTTTGGGAGTGCAACTGCATTTCCAAAGTGCCCTTTTTGTCTTTGGTAAATCAATCCCATTGGGTGACATCACTGCTCCTGGAATTCCTAGCCATGGTTGAGTGTTCCTTGACATGGGGGACCCACACCTGCAGGATCACATGACGGGACCAGAGCGGACTGAAAAAAGGTAAATATACAGATCTTTTTTACACATGGCATGCAGGATAGGTATCAGGAGGGGGAGGAGGCATTTATAAGAATAGTGTTAGGCCGGTTTTCCTCTTTAAGTGCATACAAGCTAAGTTATACTGGCACTTTCTTCACAGAGCGTACTTGCCCTGACAATGTCTACTTTTCTCAGCAAAAAAAGCCGTACTCATTGTCAAGGCATCATCCGTGGTCAGTGTCTACTTCCTAAACAAGGGCTTCCCAACCAGGCTTCTCTTGGTTCCTCCAGAGGTTGCTAGGGGTTCCTTCAGCAGTTAGCAATTTTTACCTCTCAGATAAGTTCCCACTGACACCATTGATCTTTTTAGCTATCTGTAAGGGGGTAATACTTTCCAATGACCCCGGTGTAAGGAGCCCAAGGACCATCACACTAATGTATCATGAGTTGTAGATATAGTCCTTTTTAGCAGGGGTTCCCTGAGACCAGAAAAGTATTTCAAGGGTTTGGCTGTGTTGAAAAGGTTATTTAAGGCTGTCTTATGCCGCGTACACATGATCGGACTATAGGGTGGAGTAGGTCCGGTGGACAAACCGCCGGACTTTGCAGCAGAGGACCGCCGGACTTTCCGAACGAGCGGACCTGCCCACACACGACCGGACTTTGCCAGCGGAGTAGGTCCGGCGGACTTTTGAAATGAACGGACTTGCCCACACACGGAGAAAAGTCAGTTCATTTTGAATGTGGCTCCTGGTAGACGGGACTAGCGCAGGAGGTCAATGTCGCCGCCTCCATTAGCGAGATTGACACATTGCTGGCCCCATCACCTGGTATGGACTTAAAGGTGAAGCCCTACTCCGAAAAAACGGCATGGGGGGCCCCCCCCAAAGTCCATATCAGACCCTTATTCGAGCATGTAGCCTGGCCGGTCAGGAAAGGGGGTGGGGACGAGCGAGCGCCCCCCCCTCCTGAGCCGTACCAGGCCGCGTGCCCTCAACATGGGGGGGTGCTTTGGGGAGGGGGGCGCCTGCAGTCCCCCACCCCACAGCACCTTGTCCCCATGTTGATGAGGACAAGGGCCTCTTCCTGACAACCCTGGCCGTAGTGTGAATATTCTAATAAGATTCTTTTTGTATTGGAGTTGAGAGACAATTCCTTTAATTTGTATGTCTGCGGCCCAATAAACAAAGTCAGTTGGGAATAAGGAAATTAATTCAACTTAATAACAGAATGAATAAATGCGGATTATTACAGATTCAATTGTTTTATTCGGATGAGAGCGGCGCAGTAGTCTTTAGCTCTTGGATAATCAGCCGATTCTTTTTACATTACCAATTTTCATTATTATAAAAAACGCATCAATATGTATAGGAAAAATATATAAATACATAAATACAGTAAGGTACAAAATAAAATAAAAAAGATGATGATTCCTACTTATTGTGTTGGGGTTGGATAGAGTTGGATCCATCAGAATCTCCAAACAAACATAACAAATGAATCCAATATGAATTTCATTCCATTCATTACTTTCTGATTCACGTCACTCCAGTCGATATCGTCCTATCAGCTCATTCCATTCCATTTATCTTTGTGGAATGGACTAGCAGGGATATAACCTTCTGAAATAACAAAATAATAACAGAACTTCTGAAAATACGAATTGACTTCCAAATGAATCTACAAAACAAATCTGAATATAACAATTATGCCAAAACAAAATTATTTTGTTAAAGCGGAGCTCCACCCAAAAGGGGAAGTTTTGCTTATTTGGCCCCTCCTCCCTCCGCTGCCGCATTGGCACCTTTTTGGGGGAGAGGTTACCTGGTTTTAGTAAGTACCCACCCCCACTTTCAGTTAAGTTTTCCACAGCGAACTTATCCGGAAGTTCGGAACCTCACCTTTCCCCCGCCTCTCTGCCATTCACAAAGTGCAGCTCACTATTACCCATGAGCAGTAGAGAACTGGCCATGAAACCGCAATGCTTCACTGCCGATTTCCCTTACCCGAGATGGGAGCGACACCACTGGGTTCATGGACAGGTAAAAGTCCTAATATTAAAGGTCGACAGTATTTGTAGCTGCTGACTTATTTTTTTCTGAAGGATCCTGGAACTCCGCTTTAATGAATGGAGTCAAAATAAATTACATTTTTCCATTGTGCCCATCTCTACCTCTTACATTGTGACTTTAGTTACAGTGTGGCAATTATCATTGGAGGACAGAAGATGGAGAAAATGGTTTCTTCTGCCTGCAGCAGACTGATGACATCACCTCAGCCTAAACGATGCTACCTGCTTGGAGCTCAGAGAATGCTTTTTAATAATGAAAGGTCGGGCTTGTTGAAAAAGCATGCTGTTACTGTATATTGTGATAGGTCAGGGATTTATTCATGCAGATTTGTATAGAGGTCCTCTTTAATGCAGAGAGTGCCCCTGGAGGGCACTGAACCTAGATAATAAAACATGGTATCTGCTGTGTGACTGTGCTAAGCATACACTTATGCTAGAAATGGATAGTGTTACTCTCATACATTTGTTTATGGTAAGCACCGAGCTGTATATGTGCATTTTCTCAGATTGTGAATAACATCGCATCACACTCTTAAAATAATCTCACATATAAAGCCATGTAAGGCACAATTCTGGGAATAATGCAATCCGTTATCTCACCCTGCGCACTTCGGTAAAAGATGCTATTACTCTAGTAATGAAAGGGGGAATAAAATTTTGATGAATCTTTTTCCTTTCCCGGCACTATTTGGCACAGCTTGCTCATGTAGCTGTTTAGTGCTAAAGTCGAGCGTGGCTGTCTAGGGAATTTGGTATAAATATTGTGAATTGGAACATGAGAAAATATGGCTCCCCTGGAGCTCATACATGGCTGCTGTGCTACGTATATCACTCATAGCGCGAGAGTTGTGATTTCTCGATGCTGGTGCACTAGGCTGTGTATAAATATTGGTAGATATGAGATGGAATTTTGGGATATTACTTTGGTTTATCGGTTCTGTATGATAGACTGCCATTTCAAAGTTGACAGCAGTGACTACAGCTAGGTTTCAATGTGGAGACATAGCTGGGATTATTCAGGAAAGCTATGAGCAATGTATGAAATGCAACAACTTGCTCAGAACTTGATTTCATTTTAGCAAAGTTATATCTGATTAGTTTCCACTGGTTGCTGCTCTTGCCACACTGCCTTTGGTTTGCTTTAATAAATAAACTTGAAAAGTATGGATTGTTTTCGTAATTTTTGCATTCACTTCTCTCACAAAATGAAAGGGTTTTCAGGCTCTTTGGAGTTCATGAAAGTCATGTACATTTGAAGAAGTGTATTCCAAAATAAGTTCAAGGTAACTTTAAGGCCTTTAACCATTGTTTATGGTGATTATACATCATATTGCCAAAAGTATTGGAATGCCTGCCTTTAGACGTACATGAACTCTTGCTTTGTGCACTCGTCCAAATCATTTGGTGGAGGGTGGATTATGATGTGGGGTCATTTTTCAGGGGTTGGGCTTGGCCCCTTAGTTCCAGTGAAGGGAACTCTTAAAGTGTCAGCATACCAAGACATTTTGGACAATTTCATGCTCCCAACTTTGTGGGAACAGTTTGGGGATGGCCCCTTCCTGTTCCAACACGACTGCGCACCAATGTAGAAAGCAAGGTCTATAAAGGCATGGATGAGCGAGTTTGGGGTGAAGGAACTTGACTGGCCCAGTTGAAGATTATCTATGATAAAAATTACAGACCTCTACATGCTTTGTAAGTAGGAAAACCTGCAAAATCGTCAGTGTATCAAATACTTGTTCTCCCCACTGTATATATACTTAAGATGTTATTCTTCTTTAAGAAACACTGCCTAACTGCTGCTCAGTTATCTTTTTCACCCTGATGGTCATCTTAGTTGGTTGGCTCTGTAACATAAGATCTGAATGATGAATAAGATCTCTGAATGGCCCTAATACTGGGCATTTAAAAAAATCAAACCAATATGTGTTCTAGTGCAAAACCCCATCCTCTAGTTCTCAAAGAATGATGATGAACATTACAACACTATTTCAGGGCAATGGAGCCCCAAATCTCACTGATGTTGGCTGCAATAGAGACACCAGGTTGTAGACTCCTCTGGGGCAGGACTAATGGGAATCCTGAACCTGTAATGTGTGAAGTTCTGAAGAATATGTTGGTAGCACATATATTCAGGCCGCGTAGAAAAGTTTTCCTGGTACATATTACTTGTTTGACAATAACACTAGACTCTGGCTCAAACAAGAACTTTGGTTTAAACTTATAATTTGGGCAAGGGTGGTTACTGAGAAGTCCAAATTGTCCAGTTGATTCCTTTCTATGTATTTCTCTGTGTGATATTGGCTGCTGCTGAGAACTGTGCGTGGACAGTCACTAATAATTATAATCATCGGGCTCAGTGCTGATTGCTAACAAGTCAGGAAACAGATTCATCCCTTTTATCAGCTCTGAGTATTCTCTACACACTGCTCTTCTGAAATGATCTGCCCTTTTATCTCTCTGACGTTCTATGATTACAGACAGACAAACATTAGTCACAGTGGTGATAATTGATGCTCATCAATCAGCCGACTTCTGGTGCTTGCAAAATTGTTTTATTTTTTTTTCTCTAATTTTCTTATGTACTTTGTCCCTGAAAGTAAACAAATGCATAATTTGTATTGCTCTCTTACTATACCTTGCTAGAAAGTATTGTTCTCTTCCAACTTTGTGCAGTGCACAGTTACTTATCACTCAACTTTCTAAAGTGAAAAGGGATAACTCTAGAGCAAAGATGGCAATTATGGTCAAGCGGATCTTAAAGAATGCATAAAGAATAAAAAAATGTTTTATACAATTTAAATGGACTATGGGGTTGATTTATTAAAGGCAAATCCACTTTGCACTACAAGTGCACTGCAAGTGCACATGGAAGTGTACTCGCTATAGATCTGAGGGGAAGATCTGAAGAAGATCTGAAATGAGGTGAAGCTCTGCTGATTTCTAGCATCTAATCATGTACAAACAAAAATGCTGTTTTTTATTTTCCTTTCATGTCCCCCTCAGATCTACAGCGACTACACTTCTAAGTGCATCTGTAGTGCAAAGTGGATTTGCATTTCGTAAATAATCCCCAATATATAAAACGTTTGCTGAATGGATGTGACACCTATCATCACAGCTACAATTAAACTTGCTGTATCCTGTGTTACTTTTAGTTAGGTGCTTAGTGGTGTTTTTGATAGCGTAGGGTGTAGAGATAGGTAAATTTGCCCGGGGCCATGTTTTTTTGCTGGGCCTGGTTGTGGATTCAGTGTTGGGAGTGTCAGGACTAAGGGGGGGAGGGGTTGGTGGCCGCCTACACTTGGGCTCAGGGATGTCTCCTCTGCTGGAGGGTGGATGTGCTGGACAGAGAGGATGGACTGAGACCTGAGTGTCAGGAAACCCCATGTGAGAGAGCTGACCAATCATTCATTTGAGTGGTCACAGGAGGAGGTCTCTCATAAAAGGGGGGTCACATGTCCTTGGGAGGTTCAAGGCTGGAGTTCGGGTTCAGGCTGAGTCCCAGGAGTTCAAAGATCCCAGACCCGGCTAGCCGAAGGTGACTCCAGGAAGGCCAAAGTCATGCCCCTGGTGCAGGAGTCATCATGTAGTGCTGGAGGAATACCAGGGCGTCCCAGGCGGGGATGTACCAGACTGCATGGGAGGAGGAAGTAAGAACTAAGAGGAGGAAGAAGACTGGGAAACAACCTTCTGTTAGTAGAGCATTAACTGTTGTTGGGAGAGTGCAAAGGGAGTGCAAACCCAGTGGATCTATTCAGAAACTTTATGCTGTGTATCCAAGGACCACAGTATCAAGCACTTCTCGGGAGTAGTGAAGTAGGTTGCACACTGCAAGTCATGGGAATAGGCGCTGAAGCCTAGGACTTTGAGTTTCAACATCCACAGCATTATTCAGAGTAATGCTCATCTGTCCATAGTGAGAGCGCGTTAGAGAGAGAAAAGGGAACCAGAGAAGGATCACTGGAATTGAATCTAATTAACAAAGCTAAGGCTAAGGTTTAATATCCCCTTTCATTTCCAAGTTGGGGTTTAACAGGGCTCTCATATGCTTCATCAGACAGCTCTATAAATGTATTCTCAAATAAAGCAACTTGAAAAATTCAGAGTGCGCAGTGCTGTGTCACGGAATTGCATGGGAGGATCGGAACCGGAGCAGGCTGGCAAAAGGTAAATGAACAAAATCCTATATCATATATAACTACCTCCTATGATAATAAGTGCCATGTAGTGGCCGTAATGCAGTATTTGTTTTTCTTCAAGGGTCTCCAGGCTTTCTAAGCAAAGGGCCAGTTTGCTTCTTCAGACTTTAAGAGTGACAGATTGTGGCCAATGGGAGTAGAAAATGCCTCAGACTTGGTGGTCAGTGGGTGTAGAAAAACATTACATAATGCCTGTGGGCAGTAGGAAGAGTTATAGTGCCTAATCACTGGTATTAGTGAGAAAAATAATTTCCATTGTTGGCATCAGTGGGAGGAATAGTGCCCTATCATTGGTATTAGTGGGAGGAAATATGTCCCATCATTAGTATTAGAGGGAAGAATAATCCTCATCATTGGTGTCAGTGGGATGAATAGTGCTCCATCTTTTGTGTCATTGGGAGGAATAGTGCCCCATTGTTGGTGTCAGTGAGAGGAATAGTGTCATGTATTAGTGGAAGAAATAGTAACCTAAGGGCTGGATAAAGGCAAGCAAGGGGCCGAATGTGGCCCATGGGCTGCAGTTTGGAGACCACTGCTTTACAGTGGATGTAGACCTCTGAAATGGAAAGTAAACAAAGCATATCCTTTTATTGTGTGCACTTGTCTCAACCTAGAACCTAGTGTGATTTTTTTTTTTCTGATCTCCCATTCCTCTGATATATTCATGAGTCACTTCTGCCGACACTCAATAATACCTGGAGATGGCCCTGCTAACTGACAGCCTCATTTGTGCATGTTTCCCTATAAGATTGTGTGGATAGGGGTTTGTCCATTTTATTTTCCTTCCTGTTCCAACGTGACTGTTGGAACACCAGTGCACATAGCAAGAACCATAAAGACCTGTGTTTTTTAGGGGTTGGACTTGGCCTCTTAGTTCCAGTAAGGCGTCAGCATACCAAGACATTTTGGACAATTTCTTGCTTCCAACTTTGTGGGAACGGTTTGGGGATGGCTCCTTCCTGTTCCAACATGACTGCGCACCAATGTAGAAAGCAAGGTCCATAAAGACATGGATGAGCGAGCTTGTGGTGGGGAAACTTGACTGGCCTCAACCCGATAGAACACCTTTGGGATGAATTAGAGCAGAGATTGTGATCCAGGCCTTCTCATCCAACATCATTGCCTGACCTCACAAATGCTCTTCTGAAAGAATGGTTAAACATTCCTATAGACACACTCATAAACCTTGTGGACAGCCTTCCCAGAAGAGTTGAAGCTGTTATAGCTGCAAAGGGTGGGCCAACTCAATATTGAACCCTACGGACTAAGACTGGGATGCCAATAAAGTTCATGTGCGTGTAAAGGCAGCCGTGCCAATACTATTAGTAATATAGTGTATATACTGTATATATGGTATGAACCTTAATCTTTCTTTGGACTTGTCACAAAATTACACTTCATTAAATTCCTTGTGTATCGTACATATATGTTATGATGCGCTGACGTGTGGTGACATGAGGTTACAGAAAAAGCCAATTTGAATATGATTAACCACTACTAGTTCTACCATGACCTAGATTAAAGGAAACCTTTAGAGAAGCTTTTAATAATCCTGAAAAGGAGAACATTGAAAACTCATTTACATGAAAATGTGTGTATTAATGTGTTTTACCATACATTACTTCTGCTATGAGTAGGCATATTGTATAAGCTAGATTCAGGAGAAACAACTGTGATACCTTATTTTCACTAGTAGGAGCATTACCACTAATCTGTACACAAAATGTAACATGCACCAGAATTACTTGTACATTTTAGAGGTCTGTTTAATTTGCTTTAAAGTGGTTGTAAATCCTCACATATACCCAGTGAAGTGACTGGCCTCAGGTCATACTCAGGGATGAAACAAATACTCCTACTTACCTTGTACCTGTTTATCTGCAGACTTCTCTTCTCTTCACGTCCATTCGAAATCCATAATTTATAAAGCTTGTTTGAGTTTCCAGAAAAAGGGGGTGGAAAGATTAAATTACACACTGCAGAGCTCTATGGGGAGGCTCCTCAGTGAGGAGAGCTCTGAGAGCTGATTGGAGGGAAGGGACACCCCCCCCCCCTTCACACAGCACACAGCAAAAGAGCTGAGAGTGTCAATCAGCTGGAGCTCTCTCCCCTGTCACCAGTTTTTTTTGGTGTTAGGAATACTTGTCAGAAGTGATTCATGCTGATAGCAGAGGAATGAAACAGCAGACAGAAATTACACTTAGTGCTCTGGATAGAGGCAAGTACACACTATAGAGGGATATTCTTTGTTCATATTTCATGTCTCCGGTTTACAACCACTTTAACACTTTTCAGTATTTTTTGAATCACAAGAGTTGAAAGTTCTGTGAATGAATGAGCTACAAGTGCCACCCGTCTCTGCCATGATCCATATCCAGGCTCTGAGGACGGGGCATACTACACACCTTGTGTATTTGAATAAAGTTTTGGGCGTGTGTAAGCTTGGAGCTAAACTTCAGGACTTAAGGATCAATCTTTCCAATTAGCAATATGTGTGCTTTTAATTTACCTACTGCTGCTAACATTTTAAATTAATTATTTTCTTGCAAAACAACTTGGGAAATTAACTGATGCAAAACATCCTTTATTTATAATTAACAACTACAGAAGCAAATTTCTTCAAATCCACTCCGTTGATGATCTCTCTGATTCACCCCGAATCTGGATTTTCTTTTCCTCCAGGCACATTTCGTAACAGTTTGTTCTCTGCTTGATTGGAACACACATCTAAAAGTGTGTCTAGATATACATTATTATTTATTTTTTAACAGGAAAATTGTCTTGCTAAGAACACTGGGGTATAACACCCCACATTTCTGACCATGTCCTTTCTAAAGAGTTTGTACCATTGTGCATTAGACATGTGCACACTGAAATATTTTGTTTCGAAATGTAGGTTTCATCCACAAAATACATTTATTTAGTTACTCGCAAATTTTATTTTATTTTTAAAAATTTTTTGTAATGCATTCATCTGAAAATCCGAATTAATTAATGACTTAAGGGCCGTGCCGCTTTCTGAGATTTGGTGTTTACAAGTTAAAAACATTTTTTTTGCTAGAAAATTACTTAGAAACCCCAAACGTTATAATTTTTTTTCTAACACCCTAGAGAAAAAATGGCGGCCATTGCCAATCTTTCTGTCACACCGTATTTGCTCAGCGGCCTTACAAGCACACTTTACAAAAAAAAAAAACTTTTTTGAATTAAAAAATAAGACAAAGTTAGCCCATTTTTTTTTTAATATTGTGAAAGGTAATGTTACAGACTAAATTGATACCCAAGATGTCATGCTTTAAAATTGTGTCCGCTCGTGGAATGGCAACAAACTTTTACCATTAAAAATCTCAATAGGCCATATTTAAAAATTTCTACAGGTTACCTTACCAGTTTTGAGTTACAGAGGAGTCTAGTCTAGGGCTAGAATTTTTGCTCTCGCTCTAATGATCATGACAATACCTCACATGTGTGGTTTGCGCTGCTCACATATGCTTTTGCTTCAGCACGCGAGCTCGGCAAGATGGGGCGCGTTTAAAATTTCTTTTTTTTTTCTTATTTATTTTACCTTTTATTTTTTATTTTTACACTGTTCTTTTTTAAGAAATAAAATGTTTCACTTTTATTCCTATTACAAGGAATGTAAACATCCCTTGTAAAAGTAACAATGCATGACAGGACGTCTTAAAAAAGGTCTCTCTAAGAGCTATGGGCGGAAGTGACGTTTTGACATTGCTTCCGCCCTGCAGAGGTATGGAGACGGGTGGGGGCCATCTTCCCCTCACTCAGCTTCAGAGCTTAGTAAATTACCAGAAACTCTGCTGACTTCCATCATCCAATCATGTGCAAGCAAAAAAGTTAGAGCCTTGCTGTGCATCAACAAGTTGTGAACACTGGCAAGAATAAAGTGCACAGTTACTGTTACTGTAGTGAATGATGATGATGATGTCTTGTCAACAAGTTAGAACATAGTGGGGGTTATTTACTAACGGTAAATCCACTTTGCACTACAAGAGCACTTGGAAGTGCAGTTGTTGTAGATCTAGAGGGACATGCAAGGAAAATAAAAACACAGCATTTTTGCTTGCACATGATTGGATGATAAAATCAGCAGAGCTTACATTCGCTTCAGAGCTTCCCCTCAGATCTACAGCGACTGCACTTACAAGTGCACTTCCATGTGCAGTTTCAGTGCACTTGTAGTGCAAAGTGGATTTGCCTTTAGTAAATCAACCCCAGTGGCTCCGAATGTACTCTGGATGAACAGCACTGAAGCCGGTTGTAGAGCAATACAGTACTGTGTTCCAAAAATGGCAATCATTTTGCTCTTGCAACACTTTGTGGAAAGGTTAGGTAGATAACAGAAAAGGACCACTATCCTTTGTTGTAAAAATTCTGAATTGGAAACTCAAGGGCCACACCCAAAAGTTTGAGTCCAAAATCAAGTTTATGCCAAATATTAACTGGGTATAGTAGGCTGCTGTATCCAGGTAATATATGGAATAAACAGCATTTCAGACTCAAATGGGTATGACGCTTCAATTGCCAGTTCGAATTTCACCTATATAACCCAGGTTGGGCATGGTAACCCCTCGGTGTGTGGGGGTTGTCTAACCACCAATCAGATACCCTACTGAGCCATACCAACAAAACAGTGTCATCAATTGTAACATAAAATGATCATCTGTCTGTTTTTAGGTTCCAGCACCATTGATCCCCCCCGAGCACTGTCCTTTTATGTCACTTTCTATAGGCCCTTGTTGCCATTTACATGCATCTAGAAATAAAGATTACACAAGTATTTGTAATGCAAACTTAGAGAAGTTTATGAATATCTGCAATGGGTAAAATGACACTTAATCCTGGTCAATATTTAATGAAAAAGTGTATGTTTTAGTATTATAGACCTAGCAATAAAATACATAAGACCTATATAAACCTAAATGATGGTAGAAGTTTAATCACGCATTGGCAGCTTAAATTTTTAATAAAAAAAAATTCAAGAATTGTCGGAAGAGCAATCCATAAAAAAAGAAAATTCTCCCCGCCAAAATAGTAATGTCACATTTAGTAATACCAGTTTTAAGATCCATCGAGTAAACTTGATATAAAGCTGCTATTTGCAGTTTGTAATAAGGCTTTCCTGAAAGCTGCATTTGCTCAGAGCAAGGAAACACTAGGATGTTCGCATCTGGGAAAGTGAGAACAGTGATGAATGTCAAACGCACTTGCCAGCGGACTGAAGAAGAAGCATATAAACTATAATGTATGCATTTGTTTTGCTCCAAGAAAACACAGAGAGACATCAGATAAGCCAAATCTACTAAAAATGGTGACTTTAAATTGTGGCCACGGGCAATGTAATCAATCCTGCCATAATTAAAAATAATTTTCTAGTTTATAGAGGGGGGGAGGATAATGGAAGCTGTTAAGGTCAGGAATTTTTGTTGAAGCTAATTCTAATTTAAAAGATTAATAAAATTGCTTTTAGTGATCTTAGAACTTTAAATGGTTCTACATGAATAATGTAATTATTTTTTTTACTAATGATACTTTTAGTAAAGTTTACATTTACAGTAATTATTGGTCCTGATTCAGGAAGAATAATTTAGGCTTATTAAAGAGTTCCTTTAATATGGACTCTGTCCAAAAAAGTCAAAGCAGAGGGTCAAGTCACCAGCTGATTGTGTTCCCAATTATTGATTTACCGTACCTTGTTCCACACAGCATTCATAAAGAGTGTCATCCTTTTGGGGGCATCCATAAAGAGAGGGACCCTTTAGAATTCCATTAGGTCTTTTAATTGTGTTTGCATCAGATTCATATATCTGTCAGAAACAGGTACATGAGTTTGTCAAGGACACTGGACCCTCCTTCCTCAGTAGACTTCTTTCTCAATCAATGTGCCATTCGCACAGATAGGTGCATGGTCAAGGAGTTTTGTGGTCAGGAAGCTGTTAGGAAACTGAGTTCCCCATCTTGTCCACCACTCCTTTGACTCATCATTTCCCAAATATGGCCTTCTCATATTTGGATAATGACATTACCAGCATCCCCACCCATTTGTTTACATTTGGCCAAGGAACCTCCAGGCCAACAGGTGAATGAAGCCAGGGATAGAGCCCTGTGCAAGAAACTGTCACATTTAGGACAGCTTCCCAGCACAGACATGTCCCGTCCTGAGCTCTGGCAACTCTCTGCATGCCAGGTTAGAGTTTAGTGTTAATTACCGCCAGTTTCCGGATTTAAAAATGGGAGGTTCTTAAAGTGAAGGTAGTAAGAAATACCTGAATTTGCCACCCTTTTTGGTACTGTTACCAAAACTGACACAATTGCTTGCCAGAATTAGGTGCAGGTAGCTTTAAAGAAAACTACCACCAGACATTTGTCGTAAATAGCTTTATTGAATTTATGACGTGCCTCTGTGTGGTGGCAGCCATCCTGGTGTTGGAGCAGGGATTTTCTTCCTTGGGCAAATTCTGCCTTCCTGATGACTGGTGGTCTGATGACTGGTAGGTTAATGTTCAAGAAGCAGCAAGAGATTTCAAAAAGCAAAGATCCACAAAATAGATGAAGTAGAAGCTCATTGCAAGTTATCAGGTACAGATTCCTCTCCAGCAACGCGAACAGTGAGAAGAACAGCGGTGACAACACTAAATCTCACTCCACATTTCATGAGACTAGCAGTCAGAGGTAGCAGTGACTTTACTGATCTCTCACTACAAATAATATATAAAATTAGGAAAAAAAATTATAATTTTCAGTGTATGCTTATATACAATTAAAAGTTCTAGATGCCCTATAAAAGACCGTAAATCTTCAACTTTAGAATTTGGGTTTACATTAAACGTTGGAAACCAGATTGCTACTGAAAATTCTAATTAGTAAAACTTTGCAAATAGATGATAGGCTGGTGGAAAAAAAAACAATTGCACAATTGTCAATCAGGGCAATTAAAAGATGTTAGTTATCACTCATTTATAATGTTTATACAATTTATTTATAAGACAGTTGAACTTTTTATCATTTGGGGACTTCTCAAATTTACACTTGCCACAGTTGCTAATTGTAATTTATTGCAATGTAAAGTAATCAGTAGACACCAACTACATTTATTTAATTATAACTTCCCCAGACTGGCAATCATGGCTGCTTTTGAAAGTTTTACGCTGGGGATACACGATACCTCTCCATGCAGGTTTTACTTTACTATTGTCTTTATCAGTGATTCTCCATGAAAATATGAGACTTACCTGCTTTGTAAAGCCTGTTGTTAAGTCATTTACTCCATCTCTTGCACTAGGTTTGGTTTTCACTGATGATTTAGGTACTGTAAATTATATGGCAAAATGTATGTAGGGACAAAGCAATCAATGTAGGTGTTTCCAGTGAAGGGTACTTTTAATGCTACACCTTACAAAAACATTTTAGACAATTGTGCGCTTCCAACCATGTGGCAACGACTTATCAAAAGCCTTTATTTAGTTTTTTCCAGAATGAATGTCCCTGTGTACAAATATGATTCCATAAAGACATGGTATGATGAGTATTGGGCAGATAAACTCAAGTGACCTGTCCAGAGTCCTAAATGTAATCCTTCCAAATACCAAATGAATAGGAAGGTAATTTGTGGGCCATGTATTCTTGTCCACTATCAGCACCTGGCCTATTTTGGCTGAATGGGTTATCATTCTCACAGACATGCTCTAAAACCTCATGGAAGGTCTACCCAGAAGAGTTGTTTTAGCTGCAAATATTCCATACAATGGAATACAATGTCCAATAAGCTTATACTGTATATGTATGATAGCCAGGAGGCCAGAAACTGTAAGCTGCGTAGATGTATAAGGCGTGGATGTTATCTGTGAAAACTACTCGAGGCATTGATAGATAAAAGTTTGAGTTTTCTGTAAGCAGCTGGGTAGAAATGAACAAACCAGACCTGACAAACTCCGATCGAGATCAGCTTGACTTAGTTCTGTCTGTTCTACTGTGGCTCCAGGAAACAAGAGCAGGAGCCAAAACTTCCAAAACCTTTCTTTTTTCGTTTTTGGATAGAGTGAGGAAGGATTAAAACACCCGTTGGTTGTTCATTGCTGCTATCTGAGCTTTGTTGGAGAGATTCCCTTCACATATTATTACAGTGACAATGGTTTCCCCCAGCAAGAAAGAAGCAAATATCTGCAACAGAGACAGAAATAAAAAGTTCTTTAGGTGGTAGATTTATGGCACTGAAGCCTTCAGGTGAAGATGGACGACAGTTTTCAATTTTTATAATGTCAATGGTATGCTGATGGTACCCTTGTGGGACATCCAGATGGTAGGCAGCTTCTGCACACTGAAAGGTTACCACAATCACCTTGGGTTGTGAAGGGAATATTTGGATCTGGAACTGAAGTGCCACACTGAGCTGTTCAAACCCAAAATGAAATTTATATCAAACATAGATTTGGTACAAAATCCAGAGCGTTTAAGAAGCCAAACCAGCTGCAAGGAGTTGCTGTGTTAATACACTTTGCCATGGCCTGTTACTCTGGACTCAAACATTTCAGTGTGGCATTTCAATTAAAGATCTAAAAATGAAACGTTGACAAGGATTCTAGTCTTCCCCTACCCTATTTGCTATTGAAAGTTTCCCTCATTTCCCGTTGATTGAAAACATTGGTCATCGGTACAGAAAGCGATGGGATATCTCTCTTAGCAGGGTCCCATAGATCAATGAAATGCCAACAGGGGTTCTCCAACTTTCCCCACTCCATCCTAATGCAAAAAAACAAAAACAAAATATAAACTTTTGGCTACATTTATAATTTAAAACTATAGATTTAAAATTTAAAATTGCCACTTGCCAATCTATGCCAATGATGTCATGCCCCTATTGATACAGTGACCTTGAAACCTAGCAAGAGTCAAATTCTTCTTTTTAGAAATGGCAGCACCAATGCAAGCCTACTTAATGTATAAGAATTCAATGCAGAACACCCGTCAAAAACTGCCACCCTGGAGAATTCTTAATGCCTGGGGCTTCTAGGATGCCTTGTACCAAAGAATTGTTAAATTACTGGTATTAAAAGACATATGGTGAAGCCTTTCAATTTAAAGGCCAGCATTGTAGCAGATGTATGATGTTGGTATTTGGATACCTGATCTACCACCTCCTAATTCCAAAAAGGCAGAACTTTCCTCCAAATACATACCCCTTTGCTCTAATAATAAATACCTTGAGGGATTTAAACAGTATTTACTCTTGCAACACTTGCAATCCTTTTCAAATAACTGCCTTTGGAGCCAAAAAAATAAAGGACCCTTATCCACACGAAGCAAACCTTTTGCGTTGTTTTTGACATTTCCATTTTTAAAGCTTTTATTTAAATCCTTTTGAAGCCCCTGAATTTACCCTTAACATCAGTGCATCCTCTACCATATTCATTATTCCATCCTTACATCTATAATTTCCCCTCCATTCTTTCCCTTTCATGTAAACATTTAAGAATTTGTCCCTGCTGGGTCTGAGAGCTTTTCTGACAATGTGACCCGTCAACTACTTAGTGGCTGCGTATGTTTATGTGTTTGAATTCCTTTGCTTCTCAATTTTTTTTTCTATCAAGGCTAAATGGCTTGTTATTTAGAACTAGCACAGATGCATACAATTTAAATGTAATGTACAAAGCTAGCATAATTGCATTTTTTTTTTTAAAAAGTGAAAACGCAAATCAAATATTTAAGTGGCCTTCACATGTGCAAAGAGCTCAGTCTTTGCCCAACAGATTGTGAATTTTTCAATATAGTGTGTCATAAATATAAAATATGAGTTGAATAAATGAACACAAAGCTCTTGTTCACACCAGTGAGCCATGCTGAACACAGGGCTGCTACTGTGAGAGACACACTGCTGATGCGCCTATCCCGGTGGATTAAACGGTTTACTTTTTTTTTTTTTACAGAACTTTATTGAAAAGTGACAAGTGACAATTCAATATAGTCCTATTTACCACAGCAATGTTGTCATGTGGTGATTTGAGTTAGAACCAACTGTGCTGAAATACAAGTACTGCATGTAGTAATTTTTTTCAGAGAACTTACACCATTAAAAACAAATCATTTTACCTTGTCTATGTAATTGGGCTTTGCTGAAAATAGCTGCCAGAGTAGCCCCAAGGCATCTGGTGTGAAACAGCTCTTTAAGGGATAATCCACGTTGAAAAACACAGTAGACTTTAAGACTTTTTCTATAGCTTCTAATGACAAAATCTCTAATATTTAAATATACCTATTCATTCTGTCTGTTTCTGAAGCTGTGATCATTGCTCATACATTGCTCGTATATAATTTAGTTTCCCTCTTGAGCAAGAAAGCTTTAATAATTAGTTGTAAGTGTCCACCTTACTCAGGGGTCACTAGTTGTCTTTGTGGTTGATTTTTCTTTTCCTAAACGAGTAGAGCGTTTTCACTTTCAATATTTAATCATTTTTATTTTACAAAGTAAATGTGCCCTTGTCTTAAAGGGAAAGGTGAAACAAAGTGAAAAATCACTTTGCAAAAAAAAAAAATATATATATATATATATATATATATATAGATATACAAAATCATGTGCAAGGAAAATAAAATAACATGATTTTTTTTTTTT
This sequence comes from Lithobates pipiens, assembly GCF_037356315.1. Lineage (NCBI taxonomy): Eukaryota > Metazoa > Chordata > Amphibia > Anura > Ranidae > Lithobates > Lithobates pipiens. The sequence goes on from NW_027507784.1 coordinate 73,462,046, forward strand.
GCAAAGTGATTGATCGCCGCACGAAAATCGGCTGTTGCTGAAGCCCACTAATGGTGCGAAATTCGTACAAAAATTCTTAGATACAATTTTCGAAAGAAAGTTCTTTCTAAATTCTAACAGTGTATGGCCAGCATAAGATGTATTATTCCATTGACCTCAGCTTCCATACATTACAACTTCTTCACAAAAAGTGCAGTGGCCTCTTAAATTTGGAATAGTGGTAAAATAATTGAAGTTTATGTGTTGAGCTACTAAAGGCATATAGGCTGTTTACTTTGCAAAGGACTTTTTAATTTGCAAGGGAATTTTCACCTTACCCAATCACTGGCAAAAAAAAAATAACAGTATTATTACTTTCACATGAGCAGACAATGGAAGTCAGCAGAGCTTTACCTCATTCACTAAGCTTTGGAAAAAAAATCCCTTACGAAGTGAACATTTTTTTTGCAAAGTTAACAGCATGTTTGGCTTCAGTAAATCAACCCCTAAGGGTTTATTATTCTATAAAACCAATCAGGGGTCTGGTCTACTGGAGGAAAGAACTTCATTTTTAAACAGCCCACTTTTCTGCCAAAGAAAAACCTCTTCATTTTGAAAGCCAACATTTGTTCAGTTTTATAATTTACATTTTTTTTTTTTTTTTTTAAAGGTAAGGTCCACTTTAAAGGAGAAATACAACCAAAGCTTATTTGGCTGTACTTCTCATGTGGATCACAGGAGTGCAGACCTGTTTTCAGCAGACAGCAGGCTGAAGCCCATTGTCGGTTGATGTTACAGAGCCAGTTCTGGTGTCAAGACCATAATAATAAGGTCAGGAACCACCCACATGCCTGGATGGCACCCTGCTCAACCTGCCAGTGAGCTGCTGAGAGCCTGACCTGGCAACTCTCGCCCCCTCCACAGCCCCACGCTCCAGTGAGCGGGGGGGGGGGGGGCAGAGCAGACAGCAGTGACTGACAGTCACCAGCTCTCTGCTCGGGGATCCCTAAGAACCGAGCGATCAGCAGTGTTTGATTGCCTGGTTCACAGTTTAATAGCCAGTGGGAGACAGATGCAGACTCAGACTGATGCTGCATCCACCTAGTTAAGTATAGTTCTGGAAGAAAAAAAAAAAAACACCCCATACTTCTCTTTTAACATTATAACTAGAAGAAAGTAATATTCTCAACATTGCCAACAACTAGAATCCTGCTATCATGGTATATTTTGCTCTGAAAAAAAAATAGTCAGAGTCTCATGAGCTGCTATGGAGAACACCTGCAGTCTTGTTGGAGACTCCTCTTTATGAAAGATGTTCAGAGTTTGAAGCTCTGTCTGACAACTTCATACTCTAGTGTAGTCAATGAGCTGACACCTAGCCTGAAGATCCCTCTGCCCACTTTGATCATGGTGTGTTGCTTACAGTATAGCAGTCTACAAGGGAAAAAAACAAGACTTCAGATACTGTCAGAGGATGCCGCACCTTCACTACTCCTGGCTTAAGCCAATTCTTTATCACGTGTCGGAGCAAGCTGACATGACACATGACATCTTACTTATTGTAAAATCACTGCACATATTTCTCTGGCACATTGTCTCTTTTAACAGCATGATTCTCCTCTCACGTTTTTGTAATTTAGTGACACTTTCCGGAATGACAGGTCATGTTCTTAGGCTCATGGAAAAAAAGATTTACCACTGTCTGACTTATTAGATGCCTTATTTACAGCCGTTCCCTGGCATTTCAATGATCTGTCTACCCGATTCTGGCTTTTTGATGAATTCCTGTTTAAACCTTCAGCATGTCAGCATTCCTCGCCATGCTAACTCAACAGGACCAAAATAGAACTCACAGTTAAGTGATCATGAAAGGTCAGAGTTTAAAATGCATAGCCACACCATGAATTGGTGCCCTTTGGAAAAAAAATGATACAGAACTAGGAGTTGCAAATTTAAAATCTTTTGTGTTTTTGTGTCTTCCACTCACACTAAGGTTAAGTTCATGCAACTAAAACTAATACTGTACTGATCCTAATGAAATAAATACATAAATATAAACAACACAATGAATACAGTGAATAGGTCCCATTCCAATATAAAGAGCTATAATGATCCATAAAGTGCCTAATTATATTCACAATGTGCCAAGTCCATTAACTCAGGTGACAATATGAGGTGTTATGCCCAATCTCCCATTCTTCCAAACACTATGGTACTCTCCCATGGACACCCAAAGAGTGGTGAACTTACCTCCTATTATTAACCAATTTAAGAATAAGTTCACTTTAAAAAAAAAAATGCCCTTTTTTGCAGCTAAATTGGAATGGGGCCTAATAAAGAAATTATAATGTCATTTTTTTAGTAACAGACATGGTATATGTACCTGCTCTGTGCAATCCTTTTGCACAGACCAGCCCCAATTCTCTTCTTCATGGGCCCACCGCCAGCACTTCTGGCTCCTCAATCCTTCTGAGTGCCCCTATAGCAAGCGACTTTCAATGGGGGCACTTATGTAGGCTTGATCCAGAACCACACTCTGTGGAATTGATTTACTAAAACTGGAGAGTGCAAAATCTGGTGCAGCTATGCATGGTACATAATCAGCTTCTAACTTCAGCTTTTTTAATTAACCTTTGACAAATAAAACCTGGGAGCTATATGGTTTCTATGCAGGGCTGCACCAGATTTTGCACTCTCCAGTTTTAGCAAATCAACCCCTGTGTGTCCATTGACAAACACAGTGAGGCTTGGCCCCACCCTTTGACTCTCTTCTAACAGGCTGCAACTGACAGCAGCAGGAGCCAATGGCTCATGCTGTTGCCTCCATATCCAGTATGGAAAGAGGGAGAAGCGAGAACTGCTGCTTTCGCGCACATTGCTGGATAAAGATCGGGCTCAGGTAAAAATAATGGGGTGTCTTAGAGGCAGAACACAGAAGGTTTTTTTTCCTTAATGCAGAGAATGCATTAAGGAAAAACATCCGGCCTTTGCAACCACTTTAGGTTTATGAATTGTGTTGACGTTTTTTGTATCTATATATTTGGGATTAGCTCCGTGTTTCAACATTACTTTACAATATCTACCGTATTTGATATTTACACAGCAGCTAGGTTACAATGTAAGTAATTATTTTTAAGGTACCGTGGAATTTTTGTCTTTGTAGATTGAGACTAAAATGCCTCTGAAACACCTATAGAGTTAGTTCTTAATTCAGATGCATTTAAGAGGCATTTAAAAGCAATTTCTGAAACATGGCAACACTTCTTGTTTTTGTTTTTTTTTCCTTTGAGAATGAAAGAGAAACAAGGAAAGATCCTTGCTGTAGCCCTCACAAATGTGTGTATACTGCTTTGGGAGGCATTTGAACCCATTGCTTCCACTGAACTGAATGGAGGCATTTGCCAAGCTTTGCAAGTAGTAATTGTATCTACCATCCAATAGATTTGGGTGCAATTACAAGAGCAACAGTAATATCCAACAAATATTGCAGCCAAGATTGCTAGTCATGTAAGGAACGAGTGTTTGTTTTGCAAGGCATTTGAAAAGCTTTAATAAAGTGGAATCTGAGAAACATGCATACAGTATATGTGCAGTGTTTACTTATCTTTCTCCAAAGCTCTAAGCGCCATTTCTCTCTGGTGCTTCATTCCTCTGTTATCAGAATGAGTCACTTCTGAGAAGTTTTCCTGACACATGAGATACATTTGTGTCGGGAGGGGAGAGCTCAGAATAGAGCTTGTCTATTCATAAAACAATTCCGTTGTGTAGAGTACTCCTTTTCTTCAATCAGCTCTTACACACTGTAACTGCAGCCTCTCTGCCCACTCCTCTGTGCTCCTGACAGATGAAGAAAGAGTTTTAACCTTATCTGACCTTTTGAAGGGGTGTAGAGAGGAAAAGACTACAGATAAACCTATGTAGAAGGATTTGTTTAATACTTTCTGAGTATATGCGAGCAATGAAAATGCCTGATTTTTTAGGACTAAAGAGGCCTTAATGTTAATATGGGGTGCTGTGCATGTATACTGTGCTTATCTGTGTCCAGACTTTAGTTCTGCTGCAAAATAGGACCATGTATCCCTGCGTCAAATGTTCTAGAGTACAGAAGTGCAACAATTTGAACACGTTCATATTTCCTCTACAGGTGTCTTGAGTAGTTGTTAGCCAAGTGTTTGATGAGCTGAGAACTTTCTTCATGATTAAAATTGACCTAACCTCTGGATGATGGTGAGTTTGCAAAGGAAGCAAATGCATGAGACTCTAAAATCCAACCTTTATTGTCATAAATAGTGTCAAAATATTCATGGCCATAGATAATCCTGTCTGAGAGACTAGCAGGCCTAGTAACAGTCCTTGCCTTATACTGGCAAGAGGAAATTGTCTTCTGGAAAGGATATCGCTTTTCTGTCCAGATACGTGCAGCACATATTGAACTTTGCTATAATGCTTACAGTAATATTAGATAACTTTCTGGATGCTTAATTACAATATTGGCTTTATGTGGCACGCTTGCTTTAGGATTTTTGTAGCTTTGCTAAGATACTGCAATATGGGTGTTACTTTCAACCAATTCTATGTGAATGTGCTTTCATACTACACTATTTATTACAATACAGGATGGTTTCATGTGTTTCCTAGAGGTGCGGATTTCATGTGGTTGCTGTTGCTGAGAGGTAGAATAAATCTGGCCTGATCCTCAGTCTAGTACAGACTCCTCTCCTATAATGGAATTCCTTACTCTGATTCTGATTCAACTCTGGTCTGGAGGACATTCACCATCATATAACACTGCTCCGAGCCTTACTGTCCCTGACCCACCCCTTTTATTCATTGGTTTTCAGTTTTTTTTAACCATGGAGGCTCAACATCACATGCTAGAGTTTCCAAGGGTGGCCCGCATGCAAAAGAAGCCTACATAGGAATGAATATCCTATCAGACTAACATCCACCCATCAAAACATTTTGATGTTTGCATAACTACTTCCAAGTGCCAGCTCACTGCTTGCATTGGGGGGCTGAGATTTCTTGGGTGAAATATTGAGGCCACTCATTAAAATGAGAAGAAAAGAGGTTTAATCTTAAACTGCGTTGAGGGTTCTTTACTGTAAGCCCTTGTACACACGGTCGGACATTCCGATGGAAAATGTCCGATCGGACCATGTTGTCAGATAATCCGACCGTGTGTGGGCTCCATCGGACTATTTCCATCGGAATATCCGACCAACAAAGTTTTAGAGCTGGGCTATAAAATTTTCTGACAACATGATCCGATCGGACTTTGTCTATCGTTTGTAGAGAATTCCGATCGGACAAAGTACCATGCATGCTCAGATCAAATTCCTAGACCAAAGCTATTGGCTACTAGCCTGAACGTAGTCCCGTCGTAACGAAATAACGTCATCACATTATGAACGATCGGATTTTCCGACAACTTTGTCCAACCGTGTGTATGCAACACCAGTTTCGGACAAAATCCGACGGATTTTGTTGTCGGAATGTCCGACCGTGTGTCCAAGGGCTAAGAGCGGCACGGATGTGAAATTCCCTTCGACAGGTGGTGGTTTCAGTGGGGAGCATTGATAGTTTCAAAAAACTATTAGATAAGCACCTGAACGATCGCAACATACAGGGATGTACAATGTAATACTGACATATAATCACACACATAGGTTGGACTTGATGGACTTGTGTCTTTTTTTCAACCTCACCTACTATGTAACTATGAGGCAGGGTGCTGGGATGTTTGACTTGAGGGGGCAAAGCTATCGATCATCTGCCTGTCCTCCATTCATAGATCACATTTAATTCATAGAAACTGTGGTACGGCTTCTATGAATGAAGCAGCTGAGCAGAAAGGGTGGGCAAAGTCTGTCTGTCTTCATGAGAGTTTGTGACAGCCTTAAGCCCCATACACACTATCAGATTTTCTGCTGATTTTTGTCTTCAGATTTACCAAAACCATGTAGTGCAAGGGCCTGCCTGATTGCATACAAATTGAAACTCCTAAGGTTTGACCTCATATTATATGGTTTTGGTAAATCTGAAGGAAAAAATCAGCAGAAAATCTGATAGTGTGTATGGGGCTTTAAAGTAAAGAAGGAAGGGCAAGGGAGGGTCTGCTTTAAACATGAAACTAATTGAAACTAAGCTTATTCATCTAAATTTTCAAGAGCCCCATACTCTTTATCGACTTTTCACATAATTATAGCAATGAGTAAAAAAAAAAAATCCAGCAAAATATTATGTAATCATTTTACTCATCGCTTCAGTATAATTTACTGATCACAAACGTAACTGTTATTTCAGTACTTTAAACGACCTCTCACACTTCCCTCCCGATTGCTCTGACATAGAATTGAACTAAGTGCTTAAGAGTACAAAAATGATGAGTAGAAAATTAATGATTTATTCAAGATAAGACATATCGTATGAAAACAGCATATTATTTTCTTAGCAGTGGAAAATCTATTATAGGGGAAAAAAAAGAAGTGTTGTACTGAGCAGGTCTTTGAGAAAAAGACAGAGACTGTAATACTTTAGTGTCCTTTTATCAACTGAATACTTTAATAACATTCTTGCTCTTCAGAAGATGAAAACTTTCTCAGTGTAGGAAACGGAAGAGAATCATGTAATATTTTGTCTGCATACTAATCAGTAATCCTTTGTTTTCCTAAAATACAGACATTTTAATACAATATATTATATATATATATATATATATATATATATATATATATATATATATATATATATATATATATATATATATTATATGATTCTTTTTTTTTTAATGCAAACCAAAAGAAAATAGATGTAACATACATGCTAATCTTTCTGGAAATAGACGTAACCTACTTGCTCATTTTCTTAATTTTGTAAGACAGTCCCCCATCTATTCTGACTCAGGTATGTCCTGCAGAAAGTCCCACAACTTAAAATTCTGGAAGTGGGTGCAAAAATGTGCCTTCATGCACTGGGGACTAAGAACAAGGTTTAAACCGCAACTGAAGCCTCACACCTTTATACCTCTTAATATTCCAGTATCCCCACATGTTATGGTTTGTCAATACATTTAGCTTTAATTATGCTTTAAAGAGACCCTAATGCAATGACTATCACTATCACCATTTCAAACAAATTCAGACAATTAACCCAAGCTGCTTCTCTGCTCAGTTTGAGCCCTTGCCCTGTTACGAGTATGGGGGAGTATGTGACCTCCCCCATATGACAGTGCTGAGGCCTAACTGACCAATCAACAGGCCTGAACACTGTCACAAGGGGGAAGCATCGGCATACCCACAGCAAACTCCTATGTTTTCCAACACTGGAGCTTACTTAGGATGGACTACATTGGTGGGGAAGAAGAAAAGATGCTGAATGGGTGAGAATATCTTGCTTGAAGGTTGGGCTATCAGCAGGCAAGGCCACTCTACCCTAAATGGGTAAGAGACAGCAGGATTGATTTACTAAAATTGGAGAGTGAAAAATCTGGTGAAAACTGTGCATGGCAGGCAATCAGTTTCTAACTTAAGCTTGATCAATTAAGCTTTGACAATAAAAACCTGAAATCTGATTTCTCTGCAGAGCTGGACCACTTTGCACTCTCCATTTTTGGTAATTCAACCCCAATGTCTTTAAAAAATATATTTTACATTTAGTAAACAGAGCTGAGTAACAGCCACATCCTTCATCACAAGCATCCGCACACAGATTTCTGCTCAATTAACCTTCTGGAGGAATATCGGGGCTCAGAGGAAGTAAGATTGAAAATGGCTATGGGTTTTGGGTATCAACTGGCATGAGATTGCCCAGCTTGTAAGAAATAAATCTCATTCCTGAGTATTCTACAGATTTCTATTGCAGAAGAAGAAAGGTAAGCCATTCAAATAACCTCTAATGCCTTCTGGAGGAATCCTAGGATTCCATAATAGAAAAGATAAGCCGGCAACCCAATGGCTTCTTCTTTCAAAGGATTTTATTTTAGCACTTATGCTGGATGATTTGTTGCAGTTGTGCTAAAATAAAATCCTTTGAAAGAAGAAGCGTTAGGGTTCCTGGCTTAACTTTTCTTTAAATGGACTTCCAGTGAACGACACGGACAGTGCACCAACTTCACTCATATAACCTCTAATATCGAGGTAGAGCTTGGGTGATCCTTTTTAGGAATCCTAGGATTCCATGAATGCCGGGTTGAGAATGGCTGACTTAGATGTTATATAGGTTTATGTAGCTATTGCCAAAAACTTGTCCATCCTGTGAGATAGAAACCTCATCTGTGAGGGTTTGGCATTTAACAGTGGAATCACAGGATCCCTTGGGATGATTTAGATGAGAATTTTGGACTAAAACAACAGAGAAGAGAATGCACTTTTAGGACTACATTTTCATTTAAAAGGTTTAGAGAAACCCCTCCAATCAATTTCTTTCTCGTAGAAAGGCTGGGTTCTGAAATTGCACCTAGAAATATGCAATGTGGCCAGTTTAAATGCAAATCGTGGCCAGCAGAGCACTTCTTTAATCTCCTGAAATGCTTCAACTCTTGCCTATATTTCTCTCCCCTTGTTCTGAAAACACATTGCCAGTAAATAAATAATTCTATTTTCTCTTTGTCCCATGCATCGTCTCATTTTAATATGTTTACTTGTTTACCGGATTACGACCGTGCCTTGCTTCGGCAATGAAAAATTGAAAGGGCAGGCAGCGGAATAAAGAAAAAAATGGATCTGAGCCTCGTACACTTCCTAAAAGCCTCTACATTCACTGTGCAGCAAGACAGGAGGATGTGGATTGCATAAGAATTCAATTAATTTGTACATGAAAGAGACAATTTTTAGTAGGCCATTAGCCTCTATAATGGTCTCATATACCAGAAGCCAGTCATTTGTAACCCCGCCAGAGGAATGACAAACTGCCTGTTACAAATCTCGCTAAAGCTAAACTGTTTTATAAATGACACGCTTAACCCTTTGGTGCCACCAGTGCAATTAGCTACAATGATGCAGATTAATAATTGAAAAGCTTTAGCTAAGCTCAACAAACATATCGAAAACACCCATCAATCACTAGCAAGAGAGCTGAATAATTGTCAGAGCGAACTGTTTGTGACAGCTATAAATATCCAGAGCTTTTATTCCCAATCTTTTCATTTTGATATGCAAATGACATAAACAAATAGTGGGAAAAAAAACTGCCCATGGAGCAATTAAAATGTTCAATAAAACTGGGTAGATTGGGAAAATGATTTATTTTAGTGGTTGGTAAAACAATGTTGGCTTAATTGTGTAGTGCTCTGAATTCTCTAGTATGTTGTAATGTTGGCAGGATGTGAGCTGCTTAAGTATTTATTTTGTGTATTTATACAGGGCTGGCCTACTGTGTTTCATACCATTAGGCAAAACTTTTTTTTTTTTTTGTTCCGAAAATATTGGAGAGGGATTAGAACACCTGTCAGATTTGTATTGCTGTCTGAGTCCCCATTAGGGAGATTGATACTAATTTTTAATAACTCTCCTCTCACTTCCTGTTTTGGCCATGGGACTGGAAGCAAAATGGGACCTAGACAACAAAAACATACATTATAACCCTCCCTTAAGCAGCCCATAGATTATGTAATTTTCATTCCTTCCAATGCGAGTGGAAGGAAAGAAAATAGTTTGATTCCTCCTTCAACAGTCAACACAATGAGTTGTTGATGGGGGAATCCCTCCCGTAATGATCACTGCTGGTGGCTTAGGCCGCTTGTAGTGATCGCATGAAAAAAATCCAACAGGCTTAAAGAGGAGCTAAAGTCTCCTCCCCCCTCCCAAAAAATTTAATGTTTTTTGACTTTTTACTTTTAATATAAGGACAATTACCTGACCTTGGATCCAGCGCTGTCCTCGCCCAAGCCAATCCTTCAATTGGCTTTGGGTGCAGGCGCCGGCATCTTGATTGAAAGCTTCACAGCTGGCTTTCAGCTGCAGATGCATGAGCTGCGTTGCCTTTTGTGATTGGTCCTCCAGTCTCCTGGGACCTGTGATATGTCCCAGAAGGCTGCGGAGGTAGGAGTGGGGGACGAACTTCCTCCAACAGAAGTAGCAGAGCAGGTACCTGTCAAAATCAGGTACCTGCCCCCTCCCAAAAAATATATAAACTGCCAAATGTAAAGGAGGAGGGGGGTGTAAAGTTCTGCTTTAAGTCGACTGATGGATCAACTTCAGTACAACCAGCCTGCCAATACATGGATCAAATTTCGGCCAACCAACCATCTATGACTGGCTTTACTCTATCCAAAATGAAAAAAAAATAGTTGTACCTTTAAGAGCCTTAAACTACACTTTAATGGTAAGCAAATACAGTTTCATTGTGTAGGAGATGAGGCTTAAAGAGAATTTCCACATTTTCAGCCAAGTTTGGGTAATACCTACTTTATATTTCTTACATTTCCAGATTCACATAGAAAAACATAAAAAAAAATCAGTTTACCTTTTAAGCATGCTCTTTTCTGGAACTTCCAGCAAGGAAAATGCTGCTTAGTTCTCTTTGTTACAAGGAGGTCTGGAAAGTTGCATTTTTAACCGTGTCTAGAGGCAGATACAGTATCTCATCAATAGTATTCAATTTGAACACGATCCCTGAAATGTATAAAGACTGGTGCAGACAGAGTTTGAAAGTGTCTAAAAGTGGTGCAGCATGCGCCAAATTGATGCACCTGTCTAGAACCTGTACTTGAAATTGACGCGTTCTGCAGCACTTTTAGAACAATGGTATCTGTGCCAGGGTTTCTCTCTGTGCAACAAAAGAGTTGATTTTAATAAGCTCCACTTTCGTAAGATACAAGCTGTTGGTATTTTATTTTGATTATGGCCCAGGCATTGCATCACATTTTAGAACTAACTGAATTTGGCACTATTGTCCGAGTTATTGTCAGAAACAAAAGTGTTGCAGTTTCTTAAATTGGTTGTAAAGGTAAAGAAATATTACTTCCAGCCCCTCTGTTCTATCAATCCATCCTGCACTATGTAAATGTTTGTGTAAACGACGCCTGTAAATGCCTTATATCAGATCTTTCATGGCCGGTCACGTGACCTATGGTCGCTCTTCTACCCCAATTTAAGGGCTGCAGCGAGAGGGGCTGAGATTCCCCTCTGACATCAGACCAGGAAGTCATGTGACCGATGTGCTCAGCCCCTCCTACTGTAGACACCCTTAGATGGGGGGAGGAGAGTGGCTGGAAGTCACATGACCAGTCATAAAAGAACTGAGATAAGGTATTTGCAGGCTTTGTTTTATGCACACATTTACACAGTGTAGGATGGATTGATAGAACAGAGGGGCTGGCAGTAATATTATTTACCTTTACTGCCAGCTCCTAATAGTGCCTATTAATAGTGCCAGGGGGGCGGAGACAGCTCACACACACAGGTGCTGGCAGGGAGGGAGGGGGAGAGAAGAGAGCGACAAGATGTTGGAGGCACGTAACCTGGCCACGGTATCATGGATCAGCAGCCATGATTACCGTGGTCAGCACACCAAGGGGGGCACAGGAACAGGCAGGATCAACCAGGTATTTTACAGCTTAGAGAGAGACAGGTTAGACAGCACACGCACTATACTGTTAAATCTGTGGTAAGGGAACAGGATCTCTCTTTTTTTTTTTTTTATATTGTTACAAACTCTTAAATGAAATTGGCACAACACATTACCAAGGGTGATAATGCCAGAAAAGGTGCACAGCATCTTTATTGAATTCTCCCTTATTTGCCTTAAAGGGTTTAGAAGCTTGGCTTCTCCATTCTATGTTAATGAGAACTGGACTCAGCACAGCAACTAGGATAGCTCATGCTGAGAAATGCTGGCAGTAAGCCATGACACCTTCTCCTCAGCAGCATCTAAAAGTACAAAATATTTTTTGAACATGTTTAAATCTTGTTGTGTAAATGGGAACACATAACAAACAAATAGTGGGGAATTCTTAAATTGTACAACTACTAAATGTTGTACTTAAAATGTATATCCAATGCTAGATCCACTTTAAACATATCTCGCTACAAACGTTCTCTGTTTATTTTTTCAAACTGAAGAGTCAGATTCAAAAGTGAATATAACTAATTTAGGTGAAAAACTATGATTATCTCATAATCAAACCCGCACATTTATAATATTTCTAGTTTGTATGTAAAAGTAGTTATTACTGGTTGATTTTTTTTTTTATGGTACAGTAAGCAGGATTTAATGTTACTTTTTATGCCCTGTACACACGGTCGGAAATTCCAATGGAAAAGGTCCGATCGGATTACATTCTCGGAAAATCCGAGAGTGTGTGGGCTCTATCGGACTTTTTCCGTCGGAAATTCAGACGGAAAAAATTTGAGAGCAGGATCTAAAATTTTCCGTCAAAAAAATTAGATCGGACTTTTACCGATCGTTTGTATAGAATCAAATTACGAGACCAAAGCTATTGGCTACTAGCCTCTACGTAGTCCCGTCTTACGCAAATAACGTCACCACGTTCCTGAACGAATGGATTTTCCGACAACTTTGTCCGACCGTGTGTATGCAACACAAGTTTCGGACGAAATCCGTCTGAAAAAATCCAACGGTCTTTGTGGTCGGAATGCCTGACCATGTGTACAAGGGCTTAAACTCTCCTAATGTTATTCTATTGGCCCCTAGGAGGTTTATGGCACAATCTGCCAGTATGTACTGCTAATTGGGACATTATGGCAGACTTACCTGTACAATTGCTTCCCTCTTCACCTGGTTTTCCTCCCATGTTTGCTCTCACTGGCCGCTTGAAGGGCCACACCATGATGACATGCCTTCAGCAGTAATTTTACCATGGCATGGAGTGGGTGCCACAAAATGTGGCCTGAGCTGTGCATGTGCAGCTCAGACTTCAGTACCACTGACAGGCCAGAAGAGGCACTTATGAAAGAAGGGACCACTAGGGTCGTTTATGTTATAAAAACCCTACCTGTCAGCAGTTTTTCTAAATTTGACTTTATTATCACTTTAAGATACACCATCAGGGTCCAACTTCCTTATCTGCTTCTTCACTGCATTTGTTTCCTTTTACTCCAAAGAAACTCTTCTGTTTTCAATGATTAGCCCATCCTATGAAGTTTTTCACTAAAAGCGAACCCATCAAGAGTCTTGGCCTTACTGGCTCATTCTTGATGTCATTTGTCAATGTATATAAATATCAACAGGGATTAATATGCATGGCATGCTTATAATGGCTATAAGCTATCTGGGACAATGGCTTTATTGGCTACTACAGACTGCTTGATGTGCCAAATTGCTTCAGTTATAGATAGTGCTGGCAAACAATATGTGATTCGGAGTTGCAACAGTACCTGCACGCTGCAGGTTACAATCAGCAATGAATGAATCTTCAAGGATTCTCTCCTCCAGCAGTATAATAAAGACAAGCCTGCAATCTGCTTCTCAGGTTGGATTGTTTACTGTGTATCTCCAGCAATAAATGAATTGGAAAAAAATCCAAATCAATCTTTATCAAAGGCTGATCCCTCATCCATTTATAAGTTAGTCAATAGGCAACCATGCATTACAATGAGAATGTGGACCTTACGGGTGCACCAAGCCATGAGGTGTGTCTAAAAAGTTTGGTGAATGGTTTCAGAAAACAAACAAAAAAGATACAAATGACCTTTATTGGCCTTCAATGTAATTGCTATCATTCACACCACACTTTTGGCAACATTCACAAAGCTTCTGGAAACTGTCAGCAAAGGCTTCTCTAGGAATCGATTAAATAACCACAGTCAAACATTCTTGGTCCAATCCTGTGCAACTCAGGCTGAACACAAGGGATCTGTCATAGCAACCAGTTCAAAGCTTTCTCATAGAATGTGGTGTTCACGGTCTGACCTACATGAATAATCCCTATGGAGAATGCCATCATTGTGGAAGAAGCCAAGCAACATTGTCTTGATCTTGGACTTTTGCAGGCGACTCTTGTTGGGTCCTGGGGGAGATGGTGAATGATATTCCATCGATTGCCGCATGGATTCCAGATTGAACTGGTAGCACCAGGTCTCATCCCCTGTGATGATGGTTTGCAAAAAGAATGGATCCTGGTCACACGTGGTAATGAAATCTCTGGAGGTTTTCATCCGTTTTGCTTTCTGTTCGTCTGTCAGCTTGTGTGGCACAAACCGGGAACAGATCTTCTACTTACTCAAATATTTGCACACCGTGTCCTTGCTAATGTCCAATTCCTTCACCATTAATTGTAGAGGCAATTGCCAATCTCATAACAGCATTTGTCACACTTGCTCGATCTGGTTGTCGAGGACCGACATGAACGTGGCTCATCCTCAGTCATTTCCTTCCTGTGGCAAAAGCTTTTGAACGAGTCGTAAACACATTTTCTGCTCACAGCTTCTGTCCCATACACTTACACCAACATTTCATTTGTCTCCATAGCCATTTTCCCCAATTTGTAGCAGAACTTGATGTTCGCTCGTTGCTACATGTTACTGTGACCCTTCCTCTCACTCTGACTACATTGGACTGCCCACAGTGGGTTTACCTTGATGGTCACGTGTACTCCATGCTAAGTGGCGTTTCCCGATGTGTCCCTGGGTAGCCATGTGCATGTGCAAACACCTAGCCCATGTTGCCGTTGAGATATGGAACCATTCACTGAACTTTTTTAGACACACCTCTGCCTGTATTTGATTGTTATTAAAGTCAGTAAGGATAGCCATGAGTCCACAATCCATACTGATGAAGAAAATGGGTAACGGTCCAAAAGGACATCTTTAACATTTCATAGAGTGAACCAGTTGGCCTGACAAACCATGGCAAAGATCTCATTGTCACAGATTGGACTAATTCACTGCAAATATATTTTTCTTAGTAAAAATAACAGGCTCCTTATTAGCTACAGGTATTTACCTGCCTACTACAGCTGCAGGTACATTTCTCATTAATAATTAAAGAGGAAGTAAACCCTGATATCACTGGCAAACAATCTAAACAAAAATTGCTAAGAATATTCCCCACCGATCCCAGCGCACACAGAAACAAAAGATGATATAATTTGCAAGCTGCTATCATACAAAAGATAAATCATAAAAATTATATAGTATATAGCCCTCGTGAATCTATTGTCCAATATATACCATATTGACAGCGCTAAAACAACAAAACAATCATTCTTAAGAGGGTAGAAGCCCCATGGTTTACAACAAAAACCACAGTAATGTCCTTAAAAAGTCCCACACATCTGAGGATGGGATTTTAGTTGAAACACCAAAATGATGGAAAACAGAAAGAAAAGTCCATCTCCAAGAAAAGACCACCAGTGCAGAAAGAGCTTGTTAGCCGGTGACACCCCTTATGGTAAAGCACTCACCAGAACCCAATGGGTTAACAGGCACCTCTTTATAAATAGTCTTTCACTGGTATTCCTCTGTACCCAATTCCTGTGTCCTCATAGATTTTTCGGATTTAATACTTCACTCCCAGCAGCAAGTTCACATATAGAAAACAGCAAAAAGAGGTTCCATAGTGCAAACTGCTTTATTCTTTAAAAAATTTGTGCGCATATACACCATACGTACATAATCAATAAAAATTCATTCACAGAGATGTAACCACTAGAACAACCGGATTTGTCTCACCGCGGCTCCGGGCGTCTTAGATCGAATGCAGGCTCGGCTTCCACGGCGGGTCCCGGGCAATCGTACAAATCGACCGCTCTGTAGTTACGAATAGCTGCTTGGTCACGCCCATACGCGTTTCGTCATCACGTCTTCATCTGTGGGCGTGGCCAAGCAGTGCAGCTAATCCGATTAAATATGAATAGGGGCGGAGAGGTGGCTCATGGGCATTCCCACGTCCAGCCCCCTAGACACACTCACTCCCACCCAATGCGGAAATGAAAAGGCCACGTCGTGCAAGCCATCGCCATGACAACATGCCTAAATGTACACTGTTCGCAAAAAAACTTTCGTTTCTCACGAGTACGTCCCTGTGGGTAAAATTTGTTCACACAAACCTTCGTTTCTCATGAGAACAGTATTAATTCATTAAATCACCGAACAGCATACATTAAGTGAGCAGGTTATCTCATTATTCCAGGAAATCACCATTATCATACTAAAATAATAATATAATAATAAATTTACATCATTATTACCTAAAATACCCATTATCATACCAAAATAATAAATATTGTCAATATTGCAGGTATCCATCTTAGAAAAATGCATTGAGATAAAAGGCACATATATCTCAAATCTATATATACCACCAATATGTATGTAGAGCAAAATGCATTACATTCAATAAAATATTAAATAATTCTCCACACTATCTTAATCAATAGTCTTGTCTGATAGATTAATAAAAAATGATAAGATAAAATAAAACCCGAATGTTGAGTACCAGCAAAGCTAGAAAATGCAGACCTCTTGGTCTACTCGACTGCAAAAGTAGGTGTCCCAAAAAATAGAATAGAATAGAACCGACCTATACTCTTTTTTGTATACATGTATGCTGTGTTCACATAAAAAAATATATTAATAAAACAAGGCTAAATATGTTATGCAGAAACTGTTCTAAAATATATTAAGCTCAAATCCTCCTCAATATTTCCCCAGTGTACTGCAATAAAAACTTAGTAGTCACTAATGAAACAGTTAACATCCACCTCTATATTTAAACCGTAGGGACTCAAAGTGTTCATACGGAACAGCCACTCGGTCTCACGTTTAGATATTTCCCGGACTAAATTACTGCCCTTCCAATTCGGAAAGACCCTATCTACACCCCAAAACTTAAGACCTGTTGGGTCCCTGTCGTGTTTAAGTCTGAAATGTAGGGAAACACTATGGTCCTTATAGCCAATGGAAATATTGTAAATATGTTCTGCCACCCTAGTACATAATTTCCTTTTTGTTCGTCCTACATACATCAGCCCACACGGGCACTGAAGTACATATACTACATGTGTGGTCACACATGTGATAAATTGATCGATCTTAAAATTTTGTCCATTACCAGTGGAGGTGAATTGATCAATCCCCCGAATGTGATTGTGAACAGATTTACAGGCTTTGCACCTTCGACAGGCAAAAAAGCCAGCTCGATCCCAGAACATAAGAGGCCTGGAGGGTGGATCCAAAACCTTTTTGACAATTTTATCCCCAAAAGAGAAATTACGTCTGTAAATAAATCTAGGGTTCTCAGGAATTACTCCCTTGAGCGTCCTATCTAATTTGAGGATGTCCCAGTGTTTTCGGATAATCCCCTCTACCTCCTTGTATTGGCCATGGAGGGTGCTAATGAAACCCCATTCATGAGTACTACACATTATCCTTTCTTTCCGTTGTAAACATTGCTCCTGGGGTACACGTAGCACCTGTTGCAATTCCTGATCCAGCATGTCAAAGGAGTAACCCTTTTCCACAAATTTATCCCTGACTAAAGATGCCTGTGTCAAATAATCATCGTCAAAGGTACAATTTCTTCTAACACGAAGAAACTGACCTTTCGGTATCCCACGTAGCCAAAGCGGATGATGTCCACTATGAATAGGAATAAAACTATTTCTGTCCGTTGGCTTAAAAAACACTTTTGTGGACAAATTAGTCATTTCTCTCATTACAGTTACATCCAGAAAGTGGATTGACTTTTTATTCCAACTGAAGTCTAATTTTATATTGTTATTATTGTTGTTCAAACCATCAGAAAAGTCCTTCAGAGATTCCTCCGTGCCTTGCCAGATGAAAAACATATCATCTATATACCTATGATAGAAAAGTAATTCCCTTCTCCGGTTCGCAAAAATCCGTATATCCTCCCAATGGCTCATAAATAAATTCGCCAAACTCGGCGCAAATTTTGAACCCATCGCTACCCCTTTCTTTTGGTTATAAAATTTACCATCATACCAAAAGTAGTTGTGCGACAGGCAAAATTCCAGAGCCATTCGCAAAAACTTTTTTTGTATGTAAGGCAGGTCGTCCCTCTGAGAGAATGCCCAATTGAGAGCCAACAGGGCATCCTCGTGCTGTATAATCGTATAGAGAGACGACACATCTGCTGTTACTAAAAAGATTTCAGCGTCTCCAGGAAACTCCACACCACGCAACAAACCTAAAAAGCTTGTGGTGTCCTTTAAATAGGCACGTGTAGTGACCACACTCATCTGCAAGAAATGGTCTAAATATTGACCAATCCTAGCAGTCACTGATTTTATTCCGTTAACGATTGGCCTAGCCGGGGGTTCCGTCTGACTCTTATGGATCTTAGGTAACGTGTAAATATTGGGAATTCTATTATAACTAGGTACCAAAAATAACCGTTCCTTTTTTGTTAGGACCCGCATATAATATCCAAAATCCACCAAATTGCCCAAATCCTCACGATACGATTTCGTAGGGTCTCTATCTAGTAGAGTATATGTTGTTTGATCTGACAACATATCGCATAGCTGAGTGTGGTAATACTGCTTATCCAACAGTACCACACCTCCCCCTTTATCTGCTGGTCGGACAATAATATCCTTTCTTTCCTCTAGGGCTTTAATCCCTTCTTTAATATATATAGGACAAGGATTTTTCTTTAGTGGAAGGGCATCTAAATCCCTAAGGACTGATTGTTTAAACACCTCCACTTGGTGGTTGGAAGGTAGTGGTGGATTAAATAATGACTTATTCCGGAGATTGCTGTTCACGCCAATTATTCCATTATCCCTATTATTCGTTATCATACTGCTATTAGAAAGCATATATTTCTTAATATTGATCTTCCGTACGTATTTCTGTACTTCAATATAGACATTAAATTTATTCATTGGTTGGCGTACAGAACATTTCAAACCCGCATTTAGAATGTTTTTTTCTTTCTGGGATAAAGTTACTTGAGTCAAATTATAAATCCCTGTCATTCCGTCTCCCTGCGTCTTTTTTTGTTTGAGGCGTTTACCGGCTCTGCAGCCTCTTTTTCCATGGTTTTTTGTTGTTGTCTGACCGGACTGTATGGCATTCCCCAATCCTGGGGATGTCTCCAATCCTGATTGTTCTGGACGGATGGTGGATAAGAGGGTCGACCTCTCCATGGTCGCCCCCCTCTTGGTCTCCCCCTCCAATGTGGTGACATTGGAGGGGGAGACCAAGAGGGGGGCGACCATGGAGAGGTCGACCCTCTTATCCACCATCCGTCCAGAACAATCAGGATTGGAGACATCCCCAGGATTGGGGAATGCCATACAGTCCGGTCAGACAACAACAAAAAACCATGGAAAAAGAGGCTGCAGAGCCGGTAAACGCCTCAAACAAAAAAAGACGCAGGGAGAACAATCAGGATTGGAGACATCCCCAGGATTGGGGAATGCCATACAGTCCGGTCAGACAACAACAAAAAACCATGGAAAAAGAGGCTGCAGAGCCGGTAAACGCCTCAAACAAAAAAAGACGCAGGGAGACGGAATGACAGGGATTTATAATTTGACTCAAGTAACTTTATCCCAGAAAGAAAAAAACATTCTAAATGCGGGTTTGAAATGTTCTGTACGCCAACCAATGAATAAATTTAATGTCTATATTGAAGTACAGAAATACGTACGGAAGATCAATATTAAGAAATATATGCTTTCTAATAGCAGTATGATAACGAATAATAGGGATAATGGAATAATTGGCGTGAACAGCAATCTCCGGAATAAGTCATTATTTAATCCACCACTACCTTCCAACCACCAAGTGGAGGTGTTTAAACAATCAGTCCTTAGGGATTTAGATGCCCTTCCACTAAAGAAAAATCCTTGTCCTATATATATTAAAGAAGGGATTAAAGCCCTAGAGGAAAGAAAGGATATTATTGTCCGACCAGCAGATAAAGGGGGAGGTGTGGTACTGTTGGATAAGCAGTATTACCACACTCAGCTATGCGATATGTTGTCAGATCAAACAACATATACTCTACTAGATAGAGACCCTACGAAATCGTATCGTGAGGATTTGGGCAATTTGGTGGATTTTGGATATTATATGCGGGTCCTAACAAAAAAGGAACGGTTATTTTTGGTACCTAGTTATAATAGAATTCCCAATATTTACACGTTACCTAAGATCCATAAGAGTCAGACGGAACCCCCGGCTAGGCCAATCGTTAACGGAATAAAATCAGTGACTGCTAGGATTGGTCAATATTTAGACCATTTCTTGCAGATGAGTGTGGTCACTACACGTGCCTATTTAAAGGACACCACAAGCTTTTTAGGTTTGTTGCGTGGTGTGGAGTTTCCTGGAGACGCTGAAATCTTTTTAGTAACAGCAGATGTGTCGTCTCTCTATACGATTATACAGCACGAGGATGCCCTGTTGGCTCTCAATTGGGCATTCTCTCAGAGGGACGACCTGCCTTACATACAAAAAAAGTTTTTGCGAATGGCTCTGGAATTTTGCCTGTCGCACAACTACTTTTGGTATGATGGTAAATTTTATAACCAAAAGAAAGGGGTAGCGATGGGTTCAAAATTTGCGCCGAGTTTGGCGAATTTATTTATGAGCCATTGGGAGGATATACGGATTTTTGCGAACCGGAGAAGGGAATTACTTTTCTATCATAGGTATATAGATGATATGTTTTTCATCTGGCAAGGCACGGAGGAATCTCTGAAGGACTTTTCTGATGGTTTGAACAACAATAATAACAATATAAAATTAGACTTCAGTTGGAATAAAAAGTCAATCCACTTTCTGGATGTAACTGTAATGAGAGAAATGACTAATTTGTCCACAAAAGTGTTTTTTAAGCCAACGGACAGAAATAGTTTTATTCCTATTCATAGTGGACATCATCCGCTTTGGCTACGTGGGATACCGAAAGGTCAGTTTCTTCGTGTTAGAAGAAATTGTACCTTTGACGATGATTATTTGACACAGGCATCTTTAGTCAGGGATAAATTTGTGGAAAAGGGTTACTCCTTTGACATGCTGGATCAGGAATTGCAACAGGTGCTACGTGTACCCCAGGAGCAATGTTTACAACGGAAAGAAAGGATAATGTGTAGTACTCATGAATGGGGTTTCATTAGCACCCTCCATGGCCAATACAAGGAGGTAGAGGGGATTATCCGAAAACACTGGGACATCCTCAAATTAGATAGGACGCTCAAGGGAGTAATTCCTGAGAACCCTAGATTTATTTACAGACGTAATTTCTCTTTTGGGGATAAAATTGTCAAAAAGGTTTTGGATCCACCCTCCAGGCCTCTTATGTTCTGGGATCGAGCTGGCTTTTTTGCCTGTCGAAGGTGCAAAGCCTGTAAATCTGTTCACAATCACATTCGGGGGATTGATCAATTCACCTCCACTGGTAATGGACAAAATTTTAAGATCGATCAATTTATCACATGTGTGACCACACATGTAGTATATGTACTTCAGTGCCCGTGTGGGCTGATGTATGTAGGACGAACAAAAAGGAAATTATGTACTAGGGTGGCAGAACATATTTACAATATTTCCATTGGCTATAAGGACCATAGTGTTTCCCTACATTTCAGACTTAAACACGACAGGGACCCAACAGGTCTTAAGTTTTGGGGTGTAGATAGGGTCTTTCCGAATTGGAAGGGCAGTAATTTAGTCCGGGAAATATCTAAACGTGAGACCGAGTGGCTGTTCCGTATGAACACTTTGAGTCCCTACGGTTTAAATATAGAGGTGGATGTTAACTGTTTCATTAGTGACTACTAAGTTTTTATTGCAGTACACTGGGGAAATATTGAGGAGGATTTGAGCTTAATATATTTTAGAACAGTTTCTGCATAACATATTTAGCCTTGTTTTATTAATATATTTTTTTATGTGAACACAGCATACATGTATACAAAAAAGAGTATAGGTCGGTTCTATTCTATTCTATTTTTTGGGACACCTACTTTTGCAGTCGAGTAGACCAAGAGGTCTGCATTTTCTAGCTTTGCTGGTACTCAACATTCGGGTTTTATTTTATCTTATCATTTTTTATTAATCTATCAGACAAGACTATTGATTAAGATAGTGTGGAGAATTATTTAATATTTTATTGAATGTAATGCATTTTGCTCTGCATACATATTGGTGGTATATATAGATTTGAGATATATGTGCCTTTTATCTCAATGCATTTTTCTAAGATGGATACCTGCAATATTGACAATATTTATTATTTTGGTATGATAATGGGTATTTTAGGTAATAATGATGTAAATTTATTATTATATTATTATTTTAGTATGATAATGGTGATTTCCTGGAATAATGAGATAACCTGCTCACTTAATGTATGCTGTTCGGTGATTTAATGAATTAATACTGTTCTCATGAGAAACGAAGGTTTGTGTGAACAAATTTTACCCACAGGGACGTACTCGTGAGAAACGAAAGTTTTTTTGCGAACAGTGTACATTTAGGCATGTTGTCATGGCGATGGCTTGCACGACGTGGCCTTTTCATTTCCGCATTGGGTGGGAGTGAGTGTGTCTAGGGGGCTGGACGTGGGAATGCCCATGAGCCACCTCTCCGCCCCTATTCATATTTAATCGGATTAGCTGCACTGCTTGGCCACGCCCACAGATGAAGACGTGATGACGAAACGCGTATGGGCGTGACCAAGCAGCTATTCGTAACTACAGAGCGGTCGATTTGTACGATTGCCCGGGACCCGCCGTGGAAGCCGAGCCTGCATTCGATCTAAGACGCCCGGAGCCGCGGTGAGACAAATCCGGTTGTTCTAGTGGTTACATCTCTGTGAATGAATTTTTATTGATTATGTACGTATGGTGTATATGCGCACAAATTTTTTAAAGAATAAAGCAGTTTGCACTATGGAACCTCTTTTTGCTGTTTTCTATATGTGAACTTGCTGCTGGGAGTGAAGTATTAAATCCGAAAAATCTATGAGGACACAGGAATTGGGTACAGAGGAATACCAGTGAAAGACTATTTATAAAGAGGTGCCTGTTAACCCATTGGGTTCTGGTGAGTGCTTTACCATAAGGGGTGTCACCGGCTAACAAGCTCTTTCTGCACTGGTGGTCTTTTCTTGGAGATGGACTTTTCTTTCTGTTTTCCATCATTTTGGTGTTTCAACTAAAATCCCATCCTCAGATGTGTGGGACTTTTTAAGGACATTACTGTGGTTTTTGTTGTAAACCATGGGGCTTCTACCCTCTTAAGAATGATTGTTTTGTTGTTTTAGCGCTGTCAATATGGTATATATTGGACAATAGATTCACGAGGGCTATATACTATATAATTTTTAGGAAGTAAACCCTGATGGGTTTACTTCCTCTTTTTTTCCCTGCAAAGGTAAAGCATAATGGACTACTATGCATCGCATAGTAGCTCATTATGTGTCACTTACCTGACACAGGAGCCAGCGAAGTCGCCGCTGATCCCTGTAGTCCGCCGCGTCCATCTTGCTGGTGGCGTCTCGCAGCTCCGACCAATGACAGCGGCGAAGCCGCGATGACGTCACTCCCGCGCATGCGCACGGGAGTCGCGCCTCGCAGCTCCGCCGCTGTCATACGGCGAGGCCGCGATGACGTCACTCCCGCGCATGCGCACGGGAGTTGACAAATTTGGCAACTCCATTCTTGGACTTGCCGCATTTAGTGCGCATGCGCGCCGCTGTCTACGGCGCATGCGCCGTAGACAGCGGTGCCCATTTTCGGGCAAATATCTCCTAAACCATATAGGTTTAGGAGATATTACTTGGACCTACAGGTAAGCCTTAATCTAGGCTTACCTGTAGGTCAAAGTTGTTTGGAAGGGTTTACTTCCATTTTAAGGTGAATGCACTGTTAACCTGCATTCCACTGTGAGCAATGGTTAGTTTGTCTGGAACTAACACAATGACCTAGACAAGCTTAAAGGCTAATTTCACCCTTGTTCTCCTTTTGTGTCCCTAAAGTCTAGCTCCCTTATGTACCAATATAGCATTAATGTACTTCTTTTGCAAAAATAAAGCAGCTTTAGGTCACAATGACACAGGAAGTACATGACCAGCTGAGGGTAGAGGATGCAGGGTGTGTGCTAATGAGATCAGCTGATCAACTCCTTCCTGTGTCATCACGTAAACTCTGCCAGGAAGTAAGGCAGAAGTAATGGAGCAGTGTGTTTAAACAGCTATGAAGAGAGTGAGGTAAACCAATGTACAATGAATGGAAAGCTGCTTTATTTTTGCAAAAGAAGTACATTAATGCTATATTGGTACATAGGGGAGCTGGAATTTAGAAAAAAAAAAAACATATTTTATTTTAGTTTATCAAACCTTAGATGTGGTGGTTGTATTTGTTTTCTTTCTGTCTTAGGGTTGTTCCACACGGAATAGAGGAGCAATGGAGACACATTGGGACAGCAGCAACCTTGGGGAGATGGTATTGTTAAATAAACAAGAAGATTTACATGGACTGGATTAATAAATTAAAGCTGAACTTCAGATAAAATATTTTAGGATTTTATGTTCCTCATGGCATAAATGTTTTACATAAATGAATAACAGCTAACCATTGTAAGCCCCCCTGTTAGTGGTACATTGTTTGTCTCAACTGCCACTTTGGCTGGGCAGCTTGGTCTGTTGAAGGAAGTTGAAAAGTAAGAGATTTACAGACTGGATCACCAGGTAAAACCAAAGAAAGAAAAAAGAAAACAAATGCAGCCACCAAATCCAAGGATTGGTAAGCTGCAATATAAAACGTTTTTGTTTAATACAGCTTTAAATTCCTTAAACATTAATAAACAGTATAAATCCTGAAAAGGCAGATATGCATAAACAGATATCCTCTTTGCATATTTATGATGGCATGTTATGTTTTGTTCAGAGTTTACTTTTTATCTTAAAACAAAAGATGGTGTTCTTCAAGGAAGAGGAGTGAGGAACAAAGACAACATACAATTCCTTTGAAGTGTTCTGACGCTTTCTTTAATATTTGTTCAATGTAGAGAGTTTTTCATAATTGAAAAGTTATTTAAAAATCAGTGTCCACAAGTTTAATAATTGGCATCCACTCCTGTAACACTTAAAGCGGAGTTCCACCCACTTTTACAATTTTATATTAAAGGAAAAAACACCCCTCCATCCCTTGTTTTTGGATAATTATTGTTATTTTTTTTTTTTTGTTTCTTACCTTTGATGAAGTACTGAGTGTACTTCTGTCCTACCTCAGCCATGACTCAGGGCATCATTTCCTCCTGCTCCCCGCTGTCTTCTGGGACCTGTGTGTGCCCCAGAAGACCACGGGGCCATTCAGAAAGCTCCATGCGACTCGCGCATGTACAGTAGGAAACTGGCTGTGAAGCCTGAAGGCTCCATTGCCATTTTCCCTTAGATGAATGGGTCGGCCTTGGGGGGCCAACATTGCGGGCTCCCAAGCATTAACTGTCCTCATTACACTGTTTGTACAGTAGCTGCTGACTTTTACAAAAAAAAAAAAACACCATAAGGGGTGTTAACAATCTGGTTATCTCTCTCTTTTTATTTTTTTAAATTTAAGACATATCAACTTAGTGGTATTAGCTGATTGGAGGATATGACAACCCCCACCCCCTTTCATATAGGCAGAGCAACAAAGTAACATACAGAGCTGTATTATGAATAGAAAAGCTCTCTGTTTATCTCCCTCCCTCTAAGCTCCCTCCCCAACTCAAATTTTCAGCTGCTGTTATCTCGTGTGTCAGAGAAATTGTGACAGAAGTGATTCTGCTGATAACAGAGGAACAGAGCAACAGAAAGACACATCTCTTAGAGCTTTGGATAGAGATAAGTAAACACTACAGATATATGTGCCTAGGTCAAATTTCATGAATGGGGTCTACAACCACTTTAAGGGATGAAACAGACAATCATTGTACACAGTCATTCTTTATGTCCTGCGACTTTCTCTTGTGTGTCATCTAGATACCAAGACATTAGGTTAGCATAGAAAAATAAACTTGGAATGCAAATTGTTAAATTATTTTCTTTTTAATAAATAGTCCATATTATGTTGTAATAAAACTTTCTGCACAGCATTGCTCTATGAATTCCTTTGAACACCTTTCAGGAGTTCATTTGAGATTCTCCCCATTTTCACTGAAGTACAACGTTTCTTCACATTCAATTATACAAGCCATAGATCTGCAATTTAACTCGCATCAATAAAGTTGTAAACGTCCAACGCTCACATAGAGAGTTCCTGGGAATGAGATAGACGTAAACAAGAGACAATACATTAAGAGATGTATTGATTGTTGGAATCTTGTATTGCAGTTGGTATTGTGTAAAAGCTTTCTTCACAAAATTTGTTGCCATCCCTGTCAAGTTTGCTAAATTGTCACAAAACATTGCAAGACAAAGGAAATTGACCTGGACGTCTGCCAGGTGCATTTGGCTATGGGTGTGTATGACCGTATTGCTGTATTGGTGTGTGGGTTGGTAATATTAATTTTAATTTTGGGTTAATTTTGGGTTAAAGTTTTCTGGAGGCTGCAAGAATAGTAGGTTGGAAGAGAGTTTTTGCCACAAGTACTTTTTTAAAGGTCGGTACATCCTAAACTAATAGTCTAGGCTTTGGTAGATGCTGGAGAGTTATACCACCTGAAAGTTTCTTCAGTCTCTTGGGGACTTTGTTGATGACTTCTCAACACTCAATTTACCAAGTCTGCATATCTGTCTATGGTCATTGTGAAGGGTCCCCCATCTCTCTGTGGATTGCCGTGGTCTATTTTAAAATATGCAGAATCTAACTAGAATTTGTAAAGGTTGGAGGGGAGCAGGGACTATAATAAGAGGATCTCATTATTGTAGTAATACAGGTATACAAGGGGGTATCAGAAAGTTTTGAGACAAGTTTTGTAGCACAAGGCTGCACACACAGTCTCAGGGGGCACCGACCTTCATAAATCAGTGTGCCAAAAGACATTGTTCTGTGTACATCGAGAGCTATGCAACTGGTGCTATTTTGACCACATGCGTTACCACGTCTGCTATTTCATCATGGACTGCAAGTTATGGCAAAGAACAAACGTGAGATTCTGTGTGAAACTGGGCAAATCTGCCACAGGGACATTTGACATGATTAAGAAAGTTTATGGCAATGCTGCAATGAGTCGTTCGAGGTGTTTTGAGTGGCACATGCACTTTAAGAGCGTAAGAACATCACTGGAAAACAACGAGAGATCAAGAAGACCTTCAATGAGCTCAACCCTTGAAAATGTTGAAACCATTGGGCAACTTATACATGATGATCGTTGAAGAACAATCGCGCATGTCACTGAAAACACTTTGAATGCAGAATTTCAAGCTTTCTCTTTGTTCTAACTTGCTGTCCATGATGAAATAGCAGACGTGGTAACCCACGTGGTCAGAATAGCACCAGTTGTACAGCTCTTGATGAACACAGGACAATGTTTTTTTGGCACATTGACTTATGAAGATCGGTGCTCCCTGTAATGGTGCGTGCGACCTTGGGCTGCCATCTGTTGGTGTGTTACAAAACTAGTCTCAGAACCTTTTGATACCACCTTATATAAGA
Organism: Lithobates pipiens; assembly: GCF_037356315.1. Lineage (NCBI taxonomy): Eukaryota > Metazoa > Chordata > Amphibia > Anura > Ranidae > Lithobates > Lithobates pipiens. The sequence continues at coordinate 73,489,545 of NW_027507784.1, forward strand.
AGTTAGGCAGCCCTTATATTATGCAGTTTTCTTCCCTTCAACTACAGGAACTTCACTTTCTTTCAACTAAAGGAAAGAAAATTGCTTGATTCCCCCATAAACACTGACTGAATCGCTCCCACAGTGATATTGTGTTCTGCCAGTCGGGAGAGTGGGGAGCCTTCTCCACAAGCAAAATACAATGATCTCTGTTGGCAGCTATAGCAGCCGGCAGTAATTGGGTGGACAAAATACGACAGGCTGGTTGTACTGTAGTTGATTGATGGATTCTGTCTATAGATAGATCAAAATTGGCTGGTTTCTCTATCGATCCTGCCCCTGAAACCCTGCGACTTCCTTTGCACTAAATTGAAAGCCTACATTTTGTTATTGGCTTTCCCAGCTATCTTCTGTAAACACCTCATCCCACTGAAATGGAGATTACGAGGGGAAGAAGTGTTTTTAGTTTAGAGCTCAGTGCACACTGCTGCGACTTGCAATCCGACTTGGGATCCGACCCCAAGTCACATGACATGTGACATTCCATGATCCCAATGACTAAGCTCCAGGGGCGGAGTGAAACACATTGGGGTGTGGCTTGGTTGGAGTCCACGCTGAGGTTGCCACTCTACTCTCCACTCCAGGACAACTAGATGTGCGACTTTTAGGGGCCCACTTCATTGTTCTCTTACGTGAAATCCCATGTTAGTCAATGAGAGCTGTCTTAATTAGTACTACTGAAGTTGCTCCGACATTAGAAAAGGTTCCAGGACTACTTCAAGGCAACTTCTGTCTGGCTTGTGCCCATAGAAAAGGCAACTGATCATAGGAATAAGGTGTGTTATCAGTACAAATAAGTATATTTATGATACAACACAGGCAAAGGGGAACTTATTTTTCGAATACAGAGGGGATGGGAGCATTTTATACATGTGGCTTAACAACCACTTTAAGCATGCATCTCTAAGCAAAACCTTCATATTGTTTTCAAGTTGTCAATTTAAAGATTCTGAAAGAGGTTTTGTTTTATAGATTTGCGTAAGCCAAGATTCACATTGGAGCGATTTGTCATGCGATTTGAGAGATTAATTTGCATGACAAGTCGCAGCCTATTGGCAGCAAAGGCACCGTTCCGATCGGCGCAACACCAAATTTGCAGCACTGCACTGATTTGCAAAAGTAGTTCCTGCACTACTTTTGTCAATTTCAAGTGCGACTTCAATAGATATCTGTGAATGAAGCCACCCAGATGTCTATCAAGTAGCCCCTGAAAATGCGCTGAGCTTGCTACTTTGAAATCGAGCAATTTCAAGTGAAGTAGCGCAATTTCAAAGTGGCATCAATGTGAACCAGGGCTTATTGTTAGTTTTTTAGGTTCTGCAAAGCATTGCCAATGATATCCATAATTTCTATACTTTGTACTGCCATTATTTGATTTGTAAAACAGACAAAACTGATTCACTGTCAAACTGAAAAAGTCAGGTAATGTGCATGTTGATCATGAAGCAAAGATTGCCACTCCAACCTCTCAAGTTTATACTAAGACACCCACACCAGTAGAAATCACAGGTGCTGGCTCTGCACAAACTCAATCGAAGAAAGGGATCCTGGACGGCCACACACCATAGAAAGCATCTTTTCGATATGAAGAAATAAAATCCAAATGCAGTCACTTCATATACAGGGAAAAACAGGCAAAATAGCTAAAGCGTTTCATGCCCTATTCTGGCGCTTATTCATAGCTCAGCATTTGGATTTTATTTCTTCATATCAATAACGATGTCTTCTATGGTGTGCGGCCATCCAGGATCCTTTTCTTAGCTCAAGCTTGTGCAGAGCCAGCACCTGTGAGTTCTACTAGGATGGGTGTCTTAGTATAGATTTGAGAGGTTGGAATGGCAATCTTTGCTTCATGATTAACATGCACATTTTCTTCCCTTCAATGTGCACGTTAACTCACTGTTAAACCACTGTAGTCAACAAAAGGCAGTCATCCCTGCATGTATTATCCAACCACAATGAAGCACCTATGCTGAGACACAGAGTGCAAATGTGACCTCACCGATGGACCCACAGTGCCCTTCCTCCTTAACCTTAGGTTCTGGCCCTCCGCGTCTCACCACCGGCTAAACATGCACAAGTTTTAAGAGGCCAACATAAGACCTATCTATCCATATGCATTCCTTAACCTGTCCTTTGATGATCTTTAGTTATATCACATAAACTGTCAACAAGTAAAAGAAGAGTTATGAGGGTTGGGGCATTTGAGTGAAGGTAATAGAGCTGAGGAGTGTGTGTGACGTCATCACGTGCTGGTGGATTGGGAGACATTGCTGACGACATGTTTTTTACATTGATGCCTTTTAAACACAGTAAGTATAGCTCACTTTTTGAATCAAGATACTTTGGCTATGTTGCATAATGAGGATTTAGCCTGCCGATATCTTATACATGTTGTTGCAGAGATTGACTCCCTGATGGCAAAATGTCTGGTTCTTATAGTCTATTGCAGTATTACACCATCAGGAATGTGTTGCCAGTGGGAGCTTCTTGCCTGGAGATGGAGTTTTTGCAATCTTCATCTCTGTAATTCAGGATTAATACTTTTTGACTTTTTGGTAAGCGCCCCTACCCCCCCCCCCCCTTATTTTTCTTAAAGCAGCAGGCTTGAGCACTGAAGCACTGTCAAATGGAACTTTTGCAGCACTGAGCACTTTATTGGAAGAAAGATTGGTAGGGGACGCTAAATATACTTATAAAAAAAATATATAAACAATAATTGGAAAATACAAAAAAAGCACCAGCCTGCCTAGTTGAATAGCAACCAGAAACCATAAATCTAGTGAGTAATACCATACATATTACCTAAAAATATTCTGTGACGATAACAGTTATGCGCAAAAAAACAGTGCATTGCAGGGGAGAGATGGGAAGCAGGGGGCCCAGGCACACCCAGCACACCCTGTGCACACGCCTATGCCTTCAGTGCTGATTTCCCCTGCTTCCTGTGTCCCCCATTGCAGTGCTGCCAGATTCACTCCTCTCCTCTCAGGAGAGAGAAAGGGGCTGGTAAATATTTAAATAACTGACCCCTTCCTTTTTTTAAATGAACACAGTGAGTGATCTGTACTGATCGCTCCTGTCTTTATTCTTAACTGAAGCATAGTAAACTATGTTTACTGCAGGCTGCAGAGAAAGGATCTGGGGAATCTCTCTTCTCAGTTTCCAAATCGAGACATCAGGGGTCTGTTTAGACCCTTGATATTTCACCAAAGCTCCATAATGAGGCTCTTAAAAAATGTAAAAAATATTATTGAAAACAATAAAAAAACAAATAAAATTGTAAGAAATAATAATAAAAAAATAATAATAAAAATAAAAAACTACTGACACCGTCCACTGCCCTGCTGATATACATGCATGTGTGTTTGTGCTCTGGGGTGCACCCCCTAATGCAATAGGCTGTGCACACCAATGGTAACAATACAACATGTTGTGCCATTGACAACATATTAAACAGTGTCTTCGTAGAACAGAGTTCATTTTATCCTGCTGAAATATAATACAATACTGCCCTTATAATTCCAGTATCAAAGGCTCACAAATAATGAACTGCATTGCGGAATTGATTGTTCTGTATCTATGTTAAGAAAAAACTAAAAAATCCATCCAATAAGTACACATTTGTGGCTGGTTTAGGCAGCAATTTCATATAATCAAGCCAGCCGTACATAGCGTTACATCAGGCCATTTTGTGTTCTATCAGAATTTTCCTACAAAGCCATTTGAAGATTGAGTGAACATACAGGCAGGTTGTAATCGGAGGTTTCAATAGCACAAAAGCATCATGCACTTTCCAGAAATGTAATCTCTCCTGATTGCATCTACATTATTTTGTGCACATCTGTATTACAATTTCCCATATTTATAGAAGAGTGCTTACTTATAAACCCATTTCACTGTCCTCTTTTTCAGTCACTGAAAGACATTTAATTTCCAAAACGACCTCGTTTTTGAAACGTGATGGCTATGAATACCCATTACAATTGCACGGCTTCCTCTCTTGGAGCTGAAACGCGTGTTACGCTAGTAGTCGGTACCGGTGCTGCTGAGTTTTTGTTGAAACCAACTTTTCACTTTACTTAAACTAACTTTTCTTTTCATTCTCTATAATGTAACAGTGGAGACTTAAGACGTATTTCTACTATTGCAGCCAAATTAGGACTCTATATTCCTTACATGTTTTGATTTGCATACCACGACCTTAAAATTGCAGCTTTTTAGATGCTCTTTTCTGGAAACTCCAGCACTGAAAAATCCTATTTAGTTGATTATCGGGGGGGGGAGGGGCTGAGGAGCTGTGTAATTAAACCTGTGTGTGCTGTGCTGGCAGATCTCATTGCCAGTTGTAAACTAGATTTGAACATTTTCTGTTTTAACAAAGGGTTAATATTTAGAAGTAGAGATAGGGCAAACACTCTGAAGGGTCTGCTATGAAATGGAGGGCACAACTTTTTTTTTTACTGCCAAATGTTTTGTTTTTTATTCAGCTGTCAGCAGGGAAGCCCATTGACAGTTGATGACTTGTTGGTTGTTAAAGGGGTTGTAAAGGTTTGTGTTTTTTCACCTTAATGCATCCTATGCTAGTGACTGGCCTCCCAGCCCCCCCGTTTTACTTACCTAAACCCTCAAACTTTCTTTTGGTTCTCAGCTCTTGATTGGATAGATTGATAGCAGAGCAGACATTGGCTACCGCTGTTGTCAATAAAATCCAATGATGCGGGCGCCAGGGGGAGGGGCCGAGTCCTGCATTCGGCCTCAATGGACGCCGAATGCTGGACTCGGGAGAGTACTCGCAAGGTAACCCCCTGGGAGAGAACTTCTCCTAGGGGGTTATCTGATGTGGGGAGGAGCCGATGGACCCCAGAAGACAAGGTTCTGGGCCATTCTGTGCAAAATGAGCTGCACAGTGGAGGTAAGTATCATATGTTTGTTATCTAAAAAAAAAACTTTAGTGTCACTTTAAGGACACCATGGCCGGCTTCCCGGTCCCACTCTTTAAAGAGGAACTGCAGTCTGCTCACATAATTTGTAATAAAAACATCTTTGTCATTCTGGAGCTTCCCTCCAACCACTATGTATATTATTTTATATATATATATTGTGATTCTGTACTTGACAAATACGCTGCATAAATCTCCCTACAATAAGTCTGGCTGCAGCCATTTTAACTGCGGGCAGCTGAAGCTGCTGCCTGTTCACTTCCTGGATTTATACAGAGACACACCTCCAGCTCTGCAGCCCTCATTGGCCCTCGTATGACTCACGAGAGTTAGAGCTGTGCTTGATGTCATAAGCCTAGGCTAATTTACCAGACAAGAAATAAGGAGTGGGCTGTATAAGGGAAACAAAGCTAATGAAGGGTCTGGAGGATATTAGTTATGAGGAAAGGTTCTGAGCACCGAATTTATTCTCTCTGGAGAAGAGACGTTTGAGAGGGGATATGATTTCAATTTACAAATACTGTACTGGTGACCCCACAATAGGGATAAAACTTTTTTGCGGAAGGGAGTTTAACAAGACTCATGGCCACTCATTAAAATGAGAAGAAAAGAGGTTTAACCTTAAACTACGTAGAGGGTTCTTTACTGTAAGAGCGGCAAGGATGTGGAATTCCCTTCCACAGGTGGTGGTCCCAGCGGGGAGCATCAATCGTTTCAAGAAACTATTAGATAAGCACCTGAACGACCACAACATACAGGGATATACAATGTAATACTGACATATAATCACACATATAGATTGAACTTGATGGACTTTTTTTGACCTCACCTATGTAACTATGTAATACGTTATTTACTGGTACAAAATAACATGTTTTCCATCAACATTTGATAACAAAGTACTATTACCATAGTAGTACATTTGATAGGTTTCATTTCAAATATGGTTATTCAAGGACGTTGTGGTGGCTCCCAACCAAACCCTGCGGAAATCATTACCCTTTCTCTATACATCCCTCTTTCCTTCTACCCTTCTTCCCTTCTTATCTTTATTTATATCCATATTTACTTCTTGAATTTGGAAGCTCTCACATATGCTACCTATGATCATATAGAATTTTTTCAGTTAGAATTGTAACTGTATAAATTAATATATTTCATTCAAAAACAGATCAACCGTTGCTTATAACTTTATTACTTTTATTTAATAATATATAATAGCAATTTATACTATTCTTTGCATTTATATAACTGAGCTTCATTAATTTGATTGATAACAGATTATATTGTACACTTGTATAATTTACCTTTGAATACATAATAAAATATTTTGAAAAGGAAAATAACATGTTTTCCTATCCAAAGTTTAAACAACAAGGGCAGAAGATTTAATAGATGGAAAATTTAAAGAAATGGCAAATGGTCCTCTTTAACAACCAGCGTTTACTGCGCCCTGACTGGGCAAAGCTTTACCCAATAAAAAAAAAAAAAAGAATAAAAATAATATTCATATGCAAGTACTCCCTGTGGTCAGTGCCTCTGGGAGTAATTGAATACACGCTCCCCAGCCAGAAGTTATGGGAAGCGTAGTACCGGGCAAGTGGGGGCGTTTGACTTATGCCGCGTACACACAATCAAATTGTCTGGCGTACTTAGTCCGGCAAACAATCCGGCGGATAGTCCGGCGGACTTTCTACTGAACGGACTTGATCACACATGGACACGCGGAAAGTCCGGCGATTGCTAGCGTGATGATGTACAGCACGTACGACGGAACTAGAAAAAGGAAGTTCAATAGCCAGTAGCCAATAGCTTCCTTTTCGTACTTGCTTCTGAGCATGCGTCATTCTTAGTCGGCCGGACTAGCATACTGACGAACGTATTGTCTGCTGAAACCCAAGTCCAGTGGAAAGATTGGACTGCAAAACTACTTTCTAAGTCCGCCGGACTTTACGCTGAAAAAAGTCAGCCGAAGCCCACACATGATCGGATTGTCCGGTGAAATGCGGTCAATTTGATCGTGTGTGTACACGGCATAAGATACAAAAAAAGAAGGTTAAATGATAAGAAGGTCAATGAAGATCGATTTGAATACGCAGTTAATATATTTGCAATCAGTTATTTATAAAGTTGATGGTTTAAAACTACTTTAACTGCTGCTAGAAGCAAACACGTGAAGCTGTTTTCATAACTAGGCCAACACCTATTCATTTATTATAGGAGTTTCCTAATAAACGTGTTACAGACAGCAATCACATGTTAATGACATATCTGAAGTGTTCGCTGATGAATCGTGAATGGTTGTTTTCACACGGCCATGAAAGAAGCACTTCCAGTAATCAATTCGAAATTGTCTGAGAGGCGATAAAAATAGAAAGTTAGATCGTGAAGAATGAAGCTGAGTGTTGGGGATCTACGCAAAGAAATATTTAGAAAATGTCAGGTCAACCATTTTTTTTTTCTGTAAGATAAATGGTTACATTTTTGGACATATTCTTAACAAATATTGCAAAGAATTCTGCAGGAGAAGCTATGTGTTGATATAAAGAAACTGATGGTTTTGAAATGCCAGTTAAATTACTGTTATTCAGTGTAAGTAGGTTCTTTTTTTTTTGGCATTTATTCAAGTAAACTACATATGCCTCTTATTTTTCATTAGGTTCACGTTCTAGAAACTGTAAAAGCATGCATAGGAAACTTCCACTGAGTGAGTCTGCTGAAACCTGGCAAAGGAGTTTTTAAATCTGAAAGATTGGAAACGATACTCTTAGTGAGAAAAAAAAAAGAACGCTGCATGGCCCTAGTAAGGCATACATAGGAAAGGTTCCCCATGGGGTTTTGAATTGCAGCAATTGAATACAATATTTTGAAAAAAGTATATAATTTTATTTAGAAAAAAAACGTTGCATCAAAACAACATTTGTTGCAGTTAAAAAATGAGCTCTGTGAGTAAAGCTAATACAAGTACATACAATTTACAGCCATTGAGTACAAAGAAGAAAAAAACATGATATAAGTATTTAAATCATACTTAATAAACCCAACGCGTTTCAACCTTTTTCAGTAGAGGTCTTGTTCTCTGGGAGCAAGTAAAAAAAACTCTAGAGAAAGAGTACATATATGGTAATGGAAACATTTAGAAACCAAAAATGTCAACAGGCAAAAAAAAAATATATATATATAGATATAGATATATAGAGATATATAGATATAATGTATATTGAATCTTAACACATTTATAAATTGTTCAAATATATTTACCAATCACGGCTGAAAAGAAAAGAAACCTCCTGATTCCTGCGCCCATAGGCTGCCAAAGAGTCCAAGCAATGTGGCAAGACACCCCACCTCAACTCCGAAGGGGAAGGGGCCATATACTAAAGGCCAAAAAGGCGTACAAGAGCCCGCAATTAAGCCCACATGTTAGAGGGGGCGGGGAGATGCCAAGAACCGGGAGACAGCCCAAACACTTTTGTAGTGAAAAAAGCAATGCTTTAAGGTAATATCACTTAATTAATGATAGTTAGAGGAGTATACGAAAATATTGAGGTTTAAAAACAGGTAAGGAAAGGGGGGGGGGGGGTGGGAGAGAGGAGGAAGGGGAGGGGGAGGGGGGAGGAAAGTAGTGAAAATGAATAAATGGATGAATATGAACAAAGGGAAAATCGTGAAAAATAAGTGAAGTTTTTAAATCTAGAATCAGCACTCCCATTCAGGTATATGTAAATACAATGACTAATTTACCATGTTAAAACTAAACTTCAGTTTGGGCGTAAAAGTAAAAATGGTATTCCAGCTCCATCTGATATACTCACCTTATGTCTGGACTCACCTGGTCAACAATCCAGTGTTGATCTTCTTCTGGGTTGATTGACACTCAACGTTATTCAACTCAGTTCTTGTTGCCCAGGGTGTCAAGACCCGGCCCTCCCACTGGACAATGCTTCAAAATCTATAATCTGCCAAGAAGAGGGTGAAAAGAATGCATGACATCATCCAAGTGCACTAGAGGTACCTGGAAAATGTTATACGGCTTTTCTTTTTCTTATTGTGGGGCATGGGGAGGAAGAAAATAAAGGAGCCCAGAGTCGGGTTTCATTGCAATTTTAAAAGTAATTTTTATGTTTTTGAATCTGTAGTGTTTTTAATAATACAGTAAAACCTTGATTTGAGAGTAACTTGGTTTGAGAGCATTTTGCAAGATAAGCAACATTTTTTAATACATTTTGATTGATATACAAGCGATGTCTTGATATACAAGTAGTGTCATATCACAACTGAGTATGAAAGAGAAGAGAGGTGCCTCTGTAGTGTAGAAATATGATTACATTTATTGAAGGTACAAGATTTAGCAACTCAAATGGTTGATGATTAAAACAGCCACATCTAAGTATGCAGGCATCCGGGATAAAGCTGTCCACATAGACTGTCCTCCACGCCTCCATTGACGTTATCCCTTCCACATTGCGCTTCAGGAGCCATCCAAGACTCCCTTTCAGATCACTCTACTGCAGAGTAGTCTTCCCGGTCACGATTGCAGACTGGCAGCGGTGAGAGCCGGCAGTGTGGGGGATGGTCTAGGTGGACAGCTTTATCTCAGATGCCTCCATACCTAGATGTGCCTCTTTTAATCATCAACCATGTGAGTTGTTAAATGTTGTACCTTCATTAAATGTAACCATATTGCTACACTTAAGCCCCATACACACTATCAGATTTTCTGCTGATTTTTTCCTTCAGATTTACCAAAACCATATAATATGAGGTAAAATCTTGGGAGTTTCAGTTTGTATGCAATCAGGCAGGCCCTTGCACTACATGGTTTTGGTAAATCTGAAGACAGAAGCAGAAAATCTGATAGTGTGTATGGGGCTTTAGAGGCACCTCTCTTCTCATTTATACCCTGTAGCTCCTGCTGGATTTTGCTTCTAGTCCCCTTGTGGAGGCTGCCATTTGTGGAAGGACATTTTATGGTTACACAACCTATCACATTGCTTTAATCTTTTTATATGGACTATAAACTGAAGGATTTATGAATAAATGGTTGTGGAACAAATCATTTGCGTTTTCATTATTTCTTATGGGAAAATTTGCTTTGATATAAGAGTGCTTTGGATTACAAGCATGTTTCTGGAACGAATTATGCTTGCAATCCAAGGTTTTACTTGAGCTGGTGAATCTGCCATAAAGGTCCCTAATCAAGCACTTGTAGTTATAGGGTGACAGTAACCTGTCTCTCAACTGCTCCCTTGTAATGTCACCCTGCTACACACTCTGCCACTGGAGACTACAAGTGACCATGCCAAGAAATATGGCACCTGCATTGTCCACTGTTGTCATCATCAGAATTCAATCGATATTTTGATCTGATCATATCTATATTCTTTTATCTAGAAGACGGTTATATCTTTTTTTTAACAAATGTATTTAATAAAATTTGTTATTATTTATCATATATTAAATAGCTGTTTATTTCTTTAGGCACATCTAAAGTCCCCTGTTCCATTTCAAAGTTTTTTGTTTTTTTTAAATATGGTTTTAATGTTTGCTTGCTCTTTAATCAATGTAGCTTTAAAATCATTATGCAGTACGTAAAAAAAAAAAAAAAAAATCTTTTAAACATTTTTTTTTTTTTTTGGGAGCTTAATTTTATCCTTGAAAAAATTTACTTTTTGCTTTTTATTAGTCTGCAACCTATGCTTTCATAGTCTATAAGCTGGGAATAAAACACCAAGGATGTGTTATTAATAGTGCAGTGATGGGGTTGTCATATATCACTGGGTTTGCCATGATAGTTAGATAGGAAACAGATGAGCTGTGTTTTTGTAATTGCACGTTCATCAATAAATTACCCCATAGAATTAAAGTGTTTTATTATGCAGAACCAGCTTTAGTGAAGTGTTTTGTTCTGGATGGTTCCAGAGGGAATATTGCAGTGTAAAAAATAACTCTATTGGTCAGTCAGCCACAAAATCAATTAGGGTACCACTAACATTAATTTGCATGCTAACTAAACTGTCTCCTTTTGTTCTTGGAACAAAGCACATCTTCCTGTCTCTGCCTGTCTATCTATCTATATATCATCCATCCACCTATCCTGTCTTTAGCTAGATATTGAATTTAAAAGATGATTAGATGTTCAGGCACGATCTGACTGTCCTCAGGATCCCACGAGTTCCCATCTGAGCAGATTATTCCGTAAATTTTCATTTTAGGTTTTTCTAAGCACGTCAATATTTACGTCAATTAGCACAGGAAAGGGAGGCCACTGCTAAATATTGGGTGGAAAATAACAACCTAAAAGTTTTCCCTTCCTTCTGCCAGCAGAACCACTGTCCAGCTGTGTCTGAAAGAACCTATAGATAGATGATCCTTGTCATCTCTATCTGTTTCCCATTGTTGTCTCATCTCAGAAGATACCAATGCCAATACCATTACCAAAGCAGCTCTAGTCACATCTCATTCCCAACACTTCCATAAAGTTTCATAAAATTTCATTTTAGGTTCTGCTAAGCATACATGTTTATGTCAATGAGCACAGGAGAGGGAAGCCTAATGCCGCATACACACAACCGGACTTTTCGGCAGACTAGGTCCGACGGAATCATGTCAAAATCGGATCAATCCGATCATGTGTGGGCTAATCCGTTCGTTTTTCATTTTAGAAAAACAACAGACCTAGAAATAGAACATGTTTCAAATCTGTCAGACGGACTCAATTCCTATCGGGAAAAAACGTTCATCTGTATGTTGGTCCGACGGACCAAATACAACGCAAGGGAAGCTATTGGCTACTGGCTATTGAACTTACTTTTTTAGTCCTGTCTTACATCATCACATTCAAAATGAACGGACTTTTGAACAGACTTAGTCCGTTCGCGTGTGGCAAATTCCGTCAGTTCGGAAAGTCCATCGGAATTCCGCCCAAAAGTTCGTTGGGAAGACCGTCAGACCTAGTCTGCCAGAAAGTCCAGTCGTGTGTACGCGGCATTAAAATTTTCCCTTTCTTCTGTCAGCAGAACCGCTGTCCAGTGGTGTCTGAAAGAATCTTTATATAGGTGAACCTTGTCATCTCTAGCTGTTTCCCATTGTTGTCTCATTTCAGAAGATATCAATGCCAATACTAATACTAAAGCAGCTATAGTCACATCTCATTCCCAGACACTTCATCTATCTCTTATAAAAGAATGCAACCCAGCCAACTGTGTGCTGCTTATATTATTCAGCTCTAGTATGCCCTATATGCAGCCTAGTCATCATCCAGTCTTACTTAAACAACTACAACTAGCTATCGCAAGGCTATGGTTATTCAGCTGTGTCTTTGCACTTCTCTATCACCTACCTTTTCTATATTCTTACCTATATCTCTCTTTTCATGACAAGCTAGTTCCTGCTTCCCTTATCTTTCTCTCCTCTCCCCTCCCTACCCATGCCCTCATCTTCTCTACACCCTGCTTCTTATCTCTGTCCTACCCTACTTTCCTTCTCTGCTCTTTACCCCTCTTCCCTAAACCCCCGCCCTGCCCTCTTCTCCTCCACCCTCCCCTCCTCTACCCTTTCCTGCCCTCCCTGTTCCAGTCTATATTCTCCATCTGTATTTCAATAATACTTTTATCTCTCTGTTCTTTGCCATCTTAACTCCCCCTCCATGTCTCTCCTCCCCCATCCTCCATCCCTGTCCCCCCTCTCTCCTCCATTCTTCTCCTTTTCCCTAACTCTTCTCCACTGACCCCTCCATTCTCTCTCATCCTCTCTTCTCTCACCCCTCCCCTCCTTTCCCTTCCCTTTATTTCCCCCTGCTTGGTTCCCTGCCTTCCTTCTCCCCCTTCCCTTCTGATTACAATATAATAAAATGCTGATTTGGAGATGGGCAATACCACTTTAAAGCCAACATTTACCAAACATCATTTTACTGCCCCCCCCCCCCCCCCCAGAGATTACAGATTTAATACACTAAAGAATAATTGTTTACTATTTTCTATACTTGCAGAAGGTGTTATCTTTTAAGCAGTCACAGAAACATTGACTCTGCTGGCAGTGTGCCAGGAGAAGGATAAAAAAGCGGAGGCAGCTTATTAGCATTCTTCTCACATAAAACCACATAATAATACAATATGCTGTGTTAAGTAATGCATAAACTGCAGGGAGAAAGGAACTTGGTAATTTGGATTAGGCTATGCTGAATAAACTCTGCTATAAAGTGATTCAGAAAAGTCTACTCTAACCAGGTGTACAGCTGCAAACAAATGTAAGATGCCAAGTATAAACAGCATTGCCTTCTTCTACCGTGGTGCATATAATTTAGGCCAGATGCTACATGATGAAAAAAATTATCTCCAACCTCAAACTTTTCTTTTGAATTTTGGATAGACTGGGGAGTGTTTGAAAACTCTGGGTGTGTTCCCACTGGGAGATTTACCCTTATTTCCTTTGTGGTAACCAGGACAGGAAGTGGAATCTCTCCAATTGGCATCCATATAGTTGGTGTGATTTCAATTTCTATGGTCTTTGAGGCAGGAATTTAGGGGACATTTGTGTGGTGAAACATACAGCAATAAAATAAACAAATGGTCTAACCTTTCTCCAGTCTTAAAAAAAATCTATCACTGGAGTTCCGATTTAAAGTGATTGTAAACAATCATCTTGTAAAACAACCCCATTTAGTTTAAAATAGAAATGAAAGGTAAAACATCTGTGTATGGATATAAAAAAAACATTTTTAAATATCCTGTCCCCCCTTTCTTACAAGTGATCACATTCCTTCTGTTCTCAGCTGCATAAGAGCTGGGGGGAAAGAAACAGCAGCACACAGAGCTTCAAAGTAAAAGACTGTGAAAGTCTGATCATTGGAGGAGAGCAGGCTGCGTTTCCAGCATAGCTGGAGAACTGACCATGGCATGCTCTCCTACTTAGTGTAGTCAGTTTTTAATAGGAAAGCAGAGGGCCTGGCAGGGACACCAGGGATTTCACACAAATTAAGCAATACAAAGAACAGGATACCTTTTCAATACAAGTACATCAGGAATATACTCCAAAAGCAAAGTTTCAATTAGGTTTACATATCTTAATATGAGTGATCAAACAAAGTCTAAAAAGCACCATGCACAAGTGACAGTACATACGTAAATCCAAAAAAATTATTAAACAGATTCCAAAAGGGGCAAAAATAAAAGGAAGAGGAAGGATGGGGATGTTCCCAAGGTGACACCAGAAGATACAGAGGGACACATAGACAGAAAAATCCCAAGATCATCCAGTGGGGATAACAGGGAAGGTGGTGGCTTACCAAAGGATGTTGGCTTTCACATGAATGAAAAGCCAAATAGCACCTTGGGGTATGTATACCAACCACATCCACACAGATTATGGTGGACTTGGTCACCCTTAGTTCCTTGCTTCCTTCACCACAATAAATCTTCTACTCTTTAGAAATCAAAGACTCACTGCAGGCTCCCCTGGCTCCATCCTGTTTGTGCCCTCCACCTCCAATGCTCCCTCCAGACAGCCAAACTAGCCTCGCCTCGCCCACCCCGGCAAGCGCAATCACTGGACATGCCCAATCAGCCTTTATCAGGAATATGCAATGTGGGGGTAACAAACACTTTAAGGGTAAAGGTGTCCTTCGTGAAATTGATGACCCCTGGCCTGCTGTCATTTAAAGTTCTTCAAAGAACACAGTCTAACCTCTTGGGTAAAGGAACAGATACAAATTACTTTTTCCAAGCTATACCTCCCAAACAAGATACCCTGCATTATAAAGTTATAAGTGAAATGATTTCAAACTTCAAAAATGTTTTTTAAGGGGAGGGGACTTCAGTTCCACTTTAAGTATCCATTATTTCCTTCCTATCCCGCCCTGGCATCCCTTTAAATGGGTCTTTATGCCATGGGATGGAAATGACTATCCAATCATTTGACCACTGTGATTGGTTGTCACATGGTCAGAATCCTGTCCCTCGGACTCTGGATCTTTACTAAAGATTGGGAGCTGTCTGGGAGGGATGTTTCAGTCACTGTGAGGGGAGTGTAGAAGCCTCAGCCATCAATGAACACATTTGTGTGGCATGTGAGCATCAAAGCTCACCCTCTTTGGCACCACACATATGCATTACATAGGCGGTAAGAGATTGAATCTAACTATTTTTAAAAACAATAATATAAATATGTGATTAAGTTTCAGTCTCAGCCTCATGTAATTCTTTGTATAGCAGCACTCAGACTGTGCACTGGTCCAAATCATTTGGTGGAGGGGGGATTATGGTGTGGGGTTGTTTATCAGGGGTTGGGCTTGGCCCCTTAGTTCCAGTGAAGGGAACTCTTAAAGTGATTGTAAAGGCTCATTTTTTTTTTTTAAATAACAAACATGTCATACTGACCTCCACTATGCAGTTTGTTTTGCAAAGAGTGGCCCCAATCATTGTTTTCCAGTGACCCTGATCATTGTCTTCTAGGGCCCGGTGGTGCTATCAGCTCCTCCCCGCATTGTATTACCCCCTAGGAGGAGCGATCTCCAGGGGGGTCCAGCATTTGCATCTATAGACGCAGAATGCAGGACTTAGCCCCGCTCCCCATGCGCCCGCGTCATTGGATTTGATTGACAGCAGTGGGAGCCAATGGCTGCGCTGCTATCAATCTATCCAATCAAGAGCCGAGAACCCCGGGCAGAGAGGTACAGTGCGCCTCCGCCGAGGGGTTGAAGGGCTCAGGTGAGTAAAATGGGGGGGGGTGGCTGGTGGGCCGGTCACTGCCAGAAGTTTTTTCACCTTAATGTATCATATGCATTAAGGTGAAAAAACACAAGGCTTTACAACCTCTTTAAGGCATCAGCATCCCAAGACATTTTGGACAATTTCATGCTCCCAACTTTGTGGGAACAGTTTGGGGATGGCCCCTTCCTGTTCCAACATGACTGAGCACCAGTGCACAAAGCAAGGTCCATAAAGACATGGATGAGGGAGTTTAGGGTGAAGGAACTTGACTGGCCTTCAACCCAATAGAACACTTTTGGGATGAATTAGAGCGGAGACTGCGAGCCAGGCCTACAACAGTGCCTTAACTCACATATGCGCTTCGGGAAGAATGGTCAAACATTCCCATAGACACACTGCTAAAGCTTGTGGACAGCCTTCCCAGAAGAGTTGAAGCTGTTCTAGCTGCAAAGGGCGGGACAACCCACAATTGAACCCTACGGACTAAGCCCTTGTACACACGGTCGGAGATTCCGACAACCAAATCCGTCGGATTTTGTCCATTGGATTTTGTCCGACGGATCTTTTCCGAAACTGTTGCATACACACGGTCGGACAAAGTTGTCGGAAAATCCGATCTTTCAGAACGTGATGACGTAATTTCATTACGATGGGACTACGTTCAGACTAGTAGCCAATAGCTTTGATGTAGGAATTTGATCTGAGCATGCGTGGCACTTTGTCTGATCGGAATTCTCTACACATGATCGGAGTATGTCCGATCGGAGCATTTTGTCGGAAAATATTTCCGGCAAGTTGGAAAAGTTGGTCCAACGGATATTCAGACGGAAACAGTCCGATGCAGACCACACACAGTCGGAATATCTGACAAAACACTCCGATCGGACACATTCTGTCGGAATCTCCGATCGTGTGTACAAGGGCTTAGACTGAGATGCCATTAAAGTTCATGTGCATGTAAAGGCAGGCATCCAAATACTTTTGACAATATCGTGTATTTCATTTGCACATTTAGATGTTTGCCTTGGCTTTAGCTTCAAGCTATTTATATGTATAACTATTGTGTGTCTAAAAGTGATAACACATAATTCCCCTTTAAGACATGGTTTATGATTAGTTGCTGTGGGGTACCTCACCATGCATGCCTTTATTGCTCTTTGCCTTACAGTAATACACGATCCATTGGGGATTTCGAGTTATTACTGTTATTACAGATGAAATAAATGGTATAAGAGCTATTTCTGCTTTTAATAAAATGGGGTTCCAAGGAACTGTTGGTTTAAGAAGATGGTGATTAATAGATTAAAACTGCATTTTTTTTTCTGCAGTCAGGTTAACAGTCTCTAACTATTAATTAGTCTGTTTAGGCACAATATCTAAGCAGCCTTCGGTTATGAAATATAAAAGGGAACACATTATTACTCCAGGCGAGGCAAATGAATTAGCACAGCCTAGAAGTTGATGGCTAATATAACACAACAGAGTCAGGAGGGAGAAAAGGCTTGAGTGCAAAGGTAATAATTACAGAACAAAAGTGCGTTTTATGTAAGGATAGGAGGTGAAGTGCCTGCATTCAAGCCAGTGCACCCGTTTATTGGATAATCACATGTGTTAATGTTGGGTATTCAAGAGTGTAGCCAGTAACCTAGTAATATCTGTGAGGAAATGAAAGATAAAATTAATTTCTTCTTTCTAAGGAATAGGATGCTCTGTTCTTACTCCCAAAAATGTTAGGTGCAGCTCTTTAGGAAAGCCTGAAAATAAAAGCTTGTCAATGTATAACAACATGGGTGGTGTATACAGAAGGATCAGTACAAAGAAAAAGAAAAAAGAAAAAAAGAAATAAACTAGGGATGATAGGAATCCTATATATAACAAAACAATAATATGATTCCAATGTGTTTGCTATTATATTTTTTCAATATACAATATTTTAAATATATATATATTTATACACTGGGGGAGGACCTACATTTCATTGCAGTAATGTGTCCAATTGGTAACCTTCTGCTGAGTTTGATCTTTTAATTTCGACTTCCAGTGGCCCTTAAAATCACATCACATGATCGGAAGCCCACCAATCATAAGCCTTCGCCGAGAGCTACTGATGACTGTTTATCAAGTGCTGGCAGTGTGCCGTGAGTGTGCTCTCAGCACACAGCCCTATTCTGCAATAGAGTCATGTGCGATAAAGCCCATATTTCTTGCCACCACGTATCTACATTACACGATCAACAAGAAGTTAGAGCTTAACTATAGGCAAGGGTAAATCAGTTAAAATTGTAGACACTCTCTTCTTCCACTGATAAGAAAATAATACTCCTCCTTCTAAGGAGTGCATTAAAACAGAGTATTACTTACCTTAATCCATGATCCTGCAGTCTTTCTCCCTCCCAGTTGAGGTTGTGAGAACCAACCTCCTAAAGCTACTTTAATTGGCTTAACTGACTTAATAACACCCCACTTGCACCCCTGATGTCTTTATGACAAAACACGTTGAGTGGAGCCTGGTCACATTTCATCGCTGCATGCGGAAGTCAGCCATCTTGTTGGTTGTAAACATTCCCATGTAATATAGAGTGATCAGCAAGTTTTTTTGCAAAATTTGTTGAGTGTTTTGGTGGATTTTAAAACATTTTGGTACCATTAATACTGCACACTCTGAAGTACTCTGCCTATTCCTAAACCCTGTATGATCTGAGGCCCCCTCTTGGTGGAATTCCTTATGTGGTGAAGACTACAGACATCAGGTGTCCTTGTGGATATAGAGGTTCAGAGTTAAGTTGTTTTGAGTGTGTTTGACCGCTTTATGCAGAGTGGTCCACCACTGAGGGTAAGGGTCAATGTGTGCATTGCTTTTGATTAAGGACCATTTACAGCACTTTATTTTGGAATTTGCATTGTTGTACTTTCAACTCTGAACTTCACTGAATGACTAAAAAGGACTCTTTTTTATATATTTATTTCAATGTGCTGCACTTATATTTTTAATCCTGTATTGAAGCCGAAGACTGGCCATTTCTTTCCTGCCACCATGGGTTGCAAAAAATACAGTTGCATGATCCCCATATCAACACAGACAGTGGTGACAGGTGAAGCCCTCCTGCAGAGCAATTTTCTTCTCCCGGCGGGGGTTGGGGGGGAGCTGTCCCCACTCGGAGGACAGTGGTTATTGCTAGGGGCTATAGCAGCCACTAATGATAATTGCAGGATAATCCGGCAGGCTGGTTCTTCCCACATTGATTGCTCAATGAACTTGGTACATTCACCCTGCCAATCAATGGTTTGAAAATCCAAACATCCGCTCGCTCGTCCTAGGGGGCTTCACTGGATTATCCCCTCAGCAAATCCGGTTGCTTCTCCTCCCAGCCAATCCAGTCTCAGGATCCGCTTCCTGATTGACTGGGAGGAGAAGCAGAAAGACAATAGCGAATGTTGATTCACTATTGTCACAAGTGGGTGGGCTCAGGGCGCAGTGCTCTTTGCCTCGAGCCCCCCCCATTTTGAAGCCAATTAGAGCCTTCAGCGGTGCCCCTGCACCCCTCATGGATGGGCTGCTACTGGTTAAAAGTCAACCTGTGGAACATTCTAAGTTTCTGAATGTAAAGGGTCTGTCCAAAAGCAGACATTATTATTATTATTATTATTATTATTATTATACAGGATTTATATAGCACCAACAGTTTACGCAGCATTTTATAATATAAAAGGGAGACAATACAGTTATAATACAATAAAATACAAGAGGATTAAGAGGGCCCTGCTCAGAAGAGCTTACAATCTAATAGGGTGGAGCAGGTGGTAAAAAAAGGTTGTAACTGTGGGTAACGAGCTATTGGAAGTGGTAGAAGATTAGTCGGAGACGTGATAGGCTTTCCTGAAGAGATGAGTTTTCAGGGATCGCCTGAAGGTAGCAAGAGTAGGGGATAGCCCGACAAGTTGAGGTAGTGAGTTCCAGAGGATGGGAGAGGCTCTGGAGAAATCCTGGAGACGAGCATGGGAGGAGGAGATGAGAGAGCTTGAGAGCAGGAGGTGTTGAGAAGAGCGGAGAGGATGATTTGGGTGATATTTGGAGACAAGATTGGTGATGTAGCTCGGGGCAGAGTTGTGTATGGCTTTGTATGTTGTGGTTAGTATTTTGAATTTAATTTGCTGGGTGATTGGGAGCCAGTGTATGGATTGGAGGAGAGGGTTGGCAGACACTGTGGTTGGTGGAGCGGTTGGTAAGGTGGATAAGTCTGGCAGCAGCATTCATTATAGACTGAAGAGGAGAGACAGGCCAATGAGAAGGGAGTTGCAATAGTCAAGGAGAGAGATAACAAGGGAGTGAATGAGGAGCTTGGTGGTTTCATTTGTTAAAAAGGGGTGAATTTTAGAGATGTTACAGAGGTGAATTGTACAAACTGCCTTCTTTATAAGACAAGAAGGCTCTTACTGGGACCGGAATTTTTCCTAACTCCATGACAAAACTCTTTGAACTGTCTAGTAGCCAGAGAAATGGTAGTTAGTAATCATAAAGCCAGGTCACACAACAAAGTACGAATAAGGGGGGGGGGGGCACTAGTGGGTGTTATCTTACCAGTAAAGGTTATTGCAGGCATTTTGTGGTATATGTGCTTAGGCAGAACTTACAAAAGTTTAAAATGAAGTGCATGGTTATGTTCAGTTACCATTATGCATCCATAAAAATTAAAAAAGACAATAATAATGACCTGTTTTCCATAAACACCTTGCAGCATGCTCGAATTCACGGAGAGGGCCATGTGCAGTTGTCAAGATCCTTGCATCACATTCTGTATTCCGCTCACCTAAGAATAAGTCGA